>NC_080701.1:28230554-28910554 GCF_030445035.2 Dasypus novemcinctus | reverse complement strand
TTCATTTTCATCCTCCTTGCACCCCTGTGTCTAAAGTGAGTTTCTTGTTGGCAGCACACAGATGGGTCATATTTCCTTATTCATTCTGCCAATCTCTGTTTTTTAAATTGGAACATTTAATCCATTAAATGCAATGTTATTACTGTCAAGGAATTACTTACATTAGCCATATTTTCTTTAGGTTTATGTATGCCATATGTTGTTTTTATTTTTTTAATTATTCTTACACTCTCCTCCAACTCTCTCCTATTTTTTTCATTCAACTCGCAGAACTCCCTTTAGTGTTTCTTGAAGGGCAAGTTTCTTATTGACAAACTCTCTAAATTTCTGTTTATCTGTGAATATTCTGAACTTTCCTTCATTTTTGAATGCCAGCTTTGTTGGATACAGAATTCTTGACTGACAAGTTTTTTCTTTTAGTACCTTAACATACCACTGCCTCTTGCTTCCATGGTTTCATATGAGAAATCAGCACTTGATCTTATCAAGCTTCCCTTGTATGTGATGGATCTCTTTTCTCTTGCTCCTTTAAGTATTCTCTCTTTGTTTTGAGCATTGAACAACTTGACAAGTATATGTCTTGGAGTTGACCTGTTAGGATTTATAATGTTTGGAGTGTGCTGTGCTTCCTGGACACCTATGTCCAAGTCCCTCAAAAGACTTGGGAAATTTTCAGCCATTATTTTCTCCAACACTCGTTCTGCCCCCTTTCCCTTCTTTTCTCCCTCTGGGATGCCTATCATGTGTATGTTTGTATGTTTGTGCATTTCATGTGGTGATCCTAAATCCCAGCTCTTTTTTCCCTCAGCTTTTTTTTTTTTTTTTTTTTTTTTTTGATTTTGAGAAGGAAAAATGGTTTATTGAGAAGGAAAAATGGTCGGCCGGACTCGGGAGCTTTCTGTTTGAATCCTGAGCCCCGAACAAGATTTTCAAATTTCTTTTATACAGAGAGGAAAGGCCAAATGGTCCCTTTGTTTCAGTTCTCAATATTTCCCTCAGCTTTTGTTGCAGCTTTGGAGCTGGTCACTTTGCCAGTTTATCCTGATAATTTTAACAACCTCATTTTGCCCAAAATTCTGTTTTCATTTTATTGTTATGGCATATATTGACAACATTTCATCTGTGTGTTCTGAAATCTGAACTCACTCTACCTTGCCCCCTTTTTTTTGTATCTCTTCCCGAAACCACCTCCTCCACTCTAGAGAGGTTTGTTTCCAGTTCCTCTTACAAGGCATGTTCATTTGGCCTCAAGGCAGTCCTAATTTCACATCTCCTAGACTGCTTTATACTGAGACCCACCCAAGGCTCGAGATCACTAATGATGGTTGGAGGAATACTCAGAATCTCCCATGGCACTTCACACTGGCTACAGAAGAGACTCCAAAAATATTTGGTGATTGAACCAAATTGTTAGAAAACCACTGTGAATCACACGGGCAGAACAATTTACTGATCCTATTTGCAGTGAAGGCTTGACAAGATAGAAACTCCCCCACAGTTTCTTTACTTATCTTTAACTCTGGTGTGGGTAAGTCTCTTCTCACAAATTCCATTTTACAGACTCAAGAATTTCAGAAAATATATAACCAACTTTGCTAAAAAAAAGCAAGAGAAATAAAATAATAGAAAAAATAAAAACACAATTATGAAAGAATAAGAATGTTTCACTTGTGCTTTGCAGGGCTGCTGCTCCCATGCATAAGTCATTCAGAGTTAGCTTGAATTAATTCTGTATTGAGCAACAATGTAATGATATAAATCCTCAAACTACTTTAGTCATTTGGGAGCAGGAGGCCACTCTGTTAGGAGGCATGTATTTTCATTTTTGTTTTTGTCCCTAGGGAAAAGAACCCTATTATCGTAGTAGGAAAGCTAATGAGAGGGAAAAAAATGAATTGTACCTACTTGTAAGTCTAAAGACCTGTCAATCACTTTAAATTTCTCATGCAAATCTTCTCTTTCCTGTAGGGATGAGAGTCTTCAGGGAAAAAGATAATGAATTCAAGACAACTCCACTAGATTCATTTGCAAAAATGGTGTTATCTTTCCCAAAGCACATTTGACTCCCAAGAACATTTGCTAACCAGTGAAACTTGATTGTATGACTCATCTCCAATATATCCTGTTTCCTCTGGTGCATACAGATGACCAAGGTCAAGTTCCGTTTGGAGAGCTACTCGCTATACAGCTATACCCAAGAGTGAGGAATTCCCATTTTTTCCCTCTTATAGGTAGGAAGGGAATGGAGATGGATATGAGTCTTTGAATGAGGAAAGCTTTTTTTTTTTTTACATTATTTCTATATAAGACAATGCACACATTTGTTTTGTATAGAAGTCACATCATTAAGTAAGTTGCTAGTTGTACCAGATAAGCAGACTGTTTAAATATATGGCTGGTTAAAATTAAATGAAAATAACCAGATGAAGGCTTGTAGGTTGCCTTTTTTAATTAAAAAAAAAATATATATATATATATCCCTTTTAATAGGACATTGTATTATCCTTAATTCTCTTCCTCCTCTTTCTTAAATCATTGGATCATTAAAAGAAGAAAAAGGAGGAGGAGGAAGAGGAGAAGGAAGGGGGAGCAGAGGGGTGGAGAGGGAGGAGGAAAGAAGGGGAAGAGGGAAGAAGAAGTGATGGAGCAAGCACAGCCAGTGCTGGCTTCAGAAAGCATCCTTCCAGCAGCCGTGAGTTCAGGTGGTGACTGAGGCAGCCTCAGAAGAAAGGCTTCTTACAGGGCCACATGCGCCACCCCATAGGGAATGGTTCACTTGTGGCTTTTATAAATACTCAGTGGGGTCTAGCTGTGTGACAGTGGACTCCATTTTCAGGTGCTGTGGCTCGAGTCGCACCTGGCTGACCCTGTCTCTGAGAAATTGGGATCCTATCTTCCCCCTCAGCCCCATGGGTCCACTTGGCTTCTTGTTTTGTTCACTGTGCCCCTCTCTCAACACATGGTCCTTATTTAGAACTACATATAATTTTTTTTTTGTCTTGACACTCTATCAGTCCTAAACATACACTTCATGTTCAGGACATTTTTGCTATCGTTTTTTATGGTGCACATTGGTAAACTTGATTTTAATGTCTCCTATGTACAATCAGACTAGTGAAAGTATTTTGCTTTCCACACAATAATCTATAAACGTAATCAGTGCAATCAGTGCTTCTAAACATATCTGCCTCAGGGATGTGGTTGTGACATGGTTTTTGAGAGAGAATAAGAAGGAGCCTAGCATGTGATAATTCCCTCAAATTCCTGCCCAGATAAAATAGGAATGGAAATAAAAATGTAATCATTTTAAATAGCATTGGCTTCCCCCCAGCGTGGGACATGACACCCGGGGATGAGCCTCCCTGGCACCGAAGGATCACTATCAACTAACAACTGATAATGCAACTGGAAAATGACCTTGAATTGAAGGTTCGATGCGGATCAGTAGAATATCCCTGTCTACATAGAATAATATGACTTTAAAATGCTGTTTGATCTAATGTAAGGGGGAAATAGAAAGGAGAAATGAGTTTATATGGCTATGAGTCTCTAAAAAAAAAAAGAGTCTGGAGGCTGTCAGAAGGATTGCCCTTATGCACAACTGAGCAGAGTCTAAGAGACAGATAAAGTAGATACAATCCCCAGGTATTGGTTCCTTTGAGGGCTAAAGAGACCCATGGGAAGTATGGTCATGGCCGATGGGGTTAACTACCATGTCAGATGGCCCTTCTTTGGAGCTGGTGTTTCTGCATGATGAAACTGGACCCAGAGGGGATCTCTTTTCATAAGACTATCATGCTACTTTACTGGAATTGTAGTTGGTATTGGGGTTTAAGATATATTTAGGGGATTGAATCTTTTTACTGACAATATGATAGCCAGGCCCTGAGCCTCAACAGACACCAGCTCCTACAATCTGATTTATTGGACTCACCTCACTCAGCTAAGATGGAGTTGAAGAAGGACAACCACCACACCATGGAGCCTAGAGTGCCTACAACTGAAAGCAGGAGGATTGTATCCAGTAACCATGTGGAATCTGAGCTTCCTCTTGACATAGAGGTGCAACGGACACAACCAATCCAAGGACCACAGAGAAAAGGTGGCATTGGAGTGGGAAAAGTGGACATGGTGGCTGATGGGTATGGGGAAAGGCAGGAAGAGATGAGATGTGGAGGCGCCTTTGGGACTTGGAGTTGCCCTGGATGGTGCTTCAGGGGCAGTCACCGGACATTGTTAATCCTCCCAGGGCTCACTGGATGGAATGGGGGAGAGTGTGGGCCATGATGTGGACCATTGACCATGAGGTGCAGAGATGCCCAGAGACGTACTTACCAAATGCAATGGATGTGTCATGATGATGGGAGTGAGTGTTGCTGGTGGGGAAAGGGGTGCGGTGGGGGTGGTGGGGTTGAATGGGACCTCATATTTTTTTAATGTAATATTTTTACAAAATCAATAAAAAAAAATAGCATTGGCTATTGGTTTCATGTTTTCTTCAGTGCAATTAGGAAATAGACTTCCAGTTCTATTCAACTAAAAATTTTATCTATTATTTTAATCATAAATAGGTGAATTTAATGAGACAGTCATCTGGGCTTGATGCTATAAGTTATGTCAATTAATCCATAATAATGAGTCAACCTTGCATTCCTGAAATAAGTCCTACTTAGCCATGGAGCCTAATTTTTTTCATATACTGCTGGAATTTGTAAAAGATGTTTGATTCAGAATTTTTGCATTTATATTAATATTTGAAATTGGTTAGTAAAGGTTTGTCATATTATTTTATCAGGCTTTGGATGTAGGCAGTGCAGAGTCATAAAATGTAATTTGAAACTTTTCATTTATTTTCTTGTTCAGGAGAAGTTTAAACATATATCATAGGACTTTGGAGTTCCTTGGATCTTTGAAAGAATCCACCTTTAAAGTAATAGCCTGGACCTGTGGACTTTAATGGAGATAATAATCTATTGAAAGTTAAGTTTAATAACAGGAGGACAAGTATGGAACAAATTTAGTAGCTTTGAGCATTTTATAATCT
Organism: Dasypus novemcinctus; assembly: GCF_030445035.2. NCBI lineage: Eukaryota > Metazoa > Chordata > Mammalia > Cingulata > Dasypodidae > Dasypus > Dasypus novemcinctus. Next base: position 28,905,510 of record NC_080701.1, on the reverse strand, counting down.
TTCATCTAGGTTTTACAATATATTTAATAGATCAAGCAGTAAGTGTAAAAGTATTTGATATTTTCTGCTCCTGAATTAGATGGACATCCAGCCCAGTTGTTGCAGGTCAGTGGTGTTCATTATACTCAGACAATCAAATTGGAAAGAAACAGCGTGAATGTAGGCCAAGAAAGAGAATCTGGGTCAGGATAGACAGTATCAGGCAAGGGAAGGAACAAGAGTCAGGGATGAGCTCAGGGTAAGGAAGGAGGTCAGGGTCAGAGAGGGGGTGAGGGTCAGGGAGGGAGTGAAGGTCAAGGATGGGGTGAGGGTCAGGGATGAGGTCAGGGTCAGGGATGGCATGAGGGTCACGGATGTGGTCAGGGTCAGGGAGGGGGTGAGGATCAGGGATGAGGTCAGGGTCATGGATGGGGTGAGGGTAAATGATGGGGCGAGGGTCAGGGATGGTGAGGGTCAGGAATGAAGTCCAGGTCAGGGATGGGGCGAGGGTCAGAGATGACCTCAGGGTCGGGGATGATGTCGGGGTTGGGGAGGAGGTCAGGAATGGTTTGACGGTCAGGGATAGCATGAGGGTGAGGGATGGGGTGAGAGTCAAAGATGGGATATAGTCAGGGATGGGACGATGGTCAGATGGGGTAAGGGTCAAGGATAGAGTGAGGGTCAAGGGTGGGGTAAGGGTCAGGGATGAGGTGAGAGTCAACTGACCTACTTTCGCCTTCTGGATGGGTCTGTGCATCTGTCTGACATCTTGTGAGCTTCCAGCAATACGTGTCACAATGTCGTGGGTCTTGGAGTAGGCCCAGCTGTCACTTTGTGCAGAGATGTGATGAGAGTAAAGGATGGGATGAGGATGAGGGTTGGGATAAGGGTCAGGGATGAGCCAGGGATAGAGTGAGGGTCCGTGATCAATATGCCTATAAATGAAAATTTATGCTGAGAATACACTAGTGTCTAGGATTTCCTCTGCCACTCAACACTGATCATAGAAAACCTCATGCTCATTGTATTACAACTCAGGAGGGAATTCCATTTAGAGGAGTCTTAAGTCCTGGACCAGCTAAGAAGGCCTCAGTTCTAACAATTGCTATTTGAGAACCACGTCTTGAAAACCCTTTCTCCATTAAAATGGTTTGCCATGCAAATGATAGACTCTTCTGGCTCTAAGAAATGTATTGTTTCATATTGTGAGGAGTTCAGAGGCTGGGCAGGCTACCGGATCCAGGCATGCTCAAGTTCTGCTTTTCTGGGACTCTCCTGACTCTGTCCTCTTCTGCATTGCTTTTGTCCCAATCTGCCTGCTAGATGGCTATGTCATCCCACAGGTTGCTCAGGCACAGCAATATCCAGAGGCAAGAAAGTAACCATTCCATCCCCACATCAATTAAGAGAGAGGAAACCATTCCCCAAAGTCCCTAGGAGTCTTCCTCTCATTCCTCATTGCCGATAACTAAGTCACACTCATTCTTTGAACAGTCAGATTATTGAGAGTGGCTTTGGGGAAGTGGATGTGGCTCAAGTGATTGGGCTCCCATCTGCCCTCAGGTCCAGGGTTTGATTCCCAGGGTCGCCTGGTGAAGGTAAGTTGGCCCAAGTGGAAAGCTGGCCCATACGGAGTGCTGGCCTGCGTTGAGTGCTGGCCTGTGTGGAAAGCTGGTGCAGCAAGATGATGCAACAAAAAGAGACACAAAGAAGAGTAAAAAAGAGAGCAGCAAACCAGGGAGGTGAGGTGGCACAAGAGAGCGAATGCTTCTCTCCCACTCCAGAAGGTCCCAGGATCCCTTCCCGGTGCCACCTAAAGAGAAGACAAGCAGACACAGAAGAACACACAGCGAATGGACACAGAGAGCAGACAGCAAGCACAAACAATGGGGGGGGAGGGTATAAATAAGTAAATAAATCTTAAAAAAAAAAAAGAGTGGCTTTGATTAATTAGGACTTACTCCAGAACTGAGAATGAGCATATCCCCTGAATCACATGGTGGTAGGGGAAATATCTGTACAATAGTGGGCTTCGGTCAGGAAGGAAGAAGTGGGGAGGTGGATCAATAGCAATGAGTATGCAATCAATACCCATGATCCGCTCCAGATACCCACATCTTTAAAAGCAAATGGAACCCTATCTGAACCTGAAGTCTGATTTTTCAGGATAGCCTAGAGAAGGCAAGTTATGCCTTGAATCTCCTACCTCAATCTACATATTTCCAGGACCCAAACTCAGCATAAATCTCCAGGATCTTAAAATATTTAACACTCCAGGTCCCCACTGAATTCAAACATTCTTTTCCAGGACCCTGGATCCTGCCATCTACTCATTTATAAACAAATATTTCTTGTGCACCCAATTTGTGCTGGGCAATGTTTTTAGATGCCAGGAACTGAAAGACCAGTGAGCAGCCTAGAGCTTGCAACTCCTTTGGGAGATGAGATTTTGCAAATCTCCCTGACACCTGACTGGGATCTGCTGTAAATGGATGATAGGACAAAGTCCCAAAGCTATATTTCCCATCTGCCCTCATACTGCTCTGCCTTGGCTGCAAGAGAGAATCATCTCCATACAGATGCCTACCTGAACCACACCTGAGCTGGACAGACTCCTGTGGACATGGAGTTGACTGACCGACACTCAATGTTAGCATCCCTAATCTCAATCCCATTTTTCCCCTTCTTAACTAGGCCAATCTGATGAAGTTTGAGAATGTCTCATGCTGAGCCAACTTGTGTCACTGCAATAGTAAAGCCTAATGACCCAAGAGTTCAGTATACGTGTCATTGCTGCTTCAATTCAGCAAATTCTGATGCATTGGTTATTGACCCCAGAACATGAAAGACTCTACATTTGGGATCTGCCATGAAATGTAAAACTGTTAAAAAAAATTATTATTATTTTTTGGAACACTTAATTACTGAGTACCTATTGGGAGCAAGACATTGTGCAAACTCACACAGGAGACTCAAAGAAAGGTACTATGTGTCTGAAAGTATATATCACAGGGAGTAGAGGGGTACCAGGAGAGAGAAAGAAAGTTCCTGACCTCTTTTCCCAGGCCATGGCAATTCACAAGCCCCCAACTGAAGGCGGCATGGAGGAACTACTAGAATTAAAAAAGCATGCACAGTAATTCAGAAGCCAAAGCATTATGGAATTGTGTAAAGCAGGGTTAAATGGCCCTAAGGTCTGTAAAATCTCCTCAGGCATCCATCATTGAGTTTTGTTAACTAGAGAACAGATGCCCACAATGATGTCTAAATTAATTTTTAAAAATCAATTATATTCATTACATTCTGTATAAGAAAAAAGGGATGGTCATAGATAACTATGAACACTATATACTGTCAGAAGGTTTCTGTCCAATACAGTTAAACCTAAAACTGGTGAATAAAATATTAAGTTTTGTTATCCAAAAAGTGTTACTTATGTGGAACATTTTGTTTCTAGCATATTCTGGGTAAATGTGGTGCCACTTTATTTTTAAACACATACGTAAAAGCAATCCCTCTCCTCCCACCCCTGGCAACATTTTGATTTCCTCATGGTCCACTATGGCTTTAATCAAAATAGCAGTTTGCTTGGTTTCAACACATGCTTACCCTTGATAAAATAAGTGGAAATAGAGTTCACATTTATAAACCTGACATTGTTCTTTTCACTACATGTATTTTTCATTTGTTATCCCCTTCAAAATAGATTTTTTTCTCAAAAAAAAAAAATTAGTGTTTTTTTCCCCAAGATTTCCTTCATGGCCAAACAAGGAAGTACTTACTCAAAACAATCTAGCTCCTTTTGGCTATTATAAATCTAAGCTGCTTGGCAAGCTGAGGCTTACAGAGCCCATTTGTAGCAGTTGTTAGAACAGCAGTCATGTGTTTACGCCTCCAGCCCCCAGGCCTGTGAGTCTGAATTTGACTCAGAAGGGCCAGGAGATGCCCCTCCCACGCTTCAGGGTCCCCTCTAGGCTGTTCATGAGTACGTCTGTGTCAGCCAGAACTTATGAGGGTCAGATTCTATCAGATTCCACAGTCTCTGCATCAGGATTTGGTAACCTGGGAAGAACTATTGGTCAGGAGGAGATGTTACTAGGGTGACCAACTTGCCCCAGTTTTCCCAGAATTTCTTGGTTTTTGCACTGAAAACCCCTATCTCAGGAAATCCCTCAGTCCCAGGCAAATTGGGCCTTGGTCCACCCCCCTCCACCCTCTGTCTTCTCAAGAGCTAAGTAGGACAATTTCCAGAGCCTATGTGTAACAGTTTGATATTACTGATGAATTCCAAAAAGAAATATTGGATTATGTTTGTAAACCGATCTTCTCCTCTGGGCATATTAGATTATATTGGATTCATAGGTTTACTTGATTAAGTAATTATGTAAACCTCTTGTGCCAGTAGGGCGTTGAGTCCTCACCCTTTGGTGGGAGGGGACTCATAGAAAAAAGGCATGGCAGAGGACAAAGCTAAGGGTTTTTGATGTTGGAGTTTGCTGCTGAAGCCTTAAGCTGGAGCCCCAGGAAGTAAACCCACAAAGGAAAGAGAAGCAAGCCCCAGGAAAAGAAGAACCCTGAACTCAGAAAGAAGCAAGACCCTGGAAGGGAGGAACCCAGGAAGCCTGAACCCTGGCAGACATCAGCAGCCATCGTGCTTCAAGATGTGAAAATAGACTTTGGTGAGGGAAGTCACTTATGCCTTATGGCCTGGTATCTGTAGGCTCCTACCCCAAATAAATACCCTTTATGAAAACCAACCAATTTCTGGTATTTTGCATCAGCACCACTTTGACTGACTAATACACTATGGATGATTCAAAGCAAGAGATTTCTAAAGGCTGGGACCAGTGTCAGTAGTTAACACACGGATTAGAAACCAGGGGAGACACTGCCTCTGCACCTGTTCTGACATCTTAGACTGTGTTTCTCATACTTGGATGTGCATACAAATCAGCTGGGGCCCTGGTTGGAATGAAAATTATGATTCCTGAGTTCTGGAAGGAAACCTGTAAGGCCATGCTTCTGACCACACTCTCCTACACAAGGTACTAGTACATATGTGGTGCAGGGCAAATTCAAAAAGAACCAAGAGGGAAGTGGATTTGGCTCAATGGATAGAGTGCCCGCCTACTACCTGGGAGGTCCAGGGTTCAAACCCCGGGGCCTCCTGACCCATGTGATGAGCTGGCCCACGCACAGTGCTGATGGCGCGCAAGGAGTGCCATGCCACACAGGGGTGCCCCTGCATAGGGGAACCCCACACACAATGAGTGTGTCCCACAAGGAGAGCCGCCCAGCACAAAAAAAGTGCAGCCCACCCAGGAGTGTCGCTGCACACATGGAGAGCTGACGCAGCAAGATGAAGCAACAAAAAGAGACACAGATTCCCGGTGCCACTGATAAGAATACAAGCAAACACAGAAGAACACACAGTGAATGGACACAAAGAGCAGACAACTGGGGGCATGGGGTGAGGAAGGGGAGAGAAATAAATTTAAAAAAATAAAATAAAAAATAAATAAAAAAAAAAAGAACCAAGAGAGAACTGCCAAAGGCAGACACCACAGAAAGCCTGCTGAAAATTAGGAATAAGCATGATGGAGGCTCCAGTGTCCACCGACAGAGCTTTGCATCAAGAGCTCTGTTTTGTTAAGAATTGTATGTACTTGGTAGTGATTATTTGCCTTTGTAAGATTACAGGAATAGAAGAGGCAAAAACAAACCCTATCCCTCCTCCATGCACACAAAAAAAGCAGTGAAAAGGGGGAAGTTAAGCTGATTGATTATACTTAAGAATAAGTCCATCCCAGGCTGAATCTAACACCCTTCCCAGTTGCCCCAGACAAAATTTTATGAAAACACAGCCCTGCAGCCATTGCCACTGTCTAGTTCTGAATTATAGATGCAAAGGGAGCTAAAGTGGAAAATGCTCTGGACACGCTACCCACCTACAAGAGAACAAATGGAAATGCTTCCTGTTCCATAATTCATTAAGAATTGAGGCTCCAGGTTGTGTTCCCTGGTTTTGGCTGAAGTGGTCTTTTTTTTTTTTCTTTCAAAATGCCATCCCCACTGTGCTTAGTCATATTTCCTCATGCAAAACCAAGTAATTCCTCTGCTCCAGATAAAATGGTTCTCCAAAATTCTTGCCCCTTGCTGACACTTTGGCCTGCACGGTTCTTTCCACTTGAAATGCTGACACCACCACCCTCCCTTGCTTTGTGTCCTCCTGTTCCAACCGCCCAGCATTCCAGGGCTGAGGTCAAGGTCTTGGTGTCTAGGAAGACACACCTCTCTGAAGACACCCTAAGTCTTGGCAGGAGACGTGATTCCTCCCTCTTCTGAATGTCTATAATCTTTGCTGTCTCTATTACTCATGGGTGGAAGCGACTTTCACTTTCAGCCTTTTTTACAAGGTGTTCTTACACCATGTGCTTACATATGTCTGGGTCTTATCTCTCCACCTAGACTTAAGCTCCGTAAGTGCAGGAATCTGAGCTTACACTTACTCCTCTCAATCTCCCATGGTACCTGCTGCATCGCAGAATCGTTGCCAGTAGACGTTATTGACTGTCAAATGGCACAGCTTGTTTAATCGAGAGACTTGGGGAACTAGGTTTTCTTTGCCTCCTCTTGGTTGAGGGATGGCTTCCTGTCCAACAGTGACAGGGATGACCGAACACATGACACCCATGGTGGACCGATGAGAGTGACAGCAGTGGATTAGTCACAGAGACTCAAAGCCTGGAAGCAGAGGACACCACATACAAGGGCACACGGGGGTTGAGCTCAGGGACAGCACGAACCGGCAGGGGTGACGGGGGGCAGCCTTTGTAGTACAAGAGGGTGGGGTGATCCTGGGTGCCCACAGGAGGATGTGACTGGCTTGTTTGAATAATTCCATGGGCAGTAGGGGAACTGATGCCTGCTGCTTGGGGAGAAGCAGGCACTGTGCCTAGTTTTCATGATAACAAGGGTCGTTTGGCCATTAATGCAGGAGCAGAGAGGGAAGGAAACTTGTGGTTAGGCCACTGAGGTCCTCCTAATTGTAGCAGATGTCAAGGCAGCACTTACTGTTGGTCTTAATTTCAAACCTTATGCCATAAACAATTCTACCTTTGCTCATGAATTTAAGACTCTGAAATGCCCATAACTGAAATGCCCTGATTAAAACTCCAGAAAGGGTGTGTTTAGGGCCTGGGAAGATGCAAACTCCCTAAGTGGACAAAAGGTCCTTAGGGTGAAAGGAGAGACAACCATAAAAGTCAATCTTTACCAAGGAGTGGAGGTGGCTCAAGCAGTTGAGCGCCCGCCTCCCACATGGGAGGTCCTGAGTTTGGTTCCCAGTGCCTCCAAAAGAAAAAACGAGCGGACAAGGAGCAAAAACAATAAGCAGATAACAAGCAAACAGACGAGGGAGCCATCTCGGGGTGAGGGTAAAGATTTTTTTTTTTAAGTCAACCTTTACCTATCTCATGATTTTGATTGCTTCCCCACTTTTTCCCAGTGCCCCAGGATTTGAGATGTTAAAGGACATATTTCACTCTCCCCAGAAAAATACCACAGATGACTGGTTTCCATTGTAAACCTCTTTCTGTCACTCAGTTCCTCAAATGAAGTGAAATCACTTAAAATAAAACTGCAAATTACAAAGTAACTTGTGAGCAAATTCCAATATTTTAAGTACTCTGACTTATGAACAAAGTCCATGAGGCAAGTTTGTCACCCACCCCTGCAGCTTCTTGACTCTTAGGAGTTCATAGAAAATGGTGCTGTTATTCAGTCAGTTTTCTTAACGTTTATGAATCTGCCTTTCCTAATGAAACTTTGCTTTGACCTGGACTTCAGGAGTCACTCAGGAATCAGAGAAGGTAGAATATAGTGGAAATCTCTGTATTTTTTAGAACTCTGATCTTAGCTGTAGAAGAATTGGGCAGTTTTCCATGTGTGATTTGGTCTCTGTTAAATAAATGCTCAAAAAATTAAATCTGACCAGGAAAAAAAATCCCAGAGCACAGATTTAACAAAAGGGTAAGCAACAGATTTGTAAAAATAAAAAGAAAGAAAAAGTAAGAACACATGGCTAACCCGGGGACTGATCTGCACTTACTGGTGATATTTCAAGGGCTTCTCTAATTGCTTTCTGTGGGTAGTGCACAACCTGGTAATTAATTGTTCCTAAGTTATCTTGCCTCAAAACTATTTGTGGTCAGGAATGCCATGTTGCAGAAAGTGAGATGTGCGTTCCAAAGCACTGTGCGGTGCTCAGCTCGTGCTGCTCTTTTAATCCAAAGCTCATTTTATTTAAAGAGCCTCATTTCACAACTGAGGTCCAAAGTTGGGAGGAAATTTGTCAAGGCCCATAAGTGGGGAAGAAGGAGAGAAAATTGTGCCCTAGACATTTATTTGATACGCAGTCTGGGAGCTTCACTTCATTTCAATTCAGTACAAATCAATAGACATTTATTAAAGTCTTCAGAGAACTAAGCACAGAACTAAGCACTAAAGGAATCAAGGATGAAAGAAATAACTCTCGCTCACATAGTCACAGGTTAAACCTGTTATCACTCTATATTCTGAGTCAACGTAAAAAGCACCTGCCAATCTGGTCACAAGCTACCTTTCCAGCCCTCCGTTCATTATTTCCCTCTCTCTAGCCCAGGTAGAAGTACAGATGTCTATATTGTTCCTTAACTTCAGCACTTAAGGTTTGTTTTCTTTTTAATTGAGGACATCCTGTACATTCTTTTAAAAAAAAACTTCTTATTTTGAAATAATACAAACTTACAGGAAAGTCGCAAAATAATACAGATAATTCCAATATATTCCCTATCCAGATTTGCCAACTTTTAACATTTTTACCAAATTTGTTATGCCCTCTCTTTTTGTATATATATATTTTTCCTAAACTATTTGAGAATATCTTGCATACATCATGTTCCTATTTCAATTATTGTTTCCCTATATATTGTCTAAGAACAAGGAAATTCACTTATGGAATCACATCATTAAATATAATTACCAAGAAATTTAACACTGATATGAAACATCCAATTTATATTCCAATCTTTTCAATTGTATTAAGTCCTTTTAGGCATGATCACCTCAATTATTATATATAACTGGGATCATGTACTGAATTTAATTGTCATCATTTCTTTAGTTTCTCTCTCTCTCCTTGATTGTTTGTAACATATACATAGCATAAAATTTCTCATATCTACCACTCCTAAAAAGACAATTCAGTGGCATATATCACATTCACATTATTGTGTTACCATCACCACCAGCCATTACCAGAATTTTCCCATCACTCCAAACAGAAAAACTCTACCCATTTTGCATTAACTCACATTCCTTCCACCCCTGGTACCTTTTTTCTCTATTTTCTGTCTTTATGAATTTCCAAATTTTAGTTATTTCATGTACTTACATTATTTGTCCTTTCCATCTGGCTTATTTCACTCACCATGATGTCTTCAAGTTTCATCCATATTATTGCATATGTCAGAATTTCATTCCTTTTTATGGTTAAGTAATATTCCATGGAATGTATATATCACATTCTTTTTTATCCATTCATTTGTTCATGGGCATTTAGGTTGCTTACACCTTTTGGCTATTGTAAGTGCTGCTATGAACATTGGTATAGAACTATCTGTTCAGGTCCATGCTTTTAATTCTTTGGGTATTTAAGTAGAAGTGGGATTGCTGGGTCATATATTAGTTTGATGTTTAACTTTTTGAGTCACTGCTAACTATTTTCCACAGTAGGTGCACCAATTTACATTTTCAACAACAATATCTAAGTGTTCCTATTTCTCTGCATCCTTGTCAGCACTTGTTATTTTCTGTTTTATTTTTAAATAGACCTTCTAGAAGGTGTGAAGTAGTACCTCAATGTGATTTTGAATTGCATTTCCCAAATGGCTAATGATGTGCATCTTTTCATGTTCTTCCTGGCATTTGTATATCTTTTTTTTTTTTTTTTTTTGAGAAATGTCTATTCAAATCTTTTGCCCATTTTTTAAATTGGATTGATTGTCTTTTGGCTGTTGAGATGTAGGAGTTCTTCATATATTCTAGGTACTTTTCTTCCCAATGTGTAGGCTGTATTTTCACTTTCTTGATAATGTCCTTTGATGCACAAGTGTTTACTTTTGATGAGGTCCCATTTACCTATTTATTCTTTCTTTGCTTGTGCTTTGGTTATAATGTCTAAGGAACCATTGCCTAACACAACATCCTGAAAATACTTTCCTACATTTCTTCTAAGGGTTTTATTGTCCTGGTTCTTTTATTTCATCTTTGATCCCTTTTGAGTTAATTATTTTATATGGTGTGAGGAAGGGGATCCCTTTAGTTCTTTTGCATATGGATATCTAATTCTCACAGCACCATTTATTGAAGAGATTATTATTTCCCTATTGAGTGAACTCAGAAGCCTTGTAAAAAATTAATTGGCCATAGACGTGAAGGTCTATTTCTGAACTCTTCATTTGATTCCATTTGCCAATATGTCTCTCCCTATGCCAATACATGCTATTTTGACTGCATTGTTTTGTAATATGCTTTAAAATCAGCAAGTAGGAGTCCTCCAACTTCATTATTCTTTTTCAAGATGCTTTTGGCTATTGAAAAATTTAATAAAGTTTTATCCTTCAAAATAAATTTAATAATTCGATTTTCTATTTCTGCAAAGAAGGCTTTTGGAAATTTTATTAGGATTGCATTGAATCTGTAAATCATTTTGAGTAGAATTGACACTGTAATGATATTTAGTCTTCTAATCCATGAATTCAGAATGTCCTTCCATTTATTTAGATCTTCTTTCATTTCTTTTTAGCAATATATTATCGTTTTCTGTGTACAAGTCCTTTACATCTTTGGTTAAATTTATTTCTAGATATTTGATTCTTTCAGCTGATATTGTAAATAGAACTTCTTTCTTGATTTCCTCTTCAGATTACTCATTACTATTGTATAAAAACTCTACGGACTTTTATGAGTTGATCTTGTATCCCACCACTTTGGTGAATTCAAATGAATTCTAGTAGATTTTTGTAGAATTTTGGGACCTTCCAAATATAGGATCATGTCATTTGCATATGGTGAAAGTTTAACTTCTTCCTTTCTGATTTGTAGGCCTTTTATTTCTTTTTCTTGACTAACTTCTCGAGCTAGAATATCCAGCACAATGTGGAATAACTGTAGTGACAGTGGACATCCCTGTCTTTTTCCTGATCTTAAAGGGAAAGTTTTCAGTCTTTCACTATTGAATACAATAGTAGCTGTGGGTTTTTCACATATGCCCAATTGTCATATTGAGGGAATTTCCTTCTATTCTTATCTTTTGCAGTTTTTTTAATCAAGAAAGAATGCTGGATTTTGTCAAATGCCTCTTCTGCATCAATAGAGATGACCATGTGGTTTTTCACCTTTTGATTTGTTAATGTGATGTATTATATTAATTGATTTTTTTATGTTAAACCACTTGCATAACCTGGCATAAAACCTATTTGATCATGGTGTAGAATTCTTTTAATGTGCTATTGGATTCAATTTGTACATATTTTGTTGAGGATTTTTGTACCTGTATTAATTAGACAAATTGGTCTGTGATTTTCTTTTCTTGTAGTATTTCTATCTGGCTTTGGTATTAGATGATGTTGACTTCAGAGAATAAGTTAGATACTGTTTCCTCCATTCAGATTTTTGGAATAGTTTGAGCAGGATTGGTAATAATTCCTCTTGGAATTGCTGGTCTTGGGCTTTTCTTGTTGGAATGTTTTTGATGACTGATTCAATCTCTTTATTTGTGATTGGTTTTTGAGGTCTTCTATTTTTCTTAGAGTCAGTCAGTGTAGGTGGTTTCTGTATTTCTAGGAAATTGCCCATTTCATCTAAGTTGTCTAATTTGGTGGCAGACAGTTGTTCATAGTATCCTCTTATAATCATTTTTATTTCTGTGGGGTCAGTAGTAATGGTTCCCCTCTCATTTCTGATTTTTTTTTATTTGCATCTTCTCTCTTTTTTCTTTATTAGTCTACCTAAGGGTTTGTTGATTTTAGCTGATTCTATTGTTTCTTCTTGTTGTTGTTCTCAATTTCATTTATTTTTGCTCTAATATTTGTTATTTTTTAACTTCTGCTTACTTCAGGATTAGTTTGCTGTTCTTTTTCTAGTTCCTCCAGTTTTTAGTTAGGTTTTTATTTTAGTCCTTTCTTTTTTTTCAATGTTGGTGTTTAGGGCAATAACTTTTCCTCTGAACACTGCCTTTGTTGCATGCCATAAGTCTTGATATGTCATGTTCTTGTTTTCATTTGTCTCAGGATAATTACTGATTTCACTTGCAATTTCTTCTTTGTCCCACTGAGTGTTTAAGAGTATGTTATTTAACTTCCATATATTGTGGATTTTCCAGTTCACTGCTTGTTATTGATTTCCACTTTCATTCCATTATAGACAGAAAATATGCTTTGTATAATTTCAATCTTTTAAAATATACTGGGAGTTGTTTGTGAACCAGCATGTGGTCTATCCTGGAAAATGATCTATGTGCACTTGAGAAGAATGTATATCCTGCTGTTTTGGGATGCAATGTACTGTATATATCTGTTAGGTCTAGTTAATTTATCATATTACTCAAGTTTTCTGTTTCCTTATTGATCTTCTGTCTAGATGTGTTCTATCTTTTGATCAGATTGGTATATTGAAGTCCCCAACTGTTATTGTAGTGGAGTCTATTTCTCCCCTCAGTTTTGCCAATATTTGCCTCATGTATTTTGGGGCAAATACTTATGATTGTTATTTCTTCTTGGTAGTTTGCTTCTTTTATTAATTCATAGAATTCTTTGTCTCTCATAGCAGCTTTTGACTTAAAGTCAATTTTGTCTGATAGTAGTAATGCTACCTCAGCTCTCTTTTGGTTACTATTTTCATGGAATATCTTTTTCCAACCTTTCACTTTCAACCTATTTGTGTCTTTGGGTCACTGCTGAGTCACTTGAGAACACACAGTTGAGTCATGCTTTTTCATCCATTCTGGCACACTGAGCCCTTTGATTGGAGAGTTTAATCCATTTATATTCAATGTTATTACTGTAAAGTCAGTACTTAATTCAGGCATTTTGTCCTTTGGTTTTTATATTTCATAACTTTTTTGTCTCTCTTTTCCTATATTGCAACCTCTTTTTCTGTATAGTTGATGTTTTGTGATATATCTGTCTGATCCCTTCCACATTTATTTCTCTATGTATATGTTTTTCTATATATATTTTTAAAGATTTATTTTATTTATTTATTCCCCCATCATTGTTTGCACTTGCTGTCTGTTCTCCATGTCCATTCCTTGTGTAGTCTCTGTGTCTGCTTGTCTTTTCTTTAGGAGGCACTGGGAACCAAACCTGGGACCTCCCATGTGGGAGAGAGGTGCTCAATCACTTGAGCCACCTCTGCTCTCTGCTTTGCTATGTCTCATATTGTGTCTCCTCTATATCTCCTTGTTGCATCATCATGCTGCCTCAGCTCACCATTCCAGTCGGTCATACCAGCTTGCTATCTTGCTTGTCCTCTGTAGGAGGCTCTGGGAACAAAACTTGGGTCTTCCCATGTGATAAGTGGGGGCCCAATCTCTTGAGCCACATCAGCTTCCCTATATATTTTTAAATAATTTCTTTGTGGTTACACTGTGGTTTATATTATACAACCTACATGTATAACATTCTAATTTGAAAAGATCTCAATAGCACATGTTTTCTTCTCCCATATCTGTTTCCCTTCTATACGTTGTTTTTATCCCACTTTATCATTTTATATTTTGCATGTCCATTATCAAGATATATACCTTTTTGTTGTTCACTTATAATCTGCCTCTTATAGGAATTAAATAGTAGAGTTGTATATTGAGAATACAGTATGATGGGGTTTTGCATTTACCCTTTTAGTTACCTCTGCTGAAGATATTTATTTCTTCACACTACTTCAAGCCACTCTTTCCCATGTTTTCCCTCCATCCTACAGGACTCCCTTTAGTAATTCTTACAGGTCAGATATTTTCTTCACAAACCTTCTCCATTTCTGTTTGTCTGTGAATATTTTAAACTCTCCCTCATTTTTGAAGGATAGTTTTGCCAGAAAAAGAATTTGGGGCTGACAGCGTTTCTTTCAGTACCTTAAAATATCATAACACTGCCTTACAGCCTTAACGGTTTCTGATGAGAAATCAGCACCTAGTCTAATTGAGAATCTTTTGTATGTGACAAATCACTTTAGATGCTTTCAGAATTCTGTCTATCTTCAGCATTTGACATTCTGATTAGTATGTGTTTTGGAGAAGGTCTACTACACTTTATTCTGTTTAGAGTACATTGCACTTCTTGGACATGTATATTTATGGTTTTCATAAAGTTGGGAAATTTTTGGTCATTATTTCCTCAAATATTCCTTCTGCCCCTTTTTACTTCTCATCTCCTTCTGGGACACCCATGACACTCATGATTGTGCATTTCATGCTATAACTCAAATCCCTGAAAAACTGCTCTATTTTTTCTATTCTTTTCTCTCTCTAGTCTTCTGACTGTATGATTTTAACTGTCCTGTCTTCTAGTTCACTCATTCTTCTGCCTGTCCAAGCTGTTGTATGTCCCTAGTAAATTTTCAATTTCTATCATTACGCTTTTCATCCCTATAATTTGTTATGTATCTTTTTATACTTTCGAATTCTTCTTTCACACATTGTCTTAATATCCTTTATCTCTTTATACATAGTTTTCTTCATCTGCTTGAATTGCTTTAGGAGATTTGTTTGAATTTCTTTGATTATTCGTTCCAAATTGTGTCTCCTCTGAAGTTTCAATTTTTTTCCCTTGACTAGCCATATCTTCCTGTTTCTTAGGTATGGCTTGTAATTCTTTGCTGATGCCTATGCATCCGATTGTCTTGATGTGTTAACTCTGAACGTCAGTTTCTCCCACTTGTCTAGGGTTTTATTGTTGACTGGCTATGTGTTAATTCTCTTTTTTGATGCTTAGTCCAACTTATTCTAGACCTTTATAATGGTCCATGTTTACCTAATTGGATTTTCTCATCTCTTCATATGATTCTTGCCCTGGACATGTGGTATAATTTTTAAGATTGTACTTTTTTGCATGTAATTTTTTCACACAGAGAAAAACTTGCTTTTCTCTGTTTCTTCTCTGTGGATCTTGATGTGTTTTGTTGGTTTGGGGGCAGAATTTTCTCCCCAGCTCCTATGATTTATTAAATTCTCTCCTTCCCTCAGCGCCCCATCTTCCTTACTCATTTCAGTTCTAGGACCCTCCAGTCTTACAGCAGTTCAATTTAACATCTCCTCCTTTTCTTTTCTATGAGGCTTTTCTGCCTCCAGCTTCTTGCCGATAGGGCATCCCACCCCAGAGAGACAGTTGGGGTCAACCCAGAAATGTGGCTTACTCCAGAAAAGTCTATTTTATATTTAGTTGGTTCAGTCAACAGAAACTGGATACATTGAGTACAGTACTTTCCAGCTACAGTTTTACTACACATTGTCCTCCCCCTTTTTCCTCCTGGGGACCCTTTTGTATGTAGGACTCCTCAGCAGCTTGTGCTCCACCCTAGGTCTCTGTGGACCTAGGTCCCTGTTTCTGGATGTGTATGAGTTCTAACTCACTGCTGTAAGTGTCTTTATAGTCTGTGTCTCTGATGGGAGGGAGCTTTCCAGGCTACTGCCTCTGAACAACTCCCAAGCTGCACAGGACCGAGTGAGGGAGAGGGAGTGAAGTGATGGTCTGGGATGGAAGTTTTCTACCTGATATTTTCCTTTTTCTTCATTTCAGTGTTTGCAGAGTGCTTCTCCAATCTCTCCCGCCCTCTAGAGGTCTAAGGAGGGGGGATTTGTCCTTCTTTTTTGCTGAGTCTCTGGGAAGGTTTGTTCAGGGAATGTCTTACGTTACCTCTTGATGATATCACCGAAATTGCTAGATTCTTAATAGCTTGTTGATGTGGACAAGAAGAGTGTCTAATACATCCCAGCAATAAACATATCTGTGAATTTAAGGTGAGCGAGCATATGTTTGGGTCATGTTTTTTTATTCATTCTGCCAATCTTTACCTTTTGATAGGAAAGTTTATTCCATTTACATTTAAAACAACTACTGATTATGGTAGGACTTTCTTCTGCCATTTCACTGTATTAACTTTGTGTTATACCTTTTCTGACCCTCAATTCTTCCAGTAAGACTTACTTCTGTGTTTGTTTCTGAATTTTTTGTGGGTTTTTTTTTGTATTGTGTCATTTTTTAGTCCCTTCTAATTTCATTCCAAATATATTTTCATGCTTTTTCTTTGTTGTTACCATGCGGTTAAAATCTAATATCATAAATCCTTAACAATCATCTTTGATTTGATACCTACTTATCTTCAGTAGCATACATATACACTGTTCCTAGATCCTTCTATCCCCCAACCTTTTTTGTAATTATTACAAATTATATCCTTGTACATTGTATGTCAGAAGCCATAAGTTTATCATTACTTTTTTTTGCATTTTAGCACCTGTAAAAGTAAGAAGTGGAGTAACATACCAAGAAAACACAATACAATAATACTGACATGTATAATGATTTGTATGGTACTTTTAGCAGAGGTCTTTACCTCTTAGGCCTCTTTGATTCACTGTCTATTGTTCTTTCCTTCAATCTGAAGAATTTTATTTAACATTGCTCATGTGGGGGTGTCTAGTGATAATGAACTCCCTCAGCTTTTGTGTTTCTGGAATATGTTAATCTCTCATTTCTGAAAGAAAATCTCACTGGATATAAAAGTCTTGGTTGGCAATTATTTTCTTCCAGCACTTTAAATATTTTGTATTTCTGCCTTTTTGGTCCCACAGTTTCTGATGTCAAATTGGCACTTCATCTTATTGAGATTCTCTTGTATATAACTCATTGCTTTTCTCTTTCTGCTTTTGGACTCTCTCTTTGTCCTTGATATTGGACAGTTTGATTACTACGTGTCTGGACATACTTCTCTGTGAATTTATCCTTTTGGGGGGGAGGTTATTGGGATTCTTAAATGTACATATTCAAGTCTTTTGTAAAATCTAGGTAGTATTCTGCCATTGTTTCTTTGAACATTCCTCCTATCCCTTTCTCTTTTTCTTCATCTTCTGAGACTCCAATAATATGAATATTGGTATGCTTCAAGGTGTCCCACAGGTCTTTTTGACTGTGCTCATTCTTTTCTATTCTTTTTGCTTTCTGCTCCTCAGCCTGAATCATTTCAATTGGCTTCTCTTTGAAATCACCTGTTCTTTCTTCTGACACCTCCAATCTGCTATTGAAACCATTAGGGAATTTTTCATTTCAGTTATTGTCTTCTTCAATTTCAATATTTCTTATTGTTTCCTGTTGAGAATCCATAAGAGATCCCTATATTGTTCACTCATTGTTTTCCTCATATCCTTTAGTCCCTTTTCTGTTTCCTTTATCTCCTTGAGCATACTGAGGATCATTGTTTAAAGTCTCTGTACAATTTGTTCAAAGTCTGGTCCTCTTCCTTAATTGTTTCTGGATTTTTATCGTGTTCCTTTGGGTGAGCTATCATTTCCTATTACTTTGTTTGTCTCTTAATCTTTTGTTGCAAACTGAAAATTTCAACATTCTAAAGTGCCAACTCTGGGATTTAGTACTGAACTGTCTGCTCCTTAAGTTTGTATTCAGTTAATGAGAAAACAGAGGTTTTCTTGGATGCCAGGAGCTAATTAAAACAAACAAAATGTACCTTTCACTGTTTTTGCAAATTGGCTCTGCTTTAGCTGGTGGCCTCCTTCAGTGTTAAGCCCTCCTATCAAGGAAAGCAACCTGAGGAAACTGTGAAGTGCAGAGTCCTCTCTGTCTTATCTGATCCTGTATGGAGCCAAAGACCTTGCTTCTTTTCCAGGACTTGTGCTTGCTAGGGGCCTTGGGAATTCCCTGTTTACAATTTACAGGCGTTCAAGTGAACCTCCCCTCTATTCCCTTTGAAATACTATTCCATCGCCTCCTGGGTGCTCTCTTGAGCACACTGTGTACACATAATGCACACAGTCCTTTACCCCAGGCCACTTCAGCTTGTCTCTCACACTGTCCCAGCTATCTACAAACCATTTATCTGCCTTCAGGACAAATCTGAGGGCCAGCCTGGGACAATTTCCCCCATTCAGTCTCTCAGACCTCCGTTCCATAGATTGGCACTGACATACACGCACACAAGTAAGCATACAGGAGCTTCTCTGCTCCCTCTGGAACAGAGGCAGGTCACAATAGGAGCACAAGCTGGCTACACTCCGAATTGTGAAGGGGGTGGCAGACAGGCTACTTTAAGCACCAGGAATTCCTTCTATGGCTTTCAAAGCTGTGTTTCCTTGATTCAGCACTTGTCCAATTAATGCAGTTCTTTAACAGCTTTCTCTAGCTTTGAGAAAGGTTATTTTGTTTGAGATTTCTCTGCTGCTGCCTTTACCTGAGGGAGATTGGAACAACTCCCACCCTCAGAGCCTGCCCCAGAGATCTGCAGCAGCTGATCAAAAGTAGCCATCTGCAATCAGACCACCCACCCCTGGGGTCTGGAAGATTAGGACTTTTATATCGTATCCTGGCACCAGAAAGCTGTGCCAGGAGCCTGAGCTGCAGTCCCTACTGTTGCCTGCCATGAGGCTGGGGGAATGGGGATCGTAGCTGCTGCAGGAAGGTGAAACACACTGGCATTTACAGCAATTTACCAGCCTCTTCCACTACTCCCCCTTGAATGCTGCAATATTCCACTGGCCTTTTGAGTTTCAAAATAGTTGATTCAGACAAGTCCTGCCAGATCAATATCATTTTGGTGGAGGGACTGATTCCTGGGACTTCCTCCTCTGCCATCTTCCCACAATCCTTGTCCCTCAAGTCACTAAGTTTTGCAGTAATTTGCAGCATTAGATACCTAGTAGAGCATGTAGGATACCTTTATTTCTTATGCACATTAATTGAATAGGAAGCTTTATTTTGCTACAAAAGTACATTTTTTAAAATCTTAGACAAACTTAAAAAATAAAAAACATAATTTAGACACATTTTCAGGATCTGTTCATAGCCCTTTCTAAGTAACCATGGACAGCAATGCAGGACCCTAGCCCTCCCCCCAACCCTTCAGGGTCCCTGATTAATTAGTTCAAGGGAAATCCATTCATAAAATGACCAGCGATGCCTATAGCTTGACTTAAAGACATAATTGCTTTCTCTTTGTTCATCCTGGAAATCTGGGAATAGTAAGCAGAAAAATTAGGGTCAATTATCTATAGAAACTCTAGTGAAGAGATCATGGTACAATGTGTGACGTGTGTGTATGTGCATGTCTATGTGTGTGAGAGAGAGGGAAACTGGCCATAAATATCCATATATACATTTAAATGTTGAGTGAAATCCAAGAGTAAGCAGAACAAACCAGCTGGTATATAAAGAGAAGAATGTAGCAGATGAGCAAAGAGGGGCATATGGTCTAAGAGAGAGGAGAAATGAAATGATAAACTAGGTGGTCTTGGTTCCTGATGGCTAGCCATCAGACCAGCTGCACAACAGCTCCTGTCATCACTTCTGAGCTTGCTTTAATAGATCTCTGTTGCTTGTGACCAGAAAAACCCTGTTTAATATAGGCAATTGCCAATATACAAAAATTCCCCTACTCCTTTGGGAATTTACAACTTCATTAAAATGCACATATAACTAATCAGTTGAGATCCATAATTCAAAGCCATGATTGGCCTACAGTATTAGGGATTAAAGGTGAAGTATTTTGCTTAGGACCAAGGAATGCCAAAGTTCTTCCCTGCCATTCAACCCTAGCTTTTTTAGCAAAGTTCCAAGGAAACACCTTGCAAAGAATAATAGCTGAATGAATCAGAGTCTCTCTCTATTAATAGATGGACAAAGAACTGGTATTCCCACAGCCTTCTGACAAAGGTTGAATTAAAACACATAACTTTGGCTCAAGGCCTGATGGAGATAATCCCCTCCC
This sequence comes from Dasypus novemcinctus, assembly GCF_030445035.2. Taxonomy (NCBI): domain Eukaryota; kingdom Metazoa; phylum Chordata; class Mammalia; order Cingulata; family Dasypodidae; genus Dasypus; species Dasypus novemcinctus. The sequence goes on along the minus strand of NC_080701.1, from coordinate 28,885,497 downwards.
CCCCCCCCAAATCTAAATTATGGAACTAGCGTAAATAAGTAGACTGTTGGAAATAAAGAAAAGGGGGAAAAAGAGATAAATGGACAGACCACTAGAGCATCCTTGATTACTTATCCACCAAACTGCTTATAGTGGAAATGGAAGGAATGGTGCCCTGTCCCAGGAAAACAGGTCTGGCTCATGCGTGCCTACTCTATGGGAACCAAGAAGTGGGAAGTTGAGGGGGAAGGGTATGTGGGATAGAAACGCTCAGCAAAGCACAGCAAAGGCATGCAAAAGCTGCAGAACTAAACTGCCTGGGTTCAAATGCCAGATCTGCCACTTAGATTCCACACAAGTTCATCAACCTTTCTCCTCCTCCTGATAGGAAAATAGAGCAAATAATAGTATCTCATTCGGAGTGCTCTGTAAATGAATTAATACATGTAAAGCTCTTAAAACAGCAATGAGCACATAGTAAGTACCCACTTAGGAAGAATGTGGGAGGGCCAGGACCTCTGTAGACTAATACAGTGGGAGATTCTGGGCACTGAAAGCACTGAGTGGCTGGTGGAGTAAAAGAAAAGGAAGAGAAGTGATAAAAACAGAGCCCAGAGGGAGTTATAGTCCTGTCTGGAGCTCTGACTTGAGAAGTCACAAAAAAGACCATGGTCCCTTTCTGGTTGGTGAACAGAAAAGGAGACTTTGGAAGCAGAGAAATGTTCTAATCAAAAATAACATTTAGGAATTTTAGACAAGTCTTGCCTCTAAAAAGAATCTTCTTTATAAATAACAATTGTCCTTTCCAGGGCATCATTTCCATTGAAATAGCATGTACATTAAAGGGAACACAATCTTCCAGGGTAAAAATATGCCTCTTCTCCCCACATTCCTCTTATTTAGGAGTGAGTGGGCAGTTCTGTTCTGAAAGAAACACTAAAAAGGAAAACATTCCCACTTCATTTCTCAAACATACACATTTACCAAAACAGGCAGCATTACAATACCCCCTATTTTACTACAGTCTCGTGACTTGTTACAAGTGTTAAACAAGAATTAGACCAAAAAAGAAAAACAAACCCTACTCCTCGTCAGTCATACAAAATTCTAGCATAGCGACATCCGTTACGATGGAAATTTCTAAGTCAAGGAGTCAACAGTCCACTGTAAGATTTCCTTTTAAAATTCCTACGGATCTTTTTCATGTGTTTCACTAAACACAACTTCAACCACAAGTTGTGTGTGTGCACACTTACTTTTTTTTTTACTGTGTCTACCTGTCCCTTTGAGAATCACAGCTTGAAATGCCCCAGAGCCACTCAGCTCCTGATCACATTTGTAAGAACACAGCGTTGGGGATATGTCAGGCCAGTCTTTTCTAATAAATTGATATTGTGTGGTGGATTTGTATGTGTTTCCTTTGTCTGCTGTTGATTCCCAAATTGAGTTGGATTCAGGGACAGGACAGGCAGTCAGTTCCCTGAAGCCCTAATCTAATCTATAAGGTATATTCTAAAAAAAAATCACTAGAAAATAAGAAAATTACATCTACCCAAATTGCTCTCAGAGAGAAGGATATATAATTGGAAGGGCTAATTTGATTATCTAGAAGGAGGGAAACATGAGTGAGAAGAACCCAAGAGGTAAATCTTTTCCAAGCAGGTAGTCTAGGGCTTTTCATCACGCAAGGTGAGGTACTAGACAGCTGGAGACCAGGACGACATTGCCGCTTTGTGGAGCATCTTCTTAGACGGAGGCCGGGCAGGGCTACGGGGCTCCTCCACCTTCACACTTGCCCAGTCTGTCTTCTAATAAATATTGAACAGATATTTGAAGGAGCTCCAAGTTACTAGTCTACCCAAGCACCAGTGTCTTGAGATCTCAAGGGGAGCAGTAAAATGCCCCAAAGCTCCCAAAAATCTAGGTTAAGTTTACTAATTCAAAGCATAAGAGTGGTTGGTTGGTTGGTTTTCACAGCACCTTTAAGAAAGGGGAGAAAAGCATGAAATCGGACAAACAATATCAGTCCCCAGGGAAATGGTGTGAAGAAGGAGGCAAGTCACCTTTTCCCCGTTTAACAATAGACAACTTTGTCTCCTACACATCTATTTTCTAAAGCTTTTGGATGTCTCTTCAATCAACAGCGTGGAATGCCAGCCTTTCTGGAAAGCACTCTTCAGAGAACTCGACCATGAATTGACGTTCAGCCAGCCCTAGCCAGAGGCTAACTTGAGACATCTGACATTTGATAGAAAAGGGTTAGCAGATGTTAACTGCCAGTTCCTAAATGCTAACCTTTCCTGTATCCGTAGATATCAGAAAGCAACATATCTAGACCCTGCTCTTTCAACTCTGTAGAAGCCTTCCCTGAATTAAAGTTAAATTTTTTCTCTTCCTCTCTTATCCCTTTTTCTTGCCTTAGGCTACATAGCAGAGATGTTTTACGTTTCTATAGCACCCACTTCAGCTGCATTCTCTTCTTCCCCAGCCTTCCGTTTTTTCATAATTAATTCCAAGTGCATGCTTCTCCATCTTTTGCAAATCAGAGCTGAAAACATTGCCTGATATGTTATTCAATATCCTTTACAGGAAGGTATTCATAATGGATTCATCACTGTATTCAGTTTCCAAAAAAATTTTGCCTCTGCAAATAAAATTAAATATCACAAAATGAAAACTATGCAGTCCATCGTGTTTCAATTTCTGCCTTGCCTATCAGGGGACTGAAGACTAAATTCAGTGCACATTATCACTGAATGACTTGTTTCCCTTGTGCTGAGGGAGGTCACACAATTGCATGGATTGGTGCCACAGCCCAAGAAAGCCTTGAACGTTGCCTGGAAATCCAAATATTTATTTAATCCACTTGATCAATTCCATACCACTGGAATCAGTCTCCTCAATCCATCTACCCCAGGTTTTACCCCCTTACCCACTTCCATTTTTCAGAAACAAAAGTGCATCAGCTCCTTCAAATCTGCCCTACTCCCTTGCCACTTACAGCTTTGCCCTCCTCCCAGTTGGCCCTTCATGCTTCCCTATTTTCACAAAAGGAGAGCTCTTTCTCCTGCTTCAGGCTAACTCCTCACCAGTACAAATCAAAACAGTGAAAGGCATTCATTGAATATTTAAGAGGTACCAGTCAACACGCTGAGCATTTTATAAGTATGCTTTTAAAGTTCTTAGCAATTCTTAGGCCTTATTATCCACATTTTACAGATCAGCAAAATTGTGGCTTAGAGAGGTTGTTTCTACCTGAAAAGTACACGGATAATCTGTGAGGGATCCAAGCGTTGAAGCTAGCCTACCCACTTCCACAGCCCAAAATTTTAACCCCTATATTATGCTGCCTTGCTGTGCACTGGATCACTCTTCTTTCAGTTTAAGGCATCAGACTTATTCAACAGCCTCTCTCTTCTATCTTCCTCTCTTCTAGTTCCTACATTTAAAGCATTCAGATGTCTCTTCACTCAATAACGAAGCACTTTCCATTAGCAATGAAACATGCTCGTATCGCCTATTCTTTAAAAAAGATGTTCTGTCTACCATAGAAATTAGAATAAATACTCTATGTACAACCTCTCCCCTTTCTTCCAGAAACCATTGTATTGAAAGAGTTGTCCCTAACATGGAGTTGAAGAATGTCAACCACCACACCATGGAGCCTAGAGTGACTACAACTGAAAGCAGGAGGATTGCATCCAGTATCCATGTGGAATCTAAGCCCCCTCTTGACATAGAAGTGCAATGGACACAACCAATCCAATGTCCACAGAGAAAATGTGGCATTGGTGTGGGAAAAGTGGCCATGGTGGCTGCTGGGTGCGGGGAATGGGAGGAAGAGATGAGATGTGGAGGCGTTTTCGGGACTTGGAGTTGTCCTGGGTGGTGCTTCACGGACAATTACGGGACATTGTAGATCCCCCCAGGGCCCACTGGATGGAACGTGGGAGAGTATGGGCTATGATGTGGACCATTGACCATCAGGTGCAGCGATGCCCAGAGATGTACTTACCAAATGCAATGGATGTGTCATGATGATGGGAGAGAGTGTTGCTGTGGGGGGAGCCGGGGGTGGGGGTGGTGGGGTTGCATGGGACTTCATATTTTTTGAATGTAATATTTTTTAAAAATGAATTTTAAAAAATTTAAAAATTTAAAAAATTTAAAAAATTTAAAAAAAGAAAGAGTTGTCCCATTCACCTCTACTTCTGGATTTCTGTTTACTACTCAAAGCAGTGCTTTTTGTTCTCTATTCTCACTACTCCACGGAGATGACTTATGTCAAAGATAGATAAATCCTCACCTCTAAATATAGCGGATGCTTTTCAGTTCTTATCTCACTTGATTTCTCCAAAGCATTGGACACTTTTGTTCACTCTATCTTGAAAATTGTTCCTTGCTGGTCTTTCATGATCTCCTTTGTGCCAGATGTCTTCTTTTTGCTCCACCAGATCCACCTACCACCCGACTTGACCCTGCATTAAGCTCCAGAAAGCTGCCCTGCATGGACCACAGCAGTGGTTTCCCTTGCCCTCTGGCTTCGGGGGAGTTTCGGGCAATGGGGTGTCCTGGCTAGAAGGAAGAAAAGTGAGGTTATACTAATATACCCACTCTCTCGGAAGAGTCACCTCAGTCTGCCTGCATTCTTTCCTCCTTTTCAAGCCCTCTTCACATGAAGACTCACTTCCTGTCAGATCCTGTCACCACTTCCTCTTTCCCTCTCTATGGGCCAAGGGGTGGTGACACCTCCTTTGTTATTAGCCACGGGACACTCTACCATCTTTGCAGCTGGCCTTTGTCTTGCTCACACTATGTAAAACGTCCCCTTATTAAACTCTTTTTGAATGCTCTTGAGTGTGCATTGTAAGTTGGGTTCCTCAGAAGCAGACGCTGAGGAATTTGGCATCTAGGATATTTCTTGGGCACCCACATCTTTAGGTAGGATAGGGAAGAGGCAGGATTGGGGAGAGGGAAAAGTGGAACTGTGATGCATGCCTTAACAAGCCCCAGCCGGCCCCAGGGGAGCATATGAGGCCCATCAGGGTTGCCCTGCAGTGAGCTCAAATGTCAGGACATTTCTACCTCCACCACAATGGGCCATCGACCCAGATAGGGTGTGCTCTTGGGTTAGGACACTCCCTGCTGCTGGGGCAAAACCCCTAAGGAGCTGACAACTAGCAGCTGTCTACTGACGACCTCCCAGGAACTAGGCAACAAGTTCCTCCTTGAAGTGGAGTCTCTGGCACATTACCACACTCATCAGAGACTGCCCTGAGCCCCACTCAGATCCACTTCTTCATATATTTTTGGGGGTAGCTTTTCCAGGATTTCTTAGAAAAGAAATCCTTGTCTCTTAGAAAAGAGAAGGTAGTAAGACAAATCCAGCCTTCACTGCAGCTGGTCTCAGGACTGCCTCATCTCCCCATGACTCCTCACTTACCTTCTTCACTATCCATTCTACATTCCCTACACCTCCAACTACCTCCCCTGCTGGTCTGGATGGTGTATTTGGTAGCATGACCCAGATCATTATCCCCAAAGGGTCTCAGCCCATACCCATCAGGCTGCCATGGCTCCACTTGTGCATTTATCATCACAACTGGGCATGGGAGTAGGAAGAAGCAGCCAGGCAGAACCTCTGGGTGCCATGCACAGCCTTCCTGTCCCCATTGTGTAATTATAGCCCTATCTCCTGCAGATGACAATCCTCAAACAGAAAGAATCCATATTGTTTATAAATACTGTTCATGACTCAGATTAGTACACGGCAGGTGACATTTCTGAAAGGATAAGGTTTGAACTGGTTTTGGTGGAAAAAATAGATGTTCAGATCATAGAATATGTGGCATTGAGAATGCCCTTACTCTCTGTGTCTTTTAGGAGGTCTCTGTAACCATGGCTTTCTCAGGATACAAAACTTCTAGGAATATAAGCTGCCCCGTCCCATTATGGACACAACATGCCTCCTTTCCCTTCAGGGCACAAAGTCAAGATATGAGTTTTGCTTTCTGAGTCCCTTCTCTTGATCATCATCTACTAGTCCTAACCTAAAGCAAGTAGTTAAGCATGCAAGTCTGTTCAGTGATTTTCTTGTTCAGTATCATTTTCCTATCACTTGTTGCTGTATGGCTAACAAAACTAACACAAATCTAAGGCTAAAGAATTAACCTTTGTCTGGTTGCCTTGTAAAGTCCCTAGGCAAATGTTTTCTACAATTTCAATGTGCTAGAATATTTTTATTACTCCTCTCAGTTTGTTTATTTTGAGTCCATGAACTAAGAACATTTAATTCACCACCACTGAGTTTCAATTTCAGAAATATAACTGTGGTGATATCCTTCTTTCTCCAAGATCCCCTAATTTTGCCAGTGTTCCTGGCAAGCCAAGAAGTGATACTCGTTACCATCTGCAAAGCTGGGATTCTGTAAACCATAATTCAAGTACCAGATGCTAGGAGAACTTTGAAGACATCATTTCCATATATGAAGCACAGTCCTGGTTCTTTAAAACTGGACATGTCCTACTTAATTAAATAAGAATAACCTTTAAATGTGACATTTGTAGTATGTTCATGCTTGCAAATTTGGACAATTCAGTTATATCCTTATGGAGAAGAAAAGAACAGACTCCTGTTGAACCTATGCAAATATCTACATGCTACTGATTTAAATTCAGTAAAGGCATTTTGTATAATATTTTATCATCATTATAAGCATTTTGCAGACAAAGCCAATCAAAATATGTCATACATTCTACTGAATCTTCCTATGTTCTACCAGTGGCGCTGTATCCAAAAGACTCATTTAGGGAAACGGACTTTGGCCCAGTGGTTAGGGCATCCGTCTACCATATGGGAGGTCCGCGGTTCAAACCCCGGGCCTCCTTGACCCGTGTGGAGCTGGCCATGCACAGTGCTGATGCGAGCAAGGAGTGCCCTGCCACGCAAGGGTGTCCCCCGCGTGGGGGAGCCCCACGCGCAAGGAGTGCGCCCGTGAGGAAAGCCGCCCAGCGTGAAAAGAAAGTGCAGCCTGCCCAGGAATGGAGCCGCCCACACTTCCTGTGCCGCTGACGACAACGGAAGCGGACAAAGAAACAAAAGCAGACAAAGAAACAAGACGCAACAAATAGACACCAAGAACAGACAACCAGGGGAGGGGGGGGATATTAAATAAATAAATAAATCTTAAAAAAAAAAAAAGACTCATTTATACATCTATAGTGGATAGAACAAGAAAAATTTAGCTCTGTGTCTGTTAAAAAGAAGTTGTGATTTCTTTAAGTCTTATCCATTTTTAAATCATTTGTCTGAATTCCATTCCTAGAGTTGTCATTATTCCCCATTGAGTTATTCTCTTATAATCTATAGTAAGATGTCTCATAGGATATTTTCTCTGAATTCTGAGGCATCAGTGGGAACAAAATACCAAAGACAATTATACTCCAGTTTGCAAACATAATGCTTGCTAAACTGAAGACTTGAGATCATCAAAAAGAAAGATAAGGGTTTCCTCATATGTTCATCAGAAAATAGCACAGTATTTTTAAAATAAATAGCTACAATTCTTGTACCACTTGTTCCATTGACCATAAAAAGCAGTCCACTTTACAAATCCATCAGCTCTTGTACTAAAACAGTCCAAGGGACTGTGTCTCTAGTCCCTTGATAAAATCTGTCAGATGTCCACTCATGGTGACAATTACATTAGCTCACCCATGAGTCTATTCCTTATAATAAAAAAGTCAAGAAGTTACGGAGTAGCTATGTTTTTTCAGAGTTGCTGAGACCAGCTCAGCAATAGGTCTGCATGAAGGGAAGGTGACACAGAACTGAAGAAATAAAAGGACAGAAAGACACAAGAGAGGAAGCAAAGATGGGACCAGGGGACTTCACAGCTTTTGAAACTGAGAGCCTCAACTCCAGTTTCCCCATCATATTTATTTGAAAGCTAGCAAGCAGCTGTGGGCTACAAGAAGCAACCTGCAACATCCACAATAAGGTAATTCACAATAACAGGAGGCAGCTCAGAGCATCTTGTACAATAACAAGAAGCAACTCGCTACATCTACAATAAGGCAATTTAGAATAACAGGAAGCAACTTAGAACATCTTATACAATAACAGGAGGCAACAAATAGGTAAGCCAATTTCCCACAATACAGAATTCTCATATACCCTGCATGTAAACACCCAGAGAGAGAGAGAGAGCTTTATTACTACTTTGCTCTTTAGTATGGTATGTTTATAATATTTATAAAGATTGATAAGCCAATACTGAAGTATTATTATTAGCTACCCAAGTATTTCTTTCTGCTCCTTTTTTTTTTTTTTTTTTTTTGGACCTAATGTAAATGGTACTGGGTTTTCTATCTCAAATTCCAATTTTTCACTGTTGGATATAGGAAACCAGTTGCCTTTTGTAATTTATCTTGTGTCCTGCACCTTTGCTATAATTGCTTTGTTGTTGCTTCTTTAGGATTTTCTACATAGATAATCATATCATCTACAAACAAAAACTGTTTTATTTCTTCCTTCCCAATAGTTTAGTTCCTCCTGTCTTATTTCATTAGGTAGGATTCCAGTGTGATGTGAAATAGGAGTAGTGAGAGGGGATATCCTTGTACTGTTTCCAGTCTTAGAGGGGAAAGTATCTAATTTCTCACCATTAAGTCCAATGTGAACTGTAGTATTTTTTTGTTTTATTTGAGATGTCCTTTAACAAGTTGAGGACATTCCCCTCTATTCCTAGTTTGCACAGAGTTTTTTGTTTTGTTTTTTAAAGATTTTTTATTTATTTCTCTCCTCCCCGCCCCCCCCGCCCCAGTTGTCTGCTCTCTGTGTCCATTCGCTGTGTCTTCTTCTGTGACCACTTATATCCTATATTGGCAGCACCAGTTTCTTTTTGTTGCATCATCTTGTTGTGTCAGCTCTCTGTGTGTGCGGCGCCATTCCTGGGCAGGCTGCACCTTCTTTCGCCCTGGGCAGCTCTCCTTACGGGGTGCACTCCTTGCACATGGGGCTCCCCTATGCGGGGGACGCCCTTACATGGCACAGCACTCCTTGCGCACATTAGCACTGCAGAGTTTTTATCATGAATGGGTGTTGAAGATTTGTCAAATGCTTTTTCTGTATCTATTGACATGTTCATATGATTTTTTTTCCTTTAGCCTGTTAGTGAATTGCATTCATTGATTTTTGGAGAATAAACCCACTTGGTCAAGGTATAAAATTTGTTTTTTATATTGTCGGATTCCATGTGCTAGAAATATTTTTTTAGTATTTTTAGTATTTAATGCTCCTGAGAACTATCGATCTGTAATTTTCCTTCCTAGTTATGTCTTTGTCTGCTTTTGTTATTAGAGTAATGTTGGTCTCATGGAATGAATTAGGTAGTTTTTGTCTCCTTCTATTTTCTGGAAAAGACTGTAGAGAATTGGTATCATTTCTTTGTTAAATGTTTGGTAGACTTTACCAGTAAACTGTCTGGCCTGGTGCTTTCTGATTTGGAAGGTCTTTAATTGTTGATTCAATCTCTTTATTAGATATAGACCTGTTCAGATTATTTCTCCTTGTGTGGCTATCAGAGATTGTATCTTTCAAAGAATTGGTTCATTTCCTGTAAGTTACTAAAGTTGTACACATAGAGGTGTTCAAAATATTCCTCCATAATCTTTTTAAATGTCCTGGATATCAATTGTGATGGCCCTTTTTACATTTCTGATATTAGTAATTTGTGTTTTTTTCTCTTTTCTTGGTTAGTCTAGTGTGGCAGTTTGAGATTATTTATGAATCTCCAAAAGAGAGATTATGTTCATAAACTAATCTATCCCTCTGGGTGTGATACTAATATAGCCTGTACGTGTATATGTGTGTGTTCAAATTTACCTAATTCTATATCCAGGTGTGCCTAGTTTCCAGAAAACCAATTAAATGATACAGATTCCAAGGGTCTGGGAATTCAGGGAGTATGTAGACTCTATGTGTATATGAACTTACATCTAGATGGAATGAGGATGGTAAGTTTATTCAAGCTTACCTGGGGTCCAAACAAACACCTAGACCCTAAGAAACTAAAACCTGATGTAACAAAGAAAGATCTTTTTGCGACAAAAGCACTGCTTGACCCCCCTCCTAAATCCTCTGCATAAAAAGGACCTGGAAATCTTACTCAGGGCTCAGTTTTTTTGGACAGAAGTCCGCTGGGCCTGGAAGGTCATAATAAATCTTTCTTCTCAGAGAATCCTCACATCCTGGCCTTCAATACCATGAACACCGACTTCCCTCCGCTGCCCAACAAGACCCTCTGTACTAGATTCAGCTGAGACGTCTTTGATTAAATTATGTTAAGATTAGGGCTTTGATTTGACCACGTTAGTAGGTCATGACTCGGATTGAGTCTCTGCCCCCTTGGTGAGCTGTATAAATGGACACTCACTCATGAAGACACACAGAAGACACAGGAGATGAGACAACTTGGTCATTGGGTCCTGCCATGTAGCAGAAAGGAGAAGGTGAAAACAGCTAAAGCCCGGGGAAGAGGTGAGCCATTGCCTGATAGTGTGCATTTGAGCAGCTGAAAATGTCTGAAAAGAAATAAGCCCTATGCCAGACTGATTTAGGAAGCCCTGAAAGACGAGCCCTATGCCTGCCTGTAGCTGAGATTGGAAGAAGCTGGACCCACGGAGCCTTAAGAGGAAGAAGGAAGGAGAGACCAGGCAGAGACCGCCCGCCATCTTGCTTCGACATGTGGCAGATGACTTTGGTGAGAAAGCAGCCTTGAGTTGGGCCCTTTAGGGCCTTGTAACTGTAAGCTTTTACCCCAAATAAATACCCTTTATAAAAGCCAACCAATTTCTGATACTTTGCATTCTGATACTTTGGCTGACCAATACACCTGGCTAAAGGAAGGTTTGTCAATTTTATTGATCTTTTCAAAGAATCTGATTTTGTTTTCAATTTTTTTCCTAATGATTTCCTGGTTTAAATTTCATTTGTTTCAGCTCTAATTTTTATTATTTCTTTTCTTCTGCTTACTTTGGATTGAATTTGTTCTTCTTTTTCAAGATTCCTAAAGTGGAAGCTTAGATTATTGACTTTAGATCTTTCTTCTTTTCTAATATATGTATTCAAAGCTATAAATTTTTGTACAATCATTGCTTTAGCTGAAGCCTGTAAGTACTGAGTTGTATTTTCATTTTCATTTAGTTCAATTTTTTAAAAATTTCTCTTGAAACTTCTTCTTTAACCCATGTGTTAATTATAATTACTTGTTTAATCTCCAAATACTTGGGGATTTTCCAACTATCTTTCTGCTGTTGGTTTCTAGTTTAATTCCATAGTGATCTGAGAGCATAATCGATATGTTTCTATTCTTTAAATTTGATGAGGTGTGTCTGATGGCCCAGAATGTGATCTCATTGAATGTGCCTTGTGGGCCTTGGAAGAAAGGGAATTCTGCTGTTGTTGGATGGAATATTCTATAAATGTCAATTAGATATAGTTGATTAATGGTGCTGTTCAATTCATCTATATTCTCACTGATTTTGTTTGCCAGATCTGTTGATTACTGACAGAAAGGTGTTGAAGTCTCCAACTATAATAGTTGATTTCTCCTTGCAATATTGCCAGTTTTTGCCTCCTTTATTTTGATGCTCTGTTTTTAGGCTCATAGACACTAAGGATTATTATGTCTTCTTGGAGAATCAACCCCTTTAGCATTAGCATTAGCATTAATGCTCCTCTTTATCCATGATAATTTTCCTTGCTCAGGAGTCTGCTTTATTGGAAATTAATATGGCTACTTCAGCTTTCCTTAGAATAATGTTAGCATTGTATATATTTCACCATCCTTTACATTTAATCTATGTGTGACTTTAAAATGGGTTGCTTGTAGTCAACATATTATTAGGTATTGTTTTTTTATACCCTTTGATAATATCTATCTTTTAATTTGTGTATTTAGACCTTTCACATTTGGGCTAATAACTACCATATTCGTAACTGTTTTCTCTTCATTTCCCTGTTCCTTGTTGATTTTTTGTCTTCTATTCTTTTCCTGTCTCCTCTACTGAAAATTGAGCATTTACATGATTTCATTTTCACTCTGCTTTTGGCATGTCGATTACCTTTCTTTTTTAAAATTTTTAGTGGTTGCTTAAATATTTGTAAAATACATTTAAAATCCTCTAAGTCCACTTTTGAGTAACGCTAAACCCCCTCCAAGGGGTGCAGGTACCTTATTATAGGGTATTCCCAATTCCTCCCTCCTGTCCTATTAACAGTTTTCATTCATTTTACCTAGACATAAGCTATAATCATCCACTGTATTGTTGTTATTATTTTCAATGAACTGTTATGTAGATATTTTAGGAAAATGAAAAATAAAAGATTTTATTCTACTTTCATTTATTCCTCGTGAATGCTCTTTCTTTATTTATGCAGGTCTGAGTTTTTTACCTATATGGTTTTCCTTCTCTAAAAAACTTCTTTTAACATTTCTTCCAAGGCAGGTCTACTGACAACAAATTCTGTCTATGTTTGACTGAGAAGGTCTTTATTTTTATTTCACTTTTGAAGGACAATTTCACTGGATACAGAATTCTAGATTGGTGGGAATTTTTCTTTTAGCACTTTAAAGATTTTATTCCAGTCTGTTTTTACTTGCCTGGTTTCAGAAGAGAAATCTGATGTAATTCTTATCTTTTTTCCTCAATAGATAAAGTATTTTCTACCCTCCGGCTTCTTTCAAGAGTTTCTCTTTGTCTTTGGTTTTTTTAAGTTTGAATTTGATATGCTTAAATGAAATGTACATGTGTATGGTATTTATCCTGGTTAGTGTTCCTTCAACTCCATGGATTTGTTGTTTGGTGTCTGTCATTAATTTTGGAAAATTCTCAGCCATCATTACCTTAAATATAATTTTCTTCATTTTTCTGTCTCTTCATTCTGATAGTCCCATTTCCTTTTTGTAATTGTCCCACAATTCTTGGATATTCTATTCATTTTCATTCCTCTTTTCTCTTTGCCTTTCAGTTTTGGAAGTTTCTATTGACACACCTTCAAGCTCACAAATTCTTTTTGTAACCCTGCCCAGTTTCCTGAGTCTATTGAAAGTATTCTTCATTTCTGTTACTGTGACTTTCAACTAGCATTTTCTTTTTATTCTTTCTTAGAGTTTCCTTCTCTCTGCTTATGTTACCCACCTGTTCATGCATGTTGCCCACTTTTTCCATTAGAGCCCTTATTAATCTTAATTATTTTATTTTTTAAATTTTTTTTTATTTTTTTTAATGTTACATTCAAAAAATATGAGGTCCCCGTATCCCCCCACCCCTCACCCCACTCCTCCCATAACCACAGCCTCCTCCATCATCATGGGACATTCATTGCACTTGGTGAATACATCTCTGAGCACTGCTGCACCACATGGTCAATGGTCCACATTATAGTTTACTCTCTCCCCCAGTCCACCCAGTGGGCCATGGGAGGACATACACTGTCCAGTAACTGTCCCTGCAGTACCACCCAGGACAACTCCAAGTCCTGAAAATGCCCCCACATCACCTCTTCTTTCCACTCCTCACCTTAAACAGCTACCGTGGCCACTTTCTCCATCTCAAATTCTTAGTTATTTTAAATTCCCAGTCGTATCATTCCAAAATCTCTGCCATATTTGAGTCTGGTTCTGATACCATATGTGAATCTGCTTGCTATTTTCCAACTGTGTCTTGCTTTTTAGTATGCCTTGCAAATTTTGTTCAAAGCTGGCCTTGACATACCAGATAATAAGAACTATGGTAAGTAGGTCTTCAGTATGTCTAGCCAGACGTTAGGCTGTGCTTACTTTTTATTATAGCTTTAGGTGTCATTGGCTAAAATTTCCTAGTGTCCTTGTTTTTGTCTCTCCTGTTTTCTTTGGGTTTCCCTAGGGACTTCTTCTTAAACAAGGTCACAGCCTTGACCTTTACATTGTAATCCCCTGTTTTTACACAGGAGCCTTATTGATGTGGTAGAAAGTGGTAGATGTAGGTAGAGGGGAAGCGTTCTGTAGAGATTTAGTTTCAATCTTTTAGTGAGCCTGTGCTGCTGACCTTAACAAGTGTTCCTCATGATTCCTCACCCCCTTAGATAAGAGAAGAAGGTTAAAAAGGGATGGATTTGGGTTTTGTCTTTCCCCAGGTCATTTAGGCCCTGGTAAATCCTAAATAGGTTAGGATCTGGTAAAATAGTTTCTTTTGAGATTAGAACTTTGTTAAGAAAAATAGAATACTCTAGGCATAGTACAGAATGATTATTTTTTCCCTCCCCCTTTAGAAGTATAAGGGAATTTTCATCCAATCTTCATAGTGAGCACTTGGTGAGGATCCTGGAGATAAAACTCCCTGGAGCTTTGAACTCTCAAGTTCATCAATGTTGAACCTCCAGTAATTCGTCAATTTGCATTTGAAGTGTTCCTGTTGATACTGCCTCCAGTGGAGAGCTCCTGCTCCAGGAAAACTGATTCTCTGTATCCACCTCCATCTCCAGTTTTGGGGCAGCAGCTTGCTCTGTGACCTCATTTCTCTGAGGGAACTAAGAAGAGCTGTGTTTTTTTTTTTTCAGGTTATTAAGCTTTTTCCTTATTGTTAGGATGGAAGTGGTGACTTCCAAGCTCTGTATATGTTGGAGCAGAAATTGGCAGTCAAGTCCTCTTCATTAAGTACCTGAGTGTAAATTATTTTGCTGTTTCTTCCAGAAGTTTTTATTTCTGATATGCAGCTTATAGCAGGAGACTTTGGGCAAGTGTGAAGGAAAATTAGGAAGCTCCTGCTGATAACAAGACTTAAACCACTTCTGATTCTGACTTTTTTAGTTCAGTAGTCAATAATATCAAATGGAGGCGCCCTGGTGACTCTATTGGGTTAAAATTGTCAAGAGAAAAGAGTTTACATGACTCAAATAGAGGTTAAAGGCCTTATTCAGTTAAGGCATATCAGAGAGCCCTTGGAGACTACATAACTCCTTGAGTCAAATAGGACTGGAATTTTACAAAGGGAGGAGAAGAGTATCTCTGTGGTTTGGCTCAGGTAGCAGTTTTCATCTCTAATTTCTGAGAAACTTGCAAATGGAGCAGTTGGATATTGTTCCAGTTTTTCATACCTCCTGTTCAGATTCATTGGTGCAGTCTTATCCCAATAACCACCAGAACACAGTTTTCAAGAGCTGCTGTTCACAAACCTTTGGTTTTTGATGAAGGCAGAATTCTAAGGTGGCTTCTCAGATCCCCGTCCTCTGGTGTGTGTGCCTATATAATCCCTTCCCATTGAGTATGGGCAGAATTTGTAAATGTGATGAATGTTACGTCCAGGATAAGGTTACATTATATGACAAAGGTGATAGGATTTTCCAGATGTGACAAAAGTTGCATTTAATTGAATTACAAGATTTTGAGTGGGTCTGACCTACTCTGACCTAAAGATCAGGTAGGATCTTTAAAAGAGATGAATCAGAAGAGATTCTCCTGCTGGCCTTGAAAAAGTAAGGTGCCAAGCAGTGAGAGGGTTTCTGGAGTTTCCCATGTGGCAAGGATCTGAAAGTGGCCTCTAGGAGCTTCAAGTGGTCCCCAGCCAATAGCTAGCAAGAAAATGAGAACCTCAGTCACACAGCCTCAAGGAAACAAATTCTCACAACAACCAGAATGAGATTAGAACTGGCTTCTTCTCCAGTAAGCCTCTGTTTAGAACTGCAGCCCAGCCAACAGTCGATGGTGTCCCTTTGAGATGCTGAGACTGAGGACCCAGTTAAGCCATGCCCCAAATCCTGAAACATAGAAACTGTAAGGTACTAAATGGGTGTTGTTTTAAGTTGCTAAGTTTGTTACACAGCAAAAAAATAATAATATACCCATTTAGTCAAGGTTCAGGGGCAAGGGAGGTAACGAAAGTAGAGGGAAGAAGTAAAAGAGAAAGGAGAAAAAGGCCAAAGGCAAGACTATCTGGGAACCCTCCATCATTTATGTTCTAATTTTTTATATAATACATAACTATTTCATAAGTGTATTTGGTCAGAGATTGCTCTGAAGGTAAGAACATAGTTGGGTCAGTGAGGATACTGACAAAATCCCAGGGCCCTCCGATCTATCCTATACATTATTTGTTATAATTGCCAGAAATTGACTAGTGTACTTTAGATCTAAAACTAAATATTCTTGAAAATCAATTTTTGACAGTCAGAATGCTAGTCTTTGGCCATGAAAATGAGGATGCATCTACCTATCCTGAAAGGTGATCCTTATCCTGAATGGATGATATATATTCCTATTAACAATATTTTACCTTTGTAATATTAACCAAGGGTAGGTTGACCTCTTTTTTATTAAACAGATTTTCTCACACTGTAAGCTTGATATCAGAGTATCTCTAACACTGCTGTTAGAGCTGATTAAAAATATGGAACATAAAAGGCCCACCTAATTATTTCTTATATCCCTTCTAGCAGCCTTGCCACAGGGTTACAAGGTCAGAGTGTAGACCGTTGGTGCTACCCAAAAGCCATTGGGGAAAAAACAAATTATAAAATATACCTTAACTTTATTCTGAAATTGAGATCTAATATTACAGAATATCAGCATCTAAAAGAGATCTCTGGTAAGAAACAGTCATGGCCTTGGGTGCGTTATTAATCAGAATCACAGCACTTTTTGAAAAAATGATATGATAACAGAACAGCTATTATCTAGAAACAAGGTAGGCTTTATTGCTTTCCTTTTATGCTTATTATTGTCTACATTTTTGAATTTCACAAAAGTAGCACAAAACATAAAAGATAATAAATCATTCTGAGACTGTACAATTGAGTCACTTGAGAAAAAAGCTTTCTGCATTTGGGTAGCATAGGCTGAAAGTAAATAATCACATTTTATGGCCTCACTTGAGAATAGATCATTTTCCTTTAGAACTACTGCTTCTTTAGTTTTTATTCATATGCTTCTTTGGTTTAATACATCTTTATGCATATGTATTTAAGTCTACTGTGTAGTACATAGGTGCAGTAGATGGGGCTGGGCATTTCCAGCCTTTGGGTGAGAAGATTATGAAAACACAGCTTTAGATGGAGATACCAGATGATCAAATAGGCCTAGAATTCTGGGCTACCTAATGGAACAACTTTCCTCAAGAGTTAGACCACAGTAGACGTTACAATTTTTAAGTAATATAAACAACTTCCACTTCCAGCCAAAGGAGAGTAACAAGTACAAGATTTACCCTCCTTTGGGGTGGAGTCATGTCCTTCACAAAAGACAAGTTCCTGTCCCAATTTCTAGCCCTTTGGGTATGAGCCCATTTGTACAGAGGACCTTTGAGATGTTATTAGGTAAGATGTGGTCCAGCTGAATCAAGATGGGTCTTAATTCTGTAACTGGAGGCCTTACAGAGAAGGCCACAGAGAGAGAAGCCATGGGTATAAGCAAGAAACTGGAGGTCAATGGAACCCAAAAGATAAAGGAAAAGATGCTGCCATGTGCATTGCCATGAAGAAAAAGGCAAGGAACCAAGGACTGCCAACCAGCCAGAAGATACCTATGCCAAGAGACCAAGAGAGCAAGCCTCTGAAACCATGAGCCAAAAGATTCCTGTTGTTAAGCCAACCATTGAATGGTATTTGTTCTAACAGCTAGGAAACTACAACACCCACCCAGCTAAAAAAAAAAAAGAATATAAAAAGAAACTGTGGGGAAGTGGATGTGGCTCAAGCACTTGAGATAGGTGCCTGCCTACCACATGGGAGGTCCCAGTTTCAGTTCCCACTGCCTCCTAGAGCAAAACAACAAGCTGATGCAGTGAGCTAGTGTGGTGAGCTGATGCAACAAGATGATACAACAATATGACATAACAAGGAAATGCAATGAGAGACACAACAAGCAGGGAGTGGATTGTAGCTCAAGCAATTGGGTGCCTCCCTCCCACATGGGAGGTCATGGGTTC
Source organism: Dasypus novemcinctus (assembly GCF_030445035.2). Lineage (NCBI taxonomy): Eukaryota > Metazoa > Chordata > Mammalia > Cingulata > Dasypodidae > Dasypus > Dasypus novemcinctus. The sequence continues at coordinate 28,867,554 of NC_080701.1, read as the reverse complement.
AGTTCCCAGTGCCTCCTAAAAAGACAAGCAGACACAGAGCACACAATGAACAGACACTGAGAGCAGATAGCAAGCGCAAACAATGAGGATGGGGAGAGAAATAAATAAAATAAATCTTTAAAAAAAAGAAACTTTGGTTTTCAAGAACAGGCAGTGAAGTACAATGATTCCAGAGAGACAAGAAAAAATTAACTGAGCTCTTCTTTTGCCCCAGATCATTACGTTGAGACAAGTCCCACTCTGCAGTACATTGGGAGGGTGGGATGGGGGTGGGTGAGAAAATACATGAAGCCTGGGAGACTTCCAAAATTAAGGAGATAGAGCTGGGAATCTGAGGAGGTCAAGGTGGCTAGAATTGCAGTGAAGAATAGCAAAGAGAGCTGCACAGAGAGAGAAGTTAGCAAATAAGCATAGGTTTGCCCACAGGTATTCATCAGAGTACTAATCAGTGTGTGCATATGTGGAAAATACTCAAAGCTGGGGATAGAACCATCTAAAAGAATTAGAAGGACCTGTATTCATACCTCACACAGGTATGAGAATAATGCTAGTTCCCATCAACCAGACTGTAAATCAGATACTTCAGGGGGGATGTAGTAGAGTGATCAAAAAACTTTGCCTCAGTAGTGGGAAATAATTAGGCCTAGACTAAATCCTGTTCATGTCCCACCTAATAAATCTTAAGACAAGAACCAAAAGGATCAAATTATTTCCAATTAATTTAACCACAACATTCCAGAACAAAGGTTAAGAATATTTCCAGAAATACAAAAATAACAGGTAATCAATGATTTGAACTTCACAATGTCTGGCATCTAATAAAAAACTACAAGAATTACAAAGATACAGGAAACTATGACCTATAATAAGGAGAACAATCAATTAAAATTGACCCAGACCTAATATAGAATTAGCAGAGAAAGATATTAAAATAGTTATAACTGTATTCCATAGGTCAAAAAAACTACAAGAACAATTGAACATGTTAAGTAGATATATGGAAGATATACAAAAGGCCCAAATTGAACCTCTGAAGATGAACACTGCAAGGTCTAGATGGGATTAGTGTCATATTAGACATTGCAGAATAAAAGGAGAAACTATCCACATTTAAACAGAGAGAGAAAATAAATTGGAAAACAAATTTGAACAGAGAATCAAGAAGCTATGTGACAATTATAAGTACTCTAATATATGTATAATTGGAATCATCTAAGGATGAGAGAAAGGAAGGGACAGACAGAAATGTTTAAAGAAATAATGGCCAAAAATTTCCAAATTTGATGAAACTCTAAGCCTACAGATACAAGAAGCTAAGTGAATTCCAAACACAAGAAATATAAAGAGAACTATACCAAGGAACATCATAATCAAAATTCTCAAAACTAGTGATAAAGAGAAATCTTGAAAGCAGCCAGCAAAAAAATGACATAGTATATAGACAGAAAAGAAATAAGGATGACAGGGAGGCGGATGTGGCTCAACTGATGGAGCGTCCACCTGCCACATGGGAGGTCCAGGGTTCAAACCCCGGGCCTCCTTGACCCGTGTGGAGCTGGCCCATGCGCAGTGCTGATGTGCACAAGGAGTGCCGTGCCATGCAGGGGTGTCCCCCACGTAGGGGAGCCACACACACAAGGAGTGCGCCCCGTAAGGAGAGCCGCCCAGCGCAAAAGAAAGTGCAGCTTGCCCAGGAGTGGCGCTGCACACACGGAGAGCTGACACAGCAAGATGACGCAACAAAGAGAAACACAGATTCCCGTGCCGCTGACAAGAATGCAAATGAACACAGAAGAACACACACAGAGAGCACACAACAGGGGGAAAGGGGAGAGAAATAAAATAAATCTTTAAAAAAAAAAAAGAAATAAGGATGACAGCAGACTTCCCATCAAAAACAATGCAAGTAAGAAGACAAGAATTCTATACCAGTGGAAACAGTAGTCAAAAATGAAGTATAATTAGAATTTTCATATATACAAAATCTAAAGGAATTCATCACCAGCAGACCCTCACTTCAAGAAATATTAAAGGAAATGCTTTAGGCAGAATGAAAATTTTAACAGATGGAAATGATAGAACTATCTAAAGGAATGTAGAGCATCAGAAATGATAACAACTTGGATAAGTATATAAGATTTTTAAAATTTATGTGTAAATGTTTGAAAATACACAAATACTCATATAGTTATGTGGCAATATTTAAGTTTTAAAATTCACTTAAAAATATAAATAAGACTTATCAGCCTTTATAAAATAACTCATGTCATAAATAATATATGGCAATGCATATTATAGATATTATAAAACAATAAATATACCCAAATATGCTTTTATATAGACAATGATATATACTTGGTGATAATCCAATATTTTTGCATTCTGTGTCAATGATTTGCAGCATTGTCTGGAGTTCATTAAAATCAATATACATTTTTTTCCTATAAAGACACTCCTATTTTAATTCTATTTAGTTTAATATATGAGCTTGGGTTCTTATAGCTTTAAATGTCATCCACCATTTAGTCATTGTCGCTGAACTATCACAGTCTGACTTTTCCTGAATTGGCAGTTTCTATGAAAATATTTTTTCTTAAAGGGCCAGCACATTTAAAGCATTAGAAGTTAATTCCTTCCTTTTCTTAGATTTTCATATTTATTTATCCTAGATTTATATCAGCACTTAGAATTTCTACAATCCAAAAGAACAAGAACTCATTAAAATTTAATTTATAAGTCTTCTCAACATGTAGACAAATATATACTAAATGGTTTGGTCAGAAACATTAGAGTCATACAATGAAGAAATTTTAAATTAATGAGAAATCTTGAAAACTAGATAGGAGTTTTTTGGTAGAAGTACTTTCTCCCTATTTTATTATATGTTGTTTTCTGCGGAATTTGTCTATCAAATTGAGAACAGAGCCAGAGGCTCAATGCCAAGGCTGAACACCTTTTTTTGGCTCAAAATTTTTCCTCCCATCTTAACTTGGCTCATTTGTGTATTTCTATAGGATTTTTCTATTTATTTTGAAAGGAAGAAGAAAAAATCACATATTCAAAAGACTTTTTGTTTTTTGGGTCTCAATTATGAAAGGTCATGAAACTCTGGTCCATGCCCAAAGTGTATTCATATGCTGCTTTATTGGATTCTCTTTTCAGTCTGCAATTCTGTATTTTAAACATTCAGATGCATTCATGCAATTATTATATAAGTGAGGTAAGTAGGTCAGGCCCTTAGAACTCAACATTCTCTCTTCTCTAAGTTATGAAAAATAAATTTTAGCTCATTAAATATTTTCAAATGCTTATTATGTTAGCTAGGACCTCAAATAGAAATGGTGATAAAAACTTCCTTTGACTGATTCTTCATTTTAAAATGAATACATTTCACTATTATCGTGATGCTGTAGCTGTCTATACCCAAATCAGGTTAAGAAATCTATTATTCTTAGTTCATAGAGTCTTTATATTATTTTTAATTTTATTAAAAGTGAATTTTTTCCACATATTGAGATGACTGTGTGATACTTTTCCTTTAGTGGTATATGCAGATTTTTCAAACACTAAACTAGTCCTGAGTTTCTGGAATCATGATAAAAATGTGGTCATAATAAAATATATTAATATATGTAGTGGTTTGATATGGTTATGAATTCCAAAAATAGATATTGGATTATTTTTGTAATCTGATCTATTACTGGGCATGACTGAGTTATGATTAGGGCTTTGATTGGGCCACGTCATTAGGGTGTTGAGTCCCCACTCCTTGGTGGGTGGGGACTCACAGATAAAAGACATGGCAAAGGACAGAGCTGGAGTTTCGATGAGAGGATCTTTTATATTGGAGTTTGATGCTGAAGCCTTAAGCTGGAGCCCCGGGAAGTAAGCTCACAGAGGAAACAGAAGCAAGCCCCAGGAAGAGAGGGACCCTGACACCAGGAAGAAGCAAGTCCTGGGAAGGAAGGAACCTTGAACCCAGAAAGAAGTAAGACCCTGGAAGAGAGGAACCCAGGAAGCCTGAACCCTCACAGCCCTCGGCAGCCATCTTCCTCCAACAGGTAAAAATAGACTTTGGTGAGGGAAGTAACTTAGGCTTATGTCCTGGTATCTGTAAGCTCCTACCCCAAATAAATACCCTTTATGAAAACCAACCAATTTTTGATATTTTGCATCAGCAACCTTTTGGCTGACTAATACAATATATAATCCTGGATTTGCTCTGCTGAATTTAGGATTTTTGTTCCTATGGTCATAAATTAGATGACTTATACATTTCCTTTCTTGGGCTGAACCTGTATAGCTCAGTAGGAGTTGGGAAGGATGTCTTCTTTTATGTTCTCTATAGAACTTTACGTGGAATGAGTTTCAGTTGTTCCATAGGATTTGGTAGAACTTGCCCATGAAAACCTCCAGGTTGTTTTTCTTAAATTGCTTGTGTTTATGTTTGATGTTTGCTGTGTTTTGAGTGAGATTTTTAACTATCAATTTCATTTCATTAGTGCTTATAGATATATTTAGATTTTCTATTTCTTTATTTTCTAAGTGACTTTATCTAGGAATCTTTCATTCTAATTTCTCAAATTTATCAGTATAGACTTATTTGCAGATTTTTCTAATATTTCATATTTCATCCATATTTGAGCTTATGTCTCCTTTTTTATTACTAACATCATTTGTGGCTCTGTTTTCTTCTAAATAACTCCTGCCTAAAATTCATGTATTTTATTAGTTTTCTCAAGGAATCAGCTTTTAGTTTTGTTGGTCATCTTTATTTCTTTGTTTTGTTTTGTTTCACTGATTTTTGCTCTAATCTTCATTTAATCTTTTCTTCTGCTTATTTTCAATTTACACTTTAAAAAAATTTTTTAAATAGGAAACTAACCTGCTTTATTTTCTGATTTTCTTCTTTTCAAATGTATGAGGTTAAGTCCATAAATTCCCCTCTTAGTACCTCTTTAGCAGGATCCCTAGACATTTTAAGATGTACTGTTTTCAATTATCAAGTTTGACATTGTCCCAATTGTCATTATTTCTTTTATATTGTTTATTTCTATTTATTTATTATCTATTAATTATTTAAAGTTTTTTTTTTAACTTTATTTTTAAAGAAGTTTTAGATGACAGAAAAGTTACATAAAAAATATAGGGGGGAAACAGAAGTGGTTCAACCAATTGTGTGCCGTCTACCATATAGGAGGCCCAAGGTTTGATGCCCAGGGCCTCCTGGTGAGGGCAAGCTGGCCCATGCAGAGAGCTTGCCCACATAGAATGCCGGCCCATGTGGGAACACAGCCCCACTCAGGAGTGCCACCCTGCGTGGGAATGCCATCCCATGTGGGAAAGCTGCCCCACGCAGGAGTGCCAGCCAACACAGAGAGCTGGCACAGCAAGATGACACAACAAGAGACACAGAGGAAAGAAAATAAGACGTAGCAGAACAGGGAGATGAGGTGGCACAAGACAGTAATCACCTCTCTCCCAATCTGGAAGGTCCCAGATTGGTTCCCAGAGCCACCTGATGAGAATACAACAGACACAGAAGAACACATAGCAAATGGACACACAGAGCAGACAACGCTGGGAATGGGGTGGGAGGGGAGATAAATAAAATTTTAAAATCTTTTAAAATATATATGTGTAGGGGACTCCCATATACCCATTCCCTCCCCCCTCACGTCTTCCCCTATCAAGAACATATTAGTGTGGTACATTTGTTACAATTGATGAACAAATATTAAAGCATTGCTACTAATCATGTCTATAGTTTACATTACGATTTACATTTTGCACCATACAATTTTATAGTTTTTGACAAACGGTATAATGGCCTGTATCCATCATTGCAATAGCATGCAGAACAATTCCAGTTCCCAAAATTCTTCATGTTCCATCTATTCTTTCCTCCCCCTCTCCTCCAAACCTCTGATAAGCACTATCTTTATATCAATGATACAAGTTCTTCCATTACTAAAATTATAATCAATTTACTTTGGTTCATGGTTATATTCCCCCTTTATGTTGCTTTATAAAGGTATATTTTCAAATACCTAAGCCTTTGGGAGGGGTTTTTATAAGTGTTTTCTAATATTATTGTATTGTTGTCAGAAAATGTGCCCTGTATCACATAGAATTTCTGATATTGTTTAGGACTGTTACAGCTTAAGGTGTGATAAATATTGGTAAATATTCCTTAATTTTCTTTAAAATAATGCAGTCTCAGATTTTGGAGTAAATATTTAATAGATCAATTGTGAATTGAATTAAAGTTGTTCAAAATTTCCAAAGCTTTGAAAACTTTTGTCTATTTAGTCTAACAGTTACTTAGAGAATGTGAATAAAAGACCTTGGTAATTTTTGCTTTTATATCTTGAGAATATGTTATTAAGGATATAGAAATTCTCAGTTGTCGCATCTTCCCATTTATTTGTACTTTTATCATTCATAATGACTTGATTTGTCCCTTTTAAGTCTTTTCACCATTAAAATCTATTTCTTTTCTGACACTAATATAGCAACACTGGCTATGTTTTTAGTGTACCTGATATATGCCTGCCTAAACCCTTAATTTAGAACCCCATGTTTTAATATGTTTGTTTTTATCCCTACTAAATAACCTAAATCTGAATATATATATATATATATATTTTTTTTTTTTTAAACCAAAAGGATATGAGTTGAATCCAGGGGTCAGCAACATACATCCCACAGGTCAAGTCCAGCTCATTGCCTGCTTCTGTAAAAGTATTTTGGGAACACAGCCATGTCTTTTAGTTTATGAATTGTCTATGGTTGCTTCCATGCTATTTGTAACTAAGACTGTATGTCCCACAAATCCTAAAATATTTACACTCTGATCCGTTACAGAAAACTTGCCAAACCCTGGTTTAGTCCATAAATATGAATGGTAATTAGAGTTGTACTGGATTTTTTTAAACTGCCATATTACTTTGTTCTTTCTTTTTGCTGTGATAGTCTTTGCCTGTTTTCCCATCAGCACCAGCAGATCTTTGGACTAATGGTCCTCGCCTGCTGTGAAGAAGCAAACAATACCAGGGCCAGTACACAGGGTCCACCTGTGCCTTATTGATCTCACACATCATTATTATTTCATTCAATCTTTCGATTTACCCTCGTGTTCGCCAATGTCTGAGCTTACTGGTGATTTTGCATCTCAATTCTTTTCTCTTGGTTGAATTCCTGATTTATGAAAGTTATCTCCTTTAGGTTTTTCTGATAAGATTTTGAGAAACGAATTCTCTCAGACTTTGTATGAAAAGATCTTTACTTTTCTCTAACTTTTGAATAACATTTTAACTAGCTTCAGAATTCTAGACTGATTTTTTTCTCAGTATATAAAACTATTTCATGCTTTTCTGCCCCCCCACCCCCCCCTTTTCTGAGTGATCTGTTGACCATGGGTATCTTTTATCCCATCTCTTTTAGGTTTTTTTGTCTTTGACATTTTTCTTAATGCATTGTGTCTAAATGCAACTTTATTCTGTTTAGAACTTATTGTACTTCTAGAATCTGAGGTTCATATCTCTCATTAATCTTAGATAATTAACAGCCATTCCTCTTCTCATTGTCTCTCCAATTTTTTGTTTTATTCTCTTCTAGAACTATATTATTGCATCTTTTCATTCTATTCCCCCATGTCTTCCATCCCTCTTTCAAATTTTCAATTTATTTATTTATATGTGCTGCATCCCATTTAATTTCCTTAAATCTGTCAATGCACTAATTCCCTCTTAGGTGTGTTTAATCTGCTAATCTGCTCTTTAACCAGTCTTCTGAATTTCTCACTGCAATGTCCCTATTTTTCATGTCTAGAAGTTGTATATGGCTTTCACCAATTCTGGGTGTCCTTTTATAGGATACTAGTCTTGCTATAGAGCTCTAATTTTTTATGTCTTTAACAATTAAAAGCTTCCACTTTTAATTCTCTTTCAGATGACTGTTCACTTATCGCAGGTTCTTGGGGATCTAAGCTTGCATTTGCTGTGCCTTCCATTACATTTATTGTGGATTGCTTCCTCAAGTGTTTTGCTATTTTTTTATTTTATTTTTTTTGTTTTTGGCTTATCTTTTTAAGTGCTCATGTTTTCTGCAAAAATCCACCAGGCCTGGGTTGTTGACTCATCATTCTACAGTGGACATTTATTTACTTCTTTCAGCACTCTAAGAGTTATTAAAGATCTGAAACATTTATAAGTTAAAATCTTGGCTTTGAGCTTCTTGTAGTGTCAGTCTTTATCCCAAACAGAAATTATAGTCTGATGATTCAAACATGGAATACTTTTTTAAAACTAGAATCCAAGTAAACTTTACTGTCACCTTTTGCTAATGAAAAGACATTTTGTCTCCATCTGTCCTTTTTCTTAAGATGCAAGTCTTCTGGCTCTTTCCTATTTTCAATTTATTTATTTATATGTGTTGATTCTGTTTACTTTCCTTAAGTCTGTCAGTTCACTAATCCCCTCTTCAGGAAGTCCTAGTTCTAAGGTGTGTGGGGGGGGGGTGATGGGCAGAATGTTTTACTTCCAGTTGGTCTCCAGGTCCACATAAACCTTTAGCCCTATTTACCAGAACTGACACCGAAGCCATAGCCCTCTGCTCTCCGTGAGCATTTGCTGCATTAGCTCACAGGGTTACTGATCCAGTTTTGAGTCCCTCCTACCAGCACATATTAAGGTTATTCTATGATGTTTTTCCTCCAGAATTTCTCAGTGCCTTTTTTTCCTTGCAGTTTTAGCAACTCCAAAGCCCACCTACCTAAAGAACACATTTCCCGATGTCCTCTGAACCTGGGTGTGGCTATGTGATTATGTTCTGGTCTCAGTGAGATGTGAGTAAAAGGCAACTTCTGATTTGCATCCTTAAGGGAAGCTGTTTGCCCTTTATCTTGTTGTTTTTTCCTCTTCCTGCTACAACATGAACAGCTGACATGGTCCTAGAATTGAAGTCCTGCATTGAAGATAGTAGAGCACTCTCTCCCCGGACCAACTTGTCTCCACACCACTAAATGAGGCAGGAACGGTCTTCCATCTTATTTAAGCGGCTGTATTATCTAGGCTTAGCCTATGATCTAACACAAGCACTCTGGAAGTCTTTTGTTCACTTGGACGAGCCAAGTTAGATATTCTCAAAATATTTCAACTGGAGTTATATTTTCACTCACTAATCTTAAATTTTAGGCACTGGATTAGGCCCAGAGATTTCTGAATGATGACTTTATAGGAACATGTGTCCTAGAATTATACAAACTACTCTTTCTTTAACCAATAAGAGTTTAAACTTTCCATTTGGGCTAATTAGCATAAAGCATTAGCTCATTATGGAAGCAGCTGCTACTGAGATGATTCTTTTATGAAATATACCTGTCACTTTTCAGTTCTTTTACTGTACACAAACTTAACTGAATAAATTATTTTCCTCTGGGAAAGCTAAGCTTCTCAAGTGGGAAAGATCACCCTAAAATATTGTTCTCAAATAGCTATTCAAAAGGTCCTTCACTGCCCTTCAAAAATTGAATGAAGGAAGAGTTGGAAATGGATTTGAAATAATGTCAACAGCCCTAAATCAGCAAAATCTGGGCAGGTTGCCTGTGTAATTTCATTTTTTGGAATGTTTCATATATTTCTATGTTTCAAAGAATTCCTTTGAAAGCATCCCTAAGCAGATTTGCAATAGACGTACAAGGGGTCTTAATCTAAAGCTAAATTGTACAAAGGGAAGATCGTAAATGAAAATGACTGGCAAAGATGTAACTTCCTCTCCTTTCGTATTCTGACTTTAGCCTCCTTATGGATCAATTCCAACATAGTATTTTAAAAATGTTTTTTAATAAGGTCTGCTTTGTTTTAATTAAGGAGACCACTTAGAGCTGGTGGAGATCTCTGAATGCCAGTGTCTGCTTCTCACTGTGATTCATTAACACGATGACCTTAAGTGCAATTGCAAAGGAAGGTGTGAGCTGTTAGGGCAGACAGGACAGCCCACTTTGGCACTTCATCTGCCACTTTCATGTCTACCAGAGAGCCCAACTCCCAGGGACTCACATCTTCCATCAACCAACCCTCCCTCCTATCCACAACACACTCATAAGTAGAGCACCCAGCATTAGATTTTTCCCAATCAAAATTTCCATATATCCTGATCCCCCAAAGTGCCTATATGCTCAGGGTACTCTGATAAGTTAGTTCTCAGCATGATGTGAGAAACAGTTAAAAGCTTAATGGCCTAGTGTGCAAAGCTGTCTCATGCTGCGCTAAGTCAGCAATCGGTTGCCTTGAGGGGAAGGCGACACAGAACTTAGAGAAATATAGGCCAGAGAGACACACACACAAGAGAGGAGATAAAGCTGGGACCAGGGGACTCACAGCTTCTGGAACTGAGAGTATAAACCCTAGTTTCCACCTCCTCTTTATTGGAAACTACTGAGCAGCTGTTTGCTATTAGAACTGCAACATCATCTACAATAATAGGGAACAACTGCAACATCTACAATAGAACAGGTGTAACATTTACAACAAGGAACAGGTAAGCTAGTTTCCCACATTTCCCCCTTTTTGTTTTTGCAAAGTCTAAACAAATGACATTTCACTGATTAACAAAGCTGACTGCATATTTTTGCTTTTAGGTTTGAGCAATACTCATTAAGTATTTTCTCAATATACTCAGTCCCAGGATTGTTCAAACTTAAAACAAGAGATTTACATATACATTCAACAAGGTATATTTATGTATCACTTACAGTTCATCAAATCATTTAAGTACACAATGTTTCATTATTAAAGTTCTGATTACTGTTCAAGCATTTTATACCTAATCCATAACTGCAACAACAATAAGACTCCCAACTAGCAGACATTTAATAAATAGACTTTCATTTCTCATGGGTTTAATATTCCCAGCTAACAAGGCTATAAAGGCTAATACTCAGTATTAGTGCTGGCCACATCCAATTCACAGGCTAAGTCATTACAAACTCCATTAACATGAGAAAACATTGTATTTATCAATTACAGCAGGGAATATAGTTTTGTCTTACCCAAACATTTAAGAATTTGATTGCACAGCAGGGACCTTACAGCTTGTCCCAATTATTTAACTATTCCAGGCCCTTAAAATACCATTGTCTCTGATGTTTCTTAGTAGGGTCACTGTCACAGGTTTCTTCTATGCAGCCAGATTCATTGCCATCAGGCCAGGGCAGAAAGCCTTGAGGAAGCACTGCAAAAGTTCATTGCTGAACTTTTCACACAGTTTTTGTACTTTTTGTATTCATTCAGGCTTGTTTTACTTTTACAAAACACATTATCTCACTGAATGCTACCACAATACTTTTACAACTTGCTATATGCATACTAGTTCTGTCCCACATATCTCCATTTCTGATTTTATAACACTAACCATTTTAAAAATACACCTTATAACATTTCAGTTAACATTCCCACAAACTTTTTATCTTTTTCAATACTTGATAAACTTTTACATCTTTCATTTTATTCTTTGTCTTTTTTTCCTTTTTCCTCAATCTTTTTTCTTTATTCCTTTCTTTTTTCTTTCTTCCTTTCTTTCTTTTTCTTCCTTTTTCTTTCTATTTTTCTTCTTGTTCTCTTTTTCTTTTTCTATTTTTCTTCCTTGTTCTCTCTTTTTCTTCCTTGTTCTCTCTTTTTCTTCCTTGTTCTCTCTTTTTCTTCCTTTTTCTTTCTTTTCCTTTTTCTTTCTCTTTCTTTTCACACAAACTGTTGTAGATGTCAAGAGAGGTTTGATTATATGTGTATGAAAAGACCAGGATTCATAATAATTTTGGGAAGGAAGAAGTAATTTATTTATGGTCAACCAGACTCAGGAGCTTTCTGTTCAAAACCCGAGCCCCAAATAAGATTTTTGAGTTATTTTTATACAGAGTAAGGGCCAAATGGTTCTTTATTTCAGTGCTCAATAAGCTTGAATTAGCATATATCTTCCACATCCTAGGTAAGCTTTTAGCATGGACTTCATACATTCTAAGTAAGCTTTTAGCACATTTGGTTTGCATTTTCCCTGAATATTTAAAGTTTATAGAGTTTGCATTGCTAAACTGTTTTTCTGGGACTGGAGTTGTTGTCATGGTTACCAAAGGCAGGGCTGCAGTTCTCACCGTCCCACACATAAAGCTCAGGACACATACAGCTCAGGTTATCTACAAAGAGATGACCAGCCCCCCACCCATAGCCTACATCAAAACAACTACAACACACACTGACATTGAACAAACACAAAAGCAGGTCCAAATCTATTAATCTAGAATTTCTTCATTGCTTCCTTTTAAAATTCAGCATTTCTTTTCCAGTTTTGCTCCTCTCTGTTTCCTTCTTAATCTCTTTCTGTCCCCAAGCCATACTTGCTTTATGATGAACAAGTTCTATAGATTAGATACTTTGATGTAAAGCCATTCAAGTCTTCAGAATGAGACCCAGCAGTGCAGTTTCCAGCATCTGTCTCTCCATCTGCATGACCGGAGGTTCTGGGTCCCACAGGAACTTTCATCATCTCTTGGCATTCATGGTATGGCTTTATCCGTCAAACTGGCACCCACACAGGATGTTCTCTGTCTCCTCAGGAAATACAAGCAAACCCTCAAGGACTTTGGAGGCTTTCCAAACCACTTGGTGCTCTGCACCATTACACCAACTTTAGTTTCGCTTGAGGCAATCCTTCTTCCCTTCAAGCCCCGTGTTGGGTGCCAGTTGCTACGCTAAATTAGCAATTGGTTGCCTTAAAAGGAAGGCAACACAGAACTTACAGAAATAAAGGCCAGAGAGACACACACACAAGAGAGGAGATAAAGCTGGGACCAGGGGACTCACAACTTCTGGACCTGAGAGTCTCAACCCTAGTTTCTACCTCCTATTTATTGGAAACTACTGAGCAGCTGTTTGTTATTAGAACTGCAACATCATCTACAGTAATAGGGAACAACTGCAACATCTACAATAGAACAGGTGTAACATTTACAATAAGGAACAAGTAAGCCAGTTTCCCACAACAGTCTTACCCCAAAGTTGTGTTTATAATCCCTTTTAAACAAAAGAATCACATGCCTACTGTATGTCTCCATGGAGTAGCATAAAATACCCTCATGTAGAATTAGGGCCTTAGAGAATGTGTCTTTGCCAAATATCTCTGACTAGGTATCATTGAATTAATGTGATATTCTTTTCATGTCTAATATGCAGGACTTTCTAGAAACAGCTCAAAAGGATTTATTTCCAGTATTAGATATTTCAGCCATGGGCAAATTATTTGGTAGATGAACATCTGATACCTGCAACCAATTGTTTATTGTTTTCAAAACTGTAAATACTACAGTACTTCTTGTAGTCTGCTGAAATTCAGAAGAAGGAACATATGATGAGAAAGAACATATTTACCTGCAGGACCTAATAAACATTGCCCCAATCTAAATGTGCCCTTGATGGCAAAGTCAAAGGGGGACATATGTTCAGCCTGGGAGGGGATATTCAAAGGCGAGTTAGGCAAGAATCCAGAAAGGGACTGGACCCATCTCTGCTTCTGTCCCTTCCCCTATAATTATGCCACATTTGGAGTACTGTCCAAACAGCAGCAAATGTGAAAACTAATTAGAAGCCGGATGTATGGAAACAGCGTCTTAACTTTAATTGTACATTTGCATTTGATTAAACCTCCATAAAGCCAATTGTGACATAGCTGGCATGAACACAAGGCTCTTTTAGAAACACATGGCTGGTGTGGAATGCTCTTCCTTTGTGCTCTAGCTTCCCAAATAAAGGTGACAAACATGAACAGGCATGAGCCTCAGCATTTGGCTCTTTTAAAAAAAAAAGCATGATTTCCCAGCAATCTGGCCCTCATCCTTAATATGGGATCAGTGGGCCCCTGGATTCTATGGCTAATCATTAGGGAACCTACAGGTGTTTTTCTACAAAGCAGAATCTCAGGTTCATTAGATGCATGAAGCAAACTGAGTCTCAACAAAAGCTAAGGCTCACTTCCTAGGTGTTACACAGGAGCAAAGTTGGTGACTGCTCATATACAGTGATTGGAAAGCCGCCAAAAGAGTGGCCTGCCCCAAACTCTTTCCCTGACCTAGTGACCAGACACTACCCGCTCCTACATCCTGTCTGAGAATCTTCCGCACTAGCATAATGCCTTTGGCTTAGCATTGGTCAGGATCCATCCAATGTCCTTACTCTAATGAATATAAATGCCATGGGTGAAGTGATTCTTTTTCTTTTTCTTTTTTCTACTGTAGCCCCAGTGTCTAGAACAAAGCCTGACTCATAGGAGGCGCCATATGTGTTTTGAATGGATGAATTGGCTGCCTTGGCAGAAGACAGTGTCCAAGCAATAGTCTTCTTTGGTGGAAGGACATCTCCCTTAGAGGCTCTGTTCAAGAACAGGATGCTATCCTGTAACAAAAAAATGCACTTGTGTACCTGTATAAGGTCGAATATTCATACAAAGTCTCTAAAAGATTACACGAGGAATGATTCGCAGTCAAAAAAAAAAAAGTCTGAAGATTTAGGTGGGAATGAGATATTCTTTTCATTACATACCCCTTTTACTCTTGTCTGAATTTTCATTATGTGATGCATCGTGTTACCAATTTAATAACTTGTTCATAAAATGTTGTGCTAGAACACTATATATCAAAATTGTAATTGAATCTGATGAATCTTTATTAACATCAGTCCTTGATTAGGTTCTGGCAAGAATGTAACTCATGTAGCAACATGTCTGTTAGAAGCTGTAATCTTTTTTATCTCTGATTTAGGGCTGGAATTAAAAGGCATTAACTGGAAGCTTGGACCACACTTGTATTTGCCACCTATCCTTAGGTCAGCAAAGTATAGTAGAAAAAGTCCTGGGCCCAGGATTAAAAGACTTTTGTTCCAAACCTGGCACAGCGTCTTCCTGGGAGAATAAGCCTGGGCATTCATTTTCCCTTTCTTAAAATAGAATTAACTATCCCTGTTCTGCCTATCACACAGGGCTATCAGGAAGATCAAATGACTGACTCCCAGGCAAGACTGGTTGTATCTCTAAAGCATTTATCACAAGTTTCCACCCACGAAGAAGCGTTCTCTTGGAAAATAATTTAATAATAATACTAGTGTTTTTATAGAGCTTTACTGTTTCAAAGTGCTTTCACTCATCTCATTCGATATTTATAATAGCCCTACTTGATGGATATTATAATTACTATCTACATTTTATAACGAGAAAAAAAACAACAACTAGGAGTTAGAGAGGTTAAATAACTTGCTCTAGTCACACTAGTAAGTGCTGAAGGCTGGAACTCAAACAGATATATTCTGGCAACAAACCCATGTCCCTTCTCCTGAATTGTGATACCTCCCAGGATAAAGGCAGTGATTAATCATTAAAATACTTCAGAAATGTTTCCATTTAATTGCCATAACTCTATAGGGTACATTCCCAATTTTACAGATGAAGGAACCGAGGCTTAAGGAAGTAAAAAATATGCCCCGAGGTCACTCAAATAGTAAGTGGAAGTGTTGGTATTTATAACCTCTAAATTATCCTACCTCCCATAGATAGATAAATATCTTCAAGAATAAGTACTCACTAGAGTAGAAAAATATTCTCTCCCCTTCTTATCCATTCTACCCAATTCTGCCAAGGTAATCTTGAAATAACTCTGGTCACGTCCCTCTTCTAATCAAAAGTCTTCAGTTGCTTTCTACTGCAATTTGGGTAAGACCCTCTCTTTTTGCCTGGTAGGTTCTTCTCTAATTGGATTGCAACCACCAACATTTCCAGCCTCACTCCCAACCACTTCCAGTGATCCAAAGAGCATCCATCACTTTTCTTTGAACCCTTTGAACTTTCTCAGCTCTGTGCCATTGCTCTCAGCGCGCCTGCGGTCTGGAATGTAGCAACACTGCCATATGCCAGCGAAATGCCACCCTTCGTGCAAAGCCTTCCCTACACGCAAGGATCATAGAGTGGCATCCATCATGGAAAGGGCATGGACTTTGAAATCATGCCTAAGCAGAGGCTCTGAACCTCTTCTTACTACTTGAGTGATCTCCAGTCTCAGAGTTGGTTTCCTCGCCTGTAAATATGGAAATAATAATCCATCCCCCAGGTTTTCTGTAAGGATTCTGTAACAAACCTGGCTGAAAGTGGATACTTAGCAAGCATTAATTCCTCTTCCCCTTTCTAAACTCTGAACTCTGTACGGTCTTCGTCTATAGCTTTCTAATTGTCACTTTGTACCTAATAGTGCAGTGATTTACTTATATATCTTATTTCATGGTCAAGGTGTAAATTCCTCGAATGCAAAAGGTACATTTTAGAATCATCCTTAGCACCTATTACAAAGCCTTGCTCATACATAGTAGGAGCTCAGTAAATATTTTCAGGCAATGGGAGAAAGTACAGTCAGCTAAGAGAATATATACTCTCAAAGGTTAATTTTATGTTATCTCTTTACTAGCTTTTGGAAAAGGATTATGCAGAGATGGAGAGAAAGAGAGAGAGAGAGGTGATAATTAAGCTGCGTGTATTGGGGTGTTTCTCCAACACCCAATAGGCAGGTGGACCTTAGCATCAGGAACTAGAGACACAGGCAGTCTGACATGGTCCAGAAGGGTTGACAGTGGTCACTGGGATCATCTGCCAGCAAGTAGAAGGGCCCTATCATCAGAGCTGCAGTTCAGGGGCAAGCAGCACTCTTGGGTGAGCAAGGGTAGGACAGGGCCATTGTCTTAAAGGGGTTGAGATCTTACACAGGTTATCAAGACCTGAACCCAGAACTCACTTGCTGAGCAAAGGATTGGGTTCTGATCTAAAACCCTGCAATTCAGACAAATTCATCCTTTCTCTTATGGGTTTTCCAAAAAATAATTTCAGAAGCACTGTTGGGAAATCTTAACTTCTCTTATTTCTCCAAATTTCTCATGAAATGTGGAGCCTTAGGTGGTAAAGAGATTGAATCCCAGACTAACCAATTTTGAATATTCTGACAGAATTCTTTCTTTTAACTACCCCTGTATATTCTAGTCCTAATTGTTTTTTTATAACAGTTAATAAAATGTAATTAATAGTAGTCATGTGAACCAGTACAACCTCAATATCAATTTTTGCTAAATGTATCCTTTAGGCATACCTAATTAAATGAATAAAAGTCTACTAAGATGAATCCCAATATTCTGGTTCAGTCCTGACACAGGACACCATCTGCCTCTGAATTTCTTAGTGGGGCCCTGAATTTTCTCCACAATTTGATCATTTGAACCTAAGCACCTTTCTGTCTTTATTGCTTTGTTCACTGCTCCATCCAAACAACTTTCCTAGTTCCCCAAGTGTGGCACTTACCTGCCTCAGCCACTCTTTTCCCAACCTGGACTGCCCAGTCCCTCAAGGGTCTCTGCTAGCAGCTCTCTTTGAAATCCCACAGCAAGCCCTACCTTAGATATCATCTCCAGTTGACTCAGGCCTCAGAGATTGTTGCCTGCCTTGAGCTCCAGAGCTCTCATTTAGCACGTGCCTTTGTGCCTTAAAACACGGCCAGCTGGAGCAGCACCATCAGTATCAGCTGGGAGCTTGTTAGTAAATCCTTCTGAATTGTTAGTAAATCTGTCTGAAGTTTAATGAGATCCTGGTGATCCGTACCCATGTCAGAGTTTGAGAAGCCCTGGTCTGCCTCCTGGCTGTGTTATTAATAGTTATCTTCTCTTTGTAGATGCTGTCTTAAACAAACTGGTTTTGCCTCTACGTTTTTCTTCAACCCACCATAGTCCTCTTCCAGTGGTAGGTCTTGAATGAATTTTTACAGATCGTTGTAAAGAAACTCCATAAATACTAATTAACATCTTCTTAATGACTTTACTCCAGTTTTGGTCTTGTCATACCTCTGTGAATGAATAGGTCACACTTTACAGCTTTCTGATACAAAGAGTTTAATGAACCAACCTAACACCAATAGATAACATATAATCTTGTAGTTTAATGGAATAATGTGGGATGGGGTCTTAAACACTTTGAATGCCAGATGATAGTTGTGTGTTTGTTTCAGACCATTACACAGCTGGGTGTAGAACAGACACCAATTAGTTTAACATACTGGCTAGAGAAGTTGAGAACTAGTATTACAGGGCTAAAGAAGCAAGGAATAAAGAAAATTCTAGTTATTTTAGCCTGAAAATGTCCTTGACAGCAGTTGACTGGACCACTGTTGAGGCTTCTTTTGCCTGGAGGGGGCGCTGAGCTCAGTTCTGCGTGGATAGTACAGCTGGCTTTAAAGGACCCTGACTCACTTTAACACGACTGCATGTGTGTTGCAGTGTCAATTACAAGGGAGGGACTGGGGCGTTGCCAGTGAGATTCTAGATGCCTGCAGGCACAAAAGCTGCTAACCTTTGCTTTATCTCCCCAAGGGTTACACTGATGGAAACCTGAGCTGTTATGGAGAGCAGGAAGCCATGCTTTCTCATGCAGTCTCGACTGAATAGACATTGAGTGCTGATATGCCCACATTTAATGTGGCACTACATTTTAAATGATGTCTGTCTGATTGCCCAGTTGTCACACAGAAAAAGACTGATGAAAGGCTTGTAATCAAACAGGAGACAGGCAAAATCCCAAGAGACCTTATGAATCTTATTTTTCCTTACTATATTTGGTAAGTTGAATCTGAAAAAAAAAAACAAAAAACAGACTCTTAGACATATTTTTCTTTAGGAAGCAAAACGATGATAATCAGGAAAGAATTGTCAGAAATTGTTTGGTTTACTCCCAAGGTCTGTAAATATTAGAGCCTGAAAGACAGTGTTCAAGTAGTTTTCACCCCATTACTCTAAATGTAGTATTTTTCGCCTCTGATTTAGAGTATTTTTTATTGTCATCATTTTCCAGTAAAGACATTGTGAGACAGTTTGCAGTCTTTTAAATCACAGAAACAACTGTTCCGCATATTTTGCTGTACTTAATATTGGCTAAGCTTCTTTTATTATGAAATTCCATTTTTTATCCCTAAAAAAAGAAGAACCTCAGGTCTCTTTCCCATCTGCTTCTACAGAAGGAGGCAGAGTTTTGATGTGTATGTTGGCTGACTGCAACTCAAGTGGAAGAAATTAACTGTTCCAAATTTCATTTGCTTTTGCAGAGTTTAACTTTGCATAGCAACCTGTCTTCAGAGTTGTGTTTCTCCTGTTTGTGCTCCAGGATTTTCACATAAAGAAATAGAATTAGAAGCAAGGATTTAGTGCTTCTGAGAGTAAGAGGCACTGACAATCCAGATCAGACACAAGTACCTGACCTACCTCTTGCCAGTCTTGTGCTGCTATATTATGCAAAGAAAAAACAGCCCAAAAAGAGTTGTAAAATTGAATAAGGAGAACTTTGGATTTATAAGCGTAAACATTGGATTGTGACTCTAGGGTTCCTGAAATAATTCTTGGATGAGACTCTAGGAGGTTCTGTGCATCTTAATTTCCCTTGTGAGTAGAGAGTGTCAACTCCTACTTGTAGATTTGCTTTTTGTACCATTTCCTTCGAGCAGTCTAGGAAGCATTTCTCAAATTGCCCTCCTCAGACCACCTGCATAAACATCACCTGGGGGTGTGCTTAAAAATGCAGATTTCTAGGCCCCATCCCTATACCTACTGAATCAGAATCTCTGGGGTAGGCCTTGGGAATCTGGAGTTTTAACAGGAAACCTGGTGGTTCTTAAATTCCATGAAAGGCTGCTATTAGGTCAAACAGGCACCTGCACCACTGCTACTCCTTCCCCTGGAGACAGGATGTCGCTGCTACATCACAACCAACAGGAAGGGAAGTTCCCTGTCCTGCTTCTTTGCATCACTGCCCCAGACAGCTCTATCTGATTGGTTGACCAGAGCTTACCTGCTACAGACCTGAGAAAATCAATAATGTTTTCTGTAATGGGAGGGAGAGATTGCCTCCCAACAAGATTCCTATAGTAAAGAATTCCCCAAGCCCAGGAAGCAGGTTCTCAGATTTATTATTTTTAATGATAGGATGGAGAGCAGTGAATGAGAGGTCAGCCACACAAGCTACGACTATTGTGGCAAGAGAGAATGCCCTGAGAAGTGAAGTGCTAACCCCCGTGAACCCCTCTGTGTGAATGCCAAGAGCTGCTTGGAAAGTCCCTCTAAAGAGGCCCCCAAAACTCTTCTTCACTGATCTCTCTCACAAGGCCGCAGCTTAAATCATCTTTGCTCTGACTATGAAGTCCAAATCATTGGCACATTAAAATGTTTTATTGCCCCTCTGTCTCTAACCCTTTAACTTTTCATTCTAGGAGCAAGTTGTAGGCTCCCTGGGTATCTTCTCTCATCCCCCACGGCCCCTGTTTCATTTTCACTGTGGTTCTTTTATAATTTTATACAACCAGTTTAGTTTTACAACTCCTGAGAAGCTCAGAGATGATGCATAAAAGTCAAGGTTATGGAAACTAACAGTGGCAAGGCTGAAACTGAAAGTAGAAGTGTGTGCCCTGGATGTCAAGTCCATAGTACGTGGAATCATGTACCCCAACATGATCTTAGCTTTAGTAGCTGTTCCTGTAGGTGTGAACCCACTTGTAAGATGTTGGTGTAAGTGATGATGTGGCCACTTTGAGTCAGGGTGGGTCTTAATCCATATTAATGGAGGCCTTATAAAGAGAGGAAATTTAGACACAGAAGTCAGAGGAAGAGGAAGTCCCAAGAAGAAGCTGGAAGTCAGTGTAAACCAAAGAGCAAACACAAGGAGAGAGAGGCCATGTGGCTGGAGGCAGAGCTCCATCCAAGGAACCCCAAGGATTACAGCCAGTCAGCACCAGAGTAGTACCAACCTCAGCAAGAAAGCATGGCCTAACGGACACCCTGATGTTGGACTTCAAAACCATAAGACAGAAATGCTTATTGTCTAAGTCAACCCATTGCATAGTATTTGTCATAGCAACCTTGGCAAACTAAGACAGCCTCCTGTGAGCTCAGGCAGGCCATTGACTTCTCTCAGTCTTTGACATCCTTGGTCATTTTTATATACCATCTCCACCTGTCTGTCTCACCTGCTTCCTTGGGCTCAGAAGGACTGCATTCTTCCTAGAAGCACAAGACTTTCCAAACTGAATGAGCTCTTTCCATATCATTTCCCTTAAATAGATTCAAGCTGCATTTGCTTCCCTAATAACTAGTATTGAGTGTACTGATCTAGGTATTTTACCAACATATCGTCCTATTTTTTTCTCTCCCCATTTAAATTTATTTTCATATTCAATGCAACAATTTACTCAGTTAACACAAAATAACTGCAATAGCAGTAAATCTGCTTTATTCAGTGGTTACATTCCCAACTTATTATTGTTCATTCCTTAATCCTGAGGTCACTTGAGTTTTTAAAGAAAAAATTGAGAATCAGAGAAGTGAGGTGTGACAGTTTTAGGTTTTATGAAACCCAGAAAAGATCATGTTCTTTGAAGTAATCCTTTCCTGTGGCTGTGAGACCTTTTAATTGCATTCGATTCAGGTAAGTGACTTTTTTTTATTAGATCTTTTCAATTCGATTGCTGTATGGCCTTTGAATGGACCACAGCATGACCAAGGTTGGATCTCCACCCTCTTGCTGAATCTGACTTAAGCGGAGAACTGAAAGCAGAAACACATAGAGAAAGACAGCTGCGATTTTGCTCAACCTTGTGGGAAAGGACTAGAAAAGCCCCAAGAGGCTGAAAGAGAGGAATCAACAGGGCACAGGGGCGTGGAAAGAGGCCCCTGAGAGGCTCAGCCCACAGAGCAGCTCGAAGCTGAAACGACGAGTCCTGTCATATGTTTGCTTCCCACAGCTGAGCTCGGGGAGAAGCGTCCTGGAGGAGTAGGTAGAGACCCAGACAGAGAGCTGCCATTTTCCCTTGCCACGTGCCAGGAGTCCAGGATCTGCCAATAGCCACCCTTGGTGAGAAGGCATCTGACAGTGCCTTGATTTGGACATTTTCACAGCCTTGGAACTACAAACCTTTACCCTAATAAATTCCTATTATAAAAGCCAGCCCATTTCTAGTATTTTTGTCTCAGCAGCTTTAGCAAACTGAAACATGAGTTGTCTGTGGCTACATACCTAATAAATGGGAGAACTAAACTGCTGCCTACACTATATTGGAATAAAAATGTAACAGGAGAATTTCAGATGGCTGATAAAGATGGTAATATTATAAAGGTATCCCTGAAACTGTGTGATGGGGGTGGCTGTCTACGTTGAGCCTAGGTAATATGGCCTCTGTAACCACTTTTACACTCTCTCTCATACACTCTTAAGTGGGCACACACCTCAAGGTTATGACCCCTCTGTCCTCTGAACCACAACAGGAATTAGGAATTACAGTTGCTTAGGAACTGGGCTAGGCAGCTATATGCTATCACTAATCCTTATGATAACCCTACAATTTTGTTATCTTATCTCTACTTAAGATAAGAGACTTAAGTTTACCCAGATAGAAATTGGCAGAGCTAACAATCTACCCCAACTCCCATAATTCATCCTTTGAGGCTATACTATTTTTTCACCAAAATGATTCACTGGCATCACTCATGGAAGAAACTTTAATTTGCTCTATGAGCAGAAATCCCTTTAAAACCAAATTTACAAAACCTCAAAAAACAATTGTTTAGAAGAGCCATTGGTGACTTTTCTTTAGTTTCTGATCACATCCAGCCACACCTAATTGGACTCTAAAGTCCAATCCACCCTCAGGTCTCAGCTTAAAGACGGTTTCCTCCAGAAGCCACCACTGCCCACTCCTACCCTCAGCCCACTCCCTGGCCTGGGTGAGGCGGTTGTGGCAGCCAGGGAGGTCACCACTACAATTTCCTTCTAGAGAGGGCTTGCTACAAGGAAGGTGCGCAGCTGACAGCTGCAGTGCCTGGGCGACTTCCAGCCGCTGACCAAGCATGGCGGGGCTGCGCAAACCAGGGTCACGTTCTGCTCCACACGGGACACTTCTATGAGATCCTCTTTGCCTGGGGGCTCCCCTCCGCCCTGGCAGGGAATTTCTCAGAGCTGCACTGTGCTTTATGGCAGAACTCTCCAATGGCATTTTTCATGATGAAAATGTCTTTTCAAAAAAATACAACTTTATTGAGATATGATTCTCACACCATATGATTCACCCATTTAAAGTGAACACTTCTATGGTTTTTAGCATATTCACAGATATATGTTCAGTCATCACCACAATTTCAGAGCAATTTCCTCACCCAAAAAAGAAAAAAAACCCATGTCCTTTAGCTATCACCCTGCATTTCACTTTCTCTGGGGACTGCATCTGTGGAGCTCCTCACACTGTTACTCCAGAAGTCCCTTCTTCGATGGACCTGAGATGGTCTTTTTAATGGTGTGTTGCTTCAACTAAACTGTGAGCTCCATGAAAACCAGGGCCTTGTCTATATTTCTATAACACTTACTAGAACTTGTGATTGCTTTATTCACTTTTCATCAATATATTCACATCCCCTGGACTCTGGGAACTTTGTCACATTTACCATCGTAACTCCAGTACCCAAAAAGAAACAAACAGTGCTTGATACATCAAAGGAACACAGTACACATGAATTGAATAAAGGTATGGGCTATCATTGGTCACAACCAGTTTCAACCCGTGGAGCTGGACTATATGCCTGTGCCACATGAGACAGACACTTCAACTGGCTCTATGTAAGTCATTCCCAAGACTCTGCTCCCTTGACATCTTCCACTCTAGAAGCAGAAGGGTCAAATGCTCACTTCTCAAGCTCCTTTACAGCTAAGGGTGACCATGGGACCATGTTCTAAAGCATATGAATTAAGCAGAAATCTGCTAAGATGGGAAGTGAAGGCCTTCTAGAAAATGTAATGTTTTCCTGATAAAAGGGGACAGAAAGAATGTGGTCCCTTTTCCTTCTCTGCCTTAAAGGTAAGTGTAATGGCTGGATCTGTGGCAGCTATCATATGATTTTGAAGAAAATACCATGAGAGTAGCAGAGATGCTTGCTCTGTTGAGTTACTGGACCAAGATCAAGAATTGTCCTCCTCCAGATATCTTATTATGTGAGAAGGGTAAATTTCATGTGTTTAAGCCACTGTGGTTGGATATTCTTCTAACTAGAGGCTGAACATAATTCCATCTAAGATGTACGTCATCCATCCATTTATTCACTTATTCACCATTCACTTCATGAGCCAAACACTGTTTCAGGCACTGGGAAAGCAAGAGTGAACAGAATAGATCATACCCTCAAGTAATTTACATTCCAATAAGAAAGACAATAGATCAAACACACAATGTATAATTAAATATCAGACAGTGATAAGTATTACAAAGAAAATAACAGAGTGTCTGGGTGTGTTATTTTGATAATGTGGAAGGAAAGTCTAAGGTGGTCAGATTTGAGCAGACACCTGGATGAAGTATGGGAGAAAGGTAAGGAAATATCCATGGCCAGAGCTCTTGCATTCCAGCCAGAGAGAACAAAGACCATATGATAGGAAAGTGTTCGCCCTCAAGAGAAGTCAAGGAGGTCAGTCAGTGCCAGGGAGCCACTGGCAAGGGAAAGATTAGTAAAACTTGAAGTCAGCAAGGAGACAGAGTGCCGGATCATATATGACCTAGAAGCTCCCAGGGAGGATTTAGATTTAATTCAAAGCATAATGGCAAACCATTGAAAATTTGAATAAGTGAATGACATGCTCTTATGTGCTGCAAGGGGAGCAAGAGTGGAAGCAAGGTTAAGAAGCTGTTTTATTTAAATAATCCAGTTAAGACAATAAGGTGGAAAAGCAGTAAAGAGGTGAAGGTCTGGATTTATATTTAAGGTAAAACCTCCATGATTGGCTGATGGGCTTTTAGAGGGAGGTGAGAGGGAAGCAGATGTGGCTCAAGCAGTTGGGTACCCGCCTACTACATGGGAGGTCCCAGGTTTGGTTTTCAGTACCTCCTAAAAAAGACAAGCAAGACGGGAAGGTGCAGCAAGCTGACACAACAAGATGACACAATCAAGAGACACAGCGAGGAAACACAATGAGAGACACAACAAACAGGGAGCAGAGGTGGCTCAGGTGATTAGGTGCCTCCCTCCCACATGGGAGGCCCTGGGTTGGGTTCCCAGTGCCTCCTAAAAAGAAGCCAAGCAGACAGTGTGCACAAACAATGGGGATGGGGGTGGGGAATAAATAAATAATAAATAAGTCTTTGAGGAAAAAAAAGGGGGGGTGTGAAAAAGAGAAAGAGAAAAATCAAAAATGATCCACAGGTTTCAGCCTGAGCAAACGACTACAACCAAGTAAATGGTGATATCAATTACTAAGATGGGAAACACTGGGAGAGGAACAAGTCTGGAAGATGAAAACAAAATGTGCCACCATTAGACGTACTAAGGAGAAGTTTCCAAGTGGAGATGCTAAATACAAGGCCATTGACTATACGTAATTTCTAGGAGGGGCCAGGGCTGAAGATACAGCTTTGGGAGTCATCCTATATAGATGATACTTGCTCTTGTGGGACTGGATTAGTTCAGCCAAGGAGTGAATGTAAATAGAAAAGAGATCCAAGAACTGCAAGGTTAAGAGGTGGAGAGGAGGACAAACCATCAGAGAGACAGAGAAGATGGAGCCACTGAGGGAGGCAAGCCAGAGGAGCACGTTATCCTAGGAGTCGAGAGAAGAGAGGGTTTCAAGGAGGAGAGTGATTGTAGCAGGCACTGTTGTTGCGCATCCACATTCCCTCAGTTCTCATAAGTAAAGAAACCACAAAAATTGAGTAGACCTTGGAAAGAAGACAGAACTACCAACATGGCAAAGGCAAAGGTAACAAAGATATTGTAAGAATATAGTGACAAATATGCCAATAAATTTGAAAACATTATCAAAATGATGTTCCAAATGTTTAAATTACCAAAGCAACACAAAAGAAGAGAATGCCTGAAGATTCCTATAACCATATCATTGTCTCATTCATTGAAATCTTCCATCACAAACAAGACAAAACAAAATCCCATAAGGTTTAACATAGGAGCGCTATCATACTTTCAACTACCAGATAATTTCTACCTTCTGAAAGTTTTTTGGAGAACAGAAAACAATAAGAACTACTCAATTTATTCTATGAATCCACCAAATCCATGTTCCTAAAATCAAATGAGGATAGTGTAAGCAAGAAAAATTATAAGCTGACTTTACTGACACACATAGATGCAAAAATCAAAATAAAATATTGGAACAAAATCTCAGCAAACCAAATCCAACAGCTTGGATTATCCCATGCTTAACATTATCAGTGTTAAGCAAGGGTAGCTTAACACTAGAAAAATGTATAAATGCAATTCCCTGCATTAACAGACTAAAACAGGAACACCACATGATTATCTCAAGGGATACGGAGAAATCATTTCATTAAACTCAATAAAAAAGTGCTAAATAATCATAACAAATTAAGAAAACTAGGAAATCTCCTAACCCTCACAAAGGGTAATTATCAGAACCCTATAGCTATCATCAATCTTATTGGTAAAATGTTAGAAATTCCCTTTAGAATCACAAATAAGCTAAGGATGCCTGCTCCCATTGCTTCTATATAACATCATTCCAGAAGTTGTGTCAGTTCAATAAAAAATTTAAAAAACTAAAAAGAAAGAAGGGAAAGAATGAAACTAGATTGTCATTATCTGTAGGTGACATATTTATCTAACATTGTCATAAAAAATTGTGCAGTTACAAGATAACTTAGCAAAGTGAATGAACACATGCTCAATATATCCCTGAAACTGCACTTCCATCATCACCAACAGAATAAGAAAATATTTTTAAACGCACAGTACCATTTATAATAGTAACAAAAATATAAGGTACCTGGAAATAAACCTAAGAAAATACTTGCAAAGCTCTTATGAAGGATAAGATCAAACTTCAATGAAAAATGAACAATCTAAAGACAACCTAAAATAGAGCCAATCTAAATAAATAAAGGGTAATGTATCACATCCGTAGTTAGGAAAACTCAACATTCTAAAGATGTTTCTAAAGACTTTTCCACAGATTGATCTACAAATTTAATGTAATTCCAATGAAAACCCAACATGGGGTCTTGGGGAGCTTGACAAATTAATTGTTCGATGTGTAAGAAACAGCACAGGGCTGAAAACAGTTAAGACACTTCCAAAGAAGGAGATGTATTTGCTCTGCCATTTGTCCTGATCTATTATTAAAATAAAGTAATGAAGGTGTGGTTTTGCCCAGGGTTAGGCAAAATGACCTCTGGAAGATAACCCGTGCATATATGGAAATTTAATATATGAAGAGGTGACACTGCAGAATTTTTTTCTGGGTCATTTCCTACAAAATATACTTTGGCTTTAAATTGTATCTATCCCCTGTCTGGTACTTCTTTGGGAATCCTTTAAATTTCTCGTAATTTTGTTTTAACACCTCTCCTCTTATTAACCTGAAATTTACTTTTTAGTTGAGTTCAGATTCTTCCCCCACAAATTATTTATTAAAGTAATTGTTAAAATGCTTTGCTGTTTCCTATTTCTTAAAGAGATTGCTGTTAGTTTTCACAGAAATGAAATTGAGGATCTAATATTAAAAGTCTTTAATTTTATATGTATTTGTATACTTAAAAGTATACAGATAGACTCAAAGAGAGACAGAGAGAAAGAGAGAAAGGGAGGATTCCTAATCTGTACCAGACTCTGTTTAGGCAGTTAACAAGAAATGTGAAAATAAGCTAAATCATCTTGTTTATTGGTTTTCCTTTGCATGTTTAGAACCCACCTCCACTCATTAAAACATACGTTTCATGAGTTCTAGGACCCTCTTTGTCCTGTTCAACTATAATATTCCCAAACATTTAAAATAGAGCCTGAAATTAAATAGGCAGTCTAAATAATTAATCTTGGTCAAGGTAATTAATTAATTCAGCTACTAGACTTACTGACTGTTCAATTCATTTGGCGTTTAATGAAATGTGTTGTTTTACACTTACAAATAAATAAAAAGTTAAAAGTAGGGAAGCGGCTGAGGCTCAATTATTTGGGCTCCTGTCTATCATATGGAACATGAACCCAGGGCCTCCTTGTGAAGGCAGACCTTGTGAAGGTAACAAAAATATAAGGTACCTAGAAATAAACCTAAGAAAATATTTGCAACGCTCTTATGAAGGATAAGATCTAACTTCAATGAAAAATGAATGCCACGGAGTGCCACCTGGCCCGCAAGCACCGCGGAGAGCCAACTCAGCAAGGTGATGCAACCATAAAAGGGAGACAAGCAGAAACACAGAAGAGCACACAGTGAATGGACACAGAGAGCAGACAGCAAGCAAACCGCAAGGGGGGAGGGGAAATAAAATAAATACAGACACAGAAGAATGCACAGCAAACGGACACAGAGAGCAGACAGCACACGAAGGGGGGTATAAAAAAAAAGTAAATAATTGCCCACCCCCAAAGCCCCTCTAGACTGGAAGTACTTTTTAGAAGATTACACTGTTTCTTTCTGTTGCCCCCACAATCCCATATCTAGCATATGCTTCTCAGGAAGCAGTAGAGTTTGTGATAGTAAGAATTACAAAGAAGTTCAAATTTAAAGATAGAAATTACCACAAGCATTTTTTTTCAGAATGATCATCCACCAATGCTTCAATGCTTCATATATATGTGTGTATACAGAAACATTTCTATATTTCTGTATTTACTTATATGTATGTATTATTGAACAATATTCTGCAGTACCAGAAATCTCCTATTAATGTGCTGAATTTCATACAAATTCTGTAGTCTTCGTTATCCTGGCTTTTTAAAGGAAAGTTACTTTTCTGTGTAAACCAAATAGAAGCTTGCTACTCATGCGATTGAATCAGATCTGCAAGCTCCAGTTCAGACTAGTTAGTCAATCCTGTTTGACTTGGTGTAGAACTCACAATGAAGGTTGGTTTATAAGGAATTTTTCATCCTTTCCTTGGCAGGCTGTTGAATGCTAAGATTTTATTTTCCAAATTTGTTTGTTTAATCTTCATATATTTTCTGTTTCTTTTCTGTAAAATGCAGGACGTTTGTTAATGTACTGGACTCCTGCTTAAATACTTATTTTTTAGAAATCCTTATGTAAATCTCTGTCAGTGTCTGAAAAACCAGGCTTTGAAGAAAAGACAAAGGTTCCTATGCAAATTGCTAACCAGCAGTTTGCACATTTCTTACAAGTTATCTGCAGTGATTTTACAGACCAAAGTCATTCAAATGACAAAAGTTACTCAATATTTTAAATTCTTAGAAATACTTCTTAAACTGATGACAAAGCTTCTGCAGAGAATATAACAGTTGTGGATCCTGGTTGCCTGAGAGGAAGAAAGTCCATGGTGAATACTTTCTCCACTGCCTGAAATCTGCTTCTGTAACATTCCCTGTAAATCATGACCGGTGATATCCAGGCTATATATCAACACTCTCGGTTATACAGTTCATTTATTTACCTTTCCCTAAAGTCCTAGGAAAGAAAAAAGAAGTGGGCTGTCCACAATGATCCATGTTTGTTGGTCCACTGTTCTAGAAATGTGCTCTCTAATCAGCTTTCGTGCTTTATTCCCAAGTAAATTGTAAGGAACTCAAGGACAAAGGCAGCATCACTCTACTGGATATCTCCAAGAATAGATGAAGCAGGGAGTCCCAGGGAGTGTTGTTCACCAGCTGAAGAGAGGATTAAGGTAGCCTGGGAGCCAGTGGGAATAACAGGTCAAACAGCAGGACAGGTTTTAGCATGGTAAATGCCTATCTCTCCGTACGGATAAAGCCCAGGGGGCAAAGCAGATATATTTAATTAAGTATTTAATCAGACAGAACTGGGTAAGGAAGGCCTTTGCAGAATGAAATCATATTTAATACATTTGCAAGCAACTGTTTTCTGACAATCAAACAGAGGAGTGTCTATAAATTCTTAGACATGTGACTTTAACTTCCCAAGTTATCCAGTTTGTTTATGGTATCCTAATCACAAAATACTAACCTACCCCATCAGGAAGTTGAGAGGGAAATCTCAGGAAGTACATTTAAGGTATAAATTATAAATTCTTGACAGAGTTATGGCAAATTTATCACGTTGAGGTTGTGAATTGATTTACTGTCTTATTTGGGGCTAGTTATAGAATTAAGATCTCCTAGGAACAGCCTGATAAATTTGCTCTGAGCAATGAACTTGTACACGGGTCCTCTGAGAACTTGACTAGAGTACTGATTATTTCTGCTTTATTCATTTATTGTGCTTTGGTCCACAGGGTCCATTCTCCTCTTTGGCTACTAACTGTCTGAACATCATGCAGCACACAGCGCTTTACTGTCTTAATAGCTAGAGGATGGTTTCTCTCCTTCCTTAACTACAATATGGAATCTGGCCAACCCAGGGAATACAGAAAAGTTGGCAAAGTTATTTTTACAGTGTGAAATCTCCCCATTTCTTTTCTCCTCTTTATAAAATATTAACTCATGAAGGAACCCAGGGAATTCATACATACTTCCTTTATAAAATTTAGTGCTAAGAAAGGACCTAACATTATTTCTCTCAAAGGTCCAAGGAAGCAGCTAGTAGACTGGAATAGATATTTGCTTGAGTCAGAAGGCCAAAGCACTAAAACCAAGTCCAGTGTTTATGGGCTGGGTCATTTAGAACACATTGCTAAGCTCTCTAAGCAAAACTGGAATGGTTCCCACTCTGACTTGATTTGGAAGACAAATTATGATGCACAAGAAAATGTGTCAGAGTTCAATTCAAAATGATCTCCGTAGATATTATATATTGTTCTGGAAAATGCATCATCTTACATGAAAGAAAGGCAAGTTACAAAAAAATACGTATAGTGCTACCCCATTTTGTATGGAGAAGAAGGAAAGGCAGGAAAGAAGGGAGGGAAAGAGGGAAGGAAGGAGAGGCGGAGGGAGGGAAGTGGGTCCTTTTGAATGATCATATAAGAAGATGGGAAATACACCCACCAGATAGTCAATAGAGTTATTCCTGCTGAGTTGGAGGAGGGAGAAACAAATCAGGGCAGAATGAAACTTTCACTTTCTACTTGTTTAAAAAAAAATCCAAATGTATAGAATCATATGGATAGCATATGCTACTGTTGTTTCATAAATTTCCAAAATGAGGATAAACTATTTTTTCCAGTTATGTACTCCATTTAAACAGGCATTACCCCATGATCAGTATCCATTTGAGCTGAATACATTTTCTATTTGCACAGTCATAGTACAGCACTCCAGAAGCAATCATCCCAAACAAACTATGGTCCTATTCCCAAATTTGCCTGCATAAGATCCAAGGCAGCTTCCTAACTTCATTTCTCAAGCCTGGTATTCAAGGTGTTCTGTCCACTGTACCTTGTGCCTATCAAGCCTCAACATTACTTTGCAGTTTCAGGAAAAGCTAGTCTTCATTTTGCCTGAATGCCTTTCTCAAGCTGTCTTCTTGGCAATGATCCTCTGCCACCTCTCCACCAATTTCTCCCCATCAGGCATTTCTTTCCTCTTCTCCCCATCCATTTCTTTATTTTTCTTACATATTCATTATAAAATCAAAATATATTTATTGAGAAACTTTGGAAGGTAAAATATAAAGAAGAATATTAATATAATCCATCACCTCTTTCCACTGTTCCCATTTTGGTATACATACAGCCATCAATCTTTTTTCCATTTGCCCATAATTTTTCATTGACAAATTTTGAGATGTAACTCTACAAACTATTTTCAAATCTGTTTAAAAACTTAAGGAGGCTTAGGAATTTTCCAAAGTTATTTGGTTTTCTCCAAAACACGATGATACATTTCATGCATGCATCATAATTTATTTAACCATCTAAATCCTGATATTTAATTTGTTCCCAATATCTTGTTACCATAAAATAATATTACAGTAAACATCCTTAAGAACATCTCTAATTAGGTCTTTTTTTTTTTAAGATTTATTTTTTAGTTATTTCTCTCCCCTTCTCCCCACCCCATTGTCTGCTCTCTGTGTCCATTCGCTGTGTGTTCTTCTGTGTCCGCTTGCATTCTTATGAGGGCACTGGGAATCTATGTCTCTTTTTGTTGTGTCATCTTGCTGCATCAGTTCTCCATGTGTGTGGCACCACTCCTGGGCAGGCTGCACTTTGTTTGCACAGGGTGGCTCTCCTTACAGGGCACACTCCTTGTGCATGTAGCACCCCTACACAGGGGACACCCCTGTGTGGCAGGGCACTCCTTGTGCACATCAGCACTGCCCATGGGCCAGCTCACCACCCAGGTCAGGAGGCCCTGGGTTTGAACCCTGGACCTCCCATGTGGTAGGTGGATGCTCTATCAGTTGAGCCAAATCTGCTTTCCCCTAATTAGGTCTTTAGCATAAATTCTGTGAATCAAAATTACTGTATTTTTTTTTAAAGATTTATTTATTTATTTAATTCCCCCCCCTTCCCTGGTTGTCTCTTCTTGGTGTCCATTTGCTGCGTCTTGTTTCTTTGTCCGCTTCTGTTGTTGTCAGCGGCACGGGAAGTGTGGGCGGCGCCATTCCTGGGCAGGCTGCACTTTCTTTTCACGCTGGGCGGCTTTCCTCACGGGCGCACTCCTTGCGCATGGGGCTTCCCCACGCGGGGGACACCCTTGCGTGGCGCGGCACTCCTTGCGCGCATCAGCACTGCGCATGGGCCAGCTCCACACGGGTCAAGGAGGCCCGGGGTTTGAACCGCGGACCTCCCATGTGGTAGACGGATGCCCTAAACACTGGGCCAAAGTCCGTTTCCCAAAAATTACTGTATTATGAGAAAGAATATATTCAAGGATTCCAAGTTGACTGTAAAAAAAATTGCAACAGACAATGTTAAACAGGCAAGGATGACTTTGATCAAGGACTGCTGCTCCAGTGGGGGTGGAGAATAGAACTCAACTCCACCAAAACCAAGGACAGCCAGGCTGAGAGTGGGTTGGAGGAAAGACCCTGGAAGACAGTAAGGGAGGTTGAACACTGGGGTCACTGAGTGATTTACTGAGGTTGCTCTTAGGATGGTTTGTTTCCACAGAGATGCAGAAGTGATTTATGAAGTTGTCATTAGGACCAGTTGGTTCAGAATATTTTCCTTTGTAGAAATTAGGCCTCCTGGAGTCTGTAAGGGATGGAAAAGAGGAGGAGGGAGATGATAAACTTCATCTAGGGCCTCCCATGTGTACCTGGGTGTATGGATGAGAGGCAAAGAGGAGGGAATGTCAAGGGTGGGTTTAATAGAATAGTTAGGGTCTGACACTGCTTTCCTTTTTTTTTTTCATGCTGTCCCACAGCTTCAAGATTGGTTTCCAGGTGGTCAGGATAGGGGAGGAAGCAGGGAAGGATACATGAGGAGTTAGGCCAAGAGAAGGAAAACAGTCTTTGTCAGACACTCCTCTTGTTCAGTGAAAAACAAGTTTTTCATTGAATAGCTTAATAGGTTGGCTCTTATTAGAAAGTTTTTGAGGCCAAGTTGAACCATCTGTTGCAAGGTGGAGGCAAGAGGTCTGTTGTTTTATAGTCAGGCATTGTAAAGGGGACATATCAACAAGGAAAAAGAGAAATATCAATATGAAAGGTTGGATTACAGTCTAAGAGGTTGGTGGATGAAAGCATTTCCATGCTCCAGCACTGCACCTTGTGTTTTCTGAGGCTAAGATGCAGGCACCCTTGGCGAAGCTGTTATCAGTCATGACTATTTCTAATATAAAGGCATGTGTATGACATGAGAATTTCACCTGACTTCTCTAGTGACCAGAAGAGGCATGTCTGGGAGAAATCTCATCCATGCATGATCTGCCCAGTGATGAGTATATTGGCATATAAATTAAGTCATCAGGCCTTAGCTCATGGTGCTCCTTGAGATCCCAGGGAAAAGACCAGCTACAAGACAACCAAGAGCTCAGTAAGGATGTGGAACATCAGGCTTTAGTTTTCCAGGACACCAGGGGTGAGAGGTACTGAAAGCCTTATTTGGAGAGTTATAGCCAGATATTGAAGGAAACTGCAAGAATTTTAAAAAAAATGGTAAAGGGTAACAATATGTACAAAATGACAAGATCCATTCCAACTTACAGGTAAGTAACCAAACCAAGCAGTTGTCTGCAGTTTACAAAGGGGTTCAAAATAGCTCAAAGACAATGAATCCACAGGTTTTCTACTGAAACACAAAATTACCCTCTACAGTCGCCTTCCTTTCAGTAAAAAAATAACCCCAAAGAAAAATTGTTCTTGATGATAAAATAAGGCTGGTTTAATTAGATTTGGCTTGATTATTAACATAGGTATAGCAAGAATGGTAATTAAACATATATAGGCCTTTTTAAAGTGTGCTTTCTTGAAAGTTCTTATAAGGGATCTCAGATTGGATTTTTAAGTCTCTCAAGGCTAAGAAGCCAAGCCAAGAATTTACCACCAGATTTTACCTGCAGTTCCAATAGATTTGGGTGAATTCCTCCCTTCTTGAGATTCCTAAAAATCATATGGTTCCTGGGCATGCTAGGAAGTGACCTTCTTTACACACTGAAAGGCTGGAAATGCCATAAGCCAGGTACCAGGATGATTTGTCCAAGAGGGCTTTGTAAGCAAAGCATTGACTCCGTAAAGCCAACCTTAGTTCTTTAAAAGTGCCTCAGTTCCTTTAAAGCCTTGGTTATACAGCCAATGTTCCAGTTATGTCTTGTTAACCAGGAGGACAGATTCTTACTGAATCTGCACAAATAGTTCTATTGCCATGAAAATTAGAACACTTAAGGGTTTCAAATTTCTGGAGGGATTAGGCAAGAAGAAAAAGGAGCATGTTTCATATTTGAAATAAAAATATAGTCTACTAATTTTTTTTAAATTTTAGATAGCTTAAGGTAAAACAGAAAGAGGTACCTTATATCTAGCAAACAGAATATTGAAGCACCAGCAATATTTTAAATAAAACCCATAATCATCCTTTATCGGGTCATGTATTCTTATGAAATTGACTCTTCCCATTCAGTCTTGCATTAGCAATCTCATGAACCCATCAGCTTTGCCACTGGAGTTGAAAATTTTGACTCAGTCCAGTGGCATGGTCTCAAAGTTATTTAAACAATGTCATTAGAAGACTGTACCCTAGAGTACCCAGAATACTCCCCTCCATACATCTTTGAGACAGTCCTTTTATGTTGAAGACAAAGCACTCTGGCTTGTATCTGATTGAAAGCATCTTTAGAGAAGTATCAGAGTCAAACAAACAAACAAAAACTATTTGTAGATGACAAAAGATTAAAGTGGCCATGGTTAGCATCTTACTGTTCCACAAAAATAATGAGAATTCATAATAAAACAGTGTCACTGAGAAGGAAATTTCATTATTTCTGTAATATACAACTTTTTTTTAAGAATAACTAAAATTATGACTGGCAACATTTTATTGTTATTGTATAATATCAAGCAAAGTAGAACCGGGATATATCATGAACAGTGAGGACATTGACAAATCTCTAATAATTGTATACAATTTCTGAAATATTTAATAAATAACATTTTATCCATATAAGCTTTACTAGGAAAGGTTAGGCATCTTTTTAATTTGACAGCACTTCCGATACAATCAACTCATGACCTATTATACAAACATAATTATTTCTAGCACCTCTCCTTTTATAACGCTAAAAAAAACCCTGATCTTTCATTATTTTCAAAATAACAAAAATCCCAAAGACAGTTTGAGATCAAGAAGACATCATTTAGTCTTTGATTTTGGGTAGGCAAAATGTCAAAAGTTGTCAGGAGTTTTGAGCATTTAGTTAAATGTGCTGGTGAGTCAATGTGAAACAATACTTGGCTCCCTAACCAAAGTGATCATAAAATATTTTAAAAGTAAATACAGATGGTAGCATATTAATAAACACCTTAATTTTATTTTAAGTGAGAAGATTTGGTTCTCTTAAACAATCAAAAGCATAATAAAGTCAAAGAACAGGATATTATTCTGAAGAGGTACAGAATCTCTCCCTTCCAGGCCAATTACTCAAAAGGTTTTAAAAA
The DNA here is from genome assembly GCF_030445035.2 of Dasypus novemcinctus. Classification (NCBI taxonomy): domain Eukaryota; kingdom Metazoa; phylum Chordata; class Mammalia; order Cingulata; family Dasypodidae; genus Dasypus; species Dasypus novemcinctus. Next base: position 28,831,488 of record NC_080701.1, on the reverse strand, counting down.
ACCTTTTCTGACCTCTTTAAGAACAGACCAATAATCCAAGAACATTTTGTCATTTTAACAGAGGAAAAAAACAACTTTTAGTTTTTTATCAGTATATTATTTGATACAAAAACCCTTTTTAAAAAAATCTTATAAAGAAATCCATTAACTCTTGCCAAGATTTGACCACAAGAAATAAAATTCCTTTTCCACAAATCTATTTTCATACCTTTCAAGTTTTATACTATACTTTCCTCCTTTTTCATTCGACAACAACCAGTGGTTTTACTTTAGGACAGAATTATTCTTTTTTTTTTCTTGACAAAAACATACCCTTCATACCTTGCATACATGACTTAGCATAAGCCTAAGGTTTTAAGTCATCAAAAGATTATGTAATCTATCCTTGACTGACATCCTACAAAACACAATTACTGTTGAAATAAAGTTAGTCAGAATGATTACTGAATTTGACTAAAATACAAATTTCCATTTTATCATCTTAAAGAACTAGTTGATTAATTCTGACTGATTTGATCATTTAACCTGTAATAGTTTAGGAAGAACATATCTGTGTAGAATAAAAATGTATATTTCTTAATTAGTCAGTCTTCTCCAGAGAAACAGAACTGACAGTGTAGATATACATATATATAATAAATATTTTTATATATTATGAGATTTGTTATAGGACATGGCAATTCATGGGGATTGGCAAATCTGAATTCCATAGGGCAGGCTACAAGTTGGGAACTCTGATAAAGGTTTCCATGAATTCCCCGAGAGTCACTGACTGGATGGAGTAGAGATAGAAATTCTTCTTCCTGACTGCTAAAATTATCACTTTTCCTTTCTCTTCTGAGTTCTATTTACTGCCAACTTCTGGCTGCTTCCCATGGCTTCTCTCTCTCTCTCTTTCTAAATTTCACTCTGCTTATAAAGGACTCCAGTAACCCACATTCAAGCCAAACCTCATTCAGTTGGTCCACACCTTCTCTGAAGTGACACCTTCAAGAGATACTATTTATAATGGGTCCAAAACTATAGGACCAGGCATTGGAACCCAAACATGCCTTTTGTGAGGTACATGAGTCAATCCCCAACACTTGTATATATCTAACACTGATAACACAGAAGACATGGCTGTTTTCATTAAACCAATTTAATTTCATTTGTCAAAGATTTACTTAAAGTATGTGAACTTGAATTCTTTTAACATATGGGGTTGGTTTTTACAATAATACTTACTTTGTTGTTTTAACCACTGGGAGTATTAAAGTTAAGATTTTTCCCTTTGTTAGTAGGAGTATTTAATTTACATAAGTGCTTATTTATCTTGAAACCAATTAGAAGAGAGCTCGTTTAAGGAACATTATGAATTAATTTTGTAATACCACCCAGCGGTAAGAAAATATTATACATATAACATACATACATACCAACAAACAGACACAAGTAGAACGTTTATAGCTTTAATTTTTAAAATTTCAGCTGTGAGTCAGAAATAAACAAAGCTATATAAAAGAACTAGCTTCCATCTTTGCCCCAATTGAAATTTTTATCAAGCTTCCAAACAATATTTATGGAGGTGCCATTTAGGATCTTCTTTGCCCTGGCGTGTACTCTTATGGAGGCTGTGGACTAAATATTGGGCGAGGGACTGAGGAGAGGTCAAATGGCCCCGGGATGTCTCCAAAGTCCATTTGAGTGGTAAAATATCCAGTCTGTTTCCAATTAACCATTTCGAGTCTCATATAGCTGCCTTTGGGACACCTGAACCCCATGGAGAGCCCTCAAAGTGGAGAAGTGGGCTGAATTTCTAGTGACTCTGGGGTACTGAGGGGCTAGAGTGGGAAGGGAAAGGATTCAAAGGTGCTAAAGGGAAAGTTGTAAGTGGTTAAAAGAAGGAAGGAGGAGAAAGGTCAGTGAAGAGAGAGGTCTTAAATGAGCCAATTTGGGGAGATGACAAATTTTCCAAAGAGGCCATTGGAGTTCTGGGGAATCCTTAGTGAAATCATGTCATGGAGAAATGAATTGGACAGTGAGACCCATAGTGACAAAACACATAATCAGCAGAGATCTTTAGAGGCAAAGGGCCAAAAGATTGGGGATTTCGAATTATGAAGGAGGTGCCAAAACAACAACAAAGTTAAATGAGAGCTCAACAAACAAAGAAGACAGAGGCATCACTAACAGAGCCAGGAAGGGTCACTCAACGGAAGGGGTCAGAGAGGACCCAGGAACAATCCCTCTCCGTGGAAGGACAGGCAGAGGAGAACCAAGAAGAATCCTGCTCAGTGGAAGGAGTCAGGGGTAAACCCCCAACTGAAAGGAGCCAAGAAGACTTCTGTTCAGGAAGTTTCCTGCTCAAACCAAGAGCTAGCTCAAACCAAGTTAGGGAATGAATCCCCATTCAACCGGATGTCAATATACAAAAAGAGTGCTCTCGAAGAATCAAAGTCAAGTCCTTTCCTTTCTTCAATGGACAAAGTGTCCCAAGCAGATGATCAAGAGTCAGACACCCACCAGACCCCAGAAATCCAAGCAGGCAGAGGACAATAGGTCTGCAGTGTACGGGGGCAAGTCCAGTTGAGAGGGGCCCAGTGGATGTTCTGATCCTATCTGAGTCATGGCACCAGTAACTCTCTAAGAAGAAACTGCACAGGACTATGTTAAGCAGGGAAGGATGATTTTATTCAAGGATTGCTATAGCAGTAGAGAAAGAATAGAACTCAACACTGTCAAGATAAAGGTCAGCAAGCTTTCTGAGGGCTGAGAAGGATGGTGGAAATGTCCTGGATGATGGTGAGGAGCACTGAAAACTGCAGTGGGTGAGTGATTTCTTGAGGTTATATTTAGGACAGTCTCGTTCCATAGAAATAGGTCAAGGAAAGACTGAAGCTGCTTTTAGGACTACTTGGTTTGCAGCATTTTCTTTTGTGGTATTTAGGCCTCCCAGAGTTGGTAAGGGCTTGAAGAGAAGAGAGGGGAGAAAAAGAGCTACCCTTTTAGGGTCCCTTAGGCACAGGGTTATCTGGGGTGGGTGATGGGGGGTGATCATGGTTGAGATTGATATATAGAATTGTGTCTGAAGTCGTTCTTTGTTGTTGTTGTTGTGTGTGTGTTTGCATTCTGAATTGTTTACCTCTGCGTTCTCACAGATCCAAGATCGATTTCAAGGTAGTTAGAAAAGGGTGGGGATGGGAGAGGAAGTGGGAAGGGACTCTTGAGGAGTAAAGCTGATGCCTCACTCAAGAGAAGCAAAAAGCAAGTCTGTCAAAATTGACAAATTATCTTCTAGAAAATTGTGTCATTAAATTTCCACTGGCAGCAAATACATGTTCTTTCCCTACATCTTCATCAACATTGCTCCAACGCTTCATTCAGGCCCGGGTCGAGACTCATTACTTCATGAATGACTTGCTTGTGTGTAGTCATTTCCTGCTCTCCCATATCTTACAATCACCCCATGGGATTGGGTCAGCTTCACAATTCTACTATAGTCCCTCAAGAGTAGAACCAGCCTTTTGATGCTTTTTTCTTTTTTGTATACTTAATAATTCTAATAGGTTTCATTTCCCTCTAAACTCTATAAATAGGCTACCAGAGATGAGAGAGTTGTCCTCCCAGGGACTATGCCTCAGTATATAATTGTTTTTAACTATCAGGAAAACCATCAGCCACAATTTTACCTACAGACATAATATGCTATCACTGAATGGCACATTGTGAGCCAAATCTAGAAGTTTCAGCCATCTTTCCTACTTATGCATCAGTTCTGTGGATCACTAAGTAACCCCTCTTTGCATATCACCATATGTAATTTTATGTGAGTGTCTAAAAGGTTATTTCATCTTTAGAGAATCCCTCAATCTCAAAAGAGCTAAAACTGAACAAATGGTATAGTGAGGAACTCTCAAAATTTATGTGTAATATTTTCCTAACAGGAAAAAAAAAACAAACATTCAATGATCTGCCCCAACTGCCAAAAAACTCTTTCTTCTGTCTTATATTATCAAATAACTAAGTCTTAAGCCAGTCCTGTTTGCTGAATGTTGATAAACATGCCGCCTTTGTCTCATTGCTTTTGGTTAGATAAGGACCACTTAAAGGTACAGCAAAATTAGAAAAACTGTGGCTAAATTAGCCAGGAAACACCAAAGGTGGAATACAAAAGAAATCACCCAAGAATTGATTTTTACCAGCATAACTGCTATATTATTTCAAAAAAAACTTGGAGTACAATAAAACTCAGGGGGTAGTCATAGACTTAGATGTTAGGATTATTAATGTCAGTAGATTTGGGAACAGAGCCGCTCACTGCATGGCTCTGACTGGAAATGTGACTGTAGCACAGATCACTATTGATGTACATGAGCCATGATTTTCTGTGCTCTCAAGTCCTAGATCAACTATTTCCAAAATTTTTTAAGTTAACTAAAAAAATTTTAAAGTAGCTTTAGATTACATAAATGTCACATAAAAAATATAAGGGATTCCCATATGCCCTGCCCCTCCCCTTCCCACACCTTCCCACATCAACATCTCTCATTTGTGCGGTACATTTGTTACAGTTGATGAACACACATTGAAGCATTGCTACTAACAATGGATTACAGCTTACATTATAGTTCACACTCAGTCGTGCACAATTTGTAGGTTATAACAAAGTATTCAGTGGCCTGATTCTGTCACTGCAGTGTCATGCAGGACAACACCAATGTCCTGAAAATGCCCCCATATTACACTTATTCTTCTCTGTCCTATCCCTCAGAACTTCTGGAGGCCACTACCTTTATATCAATGATAAGAGTTCTTCCATTGCTAGAATAATAATGTCTGTAATAGAATAATATAAGTCCACTTTAGTCCATTATTCATTCCCCAATCTTGAGTATTTTGGGTCTGGCTTGCCTCTCTGGCCAGCTCTGGCGCGAAGTAGGTACCGCTTCCGCTAGGGTAAGGGTGGCTGGTACGGGCGCTCCGCCCTCGGCCTGGTACAGGCATCACCGCCCTCGGCCCGCCCTTCGGCCCTCCCACCGCACGTCATCTCATGCCCCCCCCCCGCTTGCCGAGCTGACCGCCTGACCTTATAAGGGCATTCAGCCTGCCCGGACCAATAGGGAGCCGGGGCCAGCAACAGCCCTCCCCGCGCCGGCCTGCAGCGCCTCAGCTCCCATACCATAGATAGGCAAAAACCCCATGCTCACCAATCAGCTCTCACCCCGCACTAGCCCCACCCCCGTTCCCTCGGGCTTATATTGTCAAACACTTCCTCAATAAATCGGATCTGCACCATCAGCCAGTCTCCATGGTCTGTCTGCTCTAGCCGGGCCGCGTCGTCCTCGCCTCCTGCGACCCCACGAAGCCCCACAGAGGCTTCAGGTAATGCCCACTCTGCTTCTAATTGAGAGGGGCTAAGATCTCATGGGGTCTTGTATGGGACTATCTTGCTGGCAGTTGCAGACACTGTCTGTTTCTTGGGATGGGCATTGTCCATCATCATCTCCTTTTTAGTTGTCCTGGGTGAATCCAATGAACTGGAGAGAAGGTGATACAACTCTGCTGAAATTCAGGACATAACTGGCACATGAATGGATCAAAGATTTAAGTCTCTGGGATGTATATTTATCAAGTATAGTGCTAATTACAGGTTCAATAAAAAGAGGCAGAAGAGCCATGTGTACCATGGGGAGCATAAATTCCAAAGTAAGGCCCACTGACAGGGTGCTGAATGCCTGAGCTGTATGCCCTGCTTATAGTTTCTGGATGTCTCTAGAGCCCTCAGGAGCCCTGCTATTTGAGGCACTGTTTACTGTGGCAATCAATGAGGTCCTGCTGAGACTTGTATAAGCATAATCTCTGGAATGATCTCCTGACCCTCTTTGAAATCTCTTAGCCATAAAAACTCATTTGTACTTATCATTTTCCCTTTTGGTCAAGGTCTTTTTCCAGATGCATTGCTAGTTGGTGTTTGATAGTAATCCCTCAGTGCCAGGAAGGCTCATCCCCAGGAGTCATGTCCCATGCCAGGGCAGGGTAGTATGTTTATATGCTGAGTTTGGCTTAGAGAGAGGCCACATTTGAGCAACAAGGAGGCTTTCAGGAGGTAACTCTTAGGCAGTATATAATACTATGCTAAGTTTCAATTTCATTAGAAAAGGTTCATAAGAATAATCATCAATATCAAGGGCCTGGCCTAATGGTCTTTCTTCCTTCATTAGGCACTGCCCTTCACTAAGGGAATTCTGACTGTCCTATTAGAGAATGTAACTGAACTCCCCAGGACAGGAATTCAAAATATTCTTTTGGTTATTATGTGGATCTCTACCCACAGAAACAACACCCAATGAACACTTGAACGTATCCATATGCCTTAGTATGCCCCAGGTAAACCTCCTCCCTTGCATCCACCTATCACTGACACCTTGCACCAGTGATCCTCCCCCACCACTGCTGTGAACCTTCTGTGATCCAAAACCTCTCCAAAAATGAATATGTAAGTGTTCATAAGGTTAGAGTGTGCTGTATCCATGGGTGGAGACCCACACAATAACTCCCATCCTGGGAAGTCCTGCTATGTTCTCAATTAGAGAGACAAGCATGGCTCAGGAACATAGGGAGTATCCAATAAAAGAAAACAGATCAATATGTCAAACCCTCAATATTATTGCAAGTAACTATGAATCTTATCCTTCAAAAAGTAGAAACTTAGTGGTTACCATAGGTTCTGAGGGAAGGAGTAGAGAAGAATAGAATAGATGGAACATAGAATATTTTTAGGGCATTAGAATTATTCTGCATGATCTAGCAATAATGGACACAGGCCATTTCAAATTTTGTCAAAACCTATAAAGTATGCAACCAAAATGCAAACCATTGACCATGGTCTGTAGCAGTGCTTCAACATTTGTACATCAATTATAACAAATGTACCATCTGCATGTAAAATATTATTAAAAAGGGAGAGGGGAAAAGGGGGAGAGCATTGGGTATATGCAAATCACCCATATTCCTATGTGAATTTTCTGTAACCTAATGCTTCTTTGAAGATAAGATGAAAAAAACAAGACACTGGAGGAATACATGGAAGAAAATGTCACTAAAAATACAAGACCACAGATCTTACAGTAATGAAAGACACAATGTCTAAAAAAATTGTTTTATTTTTTATATTTCAAAATTTTTAAATTTTTAAAAATTTTATTGGTTATTTCTAAAATTATTATTTCATTTTCTTATTAACTTTACTTGGTTATTTTGTTGGAGTCATTTATTTCTATATTTGAACAACTTGGAAATCTCCCCAGCAAGGCCCTGGTAGCTCCTATGACCGTAACTACCCGTATTGGTCACCATAATAAAATAAAACTAAGGCAAAGGTATCTTGCCACCAGAATTTTAAAGATTTTCTCACTGGTAGAGCCCACTGGTCACCAAATTATTAACTTCAATTTAATTTAATATGTTTCTGTGTTTATATAGTTAAAGAGTAGTTTAATTCCTTTTTAAAACAGGCACTGCCTACTCCAATCAAACTGTAGAACCATCAGTTTGCTGGATATTTTGTCAAAATTTGATGCCAATTGTGAATGTAATTAACAGCTCTGAATTGTATATTTGAATGTGGTTAAAAGGGGAAATTTTAGATTGTATATATGTTACTAGAATAGTTAAAAAAAAAAAAAAAACCAAAGGACTATACAAGGCAAACAGGGAACCCTAATGTAAACTATGAATTATAGCTAATAGTATTATAATATTCTGGACTATAGCTAATAGTACAATTATAATCACATTCTTTCATCAGTTATAACAAATGTGCCACACACACTCATACAAGGAGTTAACAAGGGCGGGGCATGGGAACTCTGTGTTTTCTGCATGATTTTTTTGTATACTTACAATTTCTCTATAATAATATTTTAACTGACGTCAAATTCTTTTTAAAGTAAAAGTCTGGATTTCTACTTAAATCCCTGATCCAAAAGCTAACAGTGGGCATAAAGCTTTTGTCCCATCTTTTGCTGAGATTAGGAATACTAGTTAGAGTTATTAATTTTCAAAACAAAACATTAGCGTTTTTACCTATTTTCTGGTACTAAAGCTCTAGGAAATAACTTTCAGTCATAGAACAGAGGACCTACACAGAAGGCCCTCACCAGAGAATAGAGCCTGAAAACATTGTTCGGCAGCCCACACCAAAGACCCAGTTGAATAAATTTATTGCTAAGGATATTACTTTAAGGAATATGCCATCTATTCCCTTTAATCAGTATTCTTAGTTCTATCACTGGGTCAGTTACTACAAAGCTAAAAGTAACAATTGTGGAGTATGTTGCATTTGCCCCTTGGAAAGTAGAGATCACTGAATTATGTTTTAATACTATACCTTCAATTTTTAATACCAATAGCAACAGATTATCAATTCCAATTCTCTGATTTTTTGGTAAATTGGGTTTGAGGTCATTGTCCGCTACATAACTAAATGCCCCATCGAGAGAGGATGGTCTGAGTGAGATGGACACAATATGATGTCCATATTACAAATGATAAAGTCACTTGTCCCAGAGTTCCACAGCCAGAGGGAAAGGGTTATTATGAGGATATCCTGAATCCCCTCCTTTGGGTGTTTTACAGTGCCATTTTGCTACTCTCTCTCAATTTACCACTTGTCCCTTCCCATACCTTAAGTTCAATCCTATCTGAGGATCAATTTAACATTTTACCAAATTTCTGGTGTTTTCTGTAAAAATGTCTAAGAGAGAATGGAGTCTCAGTTTGAGCTTAACTTTTATTAGGACCTATCTCATAGAATCACTTTATATAAATAGATACTTTACATCCTTGATATTATACATTTTCTACAGTTGACAATTGACAAATCATTCCTTCGTGTTCCTCTCCCCTCTCTTACCAGTCTTTCTCAACCATGTACACTAGATTTGGTGAAAACTCAATAAATGTTGCCTGTGTTTAGGACAATTCATTTTCTGGTTTTCCACATAATCACAGTAAAGAGTAGCAGAATTAGATCGGAGTCCTGACTGGCTTCCTGGTATAAGCCATAGTGGTCACTGGAGTGAAGATCCTTAGCCAAGTGGATCTGGAGCAATGGCAGGAGCTATGAAGCCCAGGGCCCTGCAAACCCAGCTAGGAACCGCAGCTTGCCACCAGAGCTGACTTTACATCGTTTGTGACTAGCAATTTGAACATTGAAACAAAAATTTGCACAACAAAGTGATGTAGTCTCTTTGCTATGTGAAATTTGGAAATGACTATTTTATCAGTAAACGCTGTTCCAGGATGCTTCCATCCAACCTCCTTCCCTCTCTCCTTCACTGGGTTCCAGACTTGCCGTATTATTTGGTGGCTCCCCTTTCTTCCCAGGCTCCATTATATATCAGGCCTTTCCCCTAATAAAACCTTGCACATTTTAGGCCTTTTTCCCTAATAAAATCCTTGTACATTTAATACCACTTTGGCATCTGGATTAATGGAACTACTGGATTAATGCAAGTGGCACTGGGAATAGACCGAGAAAACAGGCAGTAAAAATGGGACTTTGGGACTGACTCACTCACTGCCTGGCAGAGAATGTTGTCCCAACTGGAGGGGGGTAAAAGTAATTCCTGGCACAAAGTGGAAGCTCAATTGCTGAAGATTTCACTAGTGGTAACCTTGAAAAACCCTGGAGGTGTAATGATTCAGGAATTTGAATCACAGGGAGAACAATGCCTACAAAAAGAGCTGAATTGGCTGGTATTGATGCCCTAAAAAAAATAATGAGAAATTTAGGGCCCTTAACAAGCAATTAATAGCTAAATGTGAGAGCCAGAGGGCCTCTATGGTAGTTTTCAAAGAAGTATGCTGTGAAGCCGTTTTTCCCTTCCAATTCAGGAACTAAAGGCTTCTTTCCACTTTGTGCCAGGGATTATTTGTGCCACACTTCCAACTAGGAGAACATTCTCTTCGACTGCCAGGCAGTGGGGGAGCTAAATGGAGTCCTGGCTAAACCCCAGCTCACAATGGGCCACTAGATTTGCAGACTATCCAATGGATATTTCCTCAGTATTTCAGTCCACAAATGGAATTGATATGCTTTGTATTTATAGTAGCCCCAAATTGGATATCTGATATGTGGAATAAGAGCAATCATATTGAGGAAAGCCAAACAGAAACATTTGAAACTTATCTCCACCCACTCCCATCCCCACCCCACCTCAGTACCCTCTACCCCTGGACAAGTTAGCAAATCAAAAAACAACTTTGTCTCCCAGGGGTATGGTAGATATCAGTGCCAACCTTAAGACCTTAAGAATGGAGAGGTGGTAGTCCCTATCATTATCTCTGTCATAAGCATCAAAACCTTTGTATGCTATAAATTGTGAGAAGACGGAAGAGTAGGAATCTCCAGGAATTATGCCCTCCACCAGAATAACTATTAAACAGGTAGGAACTGTCAGAATCAACTATTTCAAAATTCTAGAGTCTAGTGGAACACTATATAGCATCCAGGAGAGACTAGGAGAAAAAGGCTGGTAAAATACAGGAAATACCAGAAAATTGTTTTCTCCATGTGCCCAGCTCCCACACTTGTATCAGAAATGTCTGGGGTCCAACCCCTGGCATAGCTTGCTGGTTCCAGAAAGTGACATAAAAATCCATTTCCTGAAGACCTGGGGTGGGCATGTGTTGATTGGTGAGCACAGCTTTTGATTAACTACTTCAGATCACTGGGGTCCTATTTCTGAGAGGGACCTCTGTTCCAGCCTACTGTGGATAAAGGCAAAGGAGAAGACTTAATGACGGTATACTTCCTCAGAACTGTGGAGGACAGGTGAAGAGCTGCATTTGCTCAGCAGGTCAGGAAAGTACACTTTTGGAGAGCCATGAAAGAAGCACTTGGTGTCCTTCTTGTACCTCCCTCATCCCCTCTCTAGGACAGATTGGAGCCAACTGGTGCTTCCTCTGTAAGTCCTTGGCCTTGCTCAGTCTGGGAAAGACTGACTTGTGAAACTCCTTTCCAGCATGCTCACCTTATCCGAATTTTCTCTCCAGAGAAAAACAGTTTGAAACAAGGAAAGAAGTGTAAAAAAAGGATTGAGGCAGACAGCCTTGGCCAAAGGCTTTCCTGCTTTGAGTCTGGCAGTGGAACAACCAGGAGAGGGAAAAGTTCTGTCTCCTGGAAAGTAGAGGGGACATTTAAACTCTCGTAAGCAGGGAAACTCCTAATGCCACTAGCAAGCACAAGCCCAGGACAAGACACGGGTCTAGAAAAGCCAAGGAGGACTTGACACTGCATTTGTCTTGGGTGGGCCTTCCTGATAGGAGGGATGACACTCAGAAAATCTCTGTCATATCACCAGTTGTTACAAGCTTAAGAAAAATTTTAAAATCTCAGATAAATCCAGAGATAATATTTTCAAATATTAAAATGTACAGTATGAAACAAAAGATTACAAGATAAACAAATAACCAGGAAATGATGGGCAAATCAGAGGAAGAGGACAAAAATTAAGAAAACATCAGTGAAGAAGAGCAGACTGTGGATATACTGCTCAAGGAGATAAAGGAAAATACAGAAAAGAACTAAAAGATATCAAGAAAAAAATGAATGAACAATTTGAAAATCTCAGGAAAGAGCTAGAAATTTTAAAAAGGAATCCAAATCCAAAAGGAATAGAATTGAAGACCACAATAACTGAAACGAAAAATTCCTAGGAGGCTTTCAAAGCAGACTGGCACTGGCAGAAGAAAGAATCAACAGATTCAAATAAATACTATTGAAATGAGATAGGCTGAGAAGAAAAAAGTATTATAAAAAGTGAAATTATCTTAAGAGTCCTCTGTGACACTATCAAGTGTACCAATATATGTATTATGGGCATCCCAGAGGGAGATAAGAGAGAATGAGTCAGAAATTATATTCAAACAAATAATAACAGAAAACTTCCCAAACTGAGTAAAAGAAGTGAATATGCACATTCAAGAAGTCCAGAGAACACACTAAACCGGGTAAAGTTGAAGAAAAATACATTCTGTCATATATTGATCAAACTGTCAGATGCAAATGACAAGGAGAGCATGCTGAAAGCTTCAAGTGAAAAGCAAAATGTTATGTAAATTGGAGTCCCAATTACATTAAGTGCTGATTTCTCATGAGAAACTCTGGGGACAGAAGGCAGTGGTGCAAAATTTTTAAAGTGCTGAAAGAAAAGAATTGCCAACCAAGAATTTTATATCTGGCAAGACTTTCTTTTAAAAATGAAAGAAAGATTAAAACATTACTAGATTAGAGGGTGGAGGGGGCAAGATGGTAGCAGATAATACTGTCCTATACTTAGAAAATCCCCCCAAAATCTACAACAAATCTACTAGAGTTAATAAATGAATCAGCAGAGTGACAAGATACAAGATTAATATACAAACTAGTAATGAGCAATCTGAGGAGGAAATCAGGAAAAAATTCCATTTATATTGCCAACAAAAAGAATCAAATATTTAGGAATAAACTTAATGAAGGATGTAAAGCACTTGTATTCATTGCTAAAAGAAATCAGAGACCTAAATAAATGAAAGAAAATTCTGTGTTTATGCACAGGAAGACTAAATATCATTAAGATGTTCATCCTACCCAAACTGGTATACAGATTCAATGCAATCCTGATAAAAATTCCAATAGCCTTTTATAAAGAAATGGAAAAGCCAATAAGAAAATTTATTTGGAAGGGTACGAGGTCCCAAATAGTCATAAATATCTTAGAAAGGAAGAATGAAGTTGGAGGACTCTCATTTCTGGACTTTAAATCACCTTACCTAGTTACAGTGGTAAAAACAGCATGGTACTGACAAAAAGAGAGATATATAGACTAATGGAACCAAATTAATGCTTCAGAAACAGACCCTCACATCTATGCTCAAGTGATTTTTGACAAGGCTGTCAAGCCCAACCAGCTGGGGTAGAATAGTCTATTCAACAAATGGTTCAGGGAGAAATGGATATCCATAGCCAAAAAAAAGAAAAAAAGAAAAAAAGAAAAGAACAAAAAAGAAAGGGAAGGAAGGAAGGAAGGAAGGGAGGGAGGGAGGGAGGGAGGGAGGGAGGGAGGAAGGAAGGGGAACCCCACATCACACCTTATACAATTAACTCAAAATGGATCAAAAATATATAAAAGTGAAAACCATTTAACTCCTAGAAGAAAATGTAGGAAAACATCTTCAAGACCTGTTGTTATATTGTGCATTCTTAAACCTTACACCAAAAGCACGAGCAATGAAAGAGAAAATGGATAAATGGGACCACCTCAAACTTGAACACTTTTGTGCTTTGAATGACTTTGTCAAGAAGGTGAAAATGTAGCCCATTCAATGGAGAAAATATTTGGAAACCACATATCCAATAAGGGTTTGATATCCATGCTATATAAAGAGATAATGCAATTCAACAATAAAAGCAAACAATCCAATTAAAAATAAGCAATAGATTTAAATAGACATTCTCCCAAGAAGAAATACAAATGATGAAAAGCACATGGAAAAAATGTTCAATATCACTAGCTATTAGGGAAATACAAATCAAAACTACTAGATATCATCTTACACTTCATAGAATGGCTGTTATTTAAAAAACAGGACAGCAGATGAGGCTCAAGCAGTTGGATGCCCACCTTCCACATGGAAGGTCCTAGGTTCAGTTCCCGGTGCCTTCTAAAGAAGATGAGCTGAGAAAACAAGCTGATGAATGAGCAGACACGGTGAGCAGGGAGTGGATATGGCTCAAGCAGTTGGGCACTCACCTTCCACATGGGAGATCCTAGGTTTGGTTCCCAGTGCTTCCAAAAGAAGACAAGCAGACAATAACCAGACACAATAATTGGACACAACAAGCAGAGAAATGAGCAGTGACAGTAAGCAAATGAGAGAGCCATCTCAGGGTGAGGGAGAATTAAAAAAAGAGCAACAGAAAACAACAAGTGCTGGAGAGGATATGGAGAAACAGGGACACTTCTTCACTGTTGGTGGGAATGTAGAATGGTGCAGCGTCTGTGGAAAACAGTTTGGTAGTTCATCAGGAAGCTAAATATAGAGCTGTCATATGATCCAGCAATCCCTCTACTAGGAATATATCCAGAAGAACTGAAAACTGACATAAACAGACATTTGCACACTAATGTTCATAGTAGTATTATCCACAATTGCCAAAAGATGGAAACAGCTCAATTGTCAATCAACCAATGAATGGATAAACAAAATATGACATATACATATGATGGAATACTATGCCACTATAAGAAGAAAAAGAAGAAATGAACTTGGGACACATATGATAACATGGATGAACCTTGAGGACATTATGCTAAGTGAAATAAGCCAAACACAAAAGGACAAATAATTTAAGGTCTCACTAATATAAACTAAATAAAAAGAATAAACATGTGGAGTTAAAACCTAGAGTACAGGTTACTAAGTGATAAGATGAGGACTAAGAAGTGGTACTGATGCTTAATGTATGTATAATTTTCAGTTATCTTGACCATAAAAATGTGGAACTGGGTAGAGTTGATGGTAACACATTATATTGAGTATAACTAATATAGCAGGTTTATAAATGGATTGTGGCTGAAAGGGGTATTGTAGGGTTGTAAATGTCAACTGAAAGAAAGCAAGAGAATAATTTATGGACTGAATAACACAGTGAACCTGGAGATGAATGAGGATTTTGGTTAATAATACAACTTAAGGATGGTTTTCTTTGAACAAGAACAAATGTACATAAATACTACAATGCGGTCACCCCTCGGGCTGAAGTGTGGTTTGCTGGCCTGGCGGGGGAGCGGCCGCGGCAGGCCAAGCCGCTGCCCCCATAATAGGGTGGCTGGTCGGACTCACTGCCACCCCTGAAGGAAGCTCGGCATGTGCGCAGAGTGCCCTCGGGTCTCCCCTTATCAGCAGCCATGCTTCCGCGGCCGCCCCTCCTCCCGGATGGCGCCACACGATGCCTGTGGGGCGGCACCCTTCTTCTTCTTTCTCCCTGCGCAGGCGCAGGGCGGAAAATTCCAGTCTGCCCTTTTCCCCTCCCCCGACAGCAGCAACAGCCAGGCGTGGGCGGAAAAATCCAGTCTGCCCTTTTCCCTCCCCCCGACAGCAGCAACAGCCGGGCGTGGGCGGGAAACTCAAGTCTGCCCTCCACCCCAGCAACAGCAGCCACCAATCCCTAAACCCTGCCCCTTCCCCCAGCAACAGCCACAGCCAATCCCTAACCACCACCCCTCCCCCGTCCAGTACCGCCCACTGACCTTTCGCCAGCAACCAATCAGAACAGGGCGTGGCTTCGACCAATCAGCCTTCCCCAGCCCCTATAAAACAGTTGCCTCTCCCTCAGTAAAGTGGACTTGCGTGTTTACCTTGTCTCCACGGTAGTTCTTCTGCCGTGCGCCCTCCAGTCCTGAGAGCCCCCGACAAGGGCCTGGCCTCCCTTGTCCCCAGTTCGTCGCCTGCTTCTCCAGGCGACCCCTTCGTTGCCGGCTTCGCCGGGCGACCCCGTCAGCCGAACCGCGCAACCCCTGTGAGACCGATCCCTCGTCTGCTGCCGGACCGACCCCTCGTCCCAAGTGGGACCGACCCCTCGTCCCAAGCGGGACCGACCCCTCGTCCAGAGCTGGACCGACCCCTCGTCCGCAGCCAGACCCCACCTCTACCGACCGAGCAAGCCGCCACACTACAAGATGGTAAGACTATAGGGATGTATAAGAAAAATCAATTACTGTAACTTATGAGCTATAGTTGACAGCAATATTGTAATATTCTTGTATCAGTGTCAAAGAAGATACTATATCAACAGTACGGGTCAATGATACAGAAGTATGGAATGTTTTTCTTTTGGACTAAGAAAAACATTCAGAAGTTTACTGGGGCAATGACTGCACAACTCTGAGATGAAAATAACTGCCAATAAGCATACACATTGGAAAGAATGCATAAGGCATGGGACTATAAAACAGTGAACCATATGGAGGAAGATGGACTGTGGTTAACAGTACAAATATGAGTGTTCCCTCATGAACTATAACAAATGTACAATGCTAATACATAGTGTAATAATAGGGGATGTATGGAAAAAATATACCAAGTGTATACTATTGACCATAGTTAGTGTAATAGTCTGATCATGTTCTTTCATAATCTGTAGTAGATGTTCCATAACAATGTATGGTGTTGGTGGAGGGGTGATGTATGGGAATTCTGCACACTTTGCATGATTGTTTTGTAAGCTCACAACTTTTCTAATAAAATAAATTTTTAAAAAAATATGGAGGGAGTTCATCACCACTAGACCTGCCCTACAAGAAATGCTAAATGGAATTTGCCAGATTGAAAGGAGAGTACACTAGGCAGTGGCTCAAAGTGGGATAAAGAAATAAAGACATCCAGTAAAGGTAACCATTTGGGGAATTATAAATACCAATACTACTGTATTGTATTTTTATATGTAACTCCACTTCTTCCTTCCTACAGGTGTAAAATGTAAATTCATAAAAAATAATGATAAATCTATGGTTTTGAACACAGAATGTGCAAAGATATATTTTGTAAAAGGTACCCAAAGAAGTGGGGAGACAGAAGGACATAGGAACAGTGTATGTATGTTACTAAAGATAAGTTGACATCAAATCAACTATGATTGTTATAATTTAGGTTGTTAAATTTTAACCCTGTGTTAACCATAAAGAAAATGCCTTAAAAATATTCAGGAAAAAAATGAAAAGGGACTCAAAATGGTACAATAATAAATAAATAAATAAATAATAAATAAACAAACAAATAAATAAACAAATAAGGAATAGGTATAAATGGAATAAATGATGGCCAAAAAGTTTAAGGTTTACAAAGACAAAATAGCAAAATAGCAAAAGAAAGTTCTGCATTATCAATAGTTACTTTAAATGTAAATGGAATAATCTCTCCAGTCCAAAGAGATCAGCAGAATGGACAAAAAAGCATGACCCAATCATATACTATTTATGAGAGTCTTAGCTTAAATTCAAAGACATAAGTAGGTTGAAAGTGAAATGATGGAAAAAATTATACCATGCAAATAGTAACCAAAAGAGTGCTGAGGTAGCTATACTAATATCAAATAATAAAGACTCTAAGTGAAAAACAAAATACAAAGATGGTTATTATATATGGATAATGGGGTCAATTCAATAATAACATTTAATAATTAAAAACATATATGCACCTAAGAGCAGAGCTCCAAAATATATGAAGCAAATATTGACATATTTGAAAGGAGAAATAGATATTTCTACACTAATAGGAGATTTCAGTATACTACTTTTGAAAATGGATAGAACATCTATACAGAAGATTAATAAGGAAATAGACATTTCAAACAATACTCCAAAAGCAGCTAGAATTAACTGACATATAAAAGATTTCACCTAACAGCAGCAAAATACATATTCTTCTCTAGTGCACATGGGTAATTCTCCAGGATAGACCATGTCCAAGGTCCAAAACAATTCTCAATAAATTAAAATTATTGAAATCATACAATGTATATTCTTCTACCATAATTTAATGAAGTCAAAAATCATTACAGAGGGAGAAATGGAAAATTCTCAAATATGTGGAAATTAAACAACATATTCTTAAACAACCAATGTGTTAAAGAGGAAATCACAATAGATAATAGGAAATATTGAGGCAAATGAAAATAAAAATACAATATACCAAAATTTATTGGCAAAGCCCAGGACCAGATGCCTCACAGGTGAGTTTTACTAAACATTACAAGAAGAATTAACACCAATCCTGCTCAAACTCCAAAAAATTGAAGAGGAAGAACACTCTCTAATTCATTCTATGAAGTCAACATCACCCTGATATCAAAGCCAGATAAAGACATAACAAGAAAAGAAAATTACAGACCAATATCCTTTATAAATATAGATGCAAAAAATACTCAGCCTAATACTAGAAAACCAAACCCAATAGTACATTAAAAGAATTATACACCAGGACAAAGTGGGCATTAACCCAAATATGCAAGGGCATTTCAACATAAGAAAATCAATTAATTAATACATCAAATTAAGAGAATGAAGGAAAACATGATCATCCCAACTGATGCAGAAAAGGCATTTGACAAAATTCAGTACACAAAAGTACACTTTTGCATACTGCCCCTGTATTCATCTGAAATAAAATAAAATAAAATAAAATAAATAAAAATTCTAAGTGCTTTTTTATTTTTAAATTAAAAAAAAATTTATTTTTAAAAAAGCACTTAGAAAAGTAAGACTAGAGGGAGACTTCCTCAACAAGGTAAAGGATGACTCACACTTAATGGTAAAAGACTGAAAACTTCCTAAGATCAGGAAAAAGACAGTGACACCCACTGTCACCACTTTTATTCAACACTATGCTAGACAGTCTAGCCAAAACAATTAGGCAAGAAAAATAAATAAAAGAATTGGGAAGGAAAAAGTAAAAATTTCCCTTTTAGTAGATGACATGATCTTATACAGAAAACCCTGAAAAATTCACCACAAAGCAGCATTATTCACAACTGCCAAAGATGGAAGCAATCCAAGTGACCATCAACCAATGAATGGATAAACAAAATAACAAAATGTAGTAATGGAATATTATGCATCCATAAGAAGGGAATGAAGTTCTGATACATGCAACAACATGGATGACAAACTCTGAAAACATCATGTTGTGTGAAATCAGCCAGACACAGAAGGACAAATATTGTGTGATCTCACTGATTTGAAATAATTAGAATAAGCAAACTCATAGAGTCTGAATCTAGAATATAGGTTACCAGGGCATGGGTGGGTATTGGAAATGGGGAATTAAGGCTTTAACTGTAAAGAGTTTCTTTGTGGGGCAACGGAAAAAATTTGTAATGGATAGTGGTGTTAATAACACAACATTGTGCACTGAGTTATATATTTGAATGTGGTTACAAGGGGAAATTTTAGGTTGTATAAATGTTTTTAGAATAAAAATTATTTTAAAACTCCATGGAACTGCACAACACAGTGAACCCTAAGTTAAACCATGGTCTCCAGTTAATAGAACAATTATAAAAGTGTGCTTTCATCAATCGTAACAAATGCACTACATCAATGCAAGGCATTAATAATAGGGTAGTATATGGGGATCCTCCATTTTGTGCATGATTGTCCTGTAAACCCAGAACCTCTGTAATTTAAAAAAAACACCTTTGCGTACTGCCCCGTATTCATCTCACTTCAGCTAAGCCACTTGCTTCACTGAGGACGTTTGGCCTCGTTAGTGGACATCTTTCCATCCCTGGGGCATAAAATCCTCCAGAGCTCAAACCCACATCTGCGCCACCACCCACACCACCCTCACACCTTTCACAAAACCCACAGCTGGTCCCAAATTATAAGCTAACCGCCCCCCCCAAACCATTAACCCCAGTCCTGTTACCTTTTTGCATGCGTTTTCTTGAAACTAATTAATACTTGACCCCCGTAGGAAAGCTACTAATCTCCATCCTGGACCACAATAATGGTACAAACCTATGGGTTCCTCTTGAGCCACCAGAGCAAATTACACTTACTGTCAACTCCTCATGGACCCTTCTCTCCCTGAGAACTGTAGAAATAAACTCTTATTTGTTTATTGTCTTGGTTTCCCATGTGATGTTCACCCAGACCCAAATTTAAAATCCAATTTAACTAATTCAAAACAATCTCCATTTAATTTGCTAGTCTTGTCCCTGTAGAAATTGGATTTTTCTTGTAAAATGAATGTAGACTAACACAAACTCAATCAAGTACTAGCCCTGATCACATCTGCTATGCCAGATTTATCAGGCTTCGGGTTTATGGTACATGGTCACTGATTTGGCAAATTCATTGTTTTCCATTCTTATTTTAAGAGTTCAGAAATGTTTATATTCTTGTGGAATAGCAAGTATCTTTCTTTTTTTTTTTGCCTTAGGACTGTTAAATCTCATACCCTCTAATTCAGGCATCAGATAGGTAGGTGCCCGTAGCAGTTTGATATAGTTACAAATTCCAAAAATAGATATTGGATTATGTTTGTAAACTGGTCTGTCTGAAGTTTCACATTTACTTAATTAATTTACAATTAGGGCTTTGATTGGGCCATGTCAATAGGGTATTGAATCTCCCACCCCCTGGTGGGTGGGAACTCACAACTTGGTAGGTGGGGACTCACCACCCCTTGGTGGGTAGCAAAAGAAGAGTTGGAGTTTTGATGTTAGAGATTTGATGCTGGAGTGTTAAGATGGAGCCCAGGAACTAAGCATGCAGAGGAGCAAAGCACCTGAGCACAGAGAGAATCAAGCATGGCAGAGAGACAGAGCTGGTTGCCTGAGAGTCTATAGCTGGCCTTGTGGAGAGAAGCAAAGCCTAGAGAGCCTCATAGTCTACAGCTGACCTTGTGGAGAAAACCAAGGAGCTGAGCCTGGAGAGAATTAAGCCCCAGGAAGAGAGGAACCCAGGAAGCCTGAACCCTGGCATATGTCAGCAGCCATCTTGCTCCAACACGTGGCAACAGGCTTTGATGAGGGAAGTAATTTATGGTTTATGGCCTGGTAACTGTAAGCTTCTACCCCAAATAAATACCCTTTATAAAAACTAACCGATATCTAGTATTTCACATCAGCACTCCTTTGGCTGACTAATACAATGCCTGCTTTAGTTTGCCACAAGGCTGCCAATGCAAAGTCCAGAAATGGGTTGGCTTATATAACGGGAAATTTATTTGGGTAAAAGCTTACAGTTCCAAGGCTACGAAACATCCAAATCAAGGCACTATCAACCAGCTACTATTGATTCCGTTGTCCCACTACATGGTGAAGCAAGATGGCCACCAATCTCTGGCAAAGTCTCTGCCTTCCCCTCCAGAATCTACTGTCTCCAGGAGCTCACCTATGGGCCACCAGGCATAGGGCTTATCTCTTTCCAGGCCTCCTCTATCAGTCCCAGCAGCTCCGCTTTCTCCCTGAGTTTAGCTGTGAGTCGTCAGGCATATGATTCATCTCTCCCTTGGCCTCCCTCACTGCTTGAGCCTCTCTGGGTTTTTGTTTTCCTGCAGTCCTCTCTCTCACATGGCAGCATAAATATAATCTATCAGCTCCCTTTTCCTGTGTGTGTGCCTCCATTTATATCAGATCCAGCAAGAGGGCCAACCTGAGTCATGCCTCACCAATGCAGTCCAATTGAAAGGGTCTCATAACCACAAGAATGGATTAGAACAAAAACATAATCTTTCTCCTTTTGGGATTCATAAAAAAAAAATTTAAACTGTCACAGTGTCTACAGAATTTGAGATTTGAGGACAGCTTTCCAGTATAAGAATTTATATTTTACTTCCACCATCAATATATTTTTCCAGAAACCCAGTCTACTTCCATGACAACCAATCTGATGGTTTGGTTTTATGGAGGCTACAGCTTAGTATGATTATATAAAGGACCAGAAAGTAAATATTATGCTAGTAAATTGATAAAGTTAGTAAATATTATATTATATAGATAGACTTAAGTTCAGTTAGATAAACTTCAGAGATGTTCCCTTCAGAGGATGGGACTGGACCATGTACAAGATGTCATTTGGTGAAGGTTATAGACAGTATTTGGAGACATCGAGAACAGTGTGGAGAACGGATGACAAGTCATGGTCAGGATTAAGGGAAAGAGAGCAGCAGAAGCTAAGGCTGTGGTCTGAGGCAAACCTAGGTTTGCTTCCATAGGGTCTGGCCACCCATTCGAACTTGTGCTTCTCCCCAGAAAACTCAACCTCATAACTCAGAGCCCAACAAGATCATCAATGGTGGGAAGCATTGGGTCTTCCCTGATTGTGGTATCAATGCTGAATCCAATGGTGGCTACAGCCAGACACAGCATAGAGGGTGATTATTCCAAGACTTAGGAAGTGTTGACATCATTTAATAACCCGCCCATCCGTCCATCCATCTGTCCATCCATTCAATTCATACAAAACTATACTCTAAACGCAGATCTGAACACTGCCCAATTGAGGAGTGAATAGAATAAAATTGACTGGTATCCACCCTTTACCTCACCCAATGTCTTCTCTGCCTTTATCCCTGACATTCTTTCCATGTGGAAGGACCTTCCTTATGTAATGGCCTGCATGGTCCTTCACACTATGTGTGTGCAGAAGACCTGCCTCAGTGGAGCAGAGCCAGTGACTGGCTGAGTGAGCATGTCTAAAGACAGAGTTCAGTATTAGGTATTTGCTACAAGTATAAATCACAATCTCCTATACCAGCTTAACCCTTTCCAATGCTGAGAATTTGGTTTCCTCTAACTCCACTGTTTTACTTTTCATTAGTTTCCGGAATTAGATGAAGAAGGTGGGTGCTATACATTGAGCCCCACCAACCACTTAAAAATACTCACTTCATTATCCTTTCACCCTATGATTATCTAGAATTTAGTCTTTCCTTTTCCCTCTCCTTGTCAACAACCACCAGGCTAGGGTTCATATTTAGTTGTAACTTGTCTCTTTAGAAATCTGAAAGGTACAAGGAAATATTTCTTTGTGAAAAAGTTAGAAAGTAGTCATTTCAAACATCACACCATCTACAAACTAAAGACATTCCATCATTCTCCCCAAGTTATTAAATCTGAAAGCCATGTGTTAGCCTGTCCCTAGAAACACTTCAAACCTTAGAAATACACCTAAGCTTCATTCATCTACACTAGTATTTGACAGTATTTGCACAGATTAAGATGAGCTTTATCTTTGTTTAGGAGGGCAAACTCTTCTCTTTTTTTTATAGATGGTTTAAATAAATACTATAAAAATGATTTTAGGGCAAATAATTTAGGCCTGTGAGGAACATAAAGCACATTTAAGCATCCTTATGAAATTTAGACATACCCATTTTCATGAAAATGTATTTGTCTTCTACTGAAGTAGATTAGATTTCCTGAAGTTAATTAACTATTTTGTGAGATGACCCTGAAACTTCATTATCAATTTTGACTGAGCTCTACTTTCACTAGTCCGAATTTGTGAAGCTCAGTATATTTCACTTCCAAAAAAGTCTGACATCCCCAAAATTTCTCAGTACAATAGATCTATTCAAATTCTACTTAAGTGCCTGCTGCTATGAGCCAAGAAGTATGTTTGGCATTTTCTCATATTCTTACTCTGAAGACCCAAATCTGATTAATTTTTTTGAAGACACAATTCTAATAATTAAACCCAACTGTTGTTTTTGAAAAATTATTCCCTCTGCCAGTGAAGAAAAGAGCCACATATTCTGGGCTTCTGAAAATAATGCATCTGAAAAAAAAGTCTCAGAAAATAAAAAGGATCTAGAAAATTGTCTTACAAGTTCATTTTGTAAAACTTACTGAAGAAGTTGTGACAAGCAAATGAAATGAAAATAAACCAATCTCTCCTTAGTATCATAGAGCAGGGATTGGCAAGACAGCCCATGGGCCAAATCTGACGTGTCACCTGTTTTTTGTACAACCATTTTTAAATCATTGGAAAAAATCATGAGAAAAGTACTATTATATGACACATGGAAATTATATGAAATTCAAATTTCAGTATCCTTAAAGTTTTATTCAAGACACCGTGCTCACTCATTTGCTTATTGTCATGGCTGCTTTCCCACTACGTGGTAGAGTTAAGTTGTTGTAACAGTGTCTCGCCCTCAAAGCCTAAAATATTGATTATCTGGCCCTTTACAGAAAAGACTCCTCTCAAAGAAAGAAAACTCTGCTAATATATTTAGCATTAGTATTAGTACAGCAGCACTAAGGAGTTTAAAACTGCATGCTCCTAAGGTAACATATTCTTTATTTAAATATTTTCTGATCCCCCCATGTTATTGAGCATACTCTACTAACACTGAGGCAAGAAAATAAGTACATATACAATATAATTTTCAAAATAGAATTTCAGAGAAAATGATGTAACAATACGGTATATGTTTGCTGATATATATTTCTTTTATTTAAATATAAAGGGAGTCATTGCTTCAAGGAAAAGAAAAAATTAAATCTAGCTTTAAGAAAATCACTGGCAAAATTCTTTGCATGCTCTAGAATGAAATGAAGAGAAACTCAGTTACTCTGAAATTCTTCTCACTTCCCTTTTTTAAAAAATTAATTAAAAATATCTATTTTTCCCATATCTTCTTACTCATTTATCACCTTTCTATGTTTATACCCTCCATCCTATGGTCATCATAATTTTTTTCCTCTTTTACTTTACTTCCTCTTGAAAGGGGGATGGGCTGCTATAGGAGAGACATCTATATTGTTTTCCTTGTTGTTTTTTAGCCTGTTTAAGTGCCAATTCCCTGGCACATTTCTCTTCTCTTATTGACTCTCTGCTTCTCAGACTTTCTATTCCTTCCCTTTTCTCCCTCCCCCCATCCTATTCCACCTCCACACATTTTCGTTTTCCTGTGAATTTCCTTCCCCATGACTCAGTCCAGTTTCCCTTTCTTGCCTTCAGATCGGCACCTCACCAACACCTGCCCATCTAATCTCCAGTTTCCGCCCTCAGAGCCAGGATCCCATCCAAATGCAAATTCCTCTCCCACAACCAAACACACCTGCCAAGCACTCAGCACCACTTCACACAGTCAGCAGGCCTCTTTCTGTCCCTGCTCCAATTAAGTCACCATCGCTTCTGTGAGCATATGGCCTGTACACGGTGCCCTAATCCCAGCACCCATGGAAAACCGTCCTGCCGGGGACACGTGAGCTGACTGGGAAAGGCTCACGCACTGGCGCTTCTACTCAAGTTTCATCATGCATTAAAGGGCAAATGTAAAGGGATTTTTGTTTCATTTTTGCTTATTATTAGATTTCAAGCTGCTCTAGAGCAGACAAACCTCTGCAAGGAAACCAAATTAGTAATTGAGGCTGGCAAGAAAAGAAGAAAAAAACACATGCATACATATATGTGTTTATGGATGCATTTATATCATATATGTATATATATTTATTAATATACACACTCATATCTCATTTCATCACCTAATGTGTCAGGCACAAGCTTTCATTTCCTAATTGCCTAAATCTCATAATTTCTAGTTATACTGCATCCATCTGGGCCTCAGAATATCCAGTTAAAAATGTGGTAGTTCTGTATCTCAGATTAAATCAGTTAATATTATTCCTCGCATATGTGATTATCATCTTACACTTAAGTTTCTTTTGTGAAAATGACTCACTAAATGCTTTGCAGGTTTTACTAGCTCAAGGACCAGCCTTGGTCAGTACTTGTGACCCCCATTATGTTTGTCAACATAATGCAGTTTCAAGTCGGACACAGTCTGACTTGCAAGTTCTCAGGCAACTTCACTGACATAGGGAAGCTTGTCAACAAAACAGAAGAAGGCAATCCGAAGTCTGAGCCCAGCTCAAAGTTATCAACTATCTCAAAAGTTTTGGGAGCTAAACCCCTCTCACTTCATAATACAGCTCATAGTCTCTTCCCATATATCCCTCTCCCTTATCATAATGGTTCATGTCCCTTTATAACAAGTTGAGGGCAGTTTATAGGAAAGTTGAGTAGGGTGAGCTTTGGTGTTTGACTCTGGTGGACTTACCCATGATCTCACGGACCCTTGACATGATCAGGTATGTAAAAAGTTTCAGTCTTGCTAGCTCAGTCATAAATATAGTCCCCAAATACCAAAATTACAAAATCCTCCATGAGGAAATTTGTGTAGGGTGTAGGCCCAGTTCTAATTATACTCCCAGCACAAAAGTAAACTGGGAAATATTCTCAAGGTCAAACCAGAATGCAGATGACACCTCGTGGAATATTACCATCCCAAAAGACACCCACCGCAGGGGAACAGATTCTAAACATCAAAAGGGAAAAGGAATGAATTCTATGCCCACTGCAAGTTCTTTACCAATAATCAAGGACCCTACACAAGCCCCCCAATTCTCCCTAAGTGTCAACCTCCCTATTCCTGTCCCCCTTTAGTCTCACTAAACAACAAATGCGCTGTGGCATCACCTGTGCAAATAGCACCGAATCCAAGTTCACCTCGTTTCTGACAGAACCAGAATTAGAGACCTTAAATTGTTTCCCACAAATTATGATTCCAATGGAAGGATTTGCAGTGGACTACCTGCCACTGGAATCTATATCAGAGAATATGCTATGAATGATCCTCAGAGGAAAGCCTTGGTAGACATAAGAATGGATAACAGATACCATGGATAAAAACCACATTCACTTTGAGGAATCATGTTATGTCCATGAAACTATAGTAGCAGCGGCAGTAAAAATGACGGAAACTGACCCCATACATTGAAATACTTCAGAGAATCACTGAAACCTTCAAATGTGGGGCAGTAAGGCAGTAAGGGAAAAACAACAGTGTGAAATAAAGTACTTGGAAGCCCCTATGCATAACATTCCTAATCTGGAATAAATTGTCATCCTTGAATTGAGGGGACAGTTTAATGTTTTTTGTTTGTTTATTTTGCAAAGAGATGGTATTTCTAATATATGTAAGGCCTCAGATCATATTACTTGGATCTGAGCAGTAAAGGTTGCTGCTTATGACCTACTTAATGAGAAGGCCAACAGAAGTATCAGGCATCATGGCAATCAGAGATTATTTTTTTAAGTCCTATGGGTTTTTTTAAACTAATTTTTTAAATGCTAGTAACATATATACGCAACCTAAAATGGAGATTTTTGATCAAATACACTGCTCAGAAGAAGCAAAGAAAGGCCAGCAGGGGGAAGGAAAAACAAGATATACCCAAAAATGAAAATTTCCAGGCATTGGTGTTGGGTTTTAGTCAAATCACACATCAAGGTGATTTCTCCTTAGTGCTGTATCCTCAGGAGATAAATGGGAGATTGACATTGATTGGTTGCAGGTATGAAGAGCCTGGGGTCTGGATGCACAGAGACCTCTTGGGCCTTCTCCAAGTCCCCTTCAGCACTACAACAGAGGAAAGAGCATACAGTATCCATACTCTCTCCACCCCTCTTGACTAGCAATTCTCAATTCTGGCTTCACATTAGGGCATTTGGAGAGTTTTAAAAAATACCAATGGAATCTGAAAGCAAGATGGTAGCCACAGAGCATTATATTTTCATGTCCTGGATAGCCCACATGCACACAGAAAAAAAAAAAAGAGAATGGGGGTGGGGTGGGGGGAGGAATGGAAAGAACAAATAGAATTTTTAAAATCCTTGAGAAACATTTTTAACAAAGTTACCCATATTATCCCCAAAATATGAGTGGGTAGGTTCAAGCCACTGACAGCAACAAAATCCAGATGGTATCAGCAACTGCGTAGGAGGAAGAAAATAAAATACAAAAGGAATTCAGATGGTCCTAGAAACTGAGTAAACAAGAAATTACTAAGTATTACACCCAAAAGGAGGGATCTTCACTAAGAATTCAAGTTTGGCAGACCAATCTAAGAACAATAGCCAAAATAGAGAAGGGACATAACAAATTTCATTTTAGAATGAGTGTAAGGGGACTGCAGGAAAGTTGGATGACATTAGAGTGGGTTGGGCCATAAGAACTCTCAAAACTAACCAGCAAAAGAGTGCTTCCAAGACAAAGACATTGAGGAGAATCAATTGGGAATAGTATACAAACTGAGTAAGACAAGAAAATTAGAGGCAAAGGAAAGAGATGGTTCAGATCTCAGTTGAGGAGACAGAGGACCCAGTTTTGGGAGAGTTAGGATTTCCAGAACCCCTGAAGTCTGGCTGACACTGTAGACTTCACCAATCCCGGCACCAAGATCCAAAATTACAATAAATCTTTTTATACTGGAACTCCTTGTTGGTTCCTTCAATGCACCAGGAAAACCCTATGAATGTTGTAAGTTTTATGATTCATGACTGTTAGGTGTAGCTGTAATTTGTAATGATCTTCCATTGTATAAATACACATAGAGTATTTAACATTCTAATGTTGTTGGACATTTGGGTTGTTTCCTATTTGGAGCTATTATAAACAATACTTCAATAAACATTATTTTACACATTTATGTTAAAGATAGGTCATTGATTAAAAGAGAATGAGACCTTGAAATTTAGGATGAGGACAAGTTCGCAGATTCTAGTGAAGCTGGGAACAGAAAGGTTAATCTCTCCTTGCATGGTGAAATCATAATAGTTTCCACTGATGTAGCTGCATTGCAGGAGAGTACTGACCCTCTTCAGAATTTATTCCCTCCATCTTTCATTGCTTCTAAACCGATAACCAAACTCAATTCCTGACAGTCCACAGAAGGTGAAGTACAAACTGGTACCTGTGAGGAGGTCGAATATACACCAAAATAGTTGCATGATTTTACCAATTTATATTGACAGAAACCTGGGGATATTTGTGGAATTATGGGCATTGGGTTAGGGTAGAAGGAATGTAATATTGGATCAGGCTGAATTTATTGATAAAGACTACAAAGAAGAGATTCAGTAAGTAACTGTGAGTGGTTGGTTGAGTGAAACCTGAACCCAGTGAAAGCCTATACTAAATGATGTTGCAATGCCAGAATTTCCTTGGAAGGTGTGTTGGGGTACCCCAAGGCCACCCACACATTCAGGGACTGGCTAGAAGAGCTCACAGGACTCAGCGTATGATTGTACCACAGCCAGCAGACCTTTCTAAAGGTACAGAAGTTGTCTAAATACTAAGAGAGTTTGAAATGCTAGAATGGATTTATCATAAAATTCCTTCTTACCCACCCCTTAAATATCCTCGAGGAGGATACAAAGGATTCTTCCTTCACCCTGTCTATAAGAAATACTTTCATGAGGGAAACTCTGTCATTAAAAAACTCTGGATGGCCTTTCTTTGTAATCTACAAATGACAGTAGGAATTGATGTCATCAAATTAAGCTTCCTAAATCCAATAGGGATAATGAGATCCTGAGTGGCAGGAATAAATCACCTTAAATTAATCACTACAGGAAAGGCAGATGTGGTTACCATCATGAGCAACAGAGCAGTAATCCAAATTGTCTGACCTACAGAAAATTTTGGCATTGACTAGTTGATCATGATGTTCCTAGAACTGAAATAGATGGCTAGCATACTGAAGTTTAGCTTGATTGTACAGCAGAATCCAGGTTTACTCAAAAAGAACCCTGGTCAACAGTCATAGTTCCATTCAACTGGGAAATTCCTAACTGCATTTGTGGTAGTTTTTATAGACTCCAGAAAAACCATGCCCTTAGAGATAATCCATTCCTATGGCTGTGAACCTTCTATAGATGGGAAGTTTTTATTGGGCTATTTCAGTTAAAGGCCTTTTGTAAGGCATGATACAGGGTGGGTTTAAATTCTTAATTATTTTTACTGGAGTCCTTTATAATTGGGATGAAGATGGACAGAAAGACAGAGAGAAAGCTACAGGAGCTGAGGGAAAGCTAAACGAAGTCAAAAGCTGAAGGCAGTGACACCCAGAAGAGAAGGGATGCTACTATGTTCCTTGCCATGTGAGAAGGGAGTCCAGGATTGCCAGCTGCCTTGATTTGGACATTTTTCTTAGCCTTGCAATCTAATAAATCCCCATTGTAAAAGCCAACCCATTTCTGGTATACTACATTTTAGCAGTCTAGTAAACTGTAACAGCATTACATTTTGTTTTGCATAATACACTGGTACTAGCCAAAAAGTGGAGAGCTGCAGCACTATAGCATTATTCCAGGATGGCCATGAGGAGCAGTGATGAAAGAAAATCCTCTCAATGGGAAGAACTTCAAGCAATGCACAAGGTTATTAATTTAGCATGGAGGAGAGAGCTCCAGAGGTATGGATCTGTATTTACTCATGGGAGTGGCTAGTGATTTGGCTGGAAGGAACACAATTACAAAATTATTGACAAAGGAGGTGTAGGGAAAAGATATGTTGACAGATCTCTCTGAAAGGGAAACGAGAGTCACCATATTAGTGTCCCACATGCATGCCCAGCAAAAGAAAACTTAAAGATCTTGGAAACCATATATCTGGAAAAGGTTTAATATCCAGAATATATAAAGAAATCCTACAATTCAACAACAAAAAGACATATAACTCAATTTTAAACTGGACAAAAGACTTGAATAGACATTTCTCCAAAGAAGATATACAAATAACCAATAAGCACATGAAAAGATGCAAAAGTTGCTCACCATCTTTAGCCATTAAGGGAATGCAAGTCAAAACCCCAATAAGATACCATTTCAGGCCCACTAGAATGGCTACTACCAAAAATAAAAATAGAAATGACCAGTGTTGGAAAGGATGTAGAGAAATAGAATACTCATTCACTGTTGGCAGGAATGTAAAATGGTGTCGCCTTGTGGAAAAGTTTGGCAGTTCCTTGGGATATTAAATACAGAATTACTATATAATCTAGCAACCCACTTCTAGGTATATACCCAAAATAATTGAAATCAGGGACTTGAACAGATATTTGCGCACTGATATTCATAGTGGCACAATTCACAATTGCCAAAAGATGGAAGCAGCCCAATTGTCCCTCAATAGATGAATGGATAAACAAAATGTGTTATATACACACAATGAAATAGTATTTGGCAATAAAAAGGAATGAAGTTCTAATACATGCTACAGTATGGATGAACCTTGAAGACATCCTGTTGGGTGAAATAAGCCATACACAAAAAGACCAATATTGTATGATCTCATTTATATGAAATAATTAAAATATGCAAATACATTGAGTGAGGACCTAGAATACAAGTTACCAGGGGCTGAGGTGAGGGGAGGAAATGGAGAGTTAAGGCTTAATTGGTACAGAGTTTCTGTTTGGAGTGATGGATGGTGGAGGTGGTAGAATAACCTTGTGAATATAATTAATACCTTTGAAATTTGTATTTGAAAATGGTTAGAATGGGAAATTTTAGGTTGTACATATGTTACCAGTATAAATATTTTTTAAAACCATGAAACTGTGCAACACACAGTGAACCCTGTTGTAAACTATGGACTATAGTTCATAGAATAATTATAAAAATATTGTTTTATCAATTGTAAAAAAAATACCACACTAATGTAAATGTTAATAATAGGGGAAACTGTGGTGGTGGTGGTGGGGTTTATGGGAACTCTACTTTCTGCATGAATTTCTGTAAACCTACAACTTCTCTAAGAAAAAAGGGGTGTGTATGGATGTCAAGTTAACAAGATCCAATCTCCTTCTCTACCTTACTAATGGAATCCTTGGTTTCTAGCCAAACATATAACTACCCAGAGTAAAGGTTATTTTTCCCAGCCTCCCTTACAGCTAAGCATGACCATGTGACTATGATCTGATCTGTGGTAGTCAAGGGTCAGTGTCACATGTTAAAAAATCTTTAGGCATTCCTGTCTTCAATCCCTCCCTTTTCCTGCTAGCTGGAAAACAGGCATGTTAACTGGAATTTGCATTCCTATCCTGGAACACAAGGTCAAGGCCGTATGTTGAGTACAGCAAAGCAGCAAGACAGAAGAAGCCTGGTTCCTTGAGGACTTCATGTAACCACCCAGTAGTCATGGACCACCTACTATCATACTTTTGTGTAAAAGAAATAAGATTTCATCCTGTTGAAGCCATAGTTTTCTTGAGTGTTGTCGCTCACAGATGAACCTAACCCTAACTGGTACAGTGGTTATATAGTATCAGTCTTCATTCACTCCTGCAGCAGAGAGTTTTAAGCATCTACTAGCTTTGAGGGCTCTGATGCTAGCTCTTGGGATACAGTGGTGAATAATACAGGTGCTAATTTAGTCCACAGTCTAGAGTGTAAAACAGATGGAAAACAAATAATTACAACCATAAGGGTTGTAAAAAGCAAAGTAGTGGTTCTTTACTTAGATCACTTCATTCTCTGGTTAAAGACAGAGTCCTGAAGCTGGGGGTGCATTGCTGGAGAATGATGAAGAATCCCTGGGAGCAGACGCTGCAAGGGAAAGGATGCCACAGGAGGCTATGCACCCAGGAATGAGACAGATTTAAGGGATGAGTCAGCTAAAACGGCACAGGAAATGTGACAAAATACCAGAATTTAAAATTACCAGGACTCCTCAAGAGAGTCTGAGAGGAGCCATTTAATAAACTGCTTAGGATGAGTAAGAGGATTGAAAGCCCCAAGGGGGTGCTCAGAAACCCAAGCAGCTGTCTGAAGAGGTCAATGGCAGGATTCTTGGTTTGCTGAAGAGATGCTCATGTTTTGGGGCCAGAGCAGAACTGTGCTGGACAATAGGAGAGAAGATGGCACTACTTTGCCCTTCCCCCTGCAGCACAGTAAAGCTCTCTGCTCAAGAAGTATCAGATGATTTACATGCACAGTCATTCACTGATTTTGGTTTTAAGGTACCCAAAAGCCTCCTCTGAGGGTGAACATGGCTCAGTCTGCCCTGCCTGGAGGAAGAGGAACATCAAAAGAAAAAAGGCATGGAGAAGAGAAATGAGAGGGCCCAATATCGTCAATGAAGTGAAGTACCCTAGAAGATTGCTTGAAACAGTTGTCTGTCAATGGAATTGTCAGAGAAGAACCCACAATATCCCTCATCAGTAACTGTGTGGAAACTTTGGAGCCAACCTCTCAATATGCATATGAATGACTCATTGAAGAAACAAATGCTAATTAATGTGCATGATAAATTTTCAGAAAGTTATTCCATTAACAGCAAAGAAAATTTAAAGAGTTTTTAGGAAATTGTAGAGCACAGTTATGAGAATATAGAAGGATAAACAAAATATATGTCAAATGACTTACACTGATTTGCAATTACTCAAGATAAATAAATTAGTTCTCATATTGATGTAGGTTATGGGGGAGGGGGGGGTGTTCATCTCTTCATAGATAACCTGAGCTGTATGTGTCCTGAGCTGTGCATTTGGGACAGTGAGAACTGCAGCCCTGCCCTTGGTAACCATGACAACAACTCCAGTCCCAGAAAAACAGTTTAGCGATGCAAACTCTATAAACTTTAAATATGCAGGGAAAATGAAAACCAAATGTGCTAAAAGCTTATCTAGAATGTATGAAGTCCATGCTAAAAGCTTACCTAGGAGGTAGAAGATATATGTTAATTCAAGTTTATTGAGCACTGAAACAAAGAACTATTTTGCCCTTCCTCTGTACAAAAAGAACTAAAAATCCTTGTTCAGGGCTCAGATTTTGTATGAGATGCTCCGAGCCCAACTGGTCATAAATAAATCTTTTTCCTTCCCAAAATTATTCCTGAGTCCTGGGCTTTCTATATACAAATAATTGAACCTCTCCAACTTCTACAACAATATGGGTATGACACTGGGCTTAAGTGACTTAACATCTGCAGCCCTCTATCCCACCAGTAAAATTAAGGGTTGAACTGCATGATTTGTGGGGCCAATGATGACTGTAAAAATCTTTGGAGCTATGACTGTCCCATCAGGTGAAGGTCGATTTTAAATTCACTGCCATATTTCTTTTTTCTTTTCATATTGTCTAGGTCAGTGGTTCTTAACCAGGGGTCCTTGAGCTCGAATTGAAATTCAAAGAAACATTATTCTTGTGGGGACGTGTTGGTGCAGGTGTGATATATTTTTTACACAGTACAGTATAGTGTGGCCTTAGTAAGGGGTCTGTGGTTGTCACCTGATTGGCAAAGGGGTCCATGGAACAAAAAAGGTTAAGCACCCCTGCTCTAGGCTGTTTCCTGTTCTGGGTCATTTCAGCAAAATGTAGAAACTTTTCCTCCTTCAGACAAAGAATCTTTTCCTTCTTTCACTGACTCAAGACACTCCTCTAATTCAGTCCCAGGTCTCCAGCTCAGAACTGCTTCTGCTTCTGCTCCTGGACCCTCATCTCAACCTCCCATTTCCAGAAACCCAGAATCATGCTCCCTAGTCACCCCAACAATCATCAAAGTTTACAGATTCTTTCAAAATAGCTCTCTACGTTCACAGTCACCATCCACTACAAAAAATAATTATTTTCAAAGAAATCATCATAAATATTTTGGGGAAAAATTTACTTTCATTGCAAGGGATTCAGACCTCCCTAGATAGAGAAAAGAAGGGATTTGTACTGATATGGGCTGTGTATGGAAGGCTGTATGTTTCTTCATAAATAACCTGGGTTGTGTGTGTAAGCTAAATATGTTAATTCAAGCTTACCTGGAATGTAAAAAATATGTGCAAGAGGTACATGTTCATTCAAATTTACCTGGAGAGTATGTGTTAATTCAAGACCTATCTGATACTTACCTAGAGAATGCATGTTAATTCAAGGCCTATTTGATACTCAGATAAAACACTTGAAACTCTAAGAAACTAACAAAAATTCCTCTTGCATATAAACACCACCCTTTAACTCCTGACTCCTACATACTCCATATAAAAGAAATGCAAAGACCCTATTCGGCGCTCGGGTTTTTGAGCAGAAAATTTCCCGAGCCCAGCTGGTCGTTAATTAATTTTCCTTCCCAAAATTATTACTGAGACTTGGCCTTCCATACGCGATCTTTGGATCTCTCTGCTTCCTCAACATTTCAGCTCAAATTCTTATATGGCAAACCACTATTCCTATTGGATAATGTTTGTGATTAAAATTTTAATAAAATTTATCTTGGGAGGCAAAATTTCTATGCTATGGCACACGGTGCTCTTTATTACCCAAAATGAGGTTAGTCTAGGGGCAAGATTTTTCCTTTCACAATCATCTTTCACTTGAGCAACCGTAATAGCCGGTTCTCCCAGCATCCGTTCTGGCCCCCTCCAGTCTGTTCTCCATTCTTTAGGCAGAATAAGCTGTGTCAAATTGTGCATCAGGTCATATTATTGCCCTAGATTTCTCTCTTCCTGGAACATGCTCTCCTCAACCTGTTTAAGTCTTATTCATTCATTCCAGCTGGTTGTAGCTTAGTCACACCTCCCCCAGGGAAGCCTTCCCTAAGTACTCCCCCAAACTTCCCCAACTTCCCCAAACTCCCCCAAACTTCCCACCCACACTCGGTTGGGTTCCTCCTTCTGGGTTTCAATTGCGTTTTATTTATCCCTTTGCAGTTCATATTTGTTTACTTGAATTTGACTTGTTTAGTTGTCACTGAACTATGAGTCCCCTGAGGGCAAGATTTGGGTTTGTCTTCTTAGTCACCATATTCCCAGGACCTAGCACACAGTAGGGACTCAATAAACATTTTTGAATGCGTATGTCTTAGACTCCCTGCCAGAAGGATCTCCAACTTTTTCCTCCACTAGGAATGCTAACCATGAAAAATAATGAAAGGAGAAAAGATGCTTAGAGCTGCCCCCCAGTATTTCCAACACTGTATCCCCATTCCTCTCACCCTGGAGACGCCCAAGCATCCCTCCATCCCTCATCCTCCAAGGCAGAGCCAATAAGAACCCTTGGCTTCCGGATGCACAGCATCAATATTAAGGTATTGATCATTCTTTCCTTGGCAGGAGCCTCTCCTCTGCTGCCGCCCACAGAGCAATTATAACCATTCCTCCAGGCTGTTTTCTCTCTGTGACAGGATGTCTCCATCCGTCAGAATTGGGTTCACTGCCCTCCTGCAAAACAATCAGGGACAGCCAAGCACTTCCACGGGAGCTTGGATTTCAATGAAGGGCGCTCTCTCTTCTCACATGTGAGATCTTGCTGTTTCCTTTTTTTCATTATTAATGGAGTCATTTCTACTCATTAATATTTCAGCGATTTCATTTACCTAGTGCCTGAAAACAGAGATGAGGCAGGGGACCGTCCTGCAGGGCCTTATTGCTGCTTTTATATTCATGGCTGAACTGCAGACCCCCAAGCCGGGTAGTGAAGGCAGGGGCAGCAGCCCACCCAGTCAAAACTGAGTGTGGCTGGAAATAAGCAGCCCTTTCCTACCATCCCGGTGTCGGGATTCTGCTATAGGTCAGTTTAATGTCTAAGTAGAGGCTTGTAGAGCCAACTTTGGGCAAACATGGAGAAACCAGCCACCCACACAACAATTAAGAACCCCAGGTGAAAAACACCCACCTCCACTTCAACATAGTCCTTCACACTCCTTTAAGCAGACTTCCACCTCGTTATCAAAGGCGTTTGACTGTGTCCCCAGTGCATCAGGCCTGCGAGGACGCTGTGGGCAGTGGAGCTCCTGGTCCTTTCCTGACCTGCTTGTTATCGGGTCTTCCAGGACCTATTAAACCCTGCCTTGGATGAAATAACTCGTGTGTACTGAACTGAGGGAAAAGAAGACAATTTCTTATTTATCTTTGTGTCTATACCTACAATGCAGAGCATGTAGTGAGCGCTTAGGTGATGTTAATAAGTTGGATTTAATTGAAATCCTCTGGATCTGTGGACAGTTCATGGTATTCAATAGTTGTTCTGGACCTGACTTTCTTTTCCCAAATTCTTTATGATTCACCCTTTACCCTGCCTCTAGCTCACAACTTGGAGTCTACAGAGGTGCACAGCTCCTTGTTGAAAATGAAATGAGCAGGTCTTTAATAAAAAATATTAAAGACTTACTCATATCTAATTGAGATTTTCTTAATAATGGAAAAGGGGGGAAATAGAAAAGAAATCTTGTAAAGGACAGTGCTCCATAAATGCTATCAAATACAAGCACTCATGGATTTGCCTTTTGGGGACTCTCATGATCTCCGTCCCTCAATAATGGGAAGAGTGTCCTGAACGTTACAATGAGAATATGATATTCTGAGACCTGGGGATAGTTACACACCAGCTCTCTGAAAGAACAAGAGGAATCCATTCAGTGAAGTAAATAATTCATTAACTGCCGCCCACTCCCAGGGGGTAGGACAAATCCAGAATTGGGACATTCTACAGCCCAAGGCTTGCATGGTTCAAAAATATCGACGTTAGAACAAACAAAATAAAGTAGGGAGAGGTTTTCGATTAAAAGAGTCTAAAAAGCTGTTATTAAATGAAAGTACGAACCAAAGCCAAAATGCTACAAAAGACATTTTTGAAACAATTAGGGAAATTCGAATAGGGAATCAGATGTTATTTTAGAATTTTTGTTAATTATGTATCTATGCTAATTGTTAGCTATGTAAAAGAATTCTCATATTTTAGGAGATATCTGCTGAAGTATTTAGGAGTGATGTATCAAGAACTTTTTTTAATTACAGAAGGTGTAGTTCAGGGGTTCTTAACTGTTTTCGTTCCATGGACCCCTTTGCCTGTCAAGTGAAAACCACGGACCTCTTACTAAGTCCACACTATACTATGATTATTTAATAAATATATCACACCCATACCAACACATCCCCACGAGAATAATGGTTTTTTGAATTTCAATTCAAGATCACAGACCCCTGGTTAAGAACTCCTGGTGTTGATTTACAGAAAAATCCTGCACAAAACATAGAGTTCCCATATATACCCTATTATTAGCAGTTTGCATTAGTGTTATACATTTGTTACAGCTGATAACAGAACACTTCTATAATTGTACTATTAACTATAGTCCATCATTTACATTGTGGTTCACTGTGTTGTACAGCCTATGCTTTTTGTGTATCATAAAATTTTCAAATGATTATTGATAAAGAGGGTGATAAAGCAAATGTGACAAAATGTTCATCAATGAGACTAAGTGATGTGTCTACATGTGTTCTTTTTACAATTGTTTGAACTTTTCAGTAGGAATTCATTTTAATTATTATTTATTAAATGTAATAAATATAAATTATAAAGTAATAATTTATTATTTATTACAATTTACTTCATCAGCAAATTTTCTGTTGGTGCTAGTAGGAGCAGAAAGAAGATTATAGCAGGGTGAGGAATAAATAGAGGTTGAGTTACAGACATGTGGGAAGATCTCTGACTGTAAATAAATGTTAAGAAGAGACTTAGTGGTCACTGGAGGGTAGAGGCAGGGGATTGAAATATGGGAGAGATTTAAGCCATTTCAATGCTGATAAGAAGAGAGTAAAGAAGGAACAATTGGATGTACATGAGAGTAGATAATTGATGGAGTTTTTAAACATTTATTAAATTTATCACTTTGTAGAAGGGACTAAAAATACAGAAATAAGAATATCAATAATATTCTACAGAAAAACATAATCCTTCCTGAGGTATTGGGTTCATTTGTTTCCTTAATATGCATTCCCTTCCTAAGGATGACTTACTGAAGCGGAGTAGCTGAAGATAGGTGATTTGGGCCAAAACTTCATTTGAACAATTGACAATTTGCTCTATTGCCCAAAGTGGCAATGGAAAACATACTCAAGCACAAATATTTGTTGAATTAAATTGAAATC
This sequence comes from Dasypus novemcinctus, assembly GCF_030445035.2. Classification (NCBI taxonomy): domain Eukaryota; kingdom Metazoa; phylum Chordata; class Mammalia; order Cingulata; family Dasypodidae; genus Dasypus; species Dasypus novemcinctus. The sequence continues at coordinate 28,793,237 of NC_080701.1, read as the reverse complement.
AGATCATTAGCCTATCCTGAGTATATTTAGCAGACAGCAAGAAAGGGAGAGAATGAAATTTGATCCATGCAATTTACAGGTGTGTAAATTGAGCATATTTAAATATTTAGAGTTTGATACTTATCTCAAATTAATATCTGTAGTTATATATTTTAAATGCTTGCATTTTAAAAAGTTAAATGTGTTTTGAAAAGTCACTTTGGGTCTGACTTCTGATGATATTACTAGCAGTTGCTTTCCTTTACAGGACAAATCTAATTATTTAATCTGGATTTCTAGGCTGGAGAACACATAACTATTCTTTGTTGAAGATGTCATGGAGCAGCCATCAGCAAACTGGTAAAGTAGAATAAATTAAAGAATAAAGAAAGCCTCATTACAAAGCAGCTATATACCAGATGTTGTGCTAGTGATTCTATGTATACTATTTTATTTTTTACTTTCATAACAGCCTACGTACAAGGTTGGAATTATTAACCTAGTTTTACATTTGAGGTATCCGTGGTTTTGCTATGCTGTCTGTGGCAGTTTGAAATTATTTTATGAATCCAGAAAAGAAAAAGATTACATTTCTGAATTAATCCATTCCAGTGGGTATGAGACCCTTTCAATTGGATTACATCAGTTAGGCATGACTCAGGTTGAATTTCTGCCCTCTTGCTGGGTCTGATATAAATGGCAACCCACACAGGAAAAGAGATTTCTGCCATATTTGATCCAGCCACGTGAGGGAGAAGACTGCAGGAAAGCAGAGAAGCCCAGGGGAAGGCAGAGAGTTCGGCAAAGATCAGCGGCCATCTTTATTTGCCCGTGCTGGGCACAGGATCAACAACAGTTCACTTTGGTGAGAAAGCATCTCTGATGCTGCCTTGATCTGGATATGTCAAGGCCTTGGAACTGTAAACTCTTATCCTAAATAAATCCCCTTTATAAAAGCCAACCCATTTCTGGTACATTGCATCGGCTGCCCTTTAGCAAATTAAAACACCGTCCAACAGAACTTTCTGAGTTGAAGGAAACATTCTATATCTGTGCTGTCCAGTAGAGTAACCACTAGTCACAGGTGGCTATCAAGCACTTGATATGTGGCTAGAGTGACTGAGGAACTGAATTTTTAATGTCACTTAATTTCAATTAATTTAAATGGTCACATGTGACTATGGCAACCATATTGAACAGTGTAGTTTTAGTTCTAATCACCTGATATCACTCAGCTCATAGAGGAAAGAGCTAGAATTTGAACCTAAGCAGATCTTAAAGTTCAATGATGCGTTTGATGATGGCTTTCATAGTTCTGATAGGTAATAAGCAGTGATTTACATGATGCTTTTCTAGGTAGGTGACCCCACATCACAGTTTGCCTGATTTGTCCTTGGATTCAGCATTCGTCCTGGCCTTTTCATTTTCATGGAGTATTAATAATGGATCACTAAAACAAGCCAGCCGAGTTTGGTAGACCTCCACTTTTGCATCAGCTTCTGCCAAGCACAGTGAGTGCATGTATGGTGAACAAAATTCTCACTTTTGCACAGAGTTAAATCTGAAAGTCAGCCAGCAGTACCTTTGTTTTTTCATTTCCTGATCCTTTCCAGACACAGCATAACCATATACCTTACTTAAAAGGACTGTATGCCTTGATGAAACAGACGTGTGCTCAGATCAGCAATGCACGGCTAACTTCCAAGGCACTTGCTGAGACAAGTATCCCTCACTGCTACCCTGTGTGCAAGGCGCAGGAAGCTTCCAGGCTACCAGTTAAACAGGGTCCATGGGATATGCAGGTTTTAGGTGTATATGGAATATACACAGGTAACAGAGGCCCAGCAAGTCCTTTAGGGAACATATAGAGAGTGGTTCTAGCCTATGTGGTTTGTCATTTTCTGAATAGTAGAAGTCTACAATTATTTATTTCTTTGTTTGCTACCACTTTTTGCTTTTCAATGAACCTCCCAGTAAGAGAGAATAAAAATAGAAAGGAAAAAGATATATAACCTTAATTAAAATATGAGTCCTAAATTTCCTTAAGAAAGTTGATGATGAGCACGTAACTTGCACAAAGTGTTTATTGACTTTTATCATGCCCCTTGGAGTCCTTGGAAATACCACTGTCTCATAAAACCCAGAAGATGCATATTTGCAGAGGAAGCATCAGTATTTATTTTGTAGGAGGGTTGTTTTAAAAAAGACTGTGCCTAGACATGAAGATTTTAAATTTGCAGCTACAGAAGCTATGTTTACAAATCACTCTGTGAATCATGTCTTTTCATTTAGAACAAATAACTGGCAGAGGGACCTGCACACAGTTAAGCAATGCTGGATAGATGGAAAATGGAAAATCAGTTCAAATGGAAAATCATTTAAGTTGACTCCAATAATGATTCAGATTGTTTCATCCACCTCACAGAATCAAAATAATTGCTTGTTCTTTTAAAGAATAAACATCTGATATTGTTGTGAGTTACTCTATAAATTCAATTAAATATATTAATATTGAAGACAAAATCATATTTCTTTCTCTGTGTGTGTTAATACTAATATGAATTTTGGTGACACATGGAGTCTTAGAAAAACATTATTCTTACTATGGTAAGACATCTATGGAGCAGATTTATAGTTACAATTGGGTATGGCACACACATAATTCAGGGTTGTGTCCAAAACAGCTATGTTATGCTATCAATCAAAAACGAAGTTATACTCTTCAATTTTTAATAAATACACAAACACACAGTTGGAATCACTGAACTACAAAATTATGTCACAAACCTGATGTTGAATACAAAACAAAACAAAAAATTCAGCATGGCACCGCACACTTTCTCTCTTAGCTGCCCATCATCAATTAGATTTTAGAAATGATGAGCCTTTAAAGAACAACTTTATAAATCAATCTAAGTATTCCACAATTAGCTTGAACTTTTGTAAAACAAGCTTTGTTCAAAATCAGACAGAAATTTTAATTAAACAAAGTTCAACCAATAAAGCATCAAAAATTTCTGCTTTTTAGGCTTTTCATAAATTGTAGCTTTTGAAAATAAAACTCACCAAAAGGAAGACACTGAACTTTATCTTCACAAAGGCAGGAAAAGAATGAACAAATTAGACAAAGAAAGCTCAAAGGCAGGCAAGATTTAATTTTTAAATTCTGTAATTACAATTTTGAATATCATGGCTTGTGGAAAGAATCTGTTTATGAAACTCCTATTTTTCACTGAATAAATTTATATTCTGTATTGTAATATAGTAAAATTGAGAAGGCTTTTGATTTTTCCAGCATCTAAATTGTGCAAAACATTCCAACAAACATAGAGTTCCCTTATTTTGAGATTTTTATCCTGTAAAAATATTTATTGAAAAATTGTTATGAATAGAGACAAAATACTGGACCTATGAAAATATTTGAAGATATTTATACATATCAATTAAGAAAGAGAGTGAGACAGAAAAAGAGAGAATGTCGCCACTTAGAATAATTGCTTTGAGCTTACCAGATACCTCAAAACCTATAAGGAGAATGTTTTTTCAATTAAAAGCTAGCACTTTTTATTAATCATAAATCAAATTTATTAATCATAAAATGAAATTATAAGGATGATTGTGGGTAATTTTATGTAAATAAAAACAAGACAATATTGAAAAATAGATTCTTCAGAAAATATAATATTAGAGGTAGATTGAAGACAGATGTGGATATGTGAATATGTCAAAATTTCTCTGCTTGTTATTGCTTATTATTCAAACTGAAGAAATTCTTTTTATTTAATGTATATAAGTAGGTTGTATTTATTTTTTAGAAAGAATCTTTCCTTTGAAAATAATTTTTAGTACAATTCTTTGACTAAAACCAGCAATATAAACCAATTTGTTTCTCAATAATATTTTTAAAGTGATGTAATATTAATGAACACTTCCTTTTCACTCTCAAAAATGTCCTAATTTGGATGGCAAGTTATAGAATTATCCTGTTTATAATTAACATTTGCTGAAATATCCTGAAGGAGTAGCAGCAGGTCAGAAAGGCTGAGGATAATTTTCTCAGGACTAATTAGGCTAGAAAAAAAATTCTTAGGACAAGAGTTTTATAATTCTGGTGCCCATAAGAAATTTCTAGAAGACAAGTGAACCTGGCTTGTAGCACCATGGCAATAAACATTTGCTGGGCAATCTCTTTTACTTTGCCTTTCTCCACAAAGGGCTGCCAGCCACATATGGCCAATCCTTCCTCCCTCCACACTCTTCATAAAGAATGCAGACTCGCTGAAATCCAGGTTTTGGCGGAGAGAATAATACCCATCTCACCATTCCTCTTTATGGAAGCAAAGTGTAGTGAGCAGAATTATTTATGGAGAACTGCCTGCAGGATTCACCTTCTTTCCCCCAAACTACATACTCTGCTCATAGATACAGGCAAGAAGTTTCTTCCCTGAGTCCGCCAGGCTATAGAGGGCCCACATACCACAGACACACCAATACAGACATTAAAGAGCACATGTGTTCCTCCGTCACTCAGAACCCAGAGCTGGGCACTGGTCCATTGCAACTCATAACCCTAAACATGCCTTCTGGTGACAGCACAGCATCATTTCTCAGTAGTCCCAAAGGTCCATTTTCTTGCTTCTTGCCCTGTTCCAATTTGTTCCTGAAAATGTTAAGGAGACTGTCATTCACTACACTACATGTTGTATACCAGGTGATAATTCATGGAGTAATTTCTCAGGTCCATTAACAGCAAGATCTGTGCATGGCTTAGTATATGACTCGTGGCCTCTAAGAATAGGGCCCTGATTTTGACACTGACTGCCAGGAGGCTTGGAGCCAAATGCATGGTCCACTTCTACCAAATGTGCCAGACCTCATGTGACCTCACACTTGACTTTCTGTTAACTTTCCTAGTCACCTTTTCTTTTTGTCCTTTTTCGTTCTCCATTTCGTGTTTAATTCCATTTTATTTTGTATAGATTTATGTAAGCCCCATAAATCTGGAGGAAAGGTCATGTATATAAGCAAGCATAGAAATAAATAGAATATGATTGTGTCCCCCACAAAGACATGCTCAAATTGTAACCTGTGACCCTGTAAATATGAACTTATTGGTAAATAGGATCTTTGAAGCTGTTATCAGTTAGGATGATGCCAAACTGTGTTAGGGTGGGCCAGCAGCCAATGGCTGGTGTCCTTATAAGGAGAGGAAATTTGGACACAGAGAGGCACAGAGCGTAAGATGGACATGTGACAGAGGCAGAGATTGCGTTATACCACAAAAAGCCACCAGAAGCCAGGAGACAGGCAAGGGACAGATTTTCCCCTTTCAGAGGAAGCGTGCCCTGCCAACACCTTCATTTCTCCAGACTGTAAGACAATACATTTCCGTTGCTTAAGCCAACAGGACTGGGGCATTTATTAGGTATTTATAAGCTATATGGTCTCCATTTATAGTAGCAAAGGAAAAAGACAATTCACATATATTCAACAAAATGTTGAAAGTAACCGTGTAAATGGTGAGATCGTAGGTAATTCTTTTCAATTTTTCTACAGTTTCTACCATGAAAGAGATATTACATTTAAAATAAAAAAAAAAACACTTTCAAACAATTTAATAAAAATGGAGACATAATATCTAAGTAATCTTAGCAAAGGCATTTTCTATTCTGAGAAAAGAAATTCTATAAAATGTAAGATGATAATAATTGCATATTGGGAAAATTGGGAGCAGCCACACATTATAAGAAAAATTATGGCATGCCAAACACTTCATCAATGTTTTAGAATTTTAAAAATGACTACTTTAAACTTACATATGATGAGAAAACAGATTTATGAAATGCTACAGTTTGGATCCTGATTCAGGAGGACCTACACTGTTAAATGCTATAATCTATCCCATGTCTTTATAGAATTAAGATGCTGAAATAGAAGTACCACTAATTCCATAAATACTGTGTGCATAGCATGATATACATTAGCCTTACTTGTCCTGTGCACTTGATAGAACATTTTTATTTCATCCTTTTTTTCCCCTTTGTTTCTCATCTGTCTGTACAGGTTCTTACACACACAGACACCTTGAAATGGAAATACAAGACCAGTTTCCTATCCCAGATCAGTCAACAGAGATGTCACTGCCTGCTGACTTCTAGACTAAACGGTAACTGGACTCCTCCGAGGGAATCGTGGGAGATATCAATAATCTCAAAAATGCCATCCAGACATAAATCCCCTTCTTTGCAGTTACACAGATTTCCTTCTAAACCACTGGGTTTTATGACTGCAAAACTTGAGAAACAAAATGCGTATTGGTTATACACGTTAGCATATATTTTAAACTTACATCAATGGATTGCATTCTGGTTCTCTCTCAACACCAAGGTTTTTAAATACTAATCCATATGGCTTTGTGTGAATCTAATCTGTTACTACTAACTCTGTGGTATGTAAGCATCAATTTTATCTACCCATTCTCCCTGTTTGCCTCTAACTCTCTCCCACCAGAAATATCACTGTAATGAACACCTTCACAATCTATTGGGTGAAAATTTATTTGGAATATATACTCAGAAGCAGAATTACTGGGTCATCATATATATGTATATTTGTGCACAGGCATATATAAATAGATTATTGAGTTGTATTGCATATGGATCATAGAAACATACATATATAAAATTGGATTCAGTACTTCTATCTGGTTCTCCAGCTAGGCTCACCTTGCAGTGGATAAGTAGATGAAGGCTCTTACACTCTTATCTTTTGTGCAGACTAAAGCCTAATTGCTGTTTTAATTAGCAATTACCTGATTACTAACGAATTAGAGCATCATTTCAAATGTTGGAGCCATTTGGGATTCTGTAAATTGTCTACTCATATTCTTCCCTTTTTCTACTGGGACTCCTGTCTTCTTATTGTTGATAAGATAGACACCTTCTATCCTATCCAAATCAGTCTCTTGTGAGTCTTTCATTTTGTCAGTATCATCTCCCACTCCATATCTTTCAGTCACTTTTGTCCATGTGTCCTTATTAAACAGACGTTTTTAATTCTGATGAAACCAAATTCATGCAATGTTTTGTCCAAAACGTCGGGTGAGAACATCGCTGGATGAGATTTCGAAAGAAAGAGTCAGAGCTGGATCATTAGAGAGAATGTTGTTCATTGGCTTCATCTCCACCTGAGAAGCGGAAGGGACTTATCCAAGACTGCAAAACTATCCAGCACCTGCCTGCCTCCCTGATGAAGAAAGGAGAGGAGTAGTAGTAGATTAATAATACAACAAAAGGGGTGTAGGAGTTGACTCTCTAGGAGATGATCCACACATTTCAGGTGAGGAATTCCTGCTGGAAACCAAGAGATGGTTGTCTGAGAAGAGCTGGAATTCATAATGCTAATAGTTCTTACCCTCCTTTCTTCTATGATTTCCCTAGTTCCCTTATCTCTCTTCTTCAAAAGCTTTACTGCTCCTTTTCTTTATTCCCCCTCCTCAATCTTTTCTTTCCATCAAGTGTTCTATCCTGCAGAGAAATATAGTAAGCTATCTACAGCAGCATGGACTTTTGCTTTGCTTAAGTAAGCTTCCATTGACCTTTCTCTCTGTATTAGTCAGCCAAAGGGGTGCTGATGCAAAGTACCAGAAATAAGTTGGCTTTTATAAGGGGTATTTATTTGGGGTAGAAGCTTAAAGTCACAAGGTCATGAAGCATTAAAGTTACTTCCCTCACCAAAGTCTGTTGCCATGTGCTGGAGCAAGACGGCTGCCGGTCTCTGCAAGGTTCAGCCTTCCTCTTCCTCCTAAGGCTCTGTGGTCCCAGCTCCTTCTTTTCTCAGCATAAGGCTTGTCTCTCTCCCCAGGGCTCATTTGTTTCTGGGCTCAGCTGCTCTGTTCTCTTCATTACGTGAGCTGTAGACTATCAAGCTCATTCAATTCCTGGGGCCTCTGCCATGTCTCTCTTTCCTCACATATCTGCTTTTCTGTGTATTTACTCCCTGAGGTTCCAGCATCAAAACTCAAAGCTCGGGGAACGGACTTTGGCCCAGTGGTTAGGGCATCCGTCTACCATATAGGAGGTCCGCGGTTCAAACCCCGGGCCTCCTTGACCCGTGTAGAGCTGGCCATGCGCAGTGCTGATGCGCGCAAGGAGTGCCCTGCCACGCAAGGGTGTCCCCCGCGTAGGGGAGCCCCACGCGCAAGGAGTGCGCCCATGAGGAAAGCCGCCCAGCGTGAAAAGAAAGAGCAGCCTGCCCAGGAATGGCGCCGCCCACACTTCCCGTGCAGCTGACACAACAGAAGCGGACAAAGAAACAAGACGCAGCGAATAGACACCAAGAACAGACAACCAGGGGAGAGGGGGAAATTAAATAAATAAATAAATCTTTTAAAAAAACAAAAAAACAAAAAAAAACTCAAAGCTCTCTCCTCTGCTATGTTGTCTTCTCTGTGAGTTTCCGCCCCTTATTGATGTGGCCAAATCAAGACTCCAATCTTAATTTAATCAAATAAAAGTGAAACCTCTGAATCTAATACAATCTAATATGCCCAGAGGAACAGACCAGTTTACAAACGTAGTCCAATATCTACTTTTAGATATCATAAACAAAATCAAACTGCTACATTCTCCATCCCCTCTTTTCCTCCAATTTCACTTTCAATGCTCAGAGCTGACTACTGTGTATGAGGCACTGTGTTAAATGCTCTGAGGGACATAAAGATACAGAAGGGAAGAACTGCCATTAAAAGGAATAAAACTATCAAAGCAACAATCCAGCATAATTCTAGAGGTAGTAACTAATGCAAAATCCTCAGGAAGAGAAAAATAAATGCAAAATTATGGACTTCACAATCCCTCCCATAAGGAGAGACACATTTACATGCAGGTATCGTAAGACATCAACAATAAGGTTTTTAGGAGTTTGGAAGAGGACAAGCTCACAAAAACTTAAGTGGAGTAATAAAGTTTCCAGATGATAAATATGCCCTCTCTTCTACTCTTGCTCTCCACTCCCAACTCTAGCTCTGCACATTTAAATATTAGTTTTAAAAATGCAGGTTTCTTAGCTATAAGGAGGAAAGAAAGTTCATGGGGACAAAGAAGGTGAGAGGAACTTAGACATTTTTTGAAAGCCAGTATCTTTAAAAATCAGACTTTCTCAACTGTGAACTATATTAGATTCCTAGACTTCTCAAGTAAATACCATGAAATGGGTCAACTTAAACAATGGGAATTTATTAGCCTACAATTTTTTAAAACAAATCAATTTTATTGATACATATTAATAAAGCATAAACCCATCAAAAGTGTACAATCAATGATATTGGGTATAATCATATAATTGTACATTCATCATTTCAATCATTATTAGAGCATTTTCATTATTCCAAGTGATAATAATAAACAAAAATCAAAAGAGCTCATTACCTCTCAATCTCTCTAAGCTGCTATTCCATTTCCATCTCTCTAGTTTATTTGTATTTATATTTTGTAAAAAACTGTCTTATATAGGTAATATTACCCATATTCTTATTTCACATGAGGTGTCACTAGGTTATATAGTGCTATGTTACATATTTAGCTTTCCTTCTAATAATATACATGTCCTTAGACTTTCCCTTTTAACCACTACCACACTCATAGAATAGCTCTGCTAGTTACAAACACTATGATGTACTCTCACCATTTCTTTTCATTTCCAAAGTTTTACAAATAACCTTTTTATCAATTCTTTAAGTATTAAATCTCAGCTTTCTGCTCTAACCTCATTTTATTTTCTGGTGAACTACATTGTAAGTATTAACTCCATACGTTTATACCATATTGAGTTCATAATAGTGCAATCACACAGTACTTGTCCTTTTGTGTCTGGCTTGCTTCACTCAATGTAATGTCCTCCAGATTCACCCATGTTGTCATTTGCTTCATGACTTCATTTCTTTTTACAGCTGCATAGTATTCCATTGTGTGTATACACCACAAGTTGCTTATCCATTCATCGGTTGGTAAACACCTGGATTGTTTCCATTTTTGGCAGTTGTGAATAATGCCACTATGAACGTCAGTGTACAGATGTCTGTTCATGTCACTGCTCTAAGTTCTCCTGGGTATATACCTAGAAGTGGTATTGCCAGGTCACATTGCAAACCTATATTCAACTTCCTTAGGAACTACCAAACAGTCCTCCACAGTGGTGGTATCATTCTACATTCCTGCCAACGGTGAATAAGCATTCCTGTCTCTCCACAACCTCTCCAATACTTGCAGTTTTCTAACTTCTTAATAGTGGCCATTCTAATATGTATGAAGTAATACTGCATTGTAGTATTGATTTGCATTTCTCTAATCACTAATGATGTTGAACATTTTTTAATGTGTTTTCTCACCATTTATATTTCTTCTATGGACAAATATCTTTTCAAGTCTTCTGCCCATTTTTTAATGGGGTAGTTTGTCTTTTTGTCATTGAGTAGCAGTATCTCTTTATATATTATGGATATTAAACCCTTATCAGATGTGATGTCCAAATATTTTCTTCCATTGAGTCAGCTGTCTTTTCACCCTTTTGACAAAGTCCTTTTAAGTGGAAAAGTGTTTAATTTTGAGGAGGTCTTATTTATCTATTTTTTCTTTTGTTGCTTGTGGTTTGGGTGTAAGGTTTAAGAAACTACCACCTACCACAAAATCTTGAAGACATTTCCTAAATTTTCTTCTAGGAGTTTTATGGTCGTTGCTTTTATATTTGGGTTCTTGATTCATTTTGAGTTGAGTTTTGCATAAGGTGTGAGTTACAGGTCCTCTTTCTTTCTTTTTGTTATGGGGGTACGCAGTTCTCCCAGCACCATTTGTTGAATAAACTGTTCTGGACCATCGGGGAGGGCTTGACAGTCTTGTCAAAAATCGTTTGACCATAGATATGAGGGTATATTTCTGAGTTCTTGACTCAGTTCCATTGGTCATTCTGTCTGTCTTCTTGTCAGTACCGTTCTGTTTTTTACCACTGTAACTAAGTAATGTGCTTTAAAGTCAGGAGGTGACCTCCAACTTTGTTTTTCTTTTTTAAGACATTTTTGGCTATTCAGGACCCCTTACCATTGCACATAAATTTGATAATTATCTTTTCCACTTCTGCAAAAAAGGTTTTTGGGATTTTTATTGGTATTGCATGGAATCTGTAAATCAGTTTGGGTAGAATTGACATCTTTTTTTTAAAACTTTTTAGGATGGTTTTTTTTTTTTTTTTAAAGGTTTACTTATTTATTTAATTTCCCCCCCTCCCCTGGTTGTCTGTTCTTGGTGTCTATTCGCTGCGTCTTGTTTCTTTGTCCGCTTCTGTTGTCATCAGCGGCACGGGAAGTGTGGGCGGCGCCATTCCTGGGCAGGCTGCACTTTCTTTTCACGCTGGGCGGCTTTCCTCATGGGCGCACTCCTTGCGCGTGGGGCTCCCCCACGCGGGGGACACCCTTGCGTGGCACGGCACTCCTTGAGCATCAGCACTGCGCATGGCCAGCTCCACACGGGTCAAGGAGGCCCGGGGTTTGAACCGCGGACCTCCCATGTGGTAGACGGACGCCCTAACCACTGGGCCAAAGTCCGTTTCCCAGAATTGACATCTTAAACACATTTAGTCTTCTTGTCTATGAAGACAGAATGTCCTTTCATTTATTTAAGGCTTCTTTAGCTTCTTTTAGCAATGTTTTGTAGCTTGCAGAATAGAGGTCCAGTATGTCCTTGGTTAAGTTTATTCCTATTTTAATCACCATTATAAATGCAAATTTTTTTCTGATTTCCTCCTCAGATTGCTCATCAGTAGAGTACAGAAATGCTACTGATTTTCGTGTATTGATCTTGTATCCCATCATTTTGTTGAACTCATCTATTAGTTCCAATAGCTTTGTTGTGGATTTTTTTCAGGATTTTCTTGACATAAGATCATATTATCAGTGAATAGAAAAAGTTTCACTTCTTCCTTTTCTATTTGGGTACCTCTTATTTCTTTATCTTGCCTAATTGCTCTGACTAGAAATTCTAGCACAATATTGAATAACAGCGGCTACAACAGGCATTCTTGTCTTGTTCTGATCTCAGCATGAAAGCTTTCAGTCTTTCACTGTTGAGTACAAGGCTAGCTGTAGGTTTCTCATATGTGCACTTTACTATATTGAGAAATCCTCCTTCTATTCCTATCTTTGGAGTGTTCTTATCAAGAGAGGATGCTTTTTTTTGTCAAATGCCTTTTCTACATCAATTGAGAGGATCATGTGATTTTTCTTCTTCAATGTATTAATGTATTTTATTACTTAATTGATTTTCTTGTGTTGAACCACCTTTGAATACTTGGTATAACACCCACTTAATCATGGTGTATAAATCCTTTGGATTCAGTTTGCAAATATTTTGATGAGGATTTTTGCATTTATATTCATTAAAGATATTGGTCTGTAATTTTCTTTTTTCATAGTATCTTTATCTGATTTTGGTATTAGAATGATGTTGGCTTCTTAGAATGAATTTGGTAGCATTCTCTCCTGTTCAATTTTTTGGAAGAGCTTGAGCAAGATTGGTATTAGATCATCTTTGAATGATTGGTAGAATTCACCTGTGGAGTCATCTGGTTTTTCATCTTTGGGAGGTTTTGATGACTGTTTCAATCTTTTTACTAGTAATTGGTTTGTTGAGGTCTAATTCTTCTAGGGTCAGTGTAGGTTGTTTATGTGTTTCTAGGAATACATTCATCTCATTTACATTGTCTAGTTTTTTGCATACAGTTGTTCATAGTAACCTTTTATGATCTCTCTTATTTCTGCAGGGTCAGTGCTAATGTCCCCTGCTCATTTCTGATTTTATTTAGTTTCATCTTCTCTTTTTTCTTTGTCAGTCTAGGTCTAGGTAAGCATTTGTCAATTTTGTTGATCTTGTCAAAGAACCAAGTTTTGGTTTTGTTGATTCTCTTTTGTTGTTATTGTTGTTATTTTCAATTTCATTTATTTCTGCCCTAATTTTTACTATTTATTTTCTTTTGCTTTGTTTCAGGTTAGTTTGCTATTCTTTTCCTAGTTCCTCCAGGTATGCAGCTATCCTTAATTTTAGCTCTTTCTTCTTTTTTTAATGTAAACATTGAAGGCTATACATTTCCCTCTCACCACTGCCTTTGAGGTGTCCCATAGGTTTTGATATGTTGTGTTCTCAATTTCATTCATCAAAGATATTTACTGAATTCTCTTGCAATTTCTTCTTTGACTCACTGATTATTTAAGAGTGTTGTTTAATCTCCATATATTTATGAATTTTCTCTTTTTCCATTCACTATTGATTTCCACCTTCATTCTGTTATGATCAGAGAAAGTGTTTTTGCTTGTTTGTCTTTTTACATTTAGTGAGACCTGTCTTGTGACCCAACATATGATCTATCCTGGAGAAGGATCCATGAGTGCTTGAAAAGTGTGTATATCCTACTGTTCTGGAATGTAATGCTCTATAAATGTCTGTTAAGTTTAGTTCATTTATCATATAATTCAATTTCTCTATTTCTTTGTTTATCCTCTGTCCAGATGTTCTATCCAATACTAACAGCAGTGTATTAAAGTCACCAATCTTATTGTAGAAACATCTATTTCTCCCTTCACTTTTGCCAGTGTGTGCCTCATTTACCTTGGGTGACCCAGATTAAATGCAGAAATACCTATTATAGTTATTTTTTTTCTTGGTGAATTTCCCCTTTTATTAATATATAATGACCTTCTTCATCCCTTATAACAGTTTTGCATTTAAAATCTATTTTGTCTGATATTCGTATTGCTACTCCAGCGCTTTTTGGCTATCATTTGCATGTAATATCTTTTTCCAACATTTCACTTTCAACCTGGTTGTGTCCTTAAGTCTGAGGTGAGATTCTTGTAGGCAGCATGTAGATGGCTTGTATTTTTCAGCCATTCAATTAGTCTGTGTCTTTTGGTTGTGGAGTTCAAGCCATTAACATTCAGTGTATGTTTGTGAAGATTTTGAACTCCCCTTCATTTTTGAAGGACAGCTTTGCTGAATACAGAATTCTTGGCTGGCAGTTCTTCTCTTTCAGTACCTTAAATACATCATATCACTTTCTTTTCTCCTCCATGGTTTCCGATGAGAGGTCAGCACTTAATCTTATCAGGTTCTGTAGTATGTGATGCTTTGTTTTTCTCTTGCTACTTTTAGAATCTCCTTTTTATCTCTGATATTTGTCATTCTGAATAGTAGGTATCTCAGGGCAGGTCTATTAGGATCTATTCTTTTTGAGATGCATTGTCCTTGTATTTTTTATATTTATGTCTTTCATAAGTGTCAGGAAGGTTTTGGTCATTATTTCCTAAATATTCTTTCTGCTCCTTTTCCATTTTCTTCTTCTAGGACACTGATAATGCAAATGTTTGTGTTTTGTGTTGTCATTCAATACTTTGAGATCCTGTTCCATTTTTTCCATTCTCTCCTTTCTGTTCTCCTGTCTTTTCTATTTCAGAAGTTCCGTCTTCAAAATCACTAATTCTGTCTTGGAGCATTTCAAATCTGCTCTTATGTGCCTTAACGCATTTTTAATCTTGTCCATCATGTCTTTCATTCCCATAAGCACTGTTATTTTTCTCTGCAGGCTTTCAAATTGTTCTCTATTCTCACCCATATCTCCTTAGCCATATTTTCTTTCAACTCTTTAAATTGATTTGAGAGCTGTGTGATTATTATTCATTATTTGTCTTAAATCCTCTACCTCTTCAGATATTTAGTTTGTTCCTTTCACTATGCCATCTCTGTTTCCTAGTATGACTTGTAATTTTTTGCTGATATGTTGGCATCTGAATATGTTGGTGAATTTACTCTGATGGTCAATTTGTCTCTCTTGCCTATTGTTTTTTTTTTCCACAGCTCTTCTTTGATTTTTGGTTCAACTTATTCTGAGTCTTTAAACACTAATGGGGCACAGATTTTTTCCCAGAAACTGAGACTAAAGAGATACCTAAAAACTGTTTTACCCCTTGCAGTTTCATGTCTGGCCAGCAGATGGCATTCACTGGGAAGCTTTCCACTGAGGTATTTCTCATTGCTCCTCGTTTCTGGTCTGGCCAGAGCTAAGATTCAAAGTGGACTCTGCTGACCAAATTCACTGAAGAGAGACTACTCTCCTCTGACACACCCTTCTCTTCCCTTGTAACAGCTGAGAAGGAAGGAGATGTCTGTTCCCCTCTTGTGGGTGGGGAATGGGCGCCCTTCTCAGCCACCACAGGGGTTTAGTAATTCACGTTTGTTCTTTCAGGTTCTTTGTCTCTTCATCCCCCCACTTCCTTGGGATTGTGCAGCACTGTCCTTGTCTGCCTACCCCCAAAAACAGGTCCCTTGGACAGCTTTTGGCCCTTTCTCTGTTGTTTTTTGTGAGAGAGTTGAACCCTGCCTAGCTACTCTGATGCCATCGTCTTCCCAGAATTCTAGCAGCTTACAGTTTTGAGGCCAAAAGAAACTCCAGATGAAGTCACCCTCAAGGGAATGCTTTCTTCCCGAAGACTGTGGCAGTCTGGGGCTGGCTGCTGGCTTTCCTTGCTCCTCTGTCACATGGCAAAGCATCTCCTTGTCCCCCCTTTCTCTTCTGTATTCCACTGATGTCCAGATTCTTACTTTCTGTGGCTTTTTTTTTCTATCTGAATTTCCTTCTGTTTATAAAAGACTCCAGGAGTAGGATTAAGACCCATCCTGATTGGGCTGGGACACATCTTTACAAAAAAACTTTACAAAACGTCCTATTTAAAATGGGTTCAGGGAAGCATACTTAGCCCAGTGGTTAGGGCATCCGCCTACCACATGGGAGGTCCAAGGTTCAAACCCCGGGCCTCCTTGACCCGTGTGGAGCTGGCCCATGTGCAGTGCTGATGCGCGCAAGGAGTGCCGTGCCACACAGGGGTGTCCCTGCGTAGGGGAGCCCCATGCGCAAGGAGTGCACCCTGTAAGGAGAGCCACCCAAAATGAAAGAAAGTGCAGGCTGCCCAGGAATGGCACTGCCCACACGGAGAGCTGACACAACAAGACGACACAACAAAAAGAAACACAGATTCCTGTGCTGCTGACAACAACAGAAGCAGACAAAGACGACGACGCAGCAAATAGACACAGAGAACAGACAACTGGGGCAGGGGAGGGGGAGGGAAGGGGAGAGAAATAAATAAATAAATAAATCTTTAAAAAAATTAATAAATAAAAATAAAATGGGTTCACACCCACAGGAGTGTATTAGATTTCAGAACACGTTTTTCAGGATTACATACAGCTTCAAAACACCTCATGAACACTCCAGAGAGTTCTAATATCAAGACTAAAGTAATACGGAACGTTTACCCAATTAATGCCTTTAAGCAAAATACTAAAAGCAGGGGTTCTTAACTAGGGGTCCATGAGCTTGAATTGAAATTCAAAACACATTATTCTTGTGGGGACCTGTTGGTGCAGGTGTGATGTATTTAGTATTTATTATACAATACACAGTAGATTGTGGACTTAGTAAGGGTCCATGGTTTTCATCTGAATGGCAAAAGGGTCTGCAAAACAAAAATGGCTGAGAACCCTGGCTTAAAGTAGTACACTTACAAATCCAAGAAGTCCACTGGCTTCAATCTTTGCAAAGAGCCTTTTCTGGAAAACACAGTTCCACAAACTTCAAGAATGCAGGTGATTTTTCATATGTTTTCTAAAGGCGGAAGTCCAGGGTTTTTATATAATGCACACCTTACCAGAAAGCCTTCCAGAGATCCATTTTAGACAATGTTCTCTTTCACCAAAGTTCCACACTCAGGGTAAGCTGCTAAAAACGTCCACTGTTCTATCATTTAGCAACTTTTTTCCTCTCCACCCAGTGAACCCTGGAATGACATTTCTACCTACTAGATGCACCAAATTCCTTAAGATGATTGAGGGCCATGGGGCTCCTTTGCAAAGAGAAATTTTTAGAAAGAATAGTTCTTTTCTCACTCTGAAATTGCCTATAGGGAAGGAACTTGAGAAAAATGACCCCCTCTCAGTCAGCAAGGGCACATTTTCCACATCTATTACAAATGACTTTGATAGCCCTACATTTGGTGTTTCACATTATACTTCTTGGTGTTTTATAAAAGATGTTTAGATAAATACACATGCTGGCTATTTGACAATTTGATATACACACCTTTTACATTAATGGCCAGTGTTAGTTTCTTCCTGGCAAATGGTGTGGTAGCTGTTGCACAAACTGTGGAGGCTCTCAACCATGCAAATCTGGCACAGTCACAGTAGACTTATGAGTCACCCACTCCAAAACACCTAACCATCAATGCATGGAAATTTAGGGGTGGGGGAAAGATTATGGAAAAACACATCTCTCTCTGGAGGCTGCAGGTGTACGAGTGTGTGTGTACATTCTGACACATCTCAGGGTTCTGTATCCTCCTCCTGACTGAAATATAATGATGAAAGTTGATTACTCATAATGAAAGTCATCTTACAATGCCCCCAGGTGTTCCCTGTTTTACCACAAGCAGTTTTCTGCATAGAAATTCTTAGTTTCTTTCCCTTTAAGATACCTTTTAAATTGAAGTGAAAGACATTAATTTTGAGACTACACTCCATGCCAGATAGTGTGCACGATGCTTTAGCTTTGCAATTTTTAGGGAATGGGAGAAGGAAGGTCATGAAACTAGGTAATAGTTAAGAAGAATATGCTATGACTTGCCTAATATTTAGGGCTGATTTCTGAGCTTTAATTCTATCCAAACTCAAATTGGCAAAAATTAGATGACTTTGACTTCCTATATAAAACTGAAAAGCACCAGATATTTGAAAAACAAAATAAGAACTATTTTGGAACACATAAGTCAATTATCTTTATGACTGAGAGCCCCATTTATCAGGCATCCAGGTGGGTCTCAAATATTGATCAGTGAAATGGAAGAACATTGGTTTTACAAAACCAATAAATACAAACTATGGTGCTATTTTCTTCTAGGTTTGAATTAGAACATTAAGTCATTCTTTTATCTTAGAATGCTTTGTGTGGTCTAGAAACCCCATGGGTTTCATAGAATTGTCACTATTCTTAGACTGACTTACATTAATAATTCTCAGACATAATGGTTTCTGTAGAGGGTAAACAATGTTAAAATATTTTGGAATTAATATTCAAAGATATGAATGATTTAGTCACTTTTGTTGGTGAAAGAATAAAAGAAGAAACAAAATTATTAAACTAAAAAAATAAACTTTGAAAATTGGGTTTTGAAAATAATTTGGTAAGGTTTTCTTTAACTCCACCCTCTAGATTTTCAATGAACTTTTGCTCATCGCCATTTTAGTCTCACAATTATTATATCCCACTTATGTTCTGAGCTTCTATTCCAGACCCAAGATTTTTTTAAAAACACACACACAGAACAAGAAAGGTATGTTCTTCACTCAAAGGACCAAGTAATCCTTAATCGATTTTGTATTCTCTTTCTTAAAATCTGAGCACTTATAAAAGGGTAATGTCAGCCAGAAACTCATTAGGAAAGGAAAAGCAACTTGACTGTGATGACAAGCCTCACAATATGCTAGCACTTTGTCTCCCTGGAGGACATCTGCCTTCTCCTCCTGTTTGCTAGGAAGCGCCTGTGTAAGGCAGGAGGTGGGATGTGTTTGAAATAATGTATGTGTAAATAGAATTCCCTTCCACCCTATGGGAGAAACACCTTTCTCAATTTAAAAAGAAAAAGTGGCATTTTCAATAACCTAATCCACCCCAAACAGCAAGCTCTAGTCTATTCTAGGTTTTGATAGCTGTCCCCAGATACATGAAGTCTGCCCTTGACCTGATTTAGACTAATTAATTATAGCAGCTCTGTTAATTCCCAAGAATTCCCAATTCTACAAGTTTCCAGGCTAAGCAAAGATAACCATTTGAATCAAAAGAGCTGGTAATGCCCACACCGAGACAAAAATTGTTACAACAACCAGAAATACGTGTAACTCAATGAATTCATTGGCCTGTTCTTGAAGTACTTGGTACAGTCAATCACAAACATTTGTTGAGCACCTTCTCTGGTTATGAGATAAAAATAATAACAATAATAACAAGATAGTACCTGACCTCTAAGAGCTCAGACTGGGTGAGGAGAAAGAGAGGTGGAAAAAAAAAAATCAGGTCAGCATGATAAATGAAAATGTCACAAGAAAATTAATCACCATTGCTCCAAAGTTTCAAGTTTGTAAGGACCCTCCCGTTATGAGTTGAATGTTGTCCCCAAAAAAGGTAAGCTGAAGACCTCACATCCAGTACTTGTGGCCGTGATCTGATTCGGAAAGATGGTCTTTGCAAGTATATTCCATTTAAGATGAGGTCATACCTAATCGGTGTGGGCCCTCATCCAAAAGCTGGTGTCCTTATAAGAAGATGAGGACAGACTTGGAAGAGAGAAACATGGGATGACAGATGCAGAGAATGAAGTACTAAAAGGAACACCAAGCCGAAGATTGCTGGCAAGTCACCAGGTGCTGGGAGGACGCAAGGAAGGGTTTACCTCACAGGTTTCAGAAAGCACACGGCTCATCTGACACCTTGATATTAGATTTCCAAATTCCAGAACAGTGAGACAACAAACTTCTGCCATTTCAAACTGCTTGGTTTGTGGTAGTTTGTTATGGCAGCTCTAGGAAACGAACATAGTAGAGGTCACAAAAACTTTAAATGTGTCTGGTCTCAAGATTCAAGGGTCCAAACCCCCATTTGATACTTCGTCTGATAAGGTACTTTCTGATTTGCAGCTCCAGAGGAACACCTTAGTATATTGTCACTCCCATTGGCAGATGGCTATTTTTAAGAGCAAAGAAAAATTTAAGAATCAGAGAGCTTTGACAGCGATCTTCGGGGAAACTCACCTATGTGGGAAATCCCATCCCATCAAATGCCCCCAAGTTTACCTTTTAACCAGACTTTCTGTCAAGGAAATCTCATTTACTGTCACAATTTTATCTATTATCTATAAACTCGCTCTCCGTGCTGTACTTTTTACGCTTGATCTTGCTCCAACAACCCAGGCCCATTTATCCACTGAAACTTCTGAGCCCCTCTCTGGAAGTCCACATGGTCTGGAAAGTCAACTTGTCCAAAAGTGAACTCAAAGATAGCCCTAACAGATAGTAAGCTGCGTTATAAAGTCAACTAAAATAAGTTTGTATTGGTACAGGAAGACAGAAAGATCAATGAAATATAAGAGAAATATATCCAAGTACATGTAGGAATTTAGAACAGAATGAATGGCACATTTCAAATCATTGGGGAAAGAAAGACAACTCAATATATGGTAATGTCGTAAGTGGTTAGTTATTTGGAAAGTAGAGCGAAATGGATCCTTAACATGGGCCCAAATCAAAGCATTACCTGTGTAAATGAAAGCATGGAGATATTAAAAACATACGTATCAATGTGTTGACAATCACGGGATAAAGGAAATGTTTTAAAATGACACACACACAAAAAAAGCCTTATAAGAAAAGATTGGAGATCTATTTGACAACTTAAAAACATTTTAATTTCTATATGGCAAACAAAGTATAAAAAATTCAAGGCAAAACTGAAAAACAGTATGTTCTTGGCATATTTGATAGCATTTGTCTTGATAAAGTACTGATTTCCTTAATATGGAAATAACTCATAAATCAATAAAATAGCTAAAATATATAAACTGGTAGTTCAAAGCAAAATGAAATACAAATATCCCTTAAACATACTAACATTTTTAATGTCACTCATAACCATAGAAAAATGAATGAAAACAATACCAATGATCTTGAACCCACCACACAACAAAGATTATAAAGTCATATTCAGTGTTCTCAAGGATATGGGGTAAGACATTCTCACACACTTTCAATCAAAACTAAAATTGATAAACATTTTTATTGAGCAATCTGTCAATATCCATGAAAGCTGAAATATACTTTTTCTCACCATCTCCCGTCTCCTCCAGCCACCAAAGCCTGCTCTTCTTCCTGTGTTACCCACATCAATGCCAAGCCAAACATTTCCTGATCAACCTAGATTCCTCTCTTACCTTTTCCTCCCTCATTTGCTCAGGCACCGAGTCCTGGATGTATGAGCTCTTAGGTGCTCACAATGTCTTGTCTTCTCAGTTCCCTAGCACTAAACTGAGACCCTTGCCTGCCCTTCCACTCCACCCCCCACCCCTCACTGTGAGGTAGACAGCGCACACTCTAGGAAACAGTGACCAAATTCTCAAAAACTGAATTCATGGAGGCCCAGCTCACAATGTGAGACTCCCAGTGCCCTCCAGTTTAGGGGAACCAGAATGGTTTGGTGACACCAAACAAGGGGATACTTAAGAGGGGGACCTAATGGGGTGCACAATGAGTGAGGAAGGGAGAGAAGAAGCCTGAACTTTGGGGTCTTACTCTTCTCCCCAGCCCCCTGTGAAGGACTGGAGGTGCTGAACGTAAGTCTCTCATAGTTTGGGGGTGTATTTCAACACGGAGACGGGAGCTTCTTCTGCAGAAGCTGGGGCAGTTGGTCCCAGTAGGGCCTGAAAGTCTATAGGAGAACAGAGGGTGTAGGAAGAAGGATGGGGAGGACCTCACCTGTTCCCCACGTACACACGTGTCCTAGTGTGGGGAGACACCTCTGACTCCTGGTTGCATGGGAAGAAGCAAAGAGGTTACCACACGGGTCAGCGCCCAAGGACCAACCAGAGAAAACACCACAAAGCAAAGAAGGCTGGGGAGAATGATGCTGGGGCTGGGGGAGTGTGGCTGGAGGGAGGCGTGCTCACCCATCTGTTGTGGGAGCACTGGAATGGAAGGGGCCATGTAAAGCTGAACACAACCTGAGAAAACCACACACACACACCGCCTACGTTAGACCCCCACATTAACAGAGGCCACGTGCATCAAGCAGAATCAGAGCACCAAGCAGTGTGCCCCTGGGACTCTCAGAGAAGTACCCTCTCCTTCCTCCCACTGCCCTCTCTGCCAACGAGCAGGTAAGACGGGGGTCCCCTTCTGGGTAAGACTCAGAAAGAGACCTGGAATTGAGAACCACGACTGAGGAGATAACGCTTGGTTTTGACCAGATGGTCACCTGAGAGAGAACAGGTTTCAGTAAAGGGATTTGTGTATGAAAACTATGGGAGTTGACTATTTTCAACAGCAATGGAATCATGTTAACAAGAAAAATAAGACTTTTTTTCTAAGCTTACTAGGACAGTTGGGACCTGGGAAGGAACATGCACTTTTGAAATAAAATAAGTCTCTTGCATGTATATTTCTGAACTGTGATTCTACATTTAAACATCACAATGGGTATCACTTACCTAAAATTTGTCCACTTCTTTTTGACTAATCTTTCTATCCCCAGAGCTGCCCTCTCCAATTCATCCTGTACATGCTATCAGAGCAGTAGTTTGGAAATTTGAAATTGATATTATCAAACTTCTGTCTTACAACTCTTCAATGGCTCCTCCACCTCCCAAAGAGTAAAGCTCAGGTTCTGTGGTCAGCTGTGTAAGTCCATGATCTTGACCTGGCAGATTTTTTTTTAAAGTCATGTTTTTTGTTTTTATTCTCCCTGCCCCCTCCCCAGGGATTGTTTGCTGTCTGTTCTCTGTGCCTATTCACTGTACATTCTTCTGTATGTCTGTATTTATCTTTTATCCCCCCCGCCCCTGCCCCCTTGCGGCTTGCTTGTCTGCTCTCTGTGTCCATTCGGTGTGCACTCTTCTATGTTTTTTTGTTTGTCTTCCTTTCTGTTGCGTCACCTTGCTGAGTCAGCTCTCCATGGCACTTGCGGGCAGGCAGCACTCCGTGGCATGCGGGTCAGCTTGCCTTCACAGGGAGGCCCTGGGTTCACGTCCCAGGGCCTCCCATATGGTAGATGAGAGCCCAACTGATTGAGCCACAGCCGCTTCCCTTCACCTGGCAGATTTTTTAGTGTCTTCTCTAGATGTGCTGTGAAAACAGATTTGCAGGACTGTACAAAGCTGACTATTTGTCCATGCTTGGAACATTTGTCATTGCATGTTATCTTTGTCCACGTATTGCATCCTCAAAAAATTATTATGATATTAAATTAGTTTAGTAGATGTCAACTCAGTTCCTGAGCTGTTCCCTATCTTCACAACTCCATTATACAGGATCTGTAGAAGTCTCTGGGAGACTACCCATGGGTTATACTAGTTAGCACAACGAGAGCTACACTAGATCCTAAACAAAGGATTGTTCTCTTACAGTGACGTGTTCAGAGTGTGACCCATTGCCAGCCAACCAGCATCAGTACTCTGTTTGTCAATCTATGCATATATATGAGAATAAACAGCATGGGATACATAGCATCCACAGAATCCATTAGTGAAAAAAAAATTGCTAAAGATAATTGGGACCTAAATATGTTCTCACCTATTTATGCCCAACTCTACTGAATGTTCACCAGTGGGTAATGAAATTGAAGAACTTTTCTTTCGCAATTACATGTATCATTCGCAGCTCTGTGGATACTAAAGTTTCCATTCCACGTTCTTTCCTTAGAAAATGCCTAAGAAGGTGAAATTCAATCTCACCTGGAATGTGTGAGTAAAAACCTCTGTGAGGAAATACTACAGTCCTGGGGAAAGCAATATTAAATAGTTTTGGCTCCAAATAGTTTTATTCCAGCAGAGGTGAATAGCATTTCATCAGTTAAATTTTTTGATTTTACACTCGCATTACATGAATGTTAAAAAAATGGGGAAGAAAGTGTTTTGTTCCCAAATTTCAGAAATGGGACCTCCAGGGACGCAAGAAAATGAAATGAATGAAAAGAAAAAATTGCCCCTGCAGCCCGCGGAGCCGTCTGGGCGGGTCTCGCTCCCGCCTGCCCGGCCCCGCCCGGGACCCTGGGCACGCGCCTGCGCCTGGGCACGCGCATGTCCCTGAAGGGCTCCGCGCACTGTGCGCGGCCAGGTCGCCGCGCCAGCTGAGGGCCACCCCGCCCGGCAGCCCGCTCGCCCCGAGCCGAGGCCCGGCTCTCAGGGTGGCGTCGGGGGGTGCGCGGGCGGGGGCCCGTGGGCGCGCGCTCGGGCGCAGCCGGGACCGCGGGCTGCGGGAGGACCTCCCCACGTCGCCGTCTAGGAACTTTGTTGTCGCAGACGCAGAACTTCAGCGTAAGCCCTTGAAATATCGCGACAGCCTTCCACTGTCTCACGGACCGCTTTGGACTTTTTTGACTTCCACACACTTGAGGATAAATAAATTTAAAATAGGCTCAACCAGTTGGACCCCCGCGGACCACATGGGAGGTGACAGTTCAGTCCTGGTGCCTCCTAAAGATGAGCAGTCACCTGCACCCCACCGCAAAGAGCAGACGCCACAAGCCTACAGAGGCGGCAGCCCAGGGAGCGGATGTGGCTCAGGCCAACGGTCGCTCCCTCCCATGTGGGAGGTCCCAGGTGCGTTGCCGGTGCCTCCTAGAGAAGGTGAGCAGACAGAGGAGAGAACCATCAGGGGGAGGGAGGGATAAATAAATAAATAAAATAAGGTAAATAAATTTTTTTTTTAATTAAAGTAGGAGTCATTATCATCTACAGTGTCGAATATGTGCCTGGCACAGTATTTGGAACTCCTTATACAAAATCTCACTTAATCCTTACAAGTACCCTGACACTTAGGCGGCATTATACCTATATTCCAGGTGAGGAAATTCAGGTAAAGTTCATGTGATGCTTAATTTCAGAAAATCCCCAAAGTATTTGTTTCTGTGTGTGGGTGTTCCTAAAACTATTTTATCAGCTCACCTCTGTTCTAAAACTAGTTTTGCACAGCGTAGGGTGGGAAAAAAGGACACCAAGGCTCAAAGCAGGGAAAGAGGAAGCTCTCAGTAGTGAGTTCACGGTGTGCTCATTCACACCTTAGGTATCAGCCACTGTTAAATCACTTTTCTTCTACAAGAGACTATATGATTTCATTAAATTCTCTCTTCCCTGCCACACAATACATGATGAACACACAAACACATGACACTTTGTACATAAAAGAACTTATTTCCTAGGAGCCTGTGGGTAAAGAACCTTTGGGAGGTTGAAAACAAATATGAAAAAAATAGAATAGACAAAATAAAACCCTTGATTTTAACGTAAAATATCCTTCTAATAGGTTCTGTAGCTCAGGAGATAAATGTCAGTATTCCAAAGAAAGTAATTTAATGCAGTGCATCTAATAAACAAAATTCCATACATGATTTATTCATTGTTCTTTCTGACAAAGCTTGAGCCTTTCCTAAAAGCAAGCCACCTTCTGATTTCATATAAACTTTCTTCTGGAAGAAAATGTATATAATTCTGCTTCTATAGCCAATTGCTCAGATTCCCACAGCTAGTAAAGGACAGAAGATTCCAAGGAATAGTCTCCCCTACACCAGATGTTAGGATTTTGTGGACTAGTAATACATCAAAATAATTTCATGACTCACATAGAGTTGCCAGCATTTAATTTTAAAAACTTTTCTATCACTTACCATCATTTACTTTTTAAGGATAGCTTAACATACACACACACTCCAAATTAGGGAAGATGTAATCTCAGAATTACGCACAAAAGACTGAAAAATTTAAGACAGAAAAACTTTAAACTTTTAGCTTTGGAGCAAGCAAACTATTTTCATTATTTTGCTATTAATCTGCATTTAGGGACTACCATCCCACAGTAAACTTTGCTGATTTTTCATTATTTCCTACATGTCCATCTCATTTTCCCCAAGTTGATAAAGAGCTCACTAAAAGCAAAGACCAAACTTTGTGTTTCGGTTACCTTCCCAGAAAGCCATGCTCCATATTAAGCATAAATCTGATGTAGAATTTGAAGTGTATTATGGAGAAATTTCAGCTTTTCATTAATGTTGGTGCAGTACATGTTTGAGCAGAAAATCTCTTGACGGGGAACCTAGAAAATTCTGATACCTAAACTCATGCAAAGAACACAACTGAGCATTTCCTAGTACCTTCATATGTGAACAACATGTATAGTCATTTTCCTCTGAGAAGGAAATATGCTATATTTCCGACATATATATACTTCTACATGTCTATGAATAATATGCACCATCAGCATACAATCTTTGAGAGTATCTGACTGAGGAAATATCCATCTTACTGGCTTTGATGTGGAAAAAGAGTTGCTGACTTACATATGGGTGGAGTTGGATTGAAAATACACATACTTTTCATTCATATCAATAGAAATAAAATTTTGTTTTGCCATGATTCTAGAAAGACATGTTGTCAAATGCATAGTTTACCTCACAATTTATTTTTAACTTATCTACAGTTTGTTAAAATCTTTATCAAGTATAATTGTTATGCCACTATCTATTTAAGTGTATGAAATATAGTCAAGTATCTTTCCAACAATTGCTGGCAAGTTATTGTGTTCCTGACTAATTGGACTTTCAACAGGTGAGAGATAAATGATTATACTAATATACTGACATGCTTACCCAATAAAATTTGCAAAATGCCCAAAATATTGATACAGAAATTATTGGCCTAATACAGAAATAAGTGTGAAGGCAGATACCCATTTCTTACCAATATGAGCTATACTCAGATCACAATGTAAATGAAACATTGAAAAAGAAATCAGCCCTAACTCTGAATCTCTTCTCTTGATGCTGTATTGTGGTGTTGCAATATACAGTGTATGCACAGAAAGATAAAATAGTAAGACAGCCTGTCTAGTAGATAATATCAATACTCTCTGTGTAAACTTGGAAGATAGTCAGATTGCTCTGTCAAGCATCCCTCACTAAAGACACATAAAAGTACAAATTCCCTACACAGCCACCTATCTCTGGCACCGTAATCTTTTAATCCAGTCTTCTACCTCTATGCATCTACTTTGCTGTACCAGGTTCCACCCTAGTGATTGCTATATTTTCATCATGTGACTAAGATACTTAGAGTTGCCATGCCTAATTTGAAAATCCATTAGGACTAGCTATCAGGGAGAATATCCTATTTCTTCTGAGTTAGATAGTGTCCATTTCATTTTTGTTATGTTTCCCTAGCATTAAGTTACCACAATGGCTGGCAAATAGAAGGTGCCCCATAAATTGTTGGTTGGATGGTTGATTGAATAAATACAATGTGCAGTAGTGTAGAATAAGAAAATCTCTCCTGATGTTTCCACTGTCTGTAGAATGTACAAAATATCTCACTATACAGGGTATTCCAAAAGTCTTAGTGAAGTTTTAAACTTTAGTACATTCAGAAGCTTAAGTGCTACAGACTTACAAAAAAATCACTTGAAAGTTTAGTTATTCCCATTTGTTTTACAATTATGAAGTTTTGTGAATTTTGAAAAATTAATTGCTAATTTAAATTTTTTATCCCTCATTACTGGAATGCAAATGTTGACTGAAACAAAATATTTAAATGAAAAGCATATTCTTGAAAAATTCATAAAATTAAATAAGCATAAAGTAAAAGAATTATGAAAATATCAAATGAGGGCTTTTTTTTCTAAGTTGGTAGCGTATGCACTTTTGAAGTTTTAAAACTTAAAATTGCACTGACATTGTGATGCCCTGCATGCTTGAGACTGGAAGCAAGATATATTTTGTGGCAGCAGGACTCACGTATTGAGCAAAGAGGGTCTAAAGCAGATTGGCTTGGTTGTCTGTAACCAGGAGTCACTGAATTCAAGATGTTGATAGGTCAAAGCAAAACAAACAAGCAGCACATTTGTTTGAAGCTTCAATGTGTGGGCCTAATCTCACATTACAGGTGAAGAAGCTGAGGTCTGGAGACTTTACTACCAAAGTTTCAGATATACTAAGGCTCATATTAGATGATATAGAAGAAATGCTAATGTCAGTGCCTCACTTGAGGTCAAACCACCCGTTTATTGTCGGAGGTGAAAGGAGAGTTGAGGAAAGACTTCTGGGTAGAGCCCAAAAGGGAACCCAAACAAGCATAAGACGAAGTTCCAGTCTTGGTCCTGCCCGCCGAGAACTTGCGTGAGACAGTTAGGACAAGACGGCAAAAGTCCAAACCAGAAAGCATGGGTTCTAGTCACCATTGTAGATAGAATATAGATCCGACTGCTTTTTGGTCTATAAAATGGATTCAACCTGAAGGAATCCAGAGAGAGAAAAAAGCTTGTGAGTTGCAGGTTTCAGATTAGGCCCCAGGGAACAGGGGAGGTTGAGCCAGACCTGAAAGAAGAGGCAATTTCTACTTCTGACAATATTGCACACTAGACATAGTAAAACCTTCTACGGAAGCACCAAGAAGTGTTAGAAAAGTCGTACAAATGGTCAGATAGCTAAATGAGCAACCAAGAAGTGAAGGGAAAACACAAGTAGAGAAAGTAGAGAGGGAGAGATCTGAGAAGCAGGGTGGAAACTAAACTTTTCCAGAGAAATTGTATGTTTTTAGGAACAAAGACCTTGTAGTTTTAAAGACTCTATAGGGAACAGAAGACAATCTGGGGCTTGTTCAAGATGGGATTTAAAACAGAGACCCCCACATAAATCCATGACCCTCAAAGGACTATATTAGAAAAATGATGAGGTAGAGAATCATCAGGCCAGAAGTAAGGGAGACCGTAATAATATGTGCCTGGCTGGCCTCAACTCGGGGTCTCTCCCTGTGCACTACCTAAGTAACCTGGGACAACTTAAGCTGAGAAATAAACACAAAACAATTCACATAAGTGGGAACCTGAATAGCTTATAAACATATAAACTGAAAATTGAAAGCCCAATGAGATACCATGTCACACCTTTTTATAATGGCAAAAGAAGTAAGTCTGACATGGCTGAGTGTTAGAGAAGACGTGAAGGACTGGGAAGGTCTTGACCATCCCTGGTGTGTGTGTGCGTAAATTCATGCAACCTCTTTGGATAACCATTTATAAATATCTAATGATGTTCAAAATGTTCATACTCCACAGCCCAGCAATCCCACCTTTTACATATACACTTACATATACATACATGTCCTTTCACATATACACCCCTCAAACACTTTCATATGGATCCAAATGATACAAGTACAGGAACATTCACAGGTTTGACATTTTTCACAATAAAAGTTGGGGTAAAGGGAAACTCTAAATAACGCAAGGCATACCGTAAGCACTCATAAATACTCTCTGCTATTTTACATACCCTTTCTATTAAACACTTACACATTAGGTCACTTGTATGACAAATATCAAAGGCATGGATCTATAGAAATGATAGATCAAATGTGATATTACTCAGTCCTTTCTGTCACATCCCTCTATGTTCAGTTGTCAGTTTGTCATTCGAAGATTCTCACCAGCCACATGTTCTATGTTTGAGTTTGAAAAGGTATATGCAATACACCCATCATTTAAATAATGCAAACCACTTGTGACTTTTATGGATTCTGTTTACATCCCATTGGCTAAAGGTCAGGAACCCAGATTTATTTTTTTAAAGATTTATTTATTTATTTATTTCTATCCCTTCCCCCCCACCCTGGTTGTCTGTTCTCTGTGTCTATTTGCTGCGTCGTCTTTGTCTGCTTCTGTTGTTGTCAGCGACACAGGAATCTGTGTTTCTTTTTGCTGCGTCATCTTGTGTCATTTCTCCGTGTGGGCAGCGCCATTCTTAGGCAGGCTACACTTTCTTTGGTGCTGGGTGGCTCTCCTTACGGGGGCACTCCTTGCGTGTGGAGCTCCCCTACGCGGGGGACACCCCTGCGTGGCAGGGCACTCCTTGCACGCATCAGCACTGCGCATGGGCCAGCTCCACACGGGTCAAGGAGGCCCAGAATTTGAACCGCGGACCTCGCATGTGGTAGACGAACACCCTAACCACTGGGCCAAGTCCACCACCCCCAGATCTTTTTATTTCATAGCCCAACCCCACCCTGTAAGAGATAAGGAAATCCAGGCTCAGAGAGATTACATGGCTTACCAAAACCACAGGGCTACTTTTATAACATGTCCTTATTTATCACACAATGCATTTGATGTGATTATTTTTAATTCTATGTCTCTAGGTAAAGAGTATTAACATTAATAATAATTGTAATTAGAAATTTTCCCTTTCGGAAACCTCCAATGGTGGCCTGAAATATTTTCCTTCAGTGCAGAGAAATAAAGGGGAAAGCAGTTAAAGAAGCATCCTCACTTTATGGAAACCAGGCTCCAGTAGTTTGGAGGCCGTTTTGTCTTGGCACCGACTGGAACCAATAATAAGTTCTTCGAACACACTTGAGGCTGGTAGAGGCCATTTGCTCTTCTTCCTGAGGCCCTGAGGTTCTGTGTGACGTGTTTGGGATCACTTTGACCCAGATGAAACATTAAGTCAGCAGCCAAGGAGCTGAACAGAACAAGGAAGGCAAGTGGAAACCATGGAAACAACTTGTTTTCTGTCAAATGTTGTAAATCATACTTCATCAATAGAGAATGCTGTTTTTTTCCAGCTCTCAAATATCTTCATGAATTTGACTTGAAGTTCTAATTACTGAGTCTGGAACAAGACTTCAAAATCTGGTGCTGGGTGACATTTAAGATGTTAGTGGAGTTGTTTGGTAATCAGCCATTCATATCTGGCTACTTTCCTGTTCACCTCTCTACTTATTTTCTAGTACGTACCTTGGTGTCTTTTCTTTTAAACTAGCCCACCAGGTTGCTCTGGATTCTTTAATTTCATGAATCTACAGACTTTCTTGATTAACCAGACATAAGACGCTTCCTCATAAGAATCCTGGGAGGAGGAAATACCGTGAATGCTTGTTCTTTAACACTTTTTCTCTGTGATATAAATATACTTACAGATCTATTATATGCCTAAATACATTTTTATGTGCACGCACAGATCAATTAAAGTGTCTTCAAAAAGAAAATAAAGTACTTTCAACTACAGTGGAGAAAAGTAACCTCAGATTAGGAGATTTGGGGAAAATACTACATAAGAGACACTGGTCCATAACCCACCCATTTTTATCTGAAACCAAGGAAACATCAGGGAGAGCACATTTTGGGGGTTCCTTTTTGGTGACTTGTCTCCAGGATTTCAGTTCCTGTGAGGCTTCTTAAACCAAATCACTGCACTGGATCACTTCCCAGCCTCCTCAACTGCCTGGCAGCCTCAGGAACACAAAAGTGATAATCTAGCTCTGTCGCTTATTTGCAGTGGGTCCTGGGAAAAGTACAATCGTTTCCAACCCTGAGTTCCCTCAACTGTAGGTTGGACTTAATAATCTTTTATACTGTTGTCGTAGAATTTCAGTGGGATCAAATAAGAAAAGAAAACATGAAATAGAGTACCAATAACATAGTAGAAACTTACCACATAGAAGCTCTTCTTTAAACACGTAGCCATGAGACACCCAAAGACTAAATTACTCCTTGAAAGATGTAGAACACTCTAAATAATAATTGAATTGGATTACCTCTATTTAGGTCTAATAATGGAATTGAAAATGAAGTTGGAATATCTGAATCAGAGTCAGATAAAATGGGTTAAAATCTGGAAAGTGAGATCATAAGGAAAAGCTTGGAAAAGACCAAACCAACATTTTAAGAGCCAAATTACCTATAGTATTTAAACATACCATTCTGCAGCATAAAACATTAAAGAAATCAAAAAGAAAAAAATTATTATTTAATAATTTATAATAGCCCTTTAATCATAACATATTTTTCCTCTTCTGGGTGGTGGGTTACCCTTGCAACAGCTTAATGAACTCCGTAGATCAGTGTGTTCTGCTACATAGATTGTGACAGTGACCAATCTTTCTGCCATTTATTTTGTGTTTCTCAGCAGGGTTCTGACCCTTAATTTGTTGAAAAAAGGTATATTAGCCATACTACCTTGCCTACAGCTAGGAAATAAAGTGCAGGCATCCCAGGATGGTAAAATTCAAGCTTTATGGTTCCTTGAGGATCCTCCAAGAAATACTCAAGTATTATAGGGGAAAATCATCAGGAAACAGGAGATTGGTTGTGGTCATTTGATAATAAAAAGGTCATCATAAACTTTCCTACAATGTGAGAGCAGTAACTCACAGTAAACTAACAAAAGGTAATTAATTGGGTGAAAATGAGCCAGAGGCATATTATACCTGAGAGGTTTTGAAGCGTTCTGAAGAGGGCTTACTAATGTGACGTTGAGGAGCTACAAGTCCACTAAAACACAATGAAATACACAAGGGATATGGCTAGACATCAATAGTCTGCTGCTACAGTGACATTTTCAGAACAAAAATATGGGCATGTCAACCCCTATCTACAGCATAAAATTTTCAAAACTTCCCTGCTCTGATTTAAAAAAAAAAAAAGCCTCTCCTGTCTACAAGGTTTAGCTTGGTTTCTTCCCCACCAACCTCTCCAGCACCAGCTGCTGGGCTTCTCCTCCTCCAAGCTTCAGGCATTTCAGCCACTCTGTGCTCCTTTCTGTCTCTGGGTAAGCCTGTTCCATCGACCACAGGGCATTTGCTTATGATGATCCCTCTGCATGGAAGGCTCCTACTTCACCAAAGTAACCACCCGTACAATTGCAAGCGTCATCTTCAACACCATTCCCCAGAGAGGCATCCCCTGAACTCCCTCCCCAAATGAGGTCAGGACCCTTGACTTTGACTCTCCTGACAACCTAGACTTCTCATCCTCAGATCCCTTATTATGCTTGAAGATTTTGTTTATTTGCGTGCTTATTTGATTAATATTATCTCATCCCCTTGACAATAAGCTCCTTGAGGGCAAAGACTGTCAGTTTTTGACACTATTGAGAGCTTACTTTACTGTGTCTGTCTTTTCTGTACTATTGAGGGTTTTATATGTTCTTGAGAAGCCTCTACAAAATGTTGAATTTATTAAGTATCATTTTTATGATTTTTAAAAGGAGTTTAATTTCTTTAAGTCATCTGGGCAGCTTTATCAAAATTTAGATGCCTAGGCCGTGTCCCAAGACATAGTGACTCAGTTGGTGTAGCTGTAGCCTGGACATCTCTATTTTTTTAAAAACCCACAAAGGATTCCAATGTCATTAAAATGTCAAACTCACTGGACCATACTTATAAATAAATAGAAGTGATTATTTATGCAATATCAAAAAGGCAATGCACTTCCTAAAAGACAAAGTATAGAGGAAAAGACTGATACATTTGACTAATAAAGATGAAATGTTTCTTAAGTAAAAAAAAATATTTAAAAATAAAGGCGAGCAGTAAATCTATAAAAGTTTTACAACATATATGTGTTGGTTGATCAGTATACCTCATATAAAAAGGTCTTTTACAACAGCTAATAAAATAACATTGATCTGTCCCAATTAATTTAAAATGGACAAAGGATATAAATGGTTACAACACAATAGAAAATATTGAAAGTGTGCAAAACACATTACAAATTAAAGACATGAAAATTAAAACTACAATGGGATACCATGTTCTCACTTTTTAAATTGAAAAAATAAGTAAAAATTTATTTATTTTAATAAAAATTGGTACTTTAGTTTCCTAGGCTGCTTAAAGCCGATGCCATGAAATGGGTTGGCTTTAACAATGGGAATTTATTAGCTTACAGTCTGAGGCCTTGAAAATGTCCAGATCAAGGCATCATCAAGGTGATGCTTTCTTTCTGGCAATCCTTGGCTTTTCTGCTACACGGCAGGACATGTGGCCGTGTCAGCTGGTCTCTCCCTTCTCTTCCGGTCTCACTGATTTCAGTTTTTTGCTTCCAGGGCTTTTTCTCTTTATCTGAATTTCATTCTCTTATAAAGGACACCAATAAGAGGACTAAAACTTATTCAGATTGAGGTGGGTCACACCTTAAGTGATGCAGCCTTATCAGAAGATTCTACGTACAAAGGGGCCAGACATGCAGGAATGGACTAAATTTAGAAAATATTTTTCTAGGGTACATACAGCTTCAGACATCCACACTCCAACCTCTGGACCCCAAAAAGACATGTTCTTTCCATGTGCAAAATGCATTCACTCCATCACAAGATCCCAAAGCCTTAAGTCATATCAGAAACAATGCTTTGTATGAAGTCTCATCAAAATCAGTTATGGGTGTGGTCTGTCCTGGGGCACAGTTCCCCTCTGTCTGTGGACCTGTGAAACCGAGAGAACAAGTAATCTCCTTCCAAAATACAAATGAGGGACAAGAATAAGATAAATATTCCCACTGCCATAGAGAAAGCAGGAGTCACAGGTCCCAAAGAGTTCTGAAACCCTGCAGGGCATACGCCATTAGATTTCAAGGTCTGAGAGTCATTTATAGGATGATGACTTTATCCTCACAGCCTGATGGAGCAGCAGCCCCATGTCTTCCAAATACTTGCACACCAGCCATGCTCTCCCCACACATTGGGGTGAAATTTCCACCCTGGTCAAGCATTGGGTTATAGCCAGAGGCTCCACAATTCCCTAGGACATAAGGCCCATCCTTGTCAAGCATTGGGTGGCAGCCATCCATAATCACCAGGGCATCTGGGAAAACTCTTCCTGGACAATGGGGTGGAAGGCTCACTCTCTCCAAGCGCTAGGACAGACTCAAGCTTTCAACACACATGGGTGGGCCTGCTCTCTTGGCATGAGAAGATCTCTTTGGTCCAGACTTCAGCTGGTTCTGCCCTTGAAGTGACTTTTCCTTCAGTCTCTCCCTTTCTGTCCCTTTTAGTCCAGGCTGGCAGTGGTTCTGTTCACACAGATTTCATACACACACCAAAAAATTGTCAGGTTTGCAGGGAGTCCAAACCTTTAGACAGGAGGACTTTCCACAGATCCTTCCTGAATAACTGCACCTCCAGTCCTGTCTTGCCCTGAAATAGCTGACTGGATCCATGTTCAGTTAAACCCTCACATGGAGCAATATTTTCTGGGGATTTGCTTTCCAGAAGTTCAGAATTTTTTAAACTATTAATGTCTGGTTTCTTTGCACCCAGGAGTTCAGTTCTCAGCTTATCCTTTTCCTCTCACATTTTATTATAAGCTGCAAGGAGAAGCCAGGCTATGCTCACACTTTTAGCTTGGAAATCTCCTCAGCTAAATATCCAAGCTCATCCCTTACAAATTCTGCCTTCCACCCAACATCAGAACTCCAATTTCTCTGCCACTTTAAAACAAGGATCTTCTTTCTTCCAGTGTCCAATAGCGTATTCATCATTTCTGTCTAAGGCCTCATTAGAAGTACCCTTAGACTCCATATTTCTACCAAAAGACAAGAGTCTTTAAAGCTTTTCTAGCAAACAACTCACAATTCTTCCAGCCTCTACTTATCACCCAATTCTAAAGTCATTTCCACATTTTTGGTATTTGCAATAGCAGCACCCCCACTTTCCAGGTACCAAAATCTGTTTTAGTTTCCTAGGCTGCTTAAAGCAGATACAATGAAATGGATTGGCTTTAACAATGGGAATTTATTTGGTTGCAGTTAGAGGTTGAAAATATCCAAAGCAGGGAAACGGATTTTGGCCCAGTGGTTAGGGCGTCCGTCTACCACATGGGAGGTCTGCGGTTCAAGCCCCGGGCCTCCTTGACCCGTGTGGAGCTGGCCCATGCGCAGTGCTGATGCGCGCAAGGAGTGCCATGCTACACAGGGGTGTCCCCCGCGTGGGGGAGCCCCATGCGCAGGGAGTGCACCCATGGGGAGAGCCGCCCAGCGCCGGAGGAGGGAGCAGCCTGCCGAGGAATGGCGCCGCCCACACTTCCCTTGCCGCTGACGACAACAGAAGCGGACAAAGAAACAAGACGCAGCAAAAAGACACAGAAAACAGACAACCAGGGGAGGGGAGGGGAATAAAAAAATAAAAAAAAAAAAAAAAAAGAAAATATCCAAAGCAAGGCATCATTAGGGCAATGCTTTCTTCCTGAAGACCAGTTGCTAGAGATCCTTGGCTCTTGTACCACATGGCAAGGCATATGGTAGCAATCTGCTGGTCTCACCCTTCTCTTTCAGGTTTTGTTGATTTCAGTTTCTTGCTTCTACGGCTTTCTCTCTGTCCGAATTTCATTCTCTTGTCAAGGACTGCAGTGAAAAGATGAAGACCCACTCACATTTATGCAGCCTCCTCAAAAGGTCCTAATTACAATGGATCTACACCCAATGGAAAGGATTAAATGGTTTTCTAGGGTTCATACAGCTTCAAACCACCACACTTGGTAAGGTCCAATGTAGGGGAAATGACACTCACAGACACTGCTGGTGGGAATGTAACCTGATACTTCCTTTATACAGAGAATTGTTTGAATTCTCAATATATGTTGAAGGTAAAGCCAATATATTTGCAGTTGGATATGATAAGGGTCTGAGGAGGAAAAATAGAGTCAAAGTTAGCTCAAACATTGAGTAATAAAGTTGCAGAATCATGCACATAGTATGATACCTTTTATATGTTGTTTAAAAACATATAAAGTAATGCTAATTATTTTTGATACATAGATGTAGAAAAATGAGGAAATATAAAAAACATGCCTGACAATGATAAACACAAATTTCAGGCAAGAAGTTAATTTTGGTGAGAGAGGGAGAGTTGAGGAATGCATCAGAAAGAAGTGAATACAGGCTTAAAACCTACCATGGATTAGACAGACTTGGAGAATGGATACACTGGGGTTCATTATATAATTCTGCATGCTTGATACATTTCATCATTTGTTTTTAATAATAATGTTTAACAGCAGGGGATGGGTAGATAAGGAGAGCTTCTTTTAAATTTTCCAACAAGATATAAAATGTCCTACTATATAAATTTGTATTTGTTATTAATTTAGATAATGGTATAGAGTCTCAGGAATAAAGGAAACATACCCCCAAAGTGTACAAAATCTTTGATCCATTTTGGGGATTTATTCCAAATAAATTATTAAGAAATTGTTTATAAATATACATACAAGGATGTTTATCAAGGATTCAAATACCCAATGATGGTGATTGAATAAATAAATTATGTTTTATCTATTCCATGTAAATATTTTCATCATTAAGAATGATGCATGAAATATTTATGGATAGAATTATATGATATGCCCATAATCATATGGGGCTGAAGAATGGGTAGAGTGTAAATGAAATGTGATTGGCCATTAGTTATTAATTATTGAAGCTATGTGGTGGGTACATTGAGATTCATTATGTTAATTCTCTCTACTTTTGTATATTTTCTGAATTCTTTATAATAAAAAGGGATTTAAAAAATTAATACAGAATTGTCCTGCAGGACATTGCAATGATGGATACAGGCCATTTGGATACATTTTGTCAAAACCTATAAAATTGTGCGGGGGGGGGAGGGGAGGCAAAGTGTAAACTATAATGTAAACTATAGGCCTTGGTTAGTACCATGCTTAAATATGTGTTCATCAGTTGTAACAAATGTACCACACTAATAAAGATGTTAATGTGGGGAAATGTGGGAGGGGGGCAGTGAGTGCGATCTATGGGAGTCCCCTATATTTTTGATATAACATTTATGTAATCTAAAGCTTCTTTAAAAATAAATAAAATAAAAAAGGAGGCCCCAAGGAAGTCATTCCTAACAAATGAAGGTGCCCAAATTTCTCCCACCGCCAAACACACACACACTAAGTACTGGACAAAAAAGCCTCTTAAAAGATGGAAGTGACTCAGTGCCAGGATGAGAAAAGCACCTGGTGCTGTAGCGATTTAGGGAAAGGAGCAGAATAGAGGTGGCAGAGCAAAAAGACGACACGCCAACATGCAGGTGCCTGTCCACTTTTGGTGTAGCGAGAATATGTGAGTTTCTCATTAGTCAAGTGAACACTGTGGAGTCCTTCTTTCTAGGACGGTACTCAAGCATGGGGCTGGCAGCCTAGGGAACTCAGGAACAAGGTTGATTGCATTAAGAGGGAGGTGGTGCTAAGCCAGCGCTCCTACAGGAGAGGGCTGACTGCTGTAGGCTCTGAGGTGCCCACAGGTGTGCACTGCATTAGTCAGGGCTCTCCAGAGAAAGAGAGCTAATAGGAGATAATATGACATGACATGACATGACATAGCATAAATATATAAAATACGTGCATTTATATAGGTCTGTTGATATAGTTTAAAATGTATTATAGGAATTGATTCACACGACCAGGGAAATTGGCAAGTCTGAATTCCATAGGGCCAGCTGCAAGTTGGGAACTTGATGGTGACATTTAATTGTCCAGGAGAACGTTGGAATTGTCCTGCATGACATTGCAATGATGGATACAAACCATTGTACATTTTGTCAAAATCTATAAAATTGTGCCGGGGGGGGAAAATGTAAACTATAATGTAAACTATAGTCCTTGGTTAGTACAATGCTTAAACATGTGTTCATCACTTGTAACAAATATACCACACTAATGAAAGATGTTAATGTGGGGAAACATGGGGTCTATGGGAATCACCCATATTTTTGATGTAACATTTATGTAATCTGAAGCTTCTTTAAAAATAAAAAAAAAATTAAATTATATTTAAAAATTGCCCAGGAGAAGCTAACTGGCTGAAATAGAGACAGGAATTCTTCTTTCGAACTTCTGAAATCCTCAGTTCTCCTTTTAAGGCCTCCAGTCCATTGGAGGACACTTCTCTCATTGCTGAAGGCAATCTCCTTTATTGAGTATAGATGTAATCAGCCATATATACAAGCACGTGACTAATGATTCAAATCCTTGAAATACCCTCACAGTAGCAGTCAGGCCAATGCTTGCTTCACCAACTAGACACCACACATAACCTAGTCAAACTGACACACGCAATTAACCATCACATGCATCAAGAGAGTTCCTTTGGCACAGAGAGCGCAAAGAGATGGTCACCATTAGATGAAGAATCAGCAGCAAGTGGCAGGAAGAAGACTATAAACTTCCCCATGCGCAGAGTTCTGGAAGAGATTGGAGGAGAGCAAGTACCTTAAGGATTAAGAAACAGTATTTGGGAAGTGGACTTGGCCCAGTGATTAGGGCATCCTTCTACCACATGGGAGGTCCCCAGTTCAAACCCCAGGCCTCCTTGACCCGTGTGCCCACGCGCAGTGCTGATGGGCACAAGGAGTGCCGTGCCATGCAGGGGTGTCCCCCTCGTAGGGGAGCCCCATGCACAAGGAGTGCGCCCCGTAAGGAGAGCTGCCAAGCGTGGAAGAAAGTGCAGCCTGCCCAGGAATGGTGCCGCACACACGGAGAACTGACACACAAGATGACGCAACAAAAAGAAAAACACAGTTTCCTGTGCCACTGAAAACAGAAGCAGACAAAGATGACACAGCAAATAGACACAGAGAACAGACAAACTGGGGCTGGGGGGAAGGGGAGAAAAATAAATAAATAAAAATCTTAAAAAAAAAAACCCACTATAAAAAAAAATAGTATTTATTAGTTTACAGAGATCATGCTTTGTAGAGTGTGACTCTGCCTGTACAAAATAGGAACACATTAAAAACACACAATATGTGTCACTGGTTCAAATATATGAAACTACATGGCAAAATGCACTTAACATATCAAGGTGACGACAATCATTTGGTCAAAGGAGACTTCAGACTTCTTTGTAGAACTTTTAATTTTTTACCAGAGGAGAGTATAAATGCATTACTAATATTAATTGTCAGAGACTGATATTGTTAACCAGTGTCTTTATTCTCCTCTTCTTCATGAGTATGCACTTCCTTTTTTAACCTCATTTTAAAATAAGTTTTAGATTACAGAAAAGTTACGTAAAAAATATAGGGCATTCTCATGTACACCACCCTCTGCCCCTCTCATATTTTTCCCTATTAACATCTTACATTACTGTGGTATATTTGTTACAATTGATGAACAAATATTGAAGCATTGCACCATTATGTGCTCATGAGCAAGATGTTAACCTCTCTGGGTTTAATTCATCTGGAAAATAGAAATACTAATACTACTTAACTAGCAGGATTGTTAATAAAGGTTAAATGGTATAATGACAGTTTCTGGCACACAGATACACCATGTGCATTAGCTATATTTACTGTTGTTGTTTATATTCCGTCTGCAGTTTGCATCCTGTTATCCTCTTAAACACTAGAACCATGGTCACTCCCAATGACCATGAGATGACAACTCCTAGAGAAGGTGCAGAAACTTGACAGGCTAATAGTCATTACCCCTAAATCAAGGACTTTGACCATGATGGTTAAAAAGAAAATGTCTGAAAAGGAGCACTGTGAGCCATTCCTTGTTGACCTGTTCTTTCCCTGACTTACTACTGGGGACTCTTTCCACCAGAGATTGGTGACCATAGCTTGCTTCACCAGGTCTTTGCCTCATTGTCATCTTTCTGCTGATTAGATCCCTCTGTGTTCACATGGGGCTTAGCGGCTTGAGATCTCCCCGTGTACTGCCATCCCAGGCCAGTCCTGGCCATTCCTGCCTCCCTCTCTTTTCCCACCACCCCCCAGAGCCAAAGTCTCTGAAACTAACTTTCTTCCTTTCTTCCTGCCTTAGCAATAATAGCACTGTTTTTCTATAACAAAGAAATAAAGAATGAGTTGTATACTTCATAATTTTGAAATAAAAGTAATCTTGTATTAGAATCTTTAAGTTGACATATATGTATACATATCAATTTGTATACATATGTATACACACATGCAATCTGATTTAGAAATAGCCATTTTACTGGTTTTCATTTGTATAGTCAGTTTCTGATTTTAAAATGGTTATAATTTGAATTGATAAACCACATCTTTCATTCATATCAATAGAAACAATATTTAAATTTATTTGAACCAAATCTAGCTAACATAAACAATTTAATTTTGTTTGGCTATGATTTAGAAAGAAATGGTTTTAACAGGATGATTCATTTTGCAATTTGTTATATTTAAAGTCTGTTTAAAAGTTTTTCCAGTATAAATATTATGCCAAGTACCATATCCATTTAAGTGTGTGAAGTATGGTCAGATATCTTTTTAACAAGTACTTACAAGTTATTGTTCCAGCATAATTGGACCTTAAGTGGGTTAGAGATGATTAAATATCCTTATTTACAGAAATAAAGATTTTGCAGTAAAAATTGGCATAATAATCCAAAGATAATACAAAAATCAGTGTGAACGTAGATTTAATTTTCTTATTAATATGAAGCATATTCATATCACAGTGTATAAGAATATTGGGGGGAAAGTTAGCCTCAATTCTGAATGTCTTCTCTTAATGCACTATTGTGGTTTTGCAGTGTCCAATGTATATATAGAAAGATAAAACACTAATTCTTTCTGTCCGGGAGACATCTCAGTAGTCTGTGCAAACCTGGGAGACAGCCAAATTGAGCCATCCATTCAGCCCTTCTGTGTGTATTTCCACCCTTACCATATTTCACTGTTCTTTGACCTATTTGCTTCTTTAAATGTAAAAAATGCTGAGATTCCATTCATTTTTCTTATGTAGTGATTCCAAGGATAATTTGTTCTGTGACAGCAATTTATAAAATATCAAATAAACCCATTAATGGAGCAACTGTTCAGGCAAAATGCCTTAAGCCAACTAAAATGCATTCTCTTAAGGAGGAAGGCTCATGAGAGGAATTTTTAATGGACCAAGGCACCTGCCTTCTGCCTTCAAGAGGACCCCACGTTGTGGCTACATTGAGGCTGGCCCTGTCACTAGACGCATCTTTCCTTATCGAAAGGATGCAGGGCTTAGGAAAAACAATTGTAGGTGCTCCCTTCACTTGACAGTCTTGAATGTCTGGGCACACAACCATCCCACGAGGAGTTTTGTTAAAATACAAATTCCTAAACAGCACTTCTTTTGATTTCTTGGGTCTGGAGTGTTTCTCAGGAATCTGAATATTGTCATGGATGAGAAATTGAGCTTAAACCCTTACAAGAATTTTAGTGCCTTCCAATGTCTCCTGGACCACTTTTTGGACATTTTTGAACTATTCCACACACACGAGTGGAATTGCTGACTATGTATTAAAACAGAAGCTATCATATAGAGTGTTTAATATGTGCTTGGTGCTGTATTTGGAGCTTCTTATACCCAATTTCATTTAATACTTCCAAATACCCTGACAAGTAGGTGGTAGTATACCTATTTAATCCATGATTAGTGGCAATACTTCAATCTTTCATCAATAGCAACAAATGTACGACACTAATGAAGAATGTCAAAGGGGAAAGTGTGGGAGGGGGAGGGAATGGGGCATCCATATGCCTATATTTTTTATGTAATATTTCTGTAATCTTAAGATTCTTTAAAATAAATAAATAGCCCATGTGATGTTTATTTTCAGAAAATCTCCAAGTATTTGAATTAACCACTACTGTTCTAACACGAGATCTTTTGGACAATGTAAGATGAGAACAGGGGACTCCACGACTCAAAGCAGGGAAGCTCATTCATACCTTAGGGATCACTTTTCTTCTACACACGAGATGGTTTATGATTTCATTCAATTGTCACTTACCTGTCACAAAATATGTGATGAACACACAACATGCGACGCTGTGTACATAAGAGGACTCATCTCCTAGGCCCGTGAGGGTTAGGCTGAAAACCAATGAGAAAACCATAGAGTAAATAAAATAAAACCCTTGACCTTAACCTAAAACATTCAGCTAACAGGTTCTGTAGCTCAGGAGATATATGTATGGTATTCCAAAGCAAGTAATAACCCAGCGCATTCGAATTAACAAAATTCCGCATATGATTTATTCATCGTTGCTTTGAACAAAGTTCATGCCTTCCTTTAGAGGAAAATACATATGTTTCTGCTTGCACAGTTACTTGACCAGTTTCCCACAGCTAGAGAAGGACAGAGGTAAGATTCCAAGTGATGTTCTCCCTTGCACCAGAGGCTTGGATTTTATGGACCAGTAATCTATCACAGTTACTTAATGATCCAACATAGTCTTGCCAGGTTTTAAATTTTAAACACTGCTGCATCACTTCCCATTATTTAGTTTAATGGCATTTTATACTACAGACACACATATTCCAAGATAAGGACATAATCTCAAAATAAAGAACAAGACTTTAAATCAAATAAATTTAACTTTAGAGGAAACCAACTGTATTGACCTTAATTTACCTGTTGGTCTGCATTTAGGAACCATGCCCCTCACTACACTTTGCTGATTTTTCACTGCTTCCCACATGCCCATCAGTTTTTCCCAGGTAGGTTAACAGTCCAATAAGAGCAAGGAACAAGTTTTGTGCCTTTGTGTTTCTGTAGCCTCCCAACGATGCTTGCTCCATATTATGGATAAGTTTGTCACTTTGTTTGAAGTGTATATTATGGAGTAGAAATTTTAATTTTTTATTAATTTGTTGGCACAGTACAGCTTTGAAAAGAAAATGTCTTGACTGGGAGACTAAAATATTTTGAAATGTAAATTCATGCAAACTAGGCAACTGAGCATTTCTGAATGCACATACATGATTAATAAATATACTTGTACTCTTTTCCTGTGTTATGATGATATGTATACATATATGTATGTGTATACATATATACAAAACCACAGTCGGATGTAGAAATATCCATTTTACTGGTTTCCATTTGCTTAAGCAGTTCCTGATTTTAAAATAGTTAGAATTTGATTTAAAAAATACATGTTTTTTATTCAAATCAATAAAATATTTAAACCTATTTGAATCAAATCTGGGTAACATAAACAATTATTTTGTTTAGCCATGATTTAGAAAGAAATAGTTTTAACAGCAGGGTTTATTTTACAATTTGTTGTATTTTATTTACAGTCTA
Organism: Dasypus novemcinctus; assembly: GCF_030445035.2. Taxonomy (NCBI): domain Eukaryota; kingdom Metazoa; phylum Chordata; class Mammalia; order Cingulata; family Dasypodidae; genus Dasypus; species Dasypus novemcinctus. Next base: position 28,749,537 of record NC_080701.1, on the reverse strand, counting down.
TTTAAATATTTATCCAGTATAACTATTATACCAAATTACTACTCCATTTAGTTGTGTGAAGTTTATTCAGGTGTCTTTTTAATAAGTACTGGCAGGTTATTGTTCCAGCATAATTGGTAATATATGAATAAATGTCTTTATTTATTAAAATAAAGATTTTCTGGTAAAATTGGTATAATAATCTAAAGATAATAGAGAAACTATTGTGAATGTGGATTTTATTTTTTATCAATATGAAACATATTCACATCACAGTATGTAAGAATATTGGGGGGAAATTAGTGCTAATTCTGACTCTCTTCTCTTGATGCACTACTGTGGTTTTGCTACACAATGTATAGGCAGAAAGATAAAACACTAAGTCTTTCTGCCTAGGAGATATCCCAGGAGTCTGTAAACCTGGGAGACAGGCAAACTGAGCCATCCATTCAGCCCTTCTTTCTGTATTTCCACCTTTACCATCAATTCATTGTTTTTTTATGATTTGCTTCTTTAGAAGTCAAAAATTCTGAAATTCCCATTCCTTTCTTTTATGCAGTAATTCCAAGGATTTCTTTATGTGACAACAGCTTATTATGAATTATCAAATAAACCCATTAATATAGCACACTTGAAGGTAAAAATGCCTTAAGCCAACTAAAATGTGTTCTCTTAAGGAGAAAGGCTCATGAGAGGAATTTATAATGGACCAAGGCACATGCCTTCTGCCTTCAAGAGGACCCCAAGTTGTGGCTACAGTGAGGCTGGCTCTGTTACTAGAAGCATCTTTCCTTGTTGAATGGAAGCAGGGCTTAGGAAAAACAATTTTAGGTGCTCCCTTCACTTGAGAGTCTTGAATTTCTGGGCACACAACCATCCCATGAAGAGTTGGTCTTTTTTCCCTTTTTTAAATACAAATTCCTAAACAGCACTTCTTTTGATTCAGTGGACCTAGAGTATTTCTATGGGATCTGAATACTTCTAAAGCCCCCTAGGTTATTCAGATCCAGGAGACGCCAAACATGCTTTGAAAAACATTTTCCTAGATATTATGAGGAGAATGAAAGGCTACCTTCCTTGACTTACAGAGGTTGATTAAATGGGAGTAGGTGAGAGGTGCCTGAGCAGTGACAGCTATCTTGGTGAGTTGATTTGAGATAACCAAAAAGTAAAGAACAAACATTTTCATGAGTGTTGATGGTCAGTAGTGAAGAAAATGTTAAGTGGAAAGGATCCCCAAAATCCTTTTTCTTCAGACCTTAAAATGGACTGAATTACTGCTGGACTAATACAATCATAAATAATATTTAAGGATATTTTCATGGCTTATATGAAGAGAAAATCAGATCATCAAACAATTCACATAATTTTTTTTTTTAAATGGGCACACACACTCAACCTAATAGAGATGAAGAACTGAAAGGACATTCATCAAAATATTCACTCTGGTTCTTCCTGGCTGGTGAGAAATGACGGGCATTTCCTTCACTTATTGCTGTTTTGCCATTAGAAAAAAAGTTCATAGTCACTGTAGAAAATGTAGGAGATACAAACGAAGTTACTTTTAAGAACATGAGCATGGGACTAATTCCAAGGTAGGCTGCACCTGGCCTCCTGCTCCCCCACAGCCAAGGCCACTGGACCCTGAGGGCAGCGCCAGCCCACAGTGACCAGGACTCCCCTCCCCCTGGGAAGCCCTGGAGGACGTCAGCCCTCCCTCTGCCCTGACCTCCCACCTGGGCGCTGCTTGATTTCTGGCTCCACTAGTACCACAGGTCCCTGACAGTTCAGGGCCTGTCCCTCTCTCATCTCCCTCTGCAATGGTTTCCTTTACCCCCAGAAACTGGGAATCTCCTTGATCTTGACAATCCCATACCCACATCTCAAACTGTTCTCTAGGACAATGAGTCCCAAACTTTCTTTATTCCTACTCCACCAGTAAAAAAGAAATAAAAACTTGTACCCTGATTATATGTATTTTTTTAAATTTTTATTCTAGTAATATGATCTCCAAACTTTTTGTATTTTATCTCATCAGTAAAAAAAATTTTGAGAACATCCTCAATTAGATTTAATTATATATTCTATTCGATTGTGTTATTTCATTAATTGTACATTACAATACAAAAACAGACATTTTAAAAGCATGAGATAAAAATAAACAGTAGTTCATTCATCACTTTAGTGCATGTACAACTATGTGATTATACTGAATACCATTGACTGTGTACTTTGGATGAATTGTATGCTTTATTAACATTTATCAATAAAATTGATTTGTTAAAAAAAATAGTAATTCTAATCTTTGGTTTCAACTCCCATAAACAACTGACATTTAGGCCCAAACAGCAGAATCTGTTCCAGAGTTCTAGAATCAGACCCAAAAAAACTGATCTCATAGTTGGGGTATCATTATACTAGGTTCCAGATTTCCTTACTGCTTCCAGTCAGCCTGAACCACCCCCTTTGTTGACCCTGGACTTCAAGTACCAAGTTCTACCTAAGGAACATGACATCTACCCTTCACCCCTTACTAAAGTCACCTGGTAACACCCTTCTGGATTGCCCACACAGCACCTATCACCGTCACCCACCTTTGAATGCCACCCTCTACTGTCCACTCCAGCTGGTATACAAGGTCCCACCCCAGTGGTCAGGTCTGGTCTTGGAGTCCTTATGAGTAATTTCTCCATGAGGCTAAGATGTTCAGTGTCACCATGCCTAATCTGAAAAGCCAACAGCCTAGCTTTCAAAGGAGAGGACTCTCTATTTAGAGTTAGACAGTGTCTGAGGTGATTTCCTTTCTCAAGCACCACACTCCACAGTGCCTGATACATATAATGTGCCCCATAAATTGCTGATTGGAAGACTGACTGAATAAATATAGTGTAGAGTAGTATGGAATAAGAAAATCCCTCCTGATGTTGCCATATATGTAAGTATCAGGGTGTCCAAAAGTCTTAATGCAGTTTTAACATTTAATAATTTTAGAACTATAAATGCTACAAATTTGCAAAGTTCAGTCAAATGGTCAACTATTCCTGTTTGTTTCTTTGTTCACTTATTTATTTAACAGGTAAAAAGAGCTTTATTCAAGGATTACTGCAGCAAGGAAGAGAAGTTCAAATTCAACGTTATCCAAACAAAAGGCAGTAAGGTTTTTTTAAAATATATTTTTATTACAGAAGTTGTGACTTACACAACAATCATGCACACCACACCGTTATGGGTCATTTCTTCCAGATTATGAGATAATATCATCAGACTATTAACACTATCTTCTGTAGTGTACATTAGCCATATTTTTTCCATACCCCCCTATTATTAACACAGTACACCTGTATTCCTTTTTATTTTATAATTATGCAGTTTTTTGAATTTTGAAGAATTAATTTTTAAATTAATTTTTGTCCCTTTGATTGAAAATGGCAAACACTGACCAACCAAAACATTGAAATGAAAAACATATTCCTGAAAATTCATGAAATTAAATAAGTGTTAAGTAAACGGGATAATAAAAGCTTCGAATGATTCTTCTGTACACTTCTGATGTTATAAAGCTTAAAACTGGTTTGAGACTTTTGGGACACCTTGGATGCTTCAGAGTAAAAAGTAAGATATATTTTGTGGCATAAGGATATACAACATAAACCAGTGTATCTTAAGCAGATTGACTTAGTTGTTTGTAGTTTTGGGTTACTGAATTTCATGGGGTTCACTTTTCTATGATTGCAGTAACAAATTACCACAAATCCAGTAGTTTAAAACATCACACATTTATTCTCTTACGTTTCTGGAGTCCAGAAGTCCAAAACCAGTCTAGCTAATGGTTTATTGATTTACTGACCTAAAAAAAAAATTTTTTTTCATTTCATTTACGTTGATTCATTTTTGTTGTTGTTTTTAACTCCCCTCACGGCCTGTGGACTGCTGCTCACTGAGACCATGGGCCCTCCACACTTTCTCAATGAATAAATTTGAATACCTGAGGCTCTGGAACTACATTTCCCAGAGTTCCCTGGGCGGAGAGTAAACCGTGTTCCGGGGCGGGAGGCTGTGCAAACCGATACAGGCCGGTCCCGGAACCCTGGAGGCTGAAGATTGCGCTCTGCCTGGTTGCTGGCTGCTGACCCAGTGGAGCTGGTAAGTGCAATGCACTGCTCTTTGAATTTGGGGACACATCCTATCCCTAGCATGTGTCCAGGGAGACTCTAGATATCTCTAGTTGTTTCTTTAGTCTGTTGTAATCAATTACCCCAAACTTGTGTCTTAAAAGAGTTAGTCTTCTTTCTGTTCTGGATTCAGAAAGTCCAGAAGGTTCTTGGGCTACAGTCAAGGTTGGACGGGGCCGTGGCCTTAGGGAAGGATGCTTTCCTTTTCCAGCTCCTAGGTCTTTTGCTGGGGTCCCTTCCTCCAGTTTTGAAGCCTGCCGTGAAGCTTGTGGCTTCAGTGATCTCATTACCTTCCCCTGTAGGCACATTTCCCTTGCCTCCCACTTAAAGACACTTGTAATTACCTTTAGAGCCTAATCAGATCATCTAAAATAATCTGCTATGGCAAAACCCTTAATTTGATCAGAGCTGCCAAATCCAGTTTGCCCATGTCGAGTTTGCAGGCTCCAGCACTTTATTTGGGACACCAAAGTTTTGCTGCAAAAGTTTTGAAGCCAGGATGGAAGAAGCTTCAGAGTTTTGGGATGGCATTCGATTTTTACAGAAAGGAAAAGGCAGTTAGCTTGACTCCTGTTGATTGGATGAGCGTTTCCTATTTACAGGGTCAGGTTTAGGGCAGGTGGGCTTTTATTTTGTATTCTGTCCAAGGGGATGAACTAGGGGCCATCTGGGTCAGTTGCCTTGGTGGGAATTTCAAATTTCAGAAGATGAAAGAGTGAAACTCAAGAGGGCATGTTTTTGTTTGTTGTTTTGACTTTGAGGGGCCTCCATGGCTGGCTTTATACAATTTTCTCACCAGGACAATGACATTCACAGTTTCCAGGGACTAGGACAGGGATTTTTTTGAGGGTCATTATTCAGCCTACGGTGATACCCCGCCTCTCCTGCCTTTCAAGTCCAAGGTTGTTTCAGTGTTCGGCTGAAGCATATTTAATCCTAATGCTGTAACATTAGTTACATACACAGTGGTGCTGAAGATAGCAGACCTTGGATGCAAAGTGTCTGGGTTGGAGTCACTTTGCATCCAAGTGTCACCTGTGAGAATGTGGGCCACTCCTTAGCTTCTCTGAGACTCAGTTTCTCCATCAGTGAAATGGAGCTAACAATAGTGCCTACTTCATAGAGTTGTTGTGAGGATGCAAATGCATTACCAAGTGCAGCTGCGGTTTTAAGGGAACCTCCTGTCCTGGATTCCTTCTTGGATTATTGTAACAATGATGTCTACCTTCCTCTGTCCCCAACCAGGTGTGCTCCCAAGGGTCCAGTTAGTCAGTCATCCAGGCAGCAAGTTCATTACAATTCTTGCACTTCTTCTATTCGTGGATCAGAAAACTCCTAATGCTCAGGAAAGTCCAAAGTAAGAACTGTGTTGTCTGCAATGCCTCGGGGAATTCCTGGGGTGAATTTTATCACCTTGGTAGCAGGCTTAATGTGTTTAGAGGAAGAAGCCGGTCCAGGAGCCAGAAAAAGAAGGAAAAAAAACTCATAGGGAAAGAAAAGCCACTTATCATCACTTATTTTTCTTAAATATAATTAACGTTATTTTAAAAGAGATTTTCGATTATAGAAAGGTTACATCAAAAGTATAAGGGATTCCCATATACTGCATCTCCTCCCACTCCCACATCTTCCTCTCTTAACATCTTAGAATGGTGTGGTACATTTGTTAACGACTGATGAATAAATACTGAAGCATTGCGACTAACAAAGGTCTATAGTTTACATTGTGGATTACACTTAATTCCAGTACCTTAAAAATGTCCTATGTTCCACCTGTTTTCCCTCCTCTCCCCTCAGAACCTCTGGTAACCACTATCTTTATATCAATGTTACATGTTCTTCCTTTACTACAATATTAGTAAGTTTACTTTGTCCACGGTTGCATTTGTCCCTTATGTTTGTTCATTCCTCAACTTTGAGGATCTTGGGATGGTGATGCCTGCTCTGCCTCACATTAAGAGGGGACTTCAGTCTTATAGGGCGGATGGAAGGGATTGTTTTGCTTGCTGTTGTAGATATTCTGTGTTTTGGAATGGGAGTTGTCCATTATCACCATTTTCTTAGTTGTCCTGGATGAGTCCAATGAACTGGAGAGCAGCTGTTGGAACTGTACTGAGATTCAGGGCTCAACCCGCATATAAAGAGACCAAAGATTTAAGTCGCTGAGACACACATCACGTGCAGGGAAATTATAAGTGAGTCTAACTCTGTTAAATTGGGGAAATAGGTTGTTATATAGTCCAAGGTAGGGTGCTGATTTCAGGGGATTGTGTGCCTTGCAGTAGCGTCCAGATGGCTCTAGAGCCCCCAGGAGCACCCCTATTTGAGGCGTTGTTCACAGTGGCAGTTAGTGAGATCTGCCTGAGACGTGCATAAGGGTAACCTCTGGAATGCCCTCCTGAGGCATTTTGAAATCTCTTAGCCATAAAAACTCTTCTGTATTTGATGTTTCCCACTTTCGGTCAGGGTCTTTTTCCAAATGCATTGCTGGCTGGTGCTTGGTATTAATCCCCGGATGCCAGGGAGACTCATCCCTTGGGGAGTCCTGTTCCATGCTGGAGGAAGTACATTTATTTGCTGAGTTTGAGTTAGAGAGAGGCCACCTTTGAGTAGCAAATAGGTTTTCAGGCAGTAACTCTTAAGCAATAGTTATTATTAGGCTAAGTTTCAGTTTTACAAGAATAAGGTTCATACATAGTTACATGCATTAATATTGAGGGCTTGGCATATTGGTCTGTTTTATTTTATTAGGCACAGCCTGTGTGCTTGAGAGGTTTGAGAACGTAGCAGTATTCCCCGAGATTGGAGTTTAATATTTTGTTGTTTATTGTGTAGGTCTCTACCCACTGACATAACACCCTGTGATAAGATGAGCACATTCATATTCCATAGAAGCATGCCCCAGGCCACCCTTTCCCACATATCCCCCTATCAACACCACCATACGCCAGTGCTCATCTTCTGCCATAGTCACAAGAACTTTCCCATAATTGTATTTTCAACCGCAGACCTCCATTTCCTCCGAGTTCACCTGTCCTTCCCCCAGTTCCATGGACAATCCAACCCACCTTGACATCCGTGCTCACCCTCACACTCCAGCACAGTCAACCCCACTCACATCCCTGCACCATCATTACTCCCATCCCATGCAAAACCACCCCTTCCACCTTATCGTTGGTTCTGTCCAGATTGAGCAGCTGCTCACCACTCTCTACTCCCTTTCTGTCTCCTGGCAGCCTAACTTTCAGACTATCTCTGTGAATCTGCCCAATATGCTTAGGTCTTACCAGTTAGCTCAAGAAAGTCCTTTACTAACTGACTAACTTTACTCAATGTAAGGTCTTTGAGATTCATCCTTGTTGTTGTGTGTGTCGTTACTTAATTCCTTCTTACATCTGAGTAATAGTCTATTGTATGTATATACCCATTTGTTTATCCATTCATCTGTTGGTGGACACTGGAGTTGCTTCCAGCTTTTGGCAATTGTGAATAATGCCACTGTGAACATTGGTGTGTATATCTGTTTGTGTCCCTGTTTTCAACTCGTCTGGGTATATACATAGTAATGGGATTGCTGTATCATATGACAAATCTGTAGTTAGCCTCCTGAGTAATTGCCAAACCATCTTTCACAGTAACTGCAACATTTTACATTCCCACCAGCAGTGAATGAGGGTTCCCAATCCTCCACAGCCTCTCCAACACTTACAGTTTTCTGTTTTTTTAATAGCAGCTAGTCTAGTAGGTGTAAGATAATATCTCATTGTACTTTTTGCATTTGCCTAAAAACTAGTGAAATTGAGCATTTTTGCGTGCACTTTTTAGCCATTTGTATTTCCTCTTTGGAAAAGTGTCTATTGATTTTTGCATGTTGATCTTATATCCTGCCACGTTACTGAAGTAGTATATCAGCTCTAGAAGGTTTGTTGTAGATTTTTTCAGGGCTTTCTACATATAGGATCATGCCATCTGCAAATAGTGAAAGTTTTATTTCTTCCTTTCCAATTTGGATTCATTTTATTTCTTTTTCTTGTGGTGTTTTTATGTGGCTTTGGTATTAGGGTGATGTTGGCATTATAGAGTGGGTTAGGTAATGTTCCCTCTACTTCTATTTTTGGAAGATTTTAAGCAGGATTGGTATTAGTTCTTTCTGGAATGATTGGGAGAATTTACCCATAAAGCCATCTGGTCCTGGGCTTTTCTTGGTTAGATGGTTTTTGTTTACTAATTCAATCTCACTACTTGTGATTGGTCTGTTGAGTTCTTCTATTTCTTTTTCTGTCTGTAGATTGCTTGTGTGTGTCTAGAAATTTATCCATTTTATCTAAGCTATCCTCTTATGATACTCTTTATTTCTGTGGGATCGGTGGTGATATCCCTGTCTCATTTTTCTTTTATTTATTTGTGTCTTCTTTCTTTTCTTTTTCTGTCAGTCTAGCTAAAGGCTTGGCATTTTATTAATCATCTCAAGAAACAACTTTGGGTTGTGTTAATTCTTTCAAGTGATTTTTTATTCTCAATTTTATTTAGTTCTGCTATAATCTTTGTTATTTCCTTCTTTCTGCTTGCTTTAGTATTACTTGATTGTTTCTAGTTCCTCCAGATGTACAGTTAGGTCTTTGATTTTAGTTCTTTCTTTTTAAATATATTTATGGCTATAAATTTCCCTCAGCACTGCTTTTGCTGCATCCAATAAGTTTTGACAGGTTGTGTTATCATTTTCATTTGTTTTAAGGTAGTTACTGATTTATTTTGCAATTTCCTCTTTGACCCACCAATTTTTAAAGAATGTGTTGTTTAACTTCCATGTATTTGTGCCCATTCTGGGTCTCTGCCCCGCCCCCCCCTTTTTAAATTTCTCTCCCCTCCCACCCTCCCACCCCAGTTGTCATTTCTCTGTGTTCATTCACTGTGTATTCTTCTGTGTCCGCTTCTATTCTTGTCAGCAGCACCGGGAACCTGTTTCTCTTTTTGTTGCTTCATCTTGCTGTATCAGCTCTCCATGTGTACGGCGCCACTGCTGGGCAGGCTGGACTTTCTTTCTCAGTGGGCAGCTCTCTCCATGGGGTACACTCCTTGCACATGGGGCTCCCCTACACGGGGGACACCGTTGTGTGACAGGGCACTCCTTGCACACATCAGCACTGCATGTAGGCCCGCTCCACACAGGTCAAGGAGGCCCTGGGTTTGAACCCAGGACCTTCCATGTGGTAGGCAGACACTGTATCCATTGAGCCAAGTCGGCTTCCCTCTGCCCCCTTCTCTTGCTGTCAGAGCAATTACTTCATATAATTTCAGTCTTTCTAAATTCATTGAGACTTATTGAAGAAGAAGTATATCCTGCTGTATGTGGGTGTAATGTTCTGTCTGTGTCTATTAGGTCTAGTTCCTCTAACATATTATTCAAGGTCTCTTTATTAACCTTCTGTCTAATGGTGATAATAGTGTATTATAGTGCCCCTACTATGATTGTAGAGGCATCTGTTTTTCCTCTTAGTTTTGCCATTGTCTCATGTATTTTCAGGCACCCTTATTAGGTGCATAAATATTCATGATTGTTCTTTTTTTCTTGATGGATTACCCCTTTTATTAATATACAGTGTCCTTCTTTGTCTCTTACAGTAGTTTTGCATTTAAAGTCTATTTGTTAGATACTAATGTAGCTACTCCTGCCCTTTTTTGGTTATTGTTAGCATATAAAATCATTTTCCCAACCTTTTACCTGCAACTTCCTTGTGTCTCTGGGTCTAAGGTGAGTTTCTTGTAGACAGCATATAGATGGGTCATATTTCCTTATCCATTCTGCCAATCTGTGTTTTATTGATTGGAGAGTTTAATCCATTAACATTCAGTGTTATTACTGTCAAGGCAGTACTTGCATTAACCATTTTTTCTTTAGATTTATTATATTTGTCATATTTTGTTTTTATTTCTTTTTATCCTCTTAGGTACTCTTATTAATGATCTTTTCTACACTCTCCTCCAACCCTCTGTCTCCTGTTTTTTCCCTTTCAACCTGCAGAACTCCCTTTACTTTTTCTTTTTTAGTCTCCCACCTCCCCCTTCCCCCCTGCTGTTTCTGCTGTGTCCATTCACTGTGTGACCTTCTATAACTATTTCTCTTTTTGTCTTCTCTTCTTGTCTTTCTCCTCTAGGATTCACCAGGATTCAATTCTGGGCACCTCTGATGTGGAGAGAGGTTCCCTGTCACTTGCACCGCCTCAGTTCCTGGTCTCTGCTGTGCTTCACCTTGACTCTCCCCTTCGCCTCTCCTTTGTTGCATCATCATCTTGCTGTATGACTCACTTGCATGGGCACTGGCTCTCCATGCAGGCACTCAGTTTGCTGCTTGGGCACTTGGCTTGCCATGTGGGCCCTCAGCTCACCATGCAGGCACTGGCTGGCTGCACAGGCACTCTTTGTCTTCTTCTTTTTCACCAGGAGGCCCCAGGGATCAAACCCGGGTCCTCCCATATGGCAGGCATAGGCCTTATCACTTGAGCCCCATCCGCTTCCCCCTTTACTATTTCTTGATGGATAGGTCTCTTGTTGACAAATTCTCTCAGTATCTGTTTATCTGTGAATATTTTGAACTCTCCCTCATTATTGATTGCCAGCTTTAATGAATACAGAATTGTTGGCTGGCAATTTTTTAAGAGTGAAAAATCATACTAAATAAAAAGAAGTAAGTATAAAACGGTGAGGAAAAAAAAAAAAGAAACAGGAAAAAGTGAAACAAAATAAAAAACTAGAAAAATGTGACAAGAGTAAAGAAAATGAAGACCAAACAAGAGAAGGCGGAACCAAAGAAAAGAAAGAGAAGACGGAAAAATGAAAGAAAGAAAGAAAATAAGGAGAAAAAAAAATTTTTTTTTTTTAACTAATAGAAAAAAAAGGCCTTCCTCTCAGGTCACCAGCAGCCCTCCCAGGCTGCCAGTGCTCACCAGTCACTCGCCCTGCGGCCTCGCCTCCACAGGTGAGGTACCGGATGTAGAGAAAAAATTAAATAACTTTTTAAAAAAGACTGTCAAAAATTAAAGGAAATAAATGAAACACCTCGGTCTAAGCTTCCTTGGCGAGGCTGCTCGGCCCGCCCCCCTCCCCGGGGAGCCCGCGCGGCCCCGACAGCCGGCTGGGTCCCTCTCTGGCTCCTCCTCTTCCGGCCCGGGCACCCGAGGGCTCGCACGCTGCCCCTCACGTCGCCCCTTTCTCTCCGGTCGTTCGGGCGTCTGACCGCTTGCCGGCTGCCTCTCCCTGCCCCCCTCTCACCCGAGCTGCGGGGTGCCTGTCCGCCCACCCCCTGACCGAGGCGGATCCTCTCTCCCAGGGCGGGTGGTCGTGGCAGCTCACCTGATCCCCGGAGCCCCAGCGCGCAGGCTCGTGTCTCCTTCTCCTGGGATCTGGCGGAAATCCTGTCCCGTCGCCCTCTCTCCCCTCCCCACTACCCCTCTCTCCCCCTGACCAGCTGGGTGCCGTTCCCCCACCCCTGTTTTCTCCACAGGCCCCGACCTCGAGCGCCTCCTGGGCACCGGGACGCACCCCTGGTCGCCCGGTGGCTTTCCTCGCTCCGGAGCCGGCTGGGCGCTGGTGTTCCAGCCAAATCACTCCCCCGACTTCCTGCTCCCTCTCAGCGGGCTGTGCCCTGGCTTGCCTGCCCGCTCTCCCCCGGCTTCCCTCACCCCTGAACAACTGGGTCCCCCCTCTCTAGCTGCCCTCTCCATTGCCCCTGCGGCCCTGCAGCTTCCCTTCTACCAGGTAAACCTGCCTACCTTCCCCCCATTTCTGGAGGAGGAGTGCAGCCTGCCACTCTCCCTCCGCCATCTTGGATCTCCTTTATTGTCACTTAAAATTCTTCAATTCAGTAATTCCAGAAATCCAGGCAGTGGGGGCAGAAGACTATCTTAGTCCAAAACTGTTCTTGTGCTGCTTGTAGACTAACATGTGAGAGCAGCGCCTCAGCATTCTCACAGGTGGGCTACCTCTGTGTGAACCTGCTTTTAACTCTTCTGTCTTGGGCTCTTGCTTAGGATTTCAGGAGGGGAAAAAAAGACTTTCTTTAGCCAAAAAAATAGTTGAAAGCCAGTACTGTAGATGACAAAGACCTAGAGACTGAGAACTGGACAAGGAGTTCCACATGTCAACCTGCTCTCCAGGGGCACATCCAAGAAGGTGGTTTGTAATTGAATTAGCATGGCACTTAGCAATAAATCACAAGATTCAGTCCAACGGTTAAATGTTGACCATTCAGTCTAAGAGAAGAAATAACCCAATGGAGTTACTACAGCTAAGAGATTTAAAATGTGGAGTCGGGAGGCCATTCAGGAACTTCCTTTTATGTTGGTCTCAGCCATGAGTCACAAACTGCCAAGGTATGCCAAACCCAAAGCAAACATTTTTCTAAGTACATCTGGACTCCATGAAGCAGCAAAAAGATAACGATCAGTAAACTGTCTGACTTGAAGGACACTTGGAAATTCCCACACATCCACCAATCATAATTATTTATAAACAATTTTTGTAGTCTTCTTTAAAAATCCTGGCTTGAAAGCCCCAAGACGGGACACAGTATGGGCTGCTATCTGAATGTGTGCCCCCGAATTGCAATTATAAGACTCCAGATAAATGCTCATGTTCCTTTGCAGCTCTGTTTGTTATTTTTCAGTCGATAAACCAAAGGACAGGTATACTCTTTTATCTACAGAAAGTGGCAAGTCTTGCCTAACAGTCAAAGCTCTCTGGATTCTGCCAAATTCTATGTATCCTCCCTTTCTTTCACACCATTTATATTGGTCATTGTTCTCTAGAAAAACAGAATGAACAGGATATGTGTGTGTGTGCGTAGATAGATTTTTAAGGAATTGCCTCACGTGATGGTGGGGGCTTATTATTCCAAAATCCATAGGTGAGCAGACTGAAAACTCAGACAAGAGGTGATTTTTTCTTCTCCAAGAAACCTTAGTATTTTTCTCTTAAAGTCTTCAGCTGATTGTCTGAGGCCCACCCACATCTTTACTTAAAGTCTGCTGACTGTAGATGCTCATCACATCTATAAAGTACCTCCACAGTAACATCATGACTCATTTTTGCCAAACACCTGAGCACCATAGCAGAACTTAGGTGACACATAAAATTCACCATCACGCCACTCTTACAGATCAACCACCCACTGTCTTAGTGAGTTGCCCCAAAAACAGACCCTGCCACCAGCATTGATGTGCAAGTTATTTCTTAGAGAAGTGCTCCTAGAGATACCTATAGGAGACTAGGGGAAGGGGGACGGGAAAGGGGAAGAAGCCAAGCCAGTAGGAGATTCAGGCAGATCCCCCAGCTTCAGCTACAGCCTGGCTATGAATTACAGCTCAGAGTTTGCCCAGACTCACATCAGAATCCAGGCCAGGGGCCCAGAGAATTGATAAAAGTGACCTGAAAGGGTCTGGGTGGCACATAGCGCTATCTCCCCTGCCAGCCACATTCTCAAATCCCTCCCGACCCCGTGTGCCCTCCTAGTTGCCCTGAATACGAGGTGTCCTCTTGTACTTCTACTGAAGGCCCTAGGTCCAGTGGGTTGACTTCAGGTCACCAGGGAGTTCACTCTCCAGATCTTTGCAGGCTTTTCAGGCCTACCTATTTCATTAGGCCTGGATGATTCCTGTGTTTACATTCCAGTAGCTTAACTAGTATATGTTCCAATATTGAACAGGTTGGATCCAATTTTCCGGGAATCTGGTGTCTCCCCATCTTCAGATTTAATTTCTGCTTCCAGCCTAGGAGTGCATTTGGTTATCTTATCCTTTCTTGAGATACATTTAGCATTGAGTTCAAATACTGGCTAGCTATGTCATCTTCATGCCAGGCATCACTGATCCCTTCAGCGCCTTTTTCGTTTGATTATATCACATACACAACCACATTATGATTTACATAATCATAATCTTGACCTAGTTTTAGTGCATAATGAAAGATATGGCCTGGTGCCTTTGAAGTCAGGAATATCTGACTTTAAATACTAAATAAATTGGTAATCTTGGAAAGGATTTAACTCTTAGAAGTTCCTGTTTCCTCATCTTAATATCAGTTACTCTTACTTACATTAGAGGTTAAAAATGATAGGTATAAAATTCTTTACATTGCAGGTGGCAAATAAGTATTCAATAATTGGTACTTTTTATTATATCCAGTCTTTTGTTTACACTTGAATCCTATTCCCAAGTAAATTGTCACATCTTTGGGGGAAAACTAATAAATATAGAAAAAAAATTAATGCAATAAAAATAACTGTTTTTAGCAGTGAGGGGAACATGAAGGAAAAAACACAAGCAAAAAGAATGTTAGCTCTATTAAAATGCAAAAAAAGATGACATAAATACATGAAAATATTGATGATTGTTATTCCAGAGTAATGAGATTAAGGAAATTTTTTTCTCTTTATATAGTTCTGAGTTTTCCCAATGTATCATAAAGAGCTTCAGGTAAATGTTTCTGTAGCAAAGACATATTATCTAAAAAAAATTCTCCAATCAGAAAAAAGATTATGAATAAATATTAAGACAGAGTCAACTTCCAGTGACATATTTTTGCTTAACTGTTTCCATTTAACTTCATATTTCTCTTTACAGATGAAGGCAAATGATTACTTTGCTACCTGTAATTCTCATAATTTTTCTAAGCTTGTAATGTATTAAATGGATCAATGCTCACAAGCAGACCTTTGCCATGGTCCCTTTTTTTCCTTAGTGTTTCAATTTGATTGCCTTTTCTTTGGCCAATGAAGAGATAATGATTCCTGATAGCTTATAGTTGTATCCATAAAGTTTTCTCAGGTTTGAGATTTTCTTTATATACATATTATCCTTATGTTTAAGTGACATCATATAATAAAAACTACCATCGAGAATATTATTTGGAAATCACACTTTCCTTCAAAACTTTGTAGACCTGGTTATATTGACTTTTGGCTTTGGATATTTCTGTGGGGCATTCAGTTGCCAACCTGATACTTTCTCCCTTACACAGTATTTGTTTTTTCTTCCTAGATGCCTGAGTTTACCAGAATCTTTTGTCAAACATGTTCAATCAAATTTCCTTAGACTTGATCTCAATTTCAGATTCAACTTTTGCTTCATTTCAGGAAAATTTCCTTGTCATTTCTTTGTGTACATTTTCTTTTGTGCTTGTTAAGTTCTCTTCTTCAGAAGCACCAACTGTCTTGATGTTGGATTGTCTTTGACTGTTTTCTATATCTATTGGCTTCTCTCTATTTTAATGGCTTTCAGTTTTCCATGAGTGTTTGATATGAGTGTCAAACTATTAATATTTACTGTATATTATTATATACGTTATATATAATAAATATTATATATAATATTTACAGTAATTTAATATTATACTGTATATACTTTCTTCCTTGCTATATATAATTATTTATTTGCTCTGTTTATTCCTTGGGTCTGAAATCTTTCTTTCCATAGCTTGTATTATTTGACCTTCTTGTTATTGTACCTCTTTTGTTAATGAGTCCATTTTCAATATTATGTACCTCCAAGTACTTGTAAAGAATCTCTTTCTATTGTTCAGATTATTTTTCTTCTTGAATTGTCCAAAGTCCAGGTTTCATCATTGGTGGGCTGGATTTTTATCTTGTTCTCTTGGATGGGAAGTCATTTCCTGTTTCTTTGTACATCTTAGAATATCAGAGTACCTTGTGATATTTTAAAATGTTAACCCTGAACTCTCTGTTCTTTAAGTTTAGTTCAGGTAGTGATGTGACGGGATTTTCCCCAGTGCCAGGAACTAACAAAAACAAACCAACCAATGTGTAAAAACACCTTAAGAAATGATAAGATTTTCCTACAGGGTTTGCTGAGATGATTAAGTGAACATATGCAAATAAGAACAATCCACTCAAAGAAAGCACTAAACAAAGTAATTATTACTACAGGTAATTATATACAGGCTCTGTATTTTCTGAGCCTGTCTTTTCCTGAGCTTGTGCTTGCCTTGTGCATGGCCTTAGGATTTCCTGCATTTACAGGAACCCCAGTGACCCACCTACTAACTTTGTAGTAGACGTTCCCCTCCTGTGTGCTCTACTGTGTATCTTAAAGCTGGTAATTCTCTGCTTGGGGCCCCTTGGATTTAATTGTTTATACTGCTGTAACTGTCCCATAAACTGCTTCTGCTCTCAGGGCAAGTTCTGGGTGGAAAGCCAGAAACAGGTGTCCTATTTTCAGCCTTTCGGGGCACCAACTTCTAGGCACCCTACTGTGCATATTGGGGTTCCTCAGCTCCCCCTGGAACAGAGCCCGGGATCCACAGTAGGAGCATAGGCCAGCCTCTCGCCACACTGGACGAGGGTCAAGGGAGGGGCAGCAAGGGCACCACGAGGTTCTCCTATTTTTTTTTTAAGGGCAGAGTTGCCATAGCATTTTATTATCTTTACAGAGACAACCACTAATGCTTTGATTGAAATACACTCACTCGGTGGTGATTCAGCATACAGGGCAAAGAGAAATATCTTTGGGAAAGGTAGAACATTAGCAGATATTACCGTTTGGTTAAAACAAAACTGAGCTGCTGCTGGTTAAAGGTTAGAGGACTTCTTAGCATGGCCCATTTTCACTCCAGCCTCCTGCAACTCAGTAGCGTTAAGAAGCCTTCAATTCACCTCACGCTACAGATGCCTGGCAGTGGGGTAGTTCTACTTGCAAGTCATCTTTCACCCCTAACACATCCATCCTCATGAGACTGGTTGTCCCAAGTGAAGGTTCAGAAAATACAGTCCGAGCTGGCAAAATTGGCTCCGGCAGCTTCTTAAGGGCCCTCTATTTCTCAGTTTGACTTCTGGCTTAAACCAGCTTAAGCAGCTTGAGCTTCCCAACATCACTAGCAGCTTCTCCTTTTGCTAAGGATAGTTGTTTTGTCTAGGCACTGGTTGTGGCCTCCAATGAACTACGCCTTGATACTCGTGGCCCTGCGGCATGGCCTTCAGCCTGTGACTTGCTCTCATCAGTAGAGTGCAGTTAAAGGGATGTGACCGTTTGGGCCTACATCGTAAGAAGGCCTGGCCTCTTCTGCTTTTGTGCTCTTCTGCTTTTGAACTCTGAGCTGTCATGTAAGAGGTTCCACTACCCTGCTGGAGAAGACCGCTTGGAGAAGCAACCCTGAAGAGCACTTGCAGAGATAGACAAGCCCGGCTGCCCCAGGGTCTTTGTCAACCTGTTGACTTCATGAGTGACACCAGCAGGACTAGCAAAAGAGCTCAGCCAAGCCCAGAACAGATTGGAGGATAGTGAGCAAAAAAGAGATGCTTTAAGTCACTAAGGTTTGGAGTGGTTTGTCAGCAACAGTTGACAGACAAAGCACTGACCATCCATAAGATGCCTTTTTTTTTTTTCCTAAATAAAAGACAATTACTTGAGGGACGTAGATGTGACTCAACTGATAGAGCATCCGTCTACCATATGGGGGGTCCAGGGTTCAAACCCAGGGCCTCCTGACCCATGTGGTGAGCTGGCCCATGCTCAGTGCTGATGCGCGCAAGGAGTGCCCTGCCACACAGGGGTGTCCCCCATGTAGGGGAGCCCCACGTGCGAGGAGTGTGCCCATCAAGAAGAGCTGCCTCATGTGAAAAAAGCACAGCCTGCCTAGGAGTGGTGCCACACACACAGAGAGCTGATGCAGCAAGATGATGCAACAAAAAAAGACACACATTCCTGGTGCTGCATGACAAGAATACAGGTGGACACAGACGAACACACAGGAAATGGACACAGAGAGCAGACAAGGGGGGGAGGGGAGAGAAATAAATGAAATAAAAATAAATCTGAAAAAAAAAACAATTACTCGATTGGAAAAAAAATGTGACAAAGGTTTTCCCACCACACCCTTTTCCTACAGTTTTTGTAAATTTGTTGTTTCTTTATTTCACTCTTCCCAATGTCTGCAACCCTTTAACTGTTTCTAGAGCTTTGAAGGATCTGGCCCTGACAGGTGTTGCTTGTTGTTCAAAGATTTGACCGGGGAACAGAACCCTGGACGGTCTCATGCTGCCATCTTAATCAGTTGCAGTGCCCCTCTGCTCTGAAGTCCATTCACTTCTGTTTTATGATTTTTCATGATTCTTCACAATTTATGGTCCACCAAGACTTATCTCTTCTTGTTTTCAATGCCTTGAACTCTACTGTGAATAGTTCTTCTCTTTATATCAAGAACTAGTTTAAAAACCTATTTTATTTGATACCAGTTGGAATCTCCCTTTATTCGTAATAGGAAAGCCACATATAAACTGTTGATCATTTGGCTTTTCAATTGTTCTGTCATTTGATTTTCTGATGATTAAAAGATGGAAGAAATGATAATACTTTCCTAAAGGGTTACTGAGCTGATTAAGTGAACTTAATGCAAATAAAAACAGTTCATTCAAAGAAAGCACTAAACAAAATAATTATTACTACAGGTAATTATATTCATTGTTTACATTGAAATATTCAAAATACATTGTAGCTACAATTAACCTACTTAAGAAAATCCAAATGCAAAAGGAATACAATTTTCTTTTGTTCTGTTTTGCTTTAGGAGATCATGGATATTGAAGCGTATTTTGAAAGAATTGGTTATAAAAGCTCTAGAAAGAAATTGGATTTGGAAACGCTAAGTGACATCCTCCAGTGCCAGCTCCGAGCCGTTCCCTTCGAGAACCTCAACATCCATTGTGGGGAAGCAATGGAGTTGGGCTTAGAGGCCATTTATGACCAAGTTGTGAGGAAGAAGCGAGGAGGGTGGTGTCTTCAGGTCAATCATCTTCTGTACTGGGCTCTGACCACAATGGGTTTTGAGACCACAATTTTGGGAGGTTACGTTTACAACACTGTAACCAGTCAATACAGCAACAGGATGATTCACCTCCTGCTGCAGGTGACCACAGGTGGCAGAAAATACATCGTGGATGCAGGGTTTGGACGATCCTACCAGATATGGCAGCCGCTGGAGCTTATTTCTGAGAAAGATCAACCCCAGGTGCCTTGCATCTTCCGCTTGACGCAAGAGGGGGAATTCTGGTACCTGGATCAAATTAGAAGAGAGCAGTACATTCCAAACCAGGACTTCCTTAATTCTGATCTCCTGGAGAAAGATAAGTACCGAAAAATCTACTCCTTTACTCTTAAGCCTCGAACCATTGAAGATTTTGAGTCTGAGAATATCTTCCTTCAGACATCGCCAGCATCTGTGTTTACAAGCAAGTCCTTTTGTTCCTTGCAGACACCAGAAGGTGTCCACTGTTTAGTGGGTTTCACCCTCACCAAAAGAAGATTCAATTACAAGGAAAATACAGATCTGGTAGAGTTTAAGACTCTAAATGAGGAAGAAATAGAGGAAGTGCTGAGGAATCTCTTTAATATTTATTTAGAGAAAAAACTTGTCCCCAAACATGGTGACCGATTTTTTACCATTTAGAGTAAGGAGCAAAAAATACTCTTCAGTTCAGAAATAGACTCTCACTTTGGCCAATTGATTTTTCACAAGGCACCCATCCACTCAATTGGGAAATACTAGTCTCTTCAACAAATGGTGGTGGGAGAACTGAATATCCATATGCAAAAGAATGAAGGCAGACCCTTATCTCGTACCATATGAAAAAATTAACTCAAAATGGATCAATGACCTAAGTATAAGAACCAGGACTCCAAGAAGAAAATGTCAGGAAGAATCTTCAGGATCTTGTGCTACATGATGGTTTCTTAGACTTTATACCCAAAGCACAAGCAACAAAAGAAAAAATAAATGGGACCTCATCAAAATTAAAAGCTTTTTTTCATCAAAGAAATTTGCTATGAAAATGAAAAGACAACCTACTTGATGAGAGAAAATACTTGGAAACCTCATATCTGATAAGAGTTTAATTTCCAGAATATATAAAAAAATTCTACAACACAGCAATAAAAAAACAAACCAAATGAAAAATGGGCAAAAGACTTGAATAGACATTTCTCCAAAGAGGATATACAAATGGCTAAAAAGCACACAAAAAGATTGACTGTGCCAATTAAAAGCACCCACTAGAATGGCTACTTTAAAAAAAAAAAAAGGAATTACAAGGGCTGGAGAGGATGCAGAGATTAGGAACACTCATTCATCACAAGTGGGAATGTAAAATGGTACAGCTACTATTGAAGATAGTTTGGCAATTACTCAGAAAGCTAAGTATAGAAGTCCTATTTGCCCCAGCAATCCCTCTACTTGGAATACACCCAAAAGTATTGAATGCAGGGACTTGATCACATATTTGCACACTGATTCATAGTGGCATTATTCACAATAGCCAAATGATAGGAGCATTCCAGGGGTCCATCAACTGATAAATAAAATGTGGTATATATTTTCGATGGAATATTATTCAGCATAAAAAAGTAATGAAATCCTGATGCATGCAACAACATGGATGAACCTTGAGGACATTATGCTGAGTGAGATAATCCAGACACAAAGGGACAAATATTGTGCGACTGAAATGATACAAAATAATTAGAATAAGCAAACTCATAGAATCTAGAATTTAAGTTACCAGAGGCTGGGTTGGGAGTAGGGAATGGGAAATTATGCTTATTTTGTATAGAATTTCTATTTGAGTTGGTTGTAAAGTTTTGAAAATGGATGGTGGTGACGGTACACAACATTGAGAATATAACTAACAACACCAAATAATATATGTGAATGTGGTTAAAAGGGGAAATTTTAGGTTGTTTAATAAAGTTACTAGAATAAAAATTAAAAGCTAAAACATAGGACTGCAGAACACAGTACACCCTATTGTAAATGATGGATTGCAGTTAATAGTACAAATATAAAAATGACCATTATAGCAAATGTACCACACTAATGCAAGGTATTAATGGAGGTAGAGGGTGGAAATGTGAATGCTGTTATTTTTTACATGATTTTTCTGTAAATCTACCACTTTTCTAATTAAAAAAACTAAGTAAAAACATAGTTTTCTGTATTACTTTAATTTTGAAGCTTTTTATTATGGATAATTTCATACATAAACAAAAGCATATAAAATAGAATGGTAAACTCCTATGTATTCATTACCCATTTACCAGTCATAACTGACAGTCATATTTCATCTGCACCCCCAGATTTTTTTGAAGTCCTATATATTGAATCATTTTGCCCATAAAGAGTTCAGTATGTATTAGTAAATGATAACTTTTGAAAGAACAATACTTGTATAACTTCTCAAAATAATAGAGAAGGCATTTTAGAGATGACCTGAGGTTATCTTGTGAAACTGATTTATGCTAGAAAATCTTCGCTTCTGGCTGGCCATTAAATTCATAGAAAATGTTTACCCGTGGTTGGGTTTAAAATATTGAGGAAATCATTTCCATTCAGTTCAGTCAGCATTTATCTAATGTACTTCTTCTAAAAAAAGTTTATTTATTTACTTCCCCTTCCCCAACCTTGCTGTCTACTCTCTGTATCTGTTCATTGTGTCCTCTCTGTGTCTGCTTGTTCTAGGAGACATTGGGAACCAAATCCAGGACCTCCCATGTGGGAGGTAGGCACCCAGTAACTTGGGCCACATCCATCCCCTGCTTGTTGCGTCTCTCATCGTGTCTCCTCGGTGTGTCATCTCATTGCGTCAGCTTGACACGCCAGCCTGTTGCATCAGCTTGCTGTCTTGCTCATCTATAGGAGGCACTGGAAACTAAACCTAGGACCTCCCATGTGGGAGGGGGGTGCTCAACTGCTTGAGCCACATCCGTTCCCTGACCCCAGACCTTTTAATCCCCAAAATGGAGCTTCCCTGGGCAAAGGATAGTTCTCTGTAGCAATGTGTTAAGTGCAACTACCAACTACCATGAATACTATATATATCACTATCACCTAAAGCAGTGGGTACAGTAACATCACATGTATTTGTGGAGATAAAAACTGCTAAAGATAATTTATACCTGCGACCATCTCTGGAATGTTTACCAGGAAATAATGAAGTAAAATTTTTCTTTACAACTGCAAGTGTCACTAGCAGCTCCCTGTGTCTAGTTGAAGGCTTCATCCCACATTGTCTTACCAGAAAACCCCTAAGGAAGTGAAATTCAATCTCAACTGGAATGTGTGAATAAAAATCTCTAAGTCAGTCCTAGGAAAAGCAATATTGAATCACCCTTTGGCTTCAGATAGTTTTGTTTCGGCAGAGGTTACTGGCATTTCATCAGTTGAGTTACAGGGCTTTATTTTATGGTCACATTATCTGGAAATTGAAAAACAGAGAAAGAAGCATTTTGCTCACAGATTTGAGTACGCAGAAATGGGACCTCCAGGGACTCAGGAAAATGAAATGAATGAAAAGAAAAAATTGCCCCTGCAGCCCGCGGAGCCGTCTGGGCGGGTCTCGCTCCCGCCTGCCCGGCCCCGCCCGGGACCCTGGGCACGCGCCTGCGCCTGGGCACGCGCATGTCCCTGAAGGGCTCCGCGCACTGTGCGCGGCCAGGTCGCCGCGCCAGCTGAGGGCCACCCCGCCCGGCAGCCCGCTCGCCCCGAGCCGAGGCCCGGCTCTCAGGGTGGCGTCGGGGGGTGCGCGGGCGGGGGCACGTGGGCGCGCGCTCGGGCGCAGCCGGGACCGCGGGCTGCGGGAGGACCTCCCCACGTCGCCGTCTAGGAACTTTGTTGTCGCAGACGCAGAACTTCAGCGTAAGCCCTTGAAATATCGTGAGAGCCTTCCACTGTCTCACGGACCGCTTTGGACTTTTTTGACTTCCCACACACTTGAGGATAAATTGAAATAGGAGTCGCTGCCATATAGAGTGTCTAGTATGTGCCTGGCACGGCATTTGGAACTTCTTATACAAAGTCCCATTTAATCCTCACGAGTACCCTGGCAATTAGGCAGTATTATACCTATGTTTCAGATGAGAAAATTCAGTGAAAGTTCATGTGATGTTTAATTTCAGAAAATCCCCTGGTATTTGAATGAACCACTACTGTTCTAACACAAGACCTTCGGACACTGTAGGATGAGAACAGGGGACTCGGTGACTCAAGACAGAGAACCTCATTCACTCCTCAGCAGTCACTTTTCTCCTACACTCAAGACTGTTTATGATTTCATCAGTTGTCTCCTATCTGTCACACAATATGTGATGAACACACTAACCCAATACTGTGTACAGAAGAGAACGCTTCTCCAGGTTAGGAATCTTAGGGAGGCTGAAAACAAATGAGAAAAAAATAGAGTAAATAAAATAAAACCCTTGATCTTTACCCAAAACATCCAGCTAACGGCTCAGGAAATATATGTATGTATTCCAAGTAATTTAATGCAGTGCATCAGAATAAACAAAATTCCATACATGATTTATTCATCGTTACTTTGAGCAAACTACTTGCCTTTCCTGAAAATAACTCGTGTTCTGACTTCATATAAACTTTCTTCTAGAGAAAAAAAATATATAACTGTGCTTCCAAATTCACTTGCTGTGATTTCCACAGCTACTGAAGGATAGAAGTAAGACTGCAAATGATCTTCTTCCCTACACCAGAGGTGGGTCCCAGAGGCTTGGATCCCATAATATACCACAATAACTTCATAACCCAACATAGTCTTGCCAGGTTTTAAATTTTAAAGTCTGCTCCATCACTTCCCATTATTTACTTTCTAATGGTATTTTATACTACAGACACATGCATATTCCAACGTAAGGACATAATCTCAAAATAAAGGACAAGAAGACTTGAAAATGAATAAATTTAACTTTAGAGGAAGCCAACTGTGTTGTCCTTAATTTACCTGTTGGTCTGCATTTAGGAACCACACCCATTACTGCACTTGGCTGATTTTTCACTGCTTCCCACATGCCCATCAGTTTTTCCCAGGTAGATTAAGAACCCAAGAGCAAGGAATAAGTTTTGTGTTTTTGTGTTTCTGTAGCCTCCCAAGGATGCCTGCTCCATATTATGGATATCTTTGTTGCTTTGTTTGAAAGTGTGTGTTATGGAGTAGAAATTTAAAATTTTTATTAATTTATTGGCACAGTACAGCTTTGAGGAGAAAATCACTTGACTGAGAGCCTTAAAGATTTTGAAACATAAATTCATGCAAACAAAACAATCAAGCATTTTGGAATGCACATGCATCATTAATAAATATACTTTTACCCCTTTCCTGTGTTATTATATGCGTACATATGTATGTATACATAAATATGTGTAAACATATATACACACACCAATACTGATGTAGAAATATCCATTTTCCTTGTTTTCATTTACTTAAGCAGTTCCTGACTTAAAAATAGTTAGAATCTGAGTTGAAAAAACATGTTTTTCATTTAAATCAATAAAAATGATATTTAAAATTATTTGAGCTAAATCTAGGTAACATAAACAATTTAATTTTGTTTGGTCAAGATTTAGAAAGAAATGGTTTTGAAAGCATGACTTATTTCACAATTTGTTGTATTTTATTTACAGCCTGTTTACATGTTTATTCAATATGAATATTATGCCGAAATACCATATCCATTTAAGTGTGTGAAGTTTATTCAAGTATCTTTTTAACAAGTACTGGCAAGTTATTGTTCCAACATAATTGGACATAAAGTGGATTAGAGATTATTAAATATCCTAATTTGCCAAAATAAAGATTTCCCAGTAAAAATCAGCATAATAATCAAAAGGTAATACAAAAATCAGTGTGAACATAGATTTAATTTTCTTATTAATATGAAGCATATTCATATCACAATGTATAAGAATATTGGGGGGAAGTTAGTCTCAATTCTGAATGTCTTCTCTTGATGCGCTATTGTGATTTTGCAGTGCACGATATATACACAGAAAGATAGAACACTAATTCTTTCTGTCCAGGAGATATCCCAGTAGTCTGTGCAAACCTGGGAGACAGGCAAATTGAGCCATCCGTTCAGCCCTTCTGTGTGTATTTTCACCTTTACATTAATTCATTGCTCTTTGACCGATTTGCTTCTTTGAAAGTAAAAAATGCTGAGATTCCCATTCATTACTTTTATGCAGTGATTCCAAGGCTAATGTGTTCTGTGACAACAGCTTATGAAGTATCAAATAAACCCTTTAATGGGGCACCTGTTAAGGTAAAAATGCCTTAAGCCAACTAAGATGTGTTCGCTTAAGGAGGAAGGCTCATGAGAGGAATTTTTAATGGACCAAGGCACCTGCCTTCTGCCTTCAAGAGGACCCCACGTTGTGGCTACAGTGAGGCTGGCCCTGTCACTAGATGCATCTTTCCTTGTTGAATAGAAGCAGGGCTTAGGAAAAACAATTTTAGGTGCTCCCTTCACTTGAGAGTCTTGAATTTCTAGGCACCCAAATATCCTATCAGGAGTTTTTGTTTGCTTGTTTTAATACAGATTCCTAAACAGCGCTTCTTTTGATTTAGCGGACCTGAAGTGTTTCTAAGGAATGTGAATGTTTCTCAAGTCCCCTAGGTTATTCTGATGCAGGAGATCCCAAGCATGCTTTGAAAAACATTTTTCTAGATATTATGGGAGAATGAAAGTCTACTTTCCTTGACTTACAGAGGCTGATTCAATGGGAGAAGGTGAGAGGTGCCTGCACAGTGACAGCCATCAGGACTAGTTGATTTGATATAACCAAAAAGTAAAACCTAAAGAAACAACTTTTCATGAGGGTGTATGGTCAGTGGTGAGGAAAAAGAGACGTGGAAAGGATTCCCTAAGTCCCTTTTCTTTCAGACTTTAAAATGTGCTGAATTACTGCTGAACTGTTTGATACCACCTTCTTTTTTATTGTTATAACCTAAATTTTCAGCAAGATGTGATTAATCAAATAAACTATGGCATCTCTATCCATACATTTGTATATAATGGACTATGAAGGAATGATTTTTGAAGTTGTGATGGTTCAGTTCATCTGTCATCTTGGCCAGGTCATGGTACCCAGTTGTTTGGTCAAGCAAGCACTGGCTTGATTGTTACTGTGAGGACATTTCATGGGCTTATGTCACCAGTGAGCTGATTGCACAGATGGCTGGTTACATCTTCCAACAACTGAGGAGATGGCCTTCAACAATGAGAGATGTCTCATCCAATCAGTTGAAGGCCTTAAAAGGAGAAGTGGTGATTTTACCAGCCAGAAGCCTTCTCTCCTTCAGCCAGCCCGCTTCTCTTGGGGAATTCATCAAACACCTTCATCCACGTTCCCAGCTTGCAACCCGCCCTGCAGAATTTGGCCTTTTGCTTCCCCACGGTCATGTGAGACAATTCTTATAAAAATCTCCTAATATTTACAAAGAGCTCCTGTTGGCTCTGTTTCCCTAGAAAACCCTGACTAATACCATCATAAATAATCTTTAATGATATTTTCATGGTTCATGTGAAGGAGAAAATCAGGTTATCAAACAATTCACATACATTTTTTTTTAAATGGGCACACACACTCAATGTAATAGAGATGAGGAACTGAAAGGACATTCATCAAAATGCTCACTCTGGTTCTTCCTGGCTGGTGAGAAATGATGGGCATTTCCTTCTTTTTTTTACTGTTTCGCCATTGGAAAAAAAGTTCATAGTCACTGTAGAAAATGTAGGAGATCCAAACGAAGTTACTTTTAAGAACATGGGCATGGGACTAATTCCAAGGTAGGCTGCACCTGGCCTCCTGCTCCCCCACAGCCAAGGCCACTGGACCATGAGGGCAGCGCCAGCCCACAGTGACCGGGACTCCCCTCCCCCTGGGAGGCCCTGGAGGACGTCAGCCCTCCCTCTGCCCTGGCCTCCCGCCTGGGCGCTGCTTGATTTCTGGCCTGATTAGCGCCACGGGCCCCTGACAGTTTGGGGCCTGCCCCTCTCTCATCTCCCTCTGCCACGGGTTCCTTTGTCGCTCGATGCTAGGACTCTTCCTGATCTTGACTACCCCATATCTACATCTCAAACTGTTTTCTAGGACAACGAGCCCCAAACTTTTTTTATTCTTACCCCATCAATTAAATACATAAATAAATACATTTTTATCCCGTCTCTCTCTATATAAAATGTTTATTCTAGTAACAGGATATCCAAACTTCCTGTATTTTATCCCATCAGTAAAAAAAATTTTTGAGCACACCCCCAATTAGATTTATTTATATATTCTATACATTGGTGCTATTTCATTAGTTTATGTGCATTATGAAACTAAAACATAGACATTTTAATGGCATGAGATAAAAGTAAATAATAATTCTAATCTATGGTTTCAACTCTCCTAAACAATCGACATTTAGGCCCACATAGCAGAATCTGTTCCAGGGTTCTAGAATCAAACCCCAAAAATTTGATCTCATATTTGGGGTATCATTATACTAAGTTCCAGATTTCCTTAATGCTTCTAGTGAGCCTGGCGGCCCCCTCAGATGACCCTGGACTTCAAGTACCACGTTCTACCTAAGGGACATGACAATTATCCTTCACCCCTTACTAACGCCACCTGGTAACACCTTTCTGGATTGCCCACACAGCACCTATCATTGTCACCTTCATCTTTGAATGCCACCCTCTACCTGTCCACTCCAGCTAGTATACAAGTTCCCATCCCAGTGGTCAGGTCTGGTCTTGGAGTCCTCACCAGTAATTTCTCCATGTGGCTAAGATGTTCAGTGTCACCATGCCTAATCTGAAAAACCAACAGCCTAGCTATCAAAGGAGAGGACTCTCTATTTAGAGTTAGACAGTGTCTGACTCGATCAAGTACCACACACCACAGAGCCTGGCACATACAACCTGCCCCATAAAGCACTGATTGGAAGATTGACTGAATAAATGTAGTGTGAAGTAGTCTGGAATAAGAAAATACCTCCTGATGCTTCCATGTATGTAAATATCAGAGAATCCAAAAGTCTTAATGCAGTTTTAGCCTTTAATAATTTTAGAACTATAAATGCTACAAATATGCAAAAATCACTTGAGCGCTCAATTATTCCTGATTATACAATTATGAAGTTTTGTGAATTTTGCCAAATTGATTTTTAGATTTTGATTAATTTTTGTCCCTCTGATCGAAGAAGGCAAATGTTGACTCAACCAAAAAAATGAGATGAAAATTAGATTCTCGAAAATTCACAAAATTAAATAAGTGTGAAATAAATGGGGTAATAGAAACTTCTAATGATTCTTCTATACACCTCTGATGTTATAAAGCTTAAAACTGGATTGAGACTTTTGCGACCCCTTGGATGCTTCCGAGTAAAGTAAGATGTATTTTGTGGCATAAGGACTTACAACATGAACCAGTGTATCTTAAGCAGATTGACTTAGTTGTTTGCAGTTGGGGGTCATTGAATATGATGGGGTTCACTCTTCTATGATTGCAGTAACAAATTACCACAAATTCAGTGGCTTAAAACATGACACATTTATTCTCTTACAGATCTGATGTCCAGAAGTCCAAAACCAGCCTAGCTAATGGTTTGTTGATTTTATTGATTTAAAAAAACAACAACTTGGATTCGTTTACGTTGATTCTATTTTTTTTTTGACTCCCCTCACAGCCTGAGGAACGCTGCTCATGAGACAATCGGCCCTCCATGCTTTTTTGATGAATAAATTTGAATAATAAATTAATAAATTTGGGCCACCTGAGGCTCTGGAACTACATTTCCCAGAAATCCCTGGGAGGAGTCTAAACCGCGTTCTGAGGCGGGAGGCTGTGCAAACCAGTGAGGGCCGGCCGGAGCCCTGGGGGCTGAAGGTTGCGCTCCGCCGGCTCCCTGGCCGCTGACCAGAGAAGCTGAGTAAGAGAAAGGCGGTGATCTTTAATTTAGAGATAAACCCTATCTAGAGTCCAGGAGACTCTAGCTGCGTCATCTCTGCTAAAGTTCACGTCCTAATAGTGTTCGAAATAGCTGACTGACCCTGAATCCAAAGGCTCTAACTGCTGTTGGGAGTAAAGGTGAAGGTCACTGACCTATTCTAATTGTATGGCTAGACTAACAACCACACGGAAGTTCTCTGTGTGGCTTCTCTAAGACGCAATTTCTCCATGAATAAAAAGCAGTGGATAGTGCATAATAATGGGTAGTTCTCAAAATTAAATAGGTAGTATAAAAGTTAGGAAGTTTTGGAGGAACTCCAGCTGGAGTCTTGGATTATTTTAACAGCGATGTCCACCTTTCTCTGTCCCCAGCTGTGTATTTCCCTCCAGGTAGCAGGTTCATCGCAGTTCTTGCCTTGACTGCATTAGCTGAGCAGAAATCCCCTAAGGCTCAGTAAACACCGAGGTGGCTAAGGCTCAGTAAAGACCGAGGTGGGGCTGCGTCCTGTGGTCGGCCATGCCTCGGGGAGTTTTTGGGGTGAACTGCCATGCCTCGGGGAGTTCTTGGGGTGAACTGCCATGCCTCGGGGAGTTCTTGGGGTGAACTGCCATGCCGTGGAGTTCTTGGGGTGAGTGCTATCCTGTTGGAAGCAGGCCTAGTGGGGAGGGTCTCCAGGAGCCAGACAGGACAGAGAAACACTCCTTTGGTGTCAGGCAGACCGAGGGCAGGATCTCCGGAGCCTGGAGACTTGGTGGCAAATTCACAGTAGACAAGAACCTCTCGGCAAAGGGCCCCAGGGGTGAGGGCTGGGTTCAGGCTCTGCTCTGGGCAGAGCACCGCTCAGTTCCTGGCAGGAAGTCCCCCCGCAGCAGCACATCGGCTTTTTTAAAATTAGAGAAGTAGGTTCACAGAAAAATCATGCATAAAATACCTAGTTCCCATATACCACCCTATTTCTAACACCTTGCATTAGTGTGATAAATCTGTCACAGCTCAGTGAAAGAACATTCTTACTACCAACCACACGTAGACCAGCAGGTCAGCTCTTTACTGATTAACTGCCGTTTCCGTTCTTTCAGGCCCCTCCTTAAACTCGGAACAGCTCACCGCACCCATCTCTTCACCAGTAAGTTGTTAACTGTTAACTCTTGCCTCACCCTGCTCCAGGCATTTCCTTTTTCCCTTTGCTGATTTTAAGAAGTTCTGAGCCAACTTGACAAACAGGAAGTCTTCTCGTAAAAGCCTGAGCCACCTGCTGCTTCTGGGGCAAGGAAACCTTCAGAATTCAGGCTGCCTTGGGCCCTCGTCCCAGCCGTCCTCAGCTGCAGCAGCTGTGCCCCTTTGGGTGGGGCTGTCAAGGCAGGGTCCGCAGGCTGCAGCCCCCCTGCCTGGCCTCTGCAGGCGTTTGCTCCAGAGCAGCAGCGGGGAGGCAGGTCCTCAGTTTCCTGAGGATTGCTGGGTGATGCTCTCTGGGCAGGGCTGGTCCAGCAACTTCTTTTCCTTCCAGAATGTCAGTGGCTGACAGTAGTCCCTGGGAGGTCCTGTCTCAAAAAAAAAGGGGTGGGGGTGAGGGAGGAAACTCGCACAGAGAGAAAAGCCACTCCTTGTCATTCCTTAGCATTCTTCCCTTCAGTAATTCTAGAAATCCAGGCAGTAGGGTAGAAGATTCCATCTCAGTCTGAGGTTGTCCTTGCAGCATTAAGGTGTGACAGCAGTGTCTCACAGGTAGGCTACTTGTGCATCAATCTCCTTGCAGTTCTGTATTGGACTCTTGCTTAAAATTTCATAAGGGAAAAAGGGTAAGGCTTTCTTTAGACAAAAAAAAAAATTTGAAAACTACTGCAGTGATGAGAGAGACCTAGAGACAGGGAACTGGACAAGGAGTTCCACATGTCAACCTGCTCTCCCTGGGCATATCCAAGAAGGTGGCTTGTCATCGAAGTAGCTTGGCACTTAGTGATTGTCGAAAGGCAAATCGGAGTCAGGTTCGCTGATGACAGCATTATATTTGGGACACCAAAGTTTTGCTGCAGCAAGGAAGCCAGATCACTTGCGAAAACAGAAGTCACTTCAAGCGTATAGGCATGGCAAAGATTTTTGTAGACAAAAAGAGGAATTTAGCTTGACTCCTTGTGACTGGACAAGGGGTCATCCGTCTTACAGGAGCAGGTTAAACATAGTGAACTAGGGATTTGATTGGCAATCTGGGTCAGCTGCATTGGCAGGGATTTCAAATTTCAGGGGATATCAAGAGGAAACGGAAGAGGGAGTGCAAAGAGCAAGTAGGGCATGTTTCATCTGTTCTTTGCTTTTTGTTTTTTTGCCTTGAGGGGTCCCCAGGGCTTTCTCTATATAATTTTTATGGGGATAAATCACAATAGTTGGTAGACCCACTGAATTCTGACCATTCAACAAAACAACAAGCATTGTTGTGACCTACAGAAAGTGGCAAGTCTTTGCCTGACACTGAGGACACTCGGAAGTGGGTCTCTTCCACTGTATCTTACCTTCTTTATAGGACTCTGCAAAAGAATCACCCATAGGAGTTGTCAGGCTCCCCAGGAGGAGACCCAGAGACAAGGATTCATGTGCAAGTGACTTCTAAGGAAATACTCCCAAGGAGAAAAAGTAAGGCAATGAGGGAAGTGAGACAGGAAAGGGGAAGCAGCCACGCCAGTGGGAGGTTCAGGCCAAATCCCAGCTGCAGCTTCAGCCTGGCTGTGAATTATTAGCTCAGAGTTTGTCCAGACTCAGGTCAAGGCAGCTGGGCTTTCATTACCCTGGTAGGACATTGGCTAAGGGTTGCCCTGGGGGGACATACATCCCCTGGCACTTCCAGCTCCAGTAGCCCTGGGGAGTCCCTCACCCCCACCCCAAAGAGAGTCTGTGGTTCAGGTCTATAGGAACGTAAGAAGAAAGAATCCAGGCCAGGGGCATAGGGAAATGGTAAAATCCCTCCAAATGGGTCTCAGTGATTGTTAGAGAGAGCCCTCTCCCCCTGCCAGCCTCAGTCCCAAATGCCCACCCACGCCATGTGGTCTCCTGGTTGCACTGGACCCATAGGTCCATCGGAAATCATTCAAGTCACCATATTTTAAGAAAAATCTTTTTCAATAACTTCAGACAGGGAATTAATCCACTCTCCAAATTTCATCACGTTCCACCACTACCTATTTCATTCATCACATCTGGATGATTACTGCCTTTACATTTCAGTAATTTAACCAGAATATGTTCCAGTGTTAACCACAACGGGTCATATTTTCCTAGAATTTGATCTGATCTAGTATTTGTTTCTAGCGCAGGAAGGCATTTGGGTAGGTGAGTGACTGGCTCTCTTACCTACTCTTCCTCTTTCCTGAGATTTATTCCACATTGAGCTCAACTCTTATTTCACGATGACATCTTTAATGCTGATTCCAGTCAACAGTCTGCTTCATCTCCTTTTTAGTTTGGTTGTATTGCATATACAAGGACATTATTTACACAATCCTGATCCTAATCATGAATTAATTTTAACACAAAATATGCAGTATGGCATGATGTCTTTGAAGTCAGGAAGATCAGAGCTTAAATAACAGATAAATGGGTTATCTTGGGAAAATGATTTAACTCCTTGAATTTTAAGTTTCCCCATCTTCTAATCAGATGATAATACCTACCTTAAAGGTTAAAAACATCATAGGCATAAAATTCTTAACATGGCATCTGGCAAATAGTAAGTATTCAATAAGTGGTAGTTATTACATCCAGTATTTTACTTACACATGTATTTTATTCTCCGATAAATTGTAACATCTTTTGGGGGAAAACTGATCAACACAAAGAATTTTAATCACATGTTCAAAAACACATTTTTTTTTTAACATCAAGGGAAAAATGAAGGACAAAAATTATAAATAAAAATTGTCAACCCTATTAAAATGCATGGAAATAGATTAGAAATAAATATACTATATTATTGATGTTAGTTACTTCTGAGTGCTGACGTTAGTGGAACATTTTCATTTCATATATTTCTTATTTTTTTCAAATGGGCAGAGATATCAAGGACATGTTTTCTAAAAAATTCCTCCGATGTTCAGAAAAGAGATTGTGAATGAATATTAAGAAGGCAGAGTAAACTTTCAGCAACATATTTTTATTAACTGAACATTTTCACTTAACTTCATACTTTCTTTTCACACAAAACAAAATTACTTGTTTGGAAGCCATAAGTCATGTATTTTTTCTAGTCTTTGTTGTAGATTAAATGGAGTCAGTGCTCATTAGCATTTCTTTATCTTGGCCTCCCTAGTTTTTCATATTGATTTAGCCTATCCTTGGGCATTGAGGCAAAAATGCTCTATTAGGATAAAGCTCATAGTTGGTGTAGTCATAAAGATCTTTCATGCTTTAGATGGTCATTATAATCACATGCCCTTTGTTGTTAAATGAAATACTTGCTGAGAATAATATTTTGGGATGACACTTTTCCTTCAAAACTTTGCAACATTGCCCCATTGAATTCTGGCTTTGGATCTTTCTGTGGAGCCTTCTACCGCCAGCCTGATATTTTCTCCCTGCAAAGTATTTGCTATTATTGCTGGATGCCTGAGTATTTTTCTTCATTCTTCGTTCTCAAATATCAAATTTCAAAAATTTAATCAGATCAATAGTTTGATCATATTGAATCAAATTTGCCCAGAATCTGATCTCTCCATTTTCAAATTCACATTTTCCTTTCATTTCAGGAAAAATTTCTTTTTGTACATTTTCTGTTGCACTTCTTGAGTTCTCTTTTTCAGAAGCACCAATTGTCTTCATATTGGATTGTCTTTACTTTCTATATCTAGTAGCTTCTCTCTTTTTTGTTTT
This sequence comes from Dasypus novemcinctus, assembly GCF_030445035.2. Taxonomy (NCBI): domain Eukaryota; kingdom Metazoa; phylum Chordata; class Mammalia; order Cingulata; family Dasypodidae; genus Dasypus; species Dasypus novemcinctus. The sequence continues at coordinate 28,715,742 of NC_080701.1, read as the reverse complement.
AAGGACTTTATCTTTTTTATTAACATTTACTATGAGTATCAAGCCTTTCTTCTTTATTCCTTACTATTTCTAATTAAGTATATATTAGCCCTGCTTATATCTAAATTTGTTTCCTTTTACCAGAAATCTTTCTTCCCATAATACTGTATTACTTTTCCATCTTATTTTTGTTCTTCCTTTGTTGTTTAGTCCATTTTCAATGTTCTAAAGCTCTAAGTACCTTTGAAGAATTTTTCTGTTGTTCACTTTTACTTTTTTTCTTGAATGGGTTGTCTATGTGTTTTTGTCTACATTTTGCATGCTATGTCCTTATCTCCTTACCCTCATTTCCTGGTATATTTGCATACTATTTTTTCATCATATTCATGCTTATATAGCTCTGTCTCCACCTTTACCTTGCTTCTTGTATCTAGTGTTGCAGGTGAGATACCTGGGTGGAGCTTGGGATTGGGTTTTTCATGCTTTTTGGTCAAGGTGAGGGGAGATGAGTCACCCAGGAGATACCCTAATGGAGGGGTTCTTAACAAGGATTCTGTAAGCTTGAGTTAAAATTCAAAAATGCACTATTCTTGTGGGGGCATGTTGATGTGGGTGTGATATATTTATTAAATAATACGGGGTATACTGTAGACTTAGTTAGGGGTCTGTGGTTTTCACCTGAATGGCAAAAGGGTCCATGGAACAAAAAGGTTAAGAACCCCTGCCCTAATGATATCTTCTGTATGTCCAGCTCCTGCTTCCTTGCCAGTGACATCAGCTCTGCAGGACAGTGCCTTATTTTTCTTCCACACATGTCCCCAATTAAAGCTTTCACCTAGAAAAAGACCCAGTTCTGTCACTCCAGCCTGGTCTTCGTTGTGTGGGTAGTACAGGTAGGAAGAAGGGGTGTGTGTCAGGGTCCAACCTCCTTGCTGATCCATGTCAACTAATCATCTGGTTGGTGGCTTCTGGGTACCACCTCCCTCCATGGTGCCTTCCCCAACCTGCAGGCTTCAGCAGATTGGTATCCCTCCCAGGTCCTGCGTTAATCCTTTTCTAACTCTCCCCTGTGGAACCCAGATGCCCCTTGTACTCTTCAGTCTGTTCCCTTCTGTGTTGTGGTTTTTAGAGATTCTTTACAATTTGTGGTCCTCAAGGACTACCCTTCTTGTTTTCAGTGAAATTCATACTATAATTTTTTAGCAATCCTTCCTATTATTTTTAGAATGTAGGTCAAGAACAAGAAACATTCTAAGTCTTCGGAATTGACCCTGAAAACCAGCCTACTTCCAACTCACTTAGGAAGATATTAAGTGCCTTTCTAAGAGTCATGGTGGGCTGCTCAGTGTGTTTCCTCCGTTTCCCTTGATTCTTCTCTTATATTTACATTCAAGGAGAAGGAAGGGCTATATTGCTGCACAATGACTGCATAAAGCACTGTAGAAACCAGCAACTTTCATGGCAACTAATTCCTAAGTGCCTCCTGCATTTCACTTGCATCCCAATAGTAGTGATAATCCCTTATGCTTCGTTAGGGAATACTCAAGTATAATATAGTTACACCACATTGCTTGCATCCAGGCTCCTAACAGAAACTGGCTTCTTTTAAATGGGCTAGCAATTACTAAGTTCGAAGTGAACGTCCTACCTTTAGAATTGAAAAAAAAAAAAAGGAGAAACCTGTTGAAAAGGAATGATAAAAAAGAAGAAGTATAAAGTAATTTCCTAACAGAAGGAACGATGGTCCGAGTATCAAATGACAAGTCATGTATAAACCAGTTGTTTTAGATCTACCTTCGTCTCCCCTACTTACTTACTCTATGTTAACTCTGGGTACAGTAGCCCAAGAAGGTAAGGGATGGTCTAGCTAAATTTTAGTTGTTTCGCCTTTGCCTCAGTGGTAGAGTTTTAGGCTTGCGTAGATGTCAAGAAAGGATGCTGGTGCAAGTTAAGATGTGAAGAAATAAAATGCACCTAATAAATTTAGGGGAACTCATGTCGCAGAGATCAAAAACAAAGAAAGCTGGAAATACTGATGATATGACAGGGAAAGCATGATCAAAAAGAGAAACAGGAGACCAGAAGGAAATGACAGGGGGAGGGACAATAGAGATGCTAAGCTTAAAGGAAAAAAACGAGATGCTGAGTGTATCACCATTAACTTTAGGGGAAGAGCCCTTCCCACGCTCCCCCCTCAGGCCATGCCCTTTTAGGAATGGGCTAGTCCTGAGCTTTGTACACTTCAATTATAGTCCTTGTTCCCACTAGATTAGGACTCTTCGATAGCAGGTGCTTAAATGGGATTAAACCAAATAAGGGATTTATTTTTTTGGCTCACATTACTGAAAAAGGAAGAGATCCTCCCTTTACCCACTTAATTCAATATGTTCTTTTTTTTTTTTAAGATTTTATTTTATATTTTAATTTATTTCTCCCCCCTCCCTCCATTATTTGCTCTCTGTGTCCATTTGCTATGTGTTCTTCTATGTCTGCTTGTATTTTCATGGGGAGCTCCAAGAACCGATCCTGGGAACTTCCGGAGTGGTAATTTCCCTGGTCTTTTGTGTCTCTTATTGTCTCTCCTCTGTGTCTCTTTTTGTTGTGTCATCTTTCTGCATCATCTTTCTGCGTGGGCCAGCTCTCCTGTGTGGGGCAGCACTCCTGCGCTGGGCAGCACTCTGCACGGGCCAGCACTCCGCGTGGGCCAGCTCGCCATGTATGCCAGCTTGCCTTCACCAGGAGGCCCTGGGTATCAAACCCTGGACCTCCTTTATGGTAGACTGGAGCCCAGTTGCTTAAACCACATCCACTTTCCTCAATACGTTCTTTGCTGACATTATTCTTAGGTAGGTCTCCCTGGTAGTTTGGGGCTAATATCCCATCAGCTTCTAGCTTAGCAGGCAGAAAGGGTCTGTTTCCTGCCACTTGCAGCCAATAAGAGTTTCATTGACATGCCTGGGCTCACATGCCATCTGTGAGTCAATCATTCGTCCTAGAGCATATGTTCTTTGAATTGGTCCTCCCGGGAGCATGTGTCTATCCACAGAACCCAATGTGACACCCATCTGCCCATAGAGAAGGCTCAGTTTGATTGTCATGCTTTGTTCAAATGGCAGCTCTCCTTTCCTTTCCCTCCCCTCGCAGTGATTTCTCATTTCACTCCTAGTAAAAGCCAGAATGGCAGCTTTGGCTGGAGGCCCCTGTCACCATGTGGTCGCATCTCAGCCCACTTGCTCTCTCACATGCTGCTCCAGTGATCCTGGTTTCCTAGATGTTCCTCAAATCCTCTAGGCAATTTAGGGCCTTCTAACTTTCTCTTTCCTGCAGCATTCCTCATGGCTCCTGCTCTCCCATCCTTAGTCTCAGTGAGGTTTTCTTTGGCCACCTTAGTTGGAAGTGAAGCTCTACCTGTACACTGCTTATCTCCTCTCTCTGCTTTAGTTCACTCCAGGGCTCCCACCACAATCTAACAGATATGGCATTTTACTTATTCAGTGAACTATCTGTGCTACCCCCACCCACTAAAATATAAGATTTTAGTGACAAATAGACCAGTAGAAACTACATAGTAGGCATTCAATAAACTATTTATTGCATATAAATCAGGAAAATGTAGTACTTTCATGGGAATAAGATCACTGTTTTTAGAAGAGTGAATGCATGCTGGGCAGCCACAGAACGTCAGAGATGCACAACTCCAAGGGGGCACCATTTGCATTCTGTTCTATCCTCAGGAGAGGCCAGTCACATACAATATGCACCCCTCTGAGCCCTGCAAGACTGTGGCCCCGGTGGCAAAATCTATGGTTTCCTACATGCAACTCCAGACCAAAAATAGGCTTGTACTCCCTCAACAAAGTTCCTGGAGTGGATAGGTCCTTGGGAGGGGAAGGTTCAGCTAAAGGGAAAATTGAGGGTTAGGTGCCATGAATATCATATGCTGTATTGTGTAATTTTCCTATTTATAATATGAATTCTTTATAAGCCCTATTTTAATTGATACTTACTGGAATCTCTCTTTATTCATCACAAGAAAACCACCTTTTTGTAAGCTCTTTACCATTTAGCTTATCAGGTTAACAAGGATTTCCATTTTCTCATATTTAAAAGATGGAGGAAATAATGGTATTTTCTTTACAGGGTTAAAGTCAATTCATACATGTAAAAGCAATTCATTCAAAGAAAACACTGAAAATAAATTACTGTTTGCATTTAAATATTGAAAATACATTGTAGCTATAATTAGCTTACTCAAGGAAATCCAAACGCGTAAGCAATACTAAAGGTTATTTCTAGGAAAGATCAGCCTCAGGGCCTAGCATCTTCACTTGACAGAGGAGGAAGAATTCTGGTACCTGGATCAAATCACAAGACAGCAGTACATTCCAAACCAAGAGTTTCTTCATTCTGATCTCTTGGGAAAAAAATCAAATACTAGAAAATCTTTTCCTTTATTCTTAAACCTTGAACAATTAGAGATTCCGGGTCTGTGACACTTCCACCATCTCCAGCATTCGTATTTATAAGCAAACCCTATTGTTCCTTGCAGACACCAGGATTTCACTGTTTTGTGGCTTGACCCTCTCCTCTAGAAGATTCAGTTATAAGGAAAATATGGATCTGGCAGAGTTGAAGCCCCTGAAGATCCTGAATGCTGAGGAAACAGAAGAGATTCTGAGGAATCTCTTTAATATTTCTTTGGAGAGAAAGCTTGTCCCCAAACATGGTGACCAAATTTTTAACCATGCCAGGATAAGGAGCAGAAAAAAGTCTTCAGTATTACTTCAGTTTCTGAAACTATGTATTATGGAAAATGTCAAACATATATAAAAATAGAGAGAGTAGAGTAATAACTCAGGGTATTTGTCACTAACTTTCCAATTATCAATTGTTGGCCAATCATATTTTGTCTATACCTGCAGATTATTTTGAAGAAAATTCTAGATATCAAATCATTTTACCCATCTTTGATTTGTGGCCCTAACAATGAGGTTAAGTGAGAAGAAGGAACTGGAGTAAAAGAATGTTAGCTAAGAAAGTAGGATTATGAGGAGGCAGTGTAGCACTATAATACTAGTGTTATATTAGTGTAACAATATAATACTAAGAGACTTGGGTGTAGGTAGTTTATTTGGGAGGTGATACCAGGAAGCAGGAAGGAGGAAGAGTCAACCTGAGGCCCATCACCAGATTTGCTGCTGGGGCAAAATAGGCACCATGCCATTTGGACTTTGGAAACAGAAGATATATTGCCTCCTAGAATTGTCTGCCTAAAGAACAGGATGTGAATGCCCTTGTCCATTGGATCCCTTCTCCCCTTTTCTGTGAGTTCACCATGGTGTGTGCTCCTCTGCAGTTCCAAGTTGCGCATGTGCCTGAGCTCCTGCAGGTCTACATTGACAATGTGCTGTGGCAGAAGGCAAAACACCCCATGTGCACGTGAGGCACCGTCAGCAGCAAGGGATCGGAAGCCCGCGTGGCTGGGCTAGTGGCTCATGTCTAATAAAATAGAATAGAGCTGAAGCGATGGGATGTCACTTCTGGGATTAACCCTAACAAAAGACTGGCTTCCATCTTGTTCACACTCTCTCACGTTCTGCCTCCCTCTGATGGAAGCCAGCTGCCATGTTTGAGCTGCCTGTGAAAGGCCCATGTTGGCCTCCAGCCAGCGGCCAGTGGAGCATGAGAGCCTCATTTCTACAACATCCAATAAACTGAATCCCACCAACAAGCACTCCCCTGAGGTTGGAAACAGACCCTCCTTTGTCAAGCTCTCAGATGAACCTACACCTTGATTGATGCCTTGTGAGAGGCCTTGGGCCACACACATCTAGCTAAACTGCATCCAGATCCCTGCTCACAGAAAATGCCAGATCTCGCCCCAGAAAAATTGGTTTTTAAGCCACTAAGTTTTGGACTAATTTATTATGCAGCAATCAATGAACTAATAAAGCACTGTGGGAAAATAAATACCTTACAATCATGTCAAACCCATGACTTCAGGTATATAATTGCTTCGAGGGAAATAGAACATAAAAAAATGCTTTCTTTAAAATTGATTTAAAGACAAGAAAATAAGTAAATAATAGTACAGCTATTACTTCGTTATGGTAACACTTCTGAACTGTGTAAATCTCTCAAGCAGTGCTGTCAATAGAAACATAATATAAGCCACAAATGCTAACCTCATATGTAATCATCAGTGTTCTACTAGCCACATTTAAACAATAAAAGAAACAGATAAAATCAATTTTAATAATACGTTTTATTTAACTCAATATACCCAAAATGTTTCAACATGTAATCAATATAAAGCTATATTAATAAGATATTTTGCATACTTTTTTCATACTAAGACTTTGAAATCCAATGTGTATTTCACACATACAGACATCTCAATTTGGACTAGCCACATTCCAAGTTGCTCAGTACTTACCTGTGCTCATTTGTTTTGAGCAGCAAGAGTCTGAAGTTTTTGAAATATTGTGGAACCTGGAAGAAAAAAAGTGTGATGCATTTGGGGGATGTGTTGAATTTGATTTGTCAAGGGCTTTCTAGGAGGGACTAAGGGAACATGAGAGAAAGGGAGCTGCTGATACAGGTCGGCCCATCCCTGGTGAACTGGTGACTCCAGGGGAGGGGATGTCACCATCCAATATCTCTAAAGTGAGAACAGGCGGGGAAATGCCGAGAACCAGCGTTCAAGGAGTAGGTGGAGGAAGGAGGCGCCCTGCTCCACCACTGTCCTTCTCTGCCCTTGCCTTCCTCTTTCTCTCCCTGTTCCACAATGCTTCCCTGCTCTGACTGCTTTTGTTTGTTTGTTTGGCCAGTAAGAAGAATTTATTGGGAAATGGGGAAAAAAACAGAACTTGCTGATAGATGGGAGAGAAAGATGGAAATGCACATCAAGATTTGATGTGGGCTCCTCTAGGCAGAAAGAGCCAGCTTTGGCTTGTGTGGTTACCTTTTAAACTATTGTCAATGCTCAGGGAAGGGACCCCAGCTGTTACTGGCTACCCCACCAATGGTGAGGCCTGTTTGGAAAATCTGAAGCCTCCCCTCAGCCCAAGAAAGAGTCCCAACTGGGACCTCTAGGTGGAGGTGAGGGTCTCAGCAGGGTCTCGTGGCCATGTGGCCTGTCAGCCATGTTGCCTGTCAGCCATGTTGCTCTGACTGCTTTTGACAGATCCTTAGTCCCACTGGAATTCTGGGTAATGAAAAACCCCAAATAATTGCCATAAAAAGGAAATGGGGAGTTTTAGTTACATGCCTGGTCAGTTATATTTTACAGACCATTACAACAGTGTTAAGCATCATGATAGACAGGGGTTGAGAGTTAGAGGAGCGTGAATGAGTGTGAACACAGTGCTATGTGTGGGTGGAAGGAGGGGAGGAGGGTGGAGACAGCTTCTTAGAGAAAACGACGTTGAGGGTGAACCCTGAGGTAGCAGTAGGAATAATTCGAAAGGGGAAAGCAGGGAGAGGCATTCCAACTACAGAAAACAGCTTGTGCAAGCGCCTTCAGTGCTAGGAGACCATGGGAAACTGTAATACTCTATCGGGGAGCATAATGTATAAGCGGTGGTGGTGTGGGGTGGAGGGACGGAGGCAAGGGCCCCTGCAAATCACCCTGGGACGTGGTAGCAGCAGAACTGGAATTAGCATTGAGACGCAGGACAAAAGTTTAACCTTTTTTGTATCATGAATTGTAAATGCTAAACACAAATGCTAATAAGAAAGAAATGAACATGCAAAAAACCTATGGAGCAGAAGAAAAACTCATTCCAACCACAGGGAGATGAACTACTTAACACAACTCCTAGGAAAACCTCCTATTTTTCATAACTTGAAGAAATAGTGGGTCCATAGACTGGCTTGGTTACCTCTAACCATATCCAGTAGCTTTCCTTGTCAGTAATTCTCGTTCTTTGTTTTTTTCCTGGATTTTTTTTTCTCAGAATAAATGTAATAGTTATAGTTTAGTCATTGGTACTAAACTTTCACTGTATTAAGCAGCTGAGATTTGGGGTTTTTGTTATGGTGGCACACCCTAGCCCATACTGACAAATGCTTTAAATTAAATAACACTTCCTGGAGCTATGTTAAAGAGATGTGTGATTCCTTGAGCATTTTATTAAATGGGTTGGGTTTTTGTTCTCTTTTTCTTTCACAAATAATCTAATTCCTTTTGTTATCTTACTGTTTTCCAGTATTTCACTCATCTTCCCTGACCAATGTGACACTAATTGAACCAGCTTCATATTTAAGGCCTGAGAGATTTTGGATAATTGCTTTAAGTGCAAAAAATTAGAGAGAGGATAAAAGGTCTGCAGAGTGTTCCTTTAATGAAATGATGTGTCTGAGGAACGTCAGAATTATATTGCCAGATGAGCAGTTTTCAAGGAGGCTCAAATAAAGGCATATGACTCTGAAGACTGTGAATAGACATCTGGGCTAGTCATAAAGGTGAAAGGAGTTTAAACTAAGTTCACAGCAGGCAGGGAGAGTACCACATTCATCATATATCCAGTAGGTGCTGAGTAAATGTTTGTTGAATAAATAAATGAATAGTCCCAGCTTCTACCAAGCGTGATGCTTGACACATAGAAGTGCTTAAAAATTGTTTGTTGAACGATGGCAGGAGGTCTCAACACATACCTTAGTGCTGTGAGGGAAACTGAAGCGTAGTCATCTTGTCTGCCAGGATCCATGCCACACACACACACACCCTCATCAAGCAGGCCCCTGAGTTGGCCATGGTGGGGGGACAGCACTTCTATGCCCATGAGCAGGTGGCTGTCCCAAAGGGGTGACTCAGCTGCCCATTGGCTGCCTCGGCTTGAGAGGAAAGAAGCAGAAAACTTATGTACACCTCGAACAGGTTTTGTTTGTTTTTAATTTTTTTCCTTCTGCCATGACCAGGAGAGAGAAGCAGCGCTGAAAATAGTCTTCACAGAGGCTTGGGGAAAGGCCAGTCTTGGCAGCACCATGACTTGGTACTGGTGCCGATCCTGAGGAAGAGAAGGAACAGGAGAGAAGGCGGCCAGCATGGCTACATTGGACAAAGCTGCCAAGACTGGAAAGCAAGTCATCTTGGAGGCTCCAGCAGTGCACAGGGCAGTACCCTTGGTCACATGGATCCAGTGTGCAGGTATCAGCTGCACCCTTCCCCTCCGTGGGTCCCAGCAGTAGCGGCAAAGGAGAGCCGATGGTGGCCGCCACAGGCTAACCAAGACACCAGGTTAATGCTGTTCCTCTGTGGTTCCCGTATCATCCTCACTCTCTAGCCCAGCTCCTCAGCAGGCAAAGGCTTCTTATTCACATGTATTGTCTGTGTCACCAAAATGAGTTCCTTTAGGAAGACTATCCAGGGGCTTAATAAATATAGCGCAGCGAATGAATAGTTTTAGTAATACACATGTAAATAAAGCTCTAACTATAAGTGTGTGCATTCTTCTTCTCCATGAGCCAACTCCTAGCTCCTGGAATCTGTTGTGTTAGTCAGGGTCCTCTAGGGAAATAGAACGGAAAGGAGATAGATGTAAATATTATGAGATTTTATCAAATTATTTCATGTGACCATGGGGATACACGAATCCAAATTTCATAGGGCAGGCTGCAAGCCAGTGTTACTGCCTCCCTCCACCCTTCCTCCCTGCTGCTATTATCTCCCCCTTCCAGCCAGTGCTATCTTCCCCGCCAGTCCCGACCACATTACCAACATATAATCTGCCTTCTCCCTTAGCTACCGCTTACCTCATAGTCTTCCGCCTGCTTACGTAGCTAACCTGCCCTAGCTCCAACCCCTCCCTGCACCCAACCCTATAAAACCAGGTGTACTTCCGCAATAAAGCAGACCTGTTCCTGCGCTCAGGCAGTCTCCATGGTTTTTCCTCAACCGCGCGTCCCCCACTCCTGGAGAACCGGTGCTCCCTCTTGGGGCACCCCCCGCCGGTGGTTCGGCAGGAGCAAGCCCCCCCCCGACTCTTGGGCCTGAGCGAGGACGAAACCCTCTCGCTCAGCTACAACTGGCGCCCAACGTGGCAGCTCCTCCCCCGGCCCCTCTCTGCTGCTGCTGCTGCTGTGATCGTCCTCCTCTCCAGGTAGGGACCCCTCGCCCGGACGAGCCCCAAGGGACCCCTCGCCGTCGTCCCGTCCCTATCCCGTCATGGGTGCCTCTTTGTCATTGCGTCAGGCGCCGCAAGTCAGAGCCCTCGCTGCCCTGCTCGATGCCAATGGAGTCCGCGTCTCCTTGTGGCAGCTCCAAAAGTACTGGGATCTCTTGCTCCCTTTTAATCCGTGGCTCGCCACCTGCCAACTCTGGAGCCCGGACACATACTCGCGACTCATAGATCGAGTCACCTCCGCCATGGAGCACGAGAAACGCACCTTCCCAACAGGCCTCTTACCCGTTCTCGTTGCCATTCGCGCTTGCCTCCTTGGCGCTCCTACCGAGGCCGTTTATGAAGCTTCTCCCAAACGGCCTCTAGACTGTGATCCCGATGAGCCCGCCGACACTGACTCTCTGTCTAACCAACTTGCTGCCGCTCTCGAGCGCGAACCTCCCCGCCCGAGCTCCCCGCAGCAGACAGAAACCACTCCTGCCGCTCCCCAATATGGCGGACTTCCGCCTTCTTCCCCCACTTCTGCCCAAGATGGCGCGCATCCGGCTTCTTCTTCGCCGGTGTCCTCCTCCCGCCTCTACCCGCCTCTTCCTGCCCAGTCAGCATTCGGTTCGGGCCCAGAAACTGCATGGTCGCCATCTTCCGCTAAACCGGAAACGCCCCTCGCGCCATTTTGTCCGCTGCCCGGAAGGGCAGCCATCTTGACCGACGCCCGGAAGGGTCCCGCCGCCATCTTGTTGTCGCCCGGAAGCTGCTAAGCCGCCATTTTCTCACCCGTGTTCCGCTTATCCCTTGCCGCCGCCATACGGCAATAGCCCTTCACCTGCCTTGGCTGCTCCATCGGTCCCCGGTGCCACACCTTCTCCAACCCCTCAGCTGTATCCGCTGAATTCGCAGCCTACGCCACAGCGACCCCAAACTTGGCTACCCTTTACAGCGGAAGAGGTCAGAACCCTCCGCAAAGCTGTAAAGGAAGACGGGATTGGCAGCCCTTATGCACAGCAACTACTTGAGGAGTTGGGGACCCAACTCGTTCTCCCATATGACTGGATTGCACTAGCCCGTGCCATCCTGACACCGGGTCAATTTATTGAATGGCGCGCCCATTACCAAGCGGCTGTTGACCGGCAAATCGTGGAGAATGCCCAAGCTGGCGTCCTCGATCCCTCCGATGCATACACGGGGACCAACAATTATGCAGACCCTCGTTCTTCCCTCCAAATTGACCCAGGGTTTTGGCACCGGGTAAAAGTCCTCGTCCAGCGGTCTTTCTCTCTAGTCTCCACCAAGCAGCCCACCAGCTCGCACAACTGCTTCAAGACTCTAATGAGACTTTCCCAGCATTTGTTGCCCGCGTCCTGGAAGCCTGTCAGCGGAAGATTTCCAGCGAGGATGCCCAGTTTGTGCTGGCCAAAGAACTTATCATAGATGGATGCCTTGTGCCATTCCGAGCCGTAGTCCTTCCCATACGTGATAAAGCTCTGCACGAGTGGGTCCTTGCTTGCCGCGACGTCGACCCGCAAGTCAAAACACTCACCGCTGCCTTTGCATCTGCCATGGCTGTTTCATCCACCTCCACTTCCGTCTGCTTTCGATGCGGCCAGCCCGGCCATTTTGTCCGCGAGTGCTCTCAGCTAGGCCCAGAGCCTCGCTCCGACCCGCCGTCTCGGCGACCAAGGGGCCCTTCTACGCCATGTCCGCGTTGTGGGAAAGGATATCACTGGGCCCGTGACTGCCGTTCTGTCCAAAGTCCTCAGCAGCCTTTAAACTCCCAGCAGGGCAGGCCTCAGCCCCTCCCCCAAGAGGCCTCCAGAAGAGTTCCCAAGCCATAATGTGGACGATGCCCATCACGCACCGCCAGAGACCCTCATTGGAGCTTAAAATCGATGGGCAATGGCTCAATGGGCTCCTGGATTCCAGCGCTGAAGTCTCCTGTGTTCCCTTCGAAGTCGCTGTGTTCAATCACTGGCCCCTAGAAACCGGCCCGCAAGTCATCGGCGCCACGGGAGCCGCTACCTCCTGGAAAACATCCCAGCCTCTGCACTGGAGCGACCGAGAAGGCCGTGAAGGCCAAATTCGCCCACTCGTCCTTTCGTCTGTCCAGACCATCTTGTGGGGAAGAGATGTCCTCAGCCAGTTAAAAGCCCGAATTACCACAGAGGCCTTCTTAGCTGCGCTGCCCCCCCCCCTACTAGGGGCCACTGCTCACATCTCAAGACCTGACCCTATTCCTCTGGAGTGGGACACAGAGGAGCCCATCTGGGTCGAGCAGTGGCCCTTGCCAGCTCACAAGCTGCAAGCTCTCTCTGCCCTCGTCGAAGAGCAGCTACAAGCAGGGCATATAGAGCCGTCCACTAGTCCCTACAATTCACCAGTCTTTGTCATCAGCAAAAAGAGCACTGGCAAATACTGCCTTCTCCACGATCTCCGCGAGATCAACAAGCATATCAAACCAATGGGGTCACCTCAGCCAGGATGCCCGCACCCCACTGCAGTCCCCCAACATTTTCATGCAGCAACCATTGACATCAAGGACTGCTTTTTCTCTATTCCTCTTCACCCGCGAGACTGTCCGCGATTTGCGTTTACAGTCCCACGCACCAACAACCAGGGCGCAGCGCTTCGATTCCAATGGCGAGTGCTACCGCAAGGTATGCGGAACAGCCCAACCATATGTCAGCTCTATGTCAACCATGCCATTGAGCCGCTGCGCTCAAAGTTTCATCCAGAGCAAACATACATTCTCCACTATATGGATGACCTTCTCTTAGCAGCGAGCTCCAGCGCGCTCCTCAATGACCTGCTCTCTGCAGTGATGACAAACCTTTCAAGCCTCGGACTTACCGTGCAATCAGACAAAATAAACCTCCAACCTCCTTTTCAATTTTTGGGCTTTCATTTTCATCACTTCATTCAGCCCACAAGCCCACAAATTCATGTCTCTCACAAGATGACGCTGACTGAACTCCAACAACTTTGCGGACAAATCAATTGGCTTCGCTCGGCGCTGCCCATCACAACAGCGCAGATGCAACCCCTCTTCGAGCCCTTGCAGACCAAAGACAGCCCACCAACTGCAGCCACGCGCAGCATCACCATCACCCCCGCTGCCCGAGAAGCCATCCAACAAGTCAGTGCCGCTCTACAGCAATGCCGCCTAGAGCGGTTTTCCCCTGACCTTCCAGTTTTAGCCTTAATCCTACCAACGCCAATCACTCCCACAGGCCTCTTATGGCAAGATGGCCCTCTCCTTTTCCTGCATACATCCAAAAGCAAGCTTCCAAAAATTTGCCCTTTTATAAGAGCATGGATTGTGTTGGCTACTGACCTAGGACTTCTCTCCATGCAAACATATGGCGTCCCGCCGCACACCATTGTTTGGCCTTTAGATGCCAAAGAAGTCACTTCTCTCATCATGAACAATGCTCAAATGCAGAGCCTGGTAGAGCTCTTTCGCGGCTCCTTTGACAACCACTATCCTCATCACCGATTGCTGCAGGGAATGTCTCAATTGGCATTTTCCAACCCGTTCCATCCATTGCCCGCGCGGAACCCAATCCCCTCAGCCATCACTGCCTTCACAGATGCCTCAAAAACGGCATTTGCAGCCATTATATACACTCCTGGGACTCCTGAGCCACGGCAACTGCTGTTCGCAAATGACTTTTCTGTTCAAGTGGGCGAGCTTCTAGCTGTCGCTGCAGTCCTTAACCTCCACCCAAACCAGTCTCTCAACATCTTCACTGACAGCCTATACACCCTTCAAGTGTGCCGCAGCCTCCCGCTTGCCACTTTCCTGCCAAGTGATTCAAGCATCGATCAGGCGCTCGCCTTCGTGCAGCGGCTGCTTGAAAAACGGCAGCAGCCCTGGTTCATTGCTCACATCAGAAGCCATTCAGGCCTTCCGGGGCCTCTAGCTCAAGGAAATAACCTTGCCGACGCTTCAGTGTCCGCCCGCCGAATAAACCCAGTCACCCTTCATGAAGACTCTATCGATAGACCGTGGCTTGGAGACTTTGTCAACCAAGCTAAGCTTCTGCATTCCCAATTTCACTTCTCTGCACGGTCCTTCCGGAAGCTCTTCCCAGACCTACCCATTGAAACCTGCAAACACCTTGTGCGCGCGTGTCGGACTTGCGCACCACTGCTGCCACTTGGGCCTTTGCAGCCTCAAGGTGTCAACCCCCGCGGCCTCCGCCCGAACTCAAGATGGCAATTAGATGTCACTCATGTCAGCGCATTTGGCCGCCTCAAATATCTTCATGTAGCAATTGACACCTTCTCGCACCTGTGTTATGCCGTCCCTCTCGCAGGAGAAAGTGCTAAACATTGCATCAAAGCACTTCGCCAGGCTATTCTGTTCATGGGAATTCCATGGGACCTCAAAACAGACAACGGTCCTGCTTATCGCAGCACCGCCTTCGCCAGCTTCGTGCACATGTATCACATCACGCATCATTTCGGCATTCCATACAACCCACAAGGGCAAGGAATCGTCGAACGCACTCATCAGCAGCTCAAACTGCTTATTCAGAAAGAAAGAGCCTCTTTCCCCCACAAGGCCCCAGTAGTCGTTGTAACCACCTGCCTCATTCACCACAATCTTCTGACTTTTGACAGTCAAGGACTCTCTCCCACCCACAAGCACTGGGGACCTATGTGGCAGCCTTCGCAAGTCCCCCTAGTCCATTGGAAAGACCCTGCCACCAATCGTTGGCAAGATCCAGCTCCCCTCCTGGCACAGGGAAGAGGCTTTGCTTGTGTTTTCCCAGATTCTGAGCCGCAACCTCTCTGGATCCCTGGGCGCTGCGTCCAGCCTGCCACCGACCAGCTGTTCCCAGTAAATGATCAACGCCCTGTGCCTTCAGTGAGAGACAACATCGACAGTGGATATGGCCCAGAAATTGCCCCGTTCATCCGAATCCAGCACCAGCCATCATCAAAAAGTGCCCCCTCATAATCTAAACCCCTACCCCCATCTCTTCCTTACCCCACTCTCTTTATCCTCTTCACCCTACCCGCTCACCTTGAATGGAGAGCGAGGAATTTTCTTTTCTTTTATCTCCACAGATGCTGCCTCGTCAAGGAATGCCTCTCTACAGCTTCGTGACCATTTCCCACGCCTTGGCCTTCTTCGCCCTCTCAGCCGCTGCCAATCAGAATCACCGACCTTTCAACTGGACTCTCTCTCTATTTGACAAAGTCCTTGCCTTCGATGTAACTGCGAGTGCTCCCTCTTTCTCAGTGCACATATGTAATCTCGCCAACCTTCCTGTTGTTAGTTCCAGTGTGGATGTTTCACACAAAACTCATCGATGTTGGTACGACTCACTTATAGGCCTTAGCGGCCCCTGGGATTATGAAATCTCTGGCTACTATATCTGCCCTGCCTCTGCAAGAGGCTGCCATGACCCGACACATTTTTTCTGCCCTTCCTGGGGCTGTGAAACAATAGCCCATGGCTGGTCAGGAGCCCCAAACAAAGACCCCTATCTCACTCTAAAAAAGGGCAATGCCTTACAGAATAACATCACGCTCACAGTCAAAGACCCCAACTCAGACATCTGGTTTCAAGGTCGCATATGGGGGTTCCATCTATACATGGAAAGTTATGATTATGGCTCTATCTTCACTATTGTAAAAAAACAGCCGTCTGCTCCACCCCCCTCTGCCGTCGGCCCAAATCGGGTTCTCAATCCTCCAAAGGCACAACAGCCTCCTTCTCCACCCTGCTCCACCTCGCCCGCTCCTTCGCCCGGTACCCCCCTTACCATTGCCTCCCTCAGCTCCCATGTTCTTAAGCCTCACTTACCCCTTACTCAGTACTCCAGTCCTCTCATCAAACTAATCAATGCCTCATACACCTCTTTAAACACATCTTACCCCAACCTCACTTGGAACTGTTGGCTCTGCCTCTCCCCCTCCCTTCCTCTCTATGAACCTGTCGCCACCAATCTCTCCTTCAGCGAATCCTCTGAACAGAATCCCACTAAATGCAATTGGAACGCCTCCTCTGTCCCCCTAACCTTTCAGTCTGTTTCCTCCACAGGACACTGTGTTCATTCTCGTCGAGGGCCTCACCCCTCCCTTAGTGTTTGCTCTGGTTACTCCTCTCCCAGCACTACTGCCAAATTCTTAATCCCTCATAACACCTCTCAATGGCTTTGTACCTCCACTGGACTAACCCCTTGCCTCAACGTCGCCACCCTCAATGCTAGTAATGAAACTTGTGTGCTTATCCTTCTCCCCCTCGAGTCCTCTACCACTCTGACACTGACTTTTTCCGCCATTTGCTACGCAAACAAACCTCTCTCCACCTACTAAAAAGAGAACCAATCACTGCAGTCGTAACTGTTGCTTCCCTTCTGGGTCTCGCGGGAGCAGGCATTGGCATCACTGCCCTCGCCACGCAGTCTTCTGCCCTCTCATCTCTCAGACAGGCCGTTGATGAAGACATCACCTATCTTCGCGAAGCTGTAAAATATCTAAAAGAGTCTCTTTTTTTATTTTATTTATTTATTTATTTTTTTATTGACTTTGTAATAATATTACATTAAAAATATATATGTGAGGTCCCATTCAACCCCACCCCCCCACCCCCCCTCTCCCCCCCAACAACACTCGTTCCCATCATCATGACACATCCATTGGATTTGGTAAGTACATCTTTGGGCACCTCTGCACCTCATAGACAATGGTTCAATTCTCTCTCCGAAGTAGTTCTGCAAAACCGCCGCAGCCTCGACCTCCTCCTCCTCAAAGAGGGAGGTCTTTATGCCGCTCTTGGAGAAGAATGCTGCGTATACGCCAATTCCACCGGTCTAGTCGAGGACAATCTGAGAAAAGTCCAGGAAAGACTAGAAAAATGCCGCAAAGAGCGAGAAAACGCGAACTATTCTTCCAACCTTTTCCATGCCCTCCTCCCTTACCTCCTTCCATTCCTGGGCCCGCTCATTGTCGTCATTTTGATTCTCACTGTGGGCCCCTGGGGCATCAAGAGGGTGCTCAGTATTGCCAAAGATCAAGCCAAGGCTGTGTCCAATGCTGTGTTCAGCTCTTTCGTGCAGGTCCATTACCAACGCCTCGCCATCGATGAGCCCCCCCCCCCACCGTCCTTTTCGCCCTCTCCGCCCACGAGACCTACTCTAGCCACTTCCTGTCATTTCCTTTTCCCCTAATGGGAGTTCTAGGGCATCGCGAAGCCGCTTTGCTGGCAAGGCTCGATGTGCGTCTAGCGCCAGCACGCACCGACCCTAAGGGCCAATGCATGCATCCTGGCCAGATGTTATGTCATTCGCCCATAGCCAGCTGGGTTCGCCCCCTTTTACCCCTCGCCTTCCCCAACCTATTCTCCTTCTCCCTCTTTGTTTCCCTTTTTAAAACAAAAAGAGAGCATTTGTTACTGCCACCCTCCACCCTTCCTCCCTGCTGCTATTATCTCCCCCTTCCAGCCAGTGCTATCTTCCCCGCCAGTCCCGACCACATTACCAACATATAATCTGCCTTCTCCCTTAGCTACCACTTACCTCATAGTCTTCCGCCTGCTTACGTAGCTAACCCGCCCTAGCTCCAACCCCTCCCTGCACCCAACCCTATAAAACCAAGTGTACTTCCGCAATAAAGCAGACCTGTTCCTGCGCTCAGGCAGTCTCCATGGTTTTTCCTCAACCGCGCGTCCCACACTCCTGGAGAACTGGTGCT
Source organism: Dasypus novemcinctus (assembly GCF_030445035.2). Classification (NCBI taxonomy): domain Eukaryota; kingdom Metazoa; phylum Chordata; class Mammalia; order Cingulata; family Dasypodidae; genus Dasypus; species Dasypus novemcinctus. Next base: position 28,697,938 of record NC_080701.1, on the reverse strand, counting down.
CCCTCTTGGGGCACCCCCCGCCGGTGGTTCGGCAGGAGCAAGCCCCCCCGACTCTTGGGCCTGAGCGAGGACGAAACCCTCTCGCTCAGCTACAAGCCAGGAACTCTGATGAAGGTCCTTGATGAGTCCCCAGGAGACACTGGGTGTCTGAAGGAGAGATGGGGATTCTCTCTTCTGACTCATGAAATCACTTCTTCTTTTGAAGCCTTCAACTGATTAGATAAGACCTCACTCGTTGCTAAAGGCCATCTCCTCAGTTGATTGTAAATATAATCAGCCATAGATATAATCTACTCACTGCTGATTTAAGTCCATGAAATGTCCTCACAGTAGCAATTAGGCCAGTGGTTGTTTGACCAAACAACTGAGCACCATTACCTGGCCACAGTGACGCATGAGCCTAACCGTGACATCTGTCATTTTGATCAGAAGTAAATTTCAATTGTTAATTAAGAAATCCTACTGTCCAATGCTTTCAGAGATTAAAAGGATATTGTACAGCTCGGGTGCTTACCAAAATAATAAATAAATAAATAGCTATGGACCTGCCAATGTGGCCATATGCTAATACTCAAATTTCCTTTCCGAGTGGAGTCAGCCTTCAGCATTCCCTTTGTAACAGGATTTAAAATATATGACCAAATCTCTCTTTTTTTTTTTTCCAATTCAATTTCTTATTTTTTTCTCAATTGGAAAGGATTTGAGACATGAACAGGTCTGGAGAGTTGGCTTTCATTATTTTTTCAGTTACTGACTCTGGTTCTGACCTTAACAACCTGCCAGTCCTCCACCTGCATTCTTCTCAGTGCTCAGGCAAGGAAGTCATCGATATGCCAGGTGTGTCACCAGTCCCTTTCCAAAGAAGGAAAATCAGAGACAGGTATCCAAACCCAAGTATGTTGACCTCCTTGTAGCTGTCACCTACTCACAGGGAAACCACACACTTTCATGCCATCAAAATCAACATATTCATTTAAAGTCCAAGCCATTTGGAACAAAGAATCAATTAAACCAATTAGAATTGACATGCGTCAGCCATTCGGTCTTTGGATCTCTTCCTCGTTAACAATGCATTCCTTCTGAGCTGTTGGTAAGCTGTTTTCTCCCTAATCTTTGATAAGGGTCAGATTTGATAGCTTCTCTTTGCTCCCCTCCAGAGAGCTGCGGCTACAGCCAGGCTGGTGTCTTGTCAGCTCTGTCATCTCATGTCCCTGTGCTTTACTTGTGCCTGTTCTTCTGCTCTGCCTTGGGCTGGGATAGCTGGAAAAAGGATGGTTTGGGTCTTGAACAATGGACTCAATTTAGTTATATACGTTATCACTAATTCTCATAAAAACCCTGCAAAATAGGTTTCACTGTCTCCATTTTATAGATGAGGAAACTGAGGTTCATGGGGATGAAATAACTCACCTGGGGTCAAAGAGCTAGTAAATATCAGAGTTAGTTGTGTCAGTTAGGGGTTGGGTTCAGCTGCTAGTAACCCAGACTTAACAACAGTCACTTAAACTAGGGATCAGCTAACTACGGTCCACAGGCCACATTCAGTGGCCACCGGTTTTTATAAATAAAACTTTATTAGAACACAGCCATACCCATTCGATTACATAATGTCTGTGGCTGCTTTCACTCTACAACACCAGAGTTGAGTAGTTGCAACAGAGACTTTATGGCCCACAAAGCATAACCTATTTACTGTATGGCTCTTTACAGAAACAGTGACATGACCCTTGTTTTAAACTAATAGTTTTCCCATTCATATAAAAGAAGTCTGAAGCCAGGAAATGCAGGGATGGTATGGCAGCTTTCCCAAATCATCAGACTCCTAATTGCCTCCTAACTTTTTGTTCTGCCAGCCTTAATGCATGGTTTGTATCCTCAAGACAAAAAATGGCTGCTGAATCTCCAGCCATCACATTTGCATTCTAGGCAGAGAAGAGGAAGAACAAGGCACAAAAAGAGGCTTTTTCTAGATGAATCAGATTAAAGAGAATTCCCAGAAGTTCTCGCTTTCTTTTTTTTTCGTAACAGACTGACAAAGAACAAATAAGGACCTGGTTTCTGATGGCAGCAGTGAGGTTATAACAAAAGAGACTATGAGAGGGAGATGGTGGAAGAAAAGACCCAGTGGGATGTGGGAGATGAGGACAAAGTACTGTCCAAGGATTCTGAAAGTTTGCAGGGTGTCACCATCTTGTACTGAGGCCCCATGAAATAGGGAAAGTGAGATGGGATGGGGAATGTGCATGAAGAACAGTGCAGAGGAAGAGACTGAATTCAGTTTTGGGCAGGGAAGAAAAAGGCCGGTAGGAGAAAAACAGGTAATTCAAATGCAGGGTGAGCTGCTCCCGGGCCACGGGAGAGAACTGGGGAAGAAAACGCAGCTAAAAGTGCAAGTGGCTGCCACCGTAACATTGATCCTGGGCAGTGCTGTCCAGGGCCATCTCCGCCGTCCCCTCCTTCGTCACATCCTGCCCTGTCTGCAAAGCTGGGACACGGGCCCTGGGAAGGGGATCACCTCCCAGCGCAGCCCTGGCCCCTGCTGCTCCTGCCCTGAGCCACTCAGGACTCAGACTCATGGCTGGAAAATGAGTCTGGGGAGGGCCCCAGAGCTAACAATGACTTTCAAAGGCAGCTGTTCGAAAGCAATTGCCGGCCTGAATCCAGCAGCTTAACAACCCCAAAATGGATTTGTTTCTGCAGACAGCCCTGCTATAGCAAGAGCATAACAATGAATTATCTCATTGTTGCCCCTGCGTTTTTTCCATCTTTGTTGTATTTGGAGAATCATAGAAAATGTAAGAGGGGAAAGAATCTTGGACATCAGATAATCGGCCCCAACGCCGTCTCTTGCCAATTAGGCAGTGGAACAGCCCTTCATCTCCGGGAAGTCCAAGTCACACAGCACAGAGGAACGGAGCCCAGACTTGGCCTCACTCTTCCTGCAGAGCCAGGAAAGAAGAGATTGTTCTCTGAGTGGGCTGAGGATTCGATGAACTCCAAGCTGGCACCTCGGGCCAGGCAGGCCCTGGGCTCCCCACAGCGATTTCTAGAGCAGCCCCACGCCAGGAGTGGAGAAGCAGCAGCAGCCCCTGCTGCGGAGCCTCAGGCAGTCCCGGAGTGGGAAACAAAGCCAGTTTCCAAGAGGCGGGACCTCGTGGGAGCAGCAGCTGGTGGGTGTCTGCTAAGTATGGGAAACCTGAAATACGAACAAGGCAGGGCAGAGTGTTCTCCCAAGCAGCAGATACCACTGTAGCTGGCCGGCGGTCAGCAGACTGAAAACTGACACAAATACAGGTGATGAAAGGAAAAAGGCAGAACTGAGCCACTCGAATTGCTCGGCTTCAGCTTCTGTCATGGGAGCTAGACATAGTTCCTCTGTCACAGTTTCTAGAGGACAGGGGTGGGAAGGGAAGGGGTGGCTGTCAGGCCACAGAGGGGTGAGCCTGAGGAGCTTCCAAGGAGTGTGACTGAAACCACCCACCCCTCCCAGAGCTCTCTGCCTTCTTCAACCAATGAACGTGTGTCAAGCTCCTGCATTAGGCACTGTGGGAAATGAAAGGTGAAGACGCAATCCTGACTTCTCTTTCCAGAAGGAGATCGGAACTTGGACCTCAGAACATTACTTTTACTCTAGTGTATATCTGATGGTAGAGAGGAAAAGGGACAGATTCTGACTGGCACTTCAGGGAATGTTCCACAGGGAGGTGACATTTGAGCTCGTAGGGTTTCTACACGCTGACTGGAAAGGGTAATGGATCCTGGCCCTCACCTCCCTTTACATCCTCACTCCATCCCTTCCCAGGAGGCCACCCCCAGCCTGCAAACCCCCAGACTCTTCTCTGGTCACCCTGCCTCACTCCCCCCTCCTAGCTTGTGCTTTTCCCAACCCAGGAAGGGAGCCTAGACCTAGGGAAGCGTAAAACAAGTTCCTCCTCATCTTCTACCTCATGAATCGTGGTGGCTTGGAGCAAGGCACCCCAGAAAGACATGTTCTTAAGCTAAATCCATTCGCACAGGTACAAACCCACAGTAAATAGGACCCTTGGATGAGGTAACCAGGTGGCTGTGGCCCATTCAGTCAGGATGGGCTGTAAGCATGTTACTGAAGGTCTTATAGGGAAGGCCGCAGAGAGGGAAAGCAGAAGGGACCAGCCAGAAGCCGGAAGTCATCGGCACCTGGAGGGAGGGGCCGCCACGTGCACCGCCACGTGACAGAGGAGCCCAGGGCCAAGGATCACTGGCAGCCAGCCCCGGAATGCCAGTCTTCAGAAGAAAGCACTGCCTCGATGATGCCTTGATTTTGGATGTCTCCTAGACTCAAAACCCTGAGCCAATACATTCCAATTGTTTAAGCCAATCCATTGCGTCTTATTTGCTTTCACAGTGAGGAAATTAAAACATCATTAAAATGTTCCTTTTCTGGGAAACATTTTCATGTCTCCCAAGCAGAAATAATGGCTCCTCCCTTGGTGTTTTGATTGTACCTAGTATTCATGGTTATTTCAGAATCTATGGTAATGCATTATTTATATGCTTGCCTCACTTAATCTCTGACCTTTCTTTTTTTCTGAATGCATTTGGCTGATCAACACTTAAATTGGGTACCAACCATATGTCTGGCTTTCTGCTTAATAAAAGGATGTGGAGATGAATACAATTTCTATTCAATGAGAACACAGTCCAAAGTGTTGAAGTTATACAGCCCACAGGGCACTAGACATGCAGATAATAAAGAATATGGTTCAGTCCAGCAAATGGCTGCTTCAGTAAGGCTAGTGCATAGAATTATGATGAGAAATAAAGCTGGAAAGAAAGTTTGCAAATTCAGCATGTATTACCTTGAATATCAGTGTGAACTTTAATCTGCTTTTTTTTCTTTCTGGAAAGCCTATTAAACAAATATCAGCTGACTACTAGGCATGATTCATTATCATTTAAAGTTCCCTAATCAATAATCCAGAAGTCATAGGTAGCTATTCCAGTGCTTCAAATATCATTATGAAAGTCTACACAAGAGTGTTTGTCTATTAGCATAGTGAATGTGGTATAGCCATACAATGGAATACTATTTGTTAATAAAAAGGAATTAAGTTCTGCTACATGCTGCAACATAGACGAACTTCAAAAACATTTTGCTAAGTGACAGAAACTTGACATGAAAGGCCACGTATCATATGATTCCATTTACATGAAACGCCTAGAAAAGGCATATCTATAGAGACCCAAAGTAGAATAGCAGTTTTGGGGGACTGGGGATAAAAAGGGGAGTAACTGCAAATGGGCACAGAGGATCTTTTTGGGAAAATGGACATGTCGCTTGTGGTGATGGTTACACAACTCTGTAAATGATTTACTAAATATCCTTGAAAATACACTTAAAGTAATAAGTACACCTCAAAAAAGCTGTTTAAATGTATCCAAAAAAGTGTGGGTGCATGCATGTGTGTACATGTGTAAGTTGGTTGGTCAAATTGACTAAGGTCCGTTCTTAACAGGGACAGTACTTGTAAAGGGTTCACAGAAACAAATTCTTACCAAAAGTTATCCAGTTACTTAGTTGTCACTTAATAAGAGGGTTAGGAAGATTTTGGTAGGAAAGTTTGGGCAACCAACTAAAGGAATCATGGAGTCAATTATACCCTAAATATTATTTTTACATTGCTTATAAAGCAAAGGTTCAATGCATCATGTAAAGGAGTAAGTGAGGGAAACCATATCGGTGTGTGCTTAAAGAGTGTGACCTGAGCGGCTTCAGAGGCGAGAGTCCCTCAGCAGAGAGTGACCTTGGAGTAACCCAGTAGTCAAAGTTGACCAGTAACTAAGAACTTTTGAGTTAACCCTGAATGGCAGAACCTGGCTGGTTCTGAGGCATCAAGTGGAAGAACTCTGATTCTGAGGAGACGGTGCCAACAGGGACAATGGAAGTCTTTCTCTTGATAGCTGAGGCCTTCCCCCAGCTTACTTACCCGCCGTGGCACTGTGTGAAACCTTGACACTGTGGACCAAATGGAGGGGAAGCGGAATGGCGAGAATGACTATGCCCACATTTCCCACAAGCCAGGCAAAACGTGAGTGTAAGGGAAGAACTTCCTGCTTGCAGCATCCACTGCCTGGGAGATACTAAAATGGCATGTTGTATTTTACCACAGCTGCTTCTGACCAGCCATCATGGCTAAACAACTGTGAACTCTAATCTAAATTGATAAACAACTAAGACCTTTGGTCTCTTTGGTATGCCAGAGACTCACCCAACCTAATTAAAGACCTTCTTGACCAAAGAACAATGGGTCTTGTTGTAACCTATGTATTTATTTGGCACCAGTCAGCCAACCAGCAAATGTCAATACATGCTTGGTGTAACCACCTCCAAATTCTATTTCCTAGCCATAAAAATTCCTGACTTTTTCTCTCCAGGGAATGAGTTGGCAAATTCCTCACCTGGTGAGTAAATGAGCTTTTGCTCGCTTCTACAGATTTGGGTCTTAGTCTTTCCTTTACAGAAAACAGTAGAGAGAAGCTATGCTCTTGCACGCTGGAATTTGAGGACCTACCCCTTGTACAACCCATTGGGCCAAGAGGAGCCATCTGGTACAGTGACCAAGTGCATGTCTGAAGCTCTCGTGCCAAGACGTGTGAAACCTCTATGATGGACGGAATTGCTGGCATTCATAAAGCAAACCCTTAGTTGTTTTTCCCCCTCCCCACCCCACCATTTTCCTAAAGGCTGAGATTTCAGTACTCCCTTGGGGCAGCTTGATCCTTTGCTCTAAGAAAAACCCCCGTATACATCTTTTAGTTTAAAAAATGTGAAGCAAAGCTGTTTCCCAGAAAGGAGGTGTCTGTGCAGCAGCAGTTCCAAGAAGCTGAGCAATTTTGGGAAGAGAATGTAAAAGTAGGAGTCCCAGCAGAAGAGGTTTGAGCCTCTCGAGAGAGACAAGGAAAGGGCAAAGCAGATGGATCATTTTCATGAATAACTTGGACATAGACAGTAGCTTCAGTGACCGAGTGAAGCCCAGAATTCAGGAAAGGTCATGGTCCCTTCTCCCAAAAGTGCGACTCTGACAATCTAGAATGAGCAGCTATTAAAAATGGTATTTTTCTATGACATTTTTAAACTTGGAATTGCTTAATTACAAGGAACTTGTTTTTTCAGATTTTATTTGTATTGGGTTATTTTACCAAACTCACTAGTACTCCTAATGGTTTTGAAGTGAATTTTAGGTGTTCTAGGTGTGTAAGTATATCCTCAGAATATAGTAATACTTTGGTTCCCTCTCTTCCAGGGATAATGTAAGATGTCCAGAAACGGCTCTAGCTGACATATTCTAACTCCTTCAATCCTGACAAAAAGCCCTCCGAGCGACTCAGGAAGGTGTGGGCGTTGGCGGCAGCGGGACTCAGGGTCTTTCATTTGAAAAAGGGGGGGTAGGGGTTGCTACACCCCCAGTGTATGGTGGACTCCTGGAGTTGCATAAAGACATGGTATCTTTGGAAGAGATTGCCACTTGCAATAAAAGTGCAAATTCTGGACACAGGGGAATCTGGCCTGTAGGGCAGAGGAACTGGATTTACGCAACACGGGTGCTACGCTTTCAGGCAATTCAGCCACCTAGAGGCGAGCTTTTGTCCCGGATTCTCTAGCAAGTGCCTCAGTAGTGGTCAGTGACTGTGTGGCCTTTGATGGACTCTCTGTAGAAAGTTGGAAAAGAATGGAGTGTGACTCCTACAAGGAATGGTAATGCCTCCACCAGGGCCCTGGTGTCTCTTCTAGCAGGTTTTTCCCCCTTAAAAGCATCCCTCCAGGTTCCACCAATCCCCAGTGAAATACCTGCAGCCAGCTGGACAGACTCTGTGACTTTTCTGAACACTGATTTCTCATCCAGCATTTAAAAGTCATCATCAGAATCCCATTTACTAACAATAATACAAATATACCATTTTTATTCAAAAATTCTTTGTATTAAAAATTTCACCATTTTTTTACTAAGGAGATAATGTGCTTCCTATGTAATAAAAGGAGATTATGTACCTTTTGTCCTTAAACATTTTGCTTATATGGTTGAGGCAATTCTGATTTTTGCGATATTTCCCAGCTTAGATAGAATCCAGCACTATGTTTTTTTATTTCCTAGTGACTCCTGAAATCCAGCCCTCTCCAGTCAGTGTATGGTTCTCATTCACGGCCCCACCCCAGCACACAGCGTGCTCCCACCAGGAATATCACGTCGTTATTTGGGGGTTGAGGAGCACTGTCCCCCTAAAAGGGAATATCAGAATTCGTGGGGATTCTGATTCACCTTCTTGGCGGGGGAAGGGGGAGCATGCCCTTTCATTTTCCTCACCTCCTAAGAATCATTAACGTAGAATATTAGAATAAAGCTGAGAAACAAAAGACCATTTCCTTACCAAATATATAACTTTAGATTTTTTCCCAATGGTATGAGTTAGCAGTAAAGGGCTGGCATTAAACGGTTTGCCGTGAAAATGCAAGTCATCTGGCATGTCCATGAGATACATGCAGCTTTTTTTTTTAAGGAAATATTTCCTTTTACATTTAATTTAATTTTTAAAAAATTTATCCACACCCCCTCATTGTTTGCGGTTGCTGTCTGCTCTCTGTGTCCATTTGCTGTGTGCTCTCTGTGTCTACTCACTTTCTTTTTAGGAGGTACCAGGAACCAATGACCCCCCGTGTGGAAGAGAGGTGCTCAGTCACCTAAGCTACCTCAGCTCCCTGGTTTGTTGTGTCTCTCGTTGTCTTTCCTCTTTTTTGTCTCTTTTGTTGCATCTTCTTCTTGCATCAACTGGCTGCACTTGCCTGCCATGCCAGCTCACCTTCTCCCAGAGGCACTGGGAACTGAACCTGGGACCTTCCATGTGGTAGGCGGAAACCCAGTTGCCTGAGCCACTTCTACTTCCCTGGTAATTCCTTTTGAAAGAAGAAGAAAAACCATGAGGTGTGGTGTGCATTCTATTGGAAAAAAGGCTATCCTGGATGCTGGGGTGCACTGCCCAGATTACAGCCCCCCTCTCTCCATCAGAACCAAAGGACTCATGCCCCAGGCCAAGCGGGCTGCCTTGCCCAAGCTCATGCCCTCTTCCCAGGCATGCCCATTGGTCTCTGTCTCAGAGGTAAGTCTGTGCAGAAATCTTACTACTCAGTGGCTGCTTAGCTGCATCCATTGGTTCAAGTTCTTCCTTTCGAAGACATACTGAGGAAATCCTTGATTCAGAGAGACCCTCTGAATATAGAAACTTATTGAATGTATCTTCAAACAAAATATCCCTAGGTCATTTATTTCTGCTTTTGCTCAATATTAATTTAAAATTATGTGCCTATGAGATAAGTACCATTACTATCATCACATGTTACAATGAGGCAACTGAGTCACTGAGAACCTAAGCCCACGGCCACACCGTGAGTGAGGAGGAGAACTGGGATTCCACTGGAACCATGCTGATGTCTGTGTAAGACAATACACTTTTCTTGTCTCTTATTTCCTCTTCTTGTCACGTTGTCCTGATGCAGATTGTTTGAAAGTTGGAATGATGAAAATAGCGATGAGTTTGTGAGGAATTATAAAGATAGATGGTGGTGTAGGGAAGACTTTAGAGGATATTTTTCTTTACCACCCGTCCCTCACGCAATTGTAATGGCCTCCACCTCCGGTTCAGAAATTCTATAGAAATACTGTCTGTGAGTGTTGTATTATAAAAGTAGAAGTTATTTCATAAAAATATATTCAAATGAATACACTTAAGCATATACATTCACCCCTATAAATCATTCGAGTCAGACAGAGGAGCAGAGCCTGAAAACACTCTGACGTTGGGAGGTAAACTGGGGCCGAGGCAGCAGTAGAGAACTGTGGGATCCCTCCACCATAGCAGGATGCTTGGAAGTCAGAGAAAGCCAGTGACATGTCCCCAGGGTAGGTGGAAAATACGGGACCCCTGCTCTGGGTAGACAGAGTAGCTAAGGTTAGCACGACACTTCAACATGGAGCTTTCCAGGGACACCTTGGAGCTCTCCTCCCCCCACTCCACCCCCCACTAGCCGACCACCACCCCATCAGGGGTGAACTGTGCAGGCCTGACCCCGGTACATAGAGGACAACTACTGCTAGGACCAAGGAGAGAGCCCCAAGCTCCTTCTTCCCATCCTGCTCCTTCCTTCTCTCCTTCCCTAGTCAAAGCGGTGAGAGGAGAAGAGCAACAAAGATGTTGGGAGTCTATGACAGGTGGTCCCTGAAATAAAAACAAACCACTGCAGAAGAAAATGAAACAATCTTAATTCACTTTTGAGATGTCCGTACAAAACAGGCAAGATATATGTGAACCTGAGAATAGGGTGGCTAGAGCCAGAAAGGACACTATATGAGGTCACCCGAGAGTTCTATGGAGGTGGCACTGTGAGCACAGGCACTGGCACCATGTTATCTGCGTCCAAATCCTGGCCTTGGACATGTTGCTTTTGTGCCTTAATTTGCCATCTGTAAAATGGGAGCAATAACGGTACATCTGTCTGAACTGGTTTTATTAAGGCGGTGCAGGGCATAATTCAATGTATGATAATATATATGTTTTATTATTTATTTTATTTATTTCTCTCGCCTCCCCCCCAGTTGTCTGTTCTCTGTGTCCATTTGCTGCATGTTCTTCTTTTTGTCCGCTTCTGTTGTTGTCAGCGGCGCGGGACTCTGTTTCTTTTTGTTGCGTCATCTTGCTGTGTCAGCTCTCCGTGTGGGCGGCGCCATTCCTGGGTAGGCTGCACTTTCTTTCCCGCTGGGCGGCACCCCCTACGGGGCGCACCCCCTACATGTGGGGCTCCCCTACGCGGGGGACACCCCTGTGTGGCAGGGCACTCCCTGCGCGCATCAGCACCGCATGTGGGCCAGCTCCACACGGGTCAAGGAGCCTGGGGGCCTGAACTGCGAACCTCCCATGTGGTAGATGGACGCCCTAACCACTGGGTCAAGTCCGCTTCCAATGTATGATAATATATAGTATGGCATTTAGATTGGTCACTGGTTCCAGTGCCAGTCCCCACATAGGATGCTGGTGTGGCTCTCAGTTATTCAGTGACCTCACCGAGTCTCCCTTAGCGGGTCGCTTGAAGGAACACTAGCCTTTTCGATCCACTTGAGAGTCATTTAGTCCAGTGGTTCTCCATTTGCATGGTTCCAGGGATGGGAAGTTCTCAATAATCTAGTCGTGGCTGATCTCTGTTGTTGATCAGGAAATCCGCAGGACTGCTACATGGCTGATTAGGGGGACAGAGTTGTGAAATGCCTGGGCCTTAGTTAATTGTGAACAGTAAGCCAGGCAAGGTTACGGTTCCCAAGATGACCCCTCTGTGAGCTTATTGGGAAAGATCCTCTGCCCCCAGCATAATTTGAAATGACCTCGGAAAGCAGAGGGGCTTTGTGTTTGCCCTCCATTCCGGACAGGTCCTACTGCTCAGATACTTCCAACAGCATTCAGAGAATAGTGAGGAGATTTGTTATTGGACCCGGGTGTATGGCCTTGCTCAGAATCTTGGGAGACTCCATGTCAGCCACACTACAAGCTGGCAAAGTTCATTCTTTGCTAGGGGAGAAAGGGAAGTAAAACTCACAACCTGGGGAGTGGATGTAGCTCAAGTGGCTAAGCACCTGCTTCCCATGTACGAGGTGCCAGGTTCACTCCCTTGCACTTCCTAGAAACAAAACAAACAAATGAAAAAACTGACTCAGGGGAACCAGTGTAGCTCAGTGGCTAAGCACCGACTTCCCATATACAAGGTCCCAGGTTCAATCCCCAGCCCTGGTATCTCAAAAAATAAAATAAAATGAAAGAAAAGAAAAGGCCTCCCAACCTATGAAGCTGGCACAGCTTGCCTCTTGCAGACACACCTTCCCTATCCTTTCTCTAGCTTCCTTTTTCTGCTTTCGGTGAACCAAGAATTCTTCAGGAGTCCCTGTGATTCAGTCATAGAGGAATTTTCAATTTGCACTAAGGTTTTAGGGACTTCAAGCTGGACCCAGGAGAATTTGCAGATTCCTGGGACAGGGATGTGTTTCCTAGAAGAGAAAGAAATTGCTGATGAAAGTATTTCCAGGACCATTCTAGGTCCTAGGAGACCTATTCTGAATGAGTTACCTTTACTCATCAAATCACACCTCCTTGTGATCTCTGAACTCCATTGAGAAAAGATTGCAACCAAGGGTATCTAGTACTACAAGAGGGTTTTGTGGCACCTGCTCAGCTTTCTGTAGTTTGAAATAACAGAATTCTTCCAAGCTTGTTTCTCCTTGACATGTCAATGTTACTGTTTTAGTTTTCTAGCTGCCAAAATAGATGCCATACAGTGGGTTGGCTTAAACAACTGGAATTTATTGGCGCTCAGCTGGTTTCAGAGGCTAGAAGCTTTGTTGCCTCCCAGGGTTGGTACTTCTGGCTGGCCAGGCCAGCGGTCTTTGGGATTCCTTGACTCTTCTTTCATGTGCCAGTGCACATGGTGGCATCTTTCTCTTCCAGGTTCTGCTGGCTTCCAGCTCTGGCTACAGACCGTGGCTTTCCTCTGTGGCCTTCTCTGTAACGTCTCCAGTAGCACGTTTAAGACGCATCCCGATTCAGTTAGCCACTCCTTATTTAAAAGTGACCTCATAGAGAGGTCCTATTTTCAAGGGGTTCACACCCACGAGAGTGGGTTACGATCAAGAACATATTTTTTTTCCCCTAAGGTACATAATTCAATCTGCCACAGGCATAGAAGAAATCAGGATGTATTTGTCTCGTATTAAAAAGGATTGTGTGCCGTTCCAGGTAGCCTGGGTCCTTCCTTTACGAGGAGACTGACGACAGTGGGATTTGCCCTCAGGGCAGTGGTCCTCCACTCTGGGAGATTTTGCCCCAACCCCGGAGGACATCTGGCAAAGTCTGCAGACATTTTTGTTTGTGTGTGTGTGTGTAGGGGGAGCACTACCAGCAGCGAGTGGATGGATACAGGCCAGAGATGTTGCTAAAGTTCCTACAAGAACAGGGAAGCCCCCTGCAATGAGAATTATCCTGAAATGTCAGTGGTGTCAAGGCTGAGAAACCCTGAGCTGAAGAGGGGCATGAGCAAGCACGTGGTAGAGTTTCTGGCACCAGGTAATGAAGTGGTGGGAGGAGAGGTCTTTTAAGTTTCCTTATCTGTCACCCTCTCCCAAAATGATGCTTTGCAAGTGACCTTAGCCATGTGCCTGACTGCCTGATGAGGGGATAAGATGGAAATGCTGTGTTGATACATACCTTGGTTTTATTTTTCTTCTGAATAAGTAGGCTCTGGAAAGGATTCATCTCCTTTTTTAAAGAATCCAAATTCCTGGCAATGGTTGGGTTTTCCTTGTAGATGAATAAAGGAAGGATGTTTATGATTTCTAAAAATATCACTGAACCCTATAATTACTACTTTTAATGTCATCATGGGAAAATATTATCTAACTTTCTATAGTATTTAGTACAAAGTTAAGTGTAGAGTGCTAGTAATTATCCAGGTGTTATAATTATTTTAAAAATCATTGTGGACCAAAGAGAATACATAATCTTGTTCATTTTAATGTTAACAGTGAAACCAACAGGCCGTATGATCTTAATTTTATGCTGTACAGATAAAGCCTTTACTTCTCCAAGACTATTGTTCTTAGAAATAACTTCCCTGTGCACTAAGACAGACGTTTATTCAACACTCTCCTCTTGTTCCCATCTTAAACAGTGGCCTTGACGCAGCTGAACCTTAAATCTATAACGCAAGCGTTCACCTTTTCCCTCATTTCTGGTACTTCATTTATAACCATCTGCCCAGACATCCACACCTGAGTATCTTGTCACACATCTTGAACTCAATGTGGCTGAAATCCAGCTCTTCTCCATCCTTTCCCCTACCGGTTCATCTTCCTATTTTCACCTTTTCTCAAGAGCGTCATCCTCTCCCAGTCACCCACATTCAAACTCCTACGAGGGCCTTTAAATGCGACTCCTTTTCCCTGGCCTCCACTTCAAACCCATCACAGGGCCCTGGCAATTCCACCACCATGGTGCTTCTGGCATCATTCGCCTCCTTCCCGTCCCCACGGCCACCACCCTCGTTCGGGCCCTGTGTTCAGCTCCCCTGCACTGACCTCTCCCCTCCTGAATCTTCCCGCTTTCAGGTGACTCTTCCCAAGGCTGACCGTGTTACCTCCTGCCCCAAAGCCTTCAGGGACACCTACTGCTTAAAGCTTCACTTCACTGCCCAGGTTCGCGTAGATCAAGGCCTGAAAGGTACCCTCTGAAAATTACAGAACACTATTTAAATGTAGATCACTGTCAAAATTGTTAATACCAGTTTTATTTTGAACAAAAACCCTTTGGAGAAACAGTCCTGGGGTGAGTCACTTCCTTGGGGAGTTGGAGGGTACGGTGGAAGCTCAGGGCATTGGGAACAGAGACAGCCCGCAGCCACGGGTGAGCTGGGAGAAAAGTTCAGAAATGGAGGAGGAGGGTGACAAAAATACAACCTGTAATTATGACTAGGGTACAGATGGCTATAAGTGAAATCTTGGCATTGGTTTTTCTGGTATTAATTGTTTCTTGCTTCAAAACTATTTGTCTGAAAGTGTCCTGTTGGAAAGTAGTTTTGTAACATTAGAGTTCCCTTTAGGACAGGAGTCACAGGGCCAACCCAGACCTCAGCATCTTGTCCGGGTAATTTGGAGCCTGTTAAAATTTAAGGGGTGCTCTTCCAGACCACCTTGCCTAAGTGGGGCCCGTAAACTGAGAATTGAAGGAAGAAGAGATTATTTGAGACTAGCAGACTCATATTCTTGATAAATTACATATAGCTTTATGGAGCAATTATGTAGCTATTTCTACTTATTACAATGAGCATGTATAACCCCCCATGAGTAGGGAATTGGGATGGTAATTAAATAAATCTGCATGCGAGCTATTTTCCATTGGCTGAACCCCTTCCTATCCAGCTAGAGGGCTGGAAAAGTTAAAAAGGAGATGAGGTAAGCCGAAGACTAGACACCACGGGAAATAGCTGCCACCCTAGAGCTGGGGAAACCTAAGGGGACAAAAGAGAGACTGCTGCCTCAGAAGATGGAAGATTAGAGGAAATGTCTCCAGGGGGAAGAATACAAAAGCCAGAGGGAGAAGGAAGAGAGCAAGAGTACCAAAGAATTACAGCTTCTGCCCGTCTCCTGGCTGCTGACCTTTTACCAGAAACTTCTACAGGTGAAAACAAATAGGAAACCAACTGTCAAAGAAACTGAGAAATTTCTCTACAGATTCCCACCCCAGAATCATCAAAAAGAGCATAAAAGGATGGTTGTGCAACTGAGAGGCAAAAGAGAGAGAATAACGGGCACCCCTTCCCCAAGGGCCTCAGTAAATATAACACCTTGTCTGTGTAGAGTGCACAACACCCCCATCTAGATGATTTCTTCCTTTCACAGCTATAAGACAATGACCCAAGGACTGTCTTTCCTTACTTACAGCATAAATTGAAATATCCCTGCAGATATCCTTTTAGCATTAATAATCTTTTAACTCTCTACTGCCCATCACGTTTGGTTTACTCATGTATCCCATGTGCAAACATCATTTCATAAATCATAAGTGAAAGCACTTTTTATAGTATGAAGCAGGTATGTATGCATTTGTTTATGTTTTTCATGTTCATCAAAGATATAAGAATGCAACGGGGAAAGTACACTAATAAGGTAATTGGGGGAACTAGAGAAAAAAAACATTTTACCGATTCCATCTCCCCTGACCCATTCTCCTGTATTGGTTTTTCTCCCCTCAGTTGACGACACCATCAAACAAGGCAGAAACCTGGGAGTCATAATTGACTTTACCCTCACATCTTACCTGTTGATTTTTCTTTCTGAATA
The DNA here is from genome assembly GCF_030445035.2 of Dasypus novemcinctus. Classification (NCBI taxonomy): domain Eukaryota; kingdom Metazoa; phylum Chordata; class Mammalia; order Cingulata; family Dasypodidae; genus Dasypus; species Dasypus novemcinctus. The sequence continues at coordinate 28,682,033 of NC_080701.1, read as the reverse complement.
TTTCTCAAACATGTCCATTCACTACATCTACTGCCCACTAGGCCTCCACCCCCTGTTTCCTAGACAAATGCAACAGTTCTCTCAAGAGATGGGCAAACAGGAATTCATTTTCTCTTGGGAAAACAGACACAACAATGAATTCCTTTAATGCCTTGTTCACTTAGATGAACTAAGCCCCTAAAACAATGTCTGGTTAGTGGGTGCTCGGCAAAGTATTTTGTTAGTGAGTGGGTCTGCCCTTTGCATAGATGGGAGTAGGTTTAATGAAAGTGTTTTCATTTTTTAATTATTAGAAAACCTTTGTATATTTCCCCAGCTTGTGATTGTGTTTTGCCAACCCGATATCCTCCTTTCTCCTTTCTAACATAAATATGATTATGTTTCCTTATTCTCAGCCCCCTTATTTTCAAAATGTGAGTCTGATTCATCTAAACTCATCAATATAAGGCCCTGTCCTAGCCACTGTTATTAGTCTAGAAGTGAGCACCCACTAAGAGGAACCAGATGTAAAAAGGGAGGACTGGTATACCTCACCTTTATGCTTGGGCAATGTCTCTCTTGTTTCTACTGAATGTGAACAAGGGAGCCTGTTGACCCACTTACTTCTGGAAATCACTTAATTCCATGAGGGTAAAATAAAGTTAACTCTCTGGACAGAAATTGGGGAGGGAGAGAGAAAAATCAATGTTTGTACCAGTGGCTGGCATCAGTCCTAGACATTTCTCATTTTTCAGCCTTCTTGTAAGATAGTAAATTTTCTCATGAAATGAAGTTTTCTATTACTATAACCAAAATTATCCTAACTGATTCATTTAATTGTCATCCTGTAATATTTCCTAAATGTCTATTCACACCAAAAAGGGTTTTTTGCTACTTCTGAACTGACGGAAGATCACTGTTGGTTAAGAGTTTTGTCAGAGCCAATGTTTGGAATTCCAGGCTACACTGTGTGGGGTGGTTGGCGGGGGAGTAGTGAAGTGGAGGGTGAAGAAGCCTTCTACCAAAAGAAGGAGAAAAACTGGTCAGTGGCTGTTTCTCATAGATTCAAGCAAATGTGAAGAGGCTGGTTAACATGACACATTGTTGGAAAATTTCCGTGGATTGTTTTCAATCTGGAATCTTGTCTAGGTCACTAGAACTAACTAGATGTGGTCAAACAGTTCTCCTGAGGACAGGGCAAATTTGTAAGCCTTATAGTGAAGTTAACCTGATGATGGGAAATCAGTATCTGTCTCATGAATTCAGCACTATGTTTTGACCTTGTAAAGTAACTTGTCCATAACTAGAACTCCCCAAAAAACTTAAGCCAGATGGACCTTCTCTGATCATGGGGAAGGATTTTATGATGTGCATCAGATTAAAACATTTTGCTTCCTTTTCATCTAATTTCTGTGTCCCATACTATTTTAGTTTATAGTTTTTTCCTACCTATGACACCCTTTTCCTTCAATACAGAAAAATATTTTTAAAGATGTGATTTACCCTGAGAGATTCAGTTTGATCATTTCTTGTTTTGAATAAAGGTCAGGGAAGGAAACTGTGCTCCCCAGAGGTTTTTTAATATAGTAACATTTCTTATATGCATTAAATCACCCAAGTAATTCAGTGACCAAAATTTCAACCTTTAATATCCTTTGACATTTTCCTTCAAAAAATAATTATTTTAGAACTAAAAAAACAAAACAAAAACACAAACAGTAAGGAAAAAAGGAATATATTAGAAAGGTGTCAATAATGTTTTTTTTAGTTCATTTCATTCACATACACTTCATATCCATCAAATTCATTCTCCCCCTTCCTTCTTCCCTTCACAACCCCTAATTTACTTTCTGTCCCTGCTAATTTGCTATTTCTAGACATTTATTACAAGTGACGTCATAGAATATTTGTATGTGTTTTGCTTTTTTCACTGAGTAAAATGCTTTCAAAGTTCATCCATGGTACAGCATGTCTCAAAACTGTATTCTTTCTTATGACCAAATTGTATTTCATTGTGTCTATATATCACATTTTACTCATTTATCCATTCATTTGTTGATGGGCACTTGTTTCTACCTTTTGGCTATTGTGAATATAACTGCTATAAACATTGGTGTACCAACTATCTGAGATTCTGTTTCCACTTTCTATAGGTGTATAAGTAGAAGTAGAATTGCCAGATCACATGATAATTTTATGTTTAACATTTTGAGTAGCCACCACATTGCTTTGCATTTTTGCTGCACCTTTTACATTCTCACCAACAATGTACTAGAGTGCCAGTTTTTCTGCATCCTCTCTATCCCTTGTTTTATTTTTTTCTATTAATACCCATCTTTGTGGGTATAATGTGGTCTCTCCTTGAGGTTTTGATTTGCATTTCCCCAAAGGCTAATGATGTTGAACATCTTTTCATTTATTTATTGGCCATTTTGAAAAATGTCTATCCAAGTCCTTTGGCCCATTTTTAATTTGGGTTGTTTGTCTTTTTGTAAAAGTTCTTTATATACTTTGGAGATTAAGCCCTTATCCAATATACAGTTGGCAACAATTTTCTTCCGTTCTGTAGGTTACCTTTTCACTTTTGTGATAGTGTTCTTTGATGCGCAAAAGTTTTTAATCTTGATGAAGTCTAATTTAACTATTGTTTTCTTTGTTGCTCATGCTTTTGGTGTCATATCTTAAGAATCCATTACTGAATCCCAGGTCATGAAGATTTGCTCCATATTGTTTTCTACGAGTTTTATAGTTTTGGCTCTATAATTAGGCCTTGATCCATTTTTAGTTAAATGCTGGATATCAGGTGAGGTCGGGGTCTAACTTTTTTCTTTTGCATGTGGATATCCAATTTCCAACACCATTTGTTGAAGAGACTATTCTTTCCCCATTGCATGTATTAGCACTCTTGCTGAAAATCAGTTGACCATATGGGTCTATTTCTGGACTTTCAATTCTGTTCCTTCAGTATATATATATCTATCTTTATGTCAGTACCACACTGTTTTGATTAGTGCAAATTTGTAGTGCAATTTGGAATCTGGAAGTGAGTCCTTCAACTTTGTTCTTTTAAAAAATTGTTTTGACTATTTTTAGGGTCCCTTGCAGTTCCATATGGATTTGAGAATCGACTTTTCCATTTCTGCAAAAAAGGCTGCTGGGATTTTGATAGGGATTGCATTGAATTTGTAGCTTGCTTTAGTTAATATTGAAATATTAACAAAATTAAGTTTCTTAATCCATGAATATAGGGTAGCTTGTCATTTATTTATGTCTTCATTAATTTCTTTCAGCAGTGTTTGGTCAGTGTACGGGTCTTTTATATCTTTGATTAAATTTATTCCTAGATATTTTATTCTTTCAGAATTGTAAATTGAATTATTTTCTTAATTTCCTCTTCGGATTGTTCATTTAGTACATTCATTCTACTATATAAAAACATGCTTGATTTTGGTATGTTGATCTTGTACCTCGCACTTTGCTAAAACTTTGGGTTCGCCTTGTTCTTCTTTTTCTAGCTTCTTAAGATGTGAAGTTAGGTTATTAATATGAGATCTTTCTTATTTTTTAACATAGATATTCATACCTATAAATTTCCATCTGGGCACTGCCTTTACCGCATTCTGTAAGTTTAGGTATGTTATTAGTATGTCTTCATTTTCATTCACCTCCAAAATTTTCTAATTTCTCATGTTATTTCTTCTCTAACTTACTGGTTGTATAAGACTGGGCTGTTTAATTTCCACATATTTGTAAATTTTCCAGTTCTCCTTCAGTTTGTGATTTCAAGCTTCATTCCATTGTGGATGGAGAAATTACATTGTATGATTTTAATATTTAAAAATTTTTAATTTATTGAGACCCTAATATAGAGTCTATCCTGGAGAATGTGTATTCTGCTGTTGTTTGGTGAATTGTTCCAAATATGTCTGTTATAGCTAGTTGGTTACAGTGTTGTTCGGGTTCTCTATTTCATTGTTGAACCTCTGTTTGTATGTGGTATATTGAAATCTCCAACTATTATTGTAGAATTGATGTTTCTCCCTTCAATTCTGTCAGTGTATGCTTCATATTTGGGGAGCCCTGTCATCAGATGCCTATATGTTTATAATTGTTATATCTTCTTGTAGTGACACTTTTGTTGATATAAAATGTCCTTTGTCTCTTGTAACAGTTTTTTACTAAAGTCCATTTTGTCAATTTTTGTATAGCAACCCCACCTCTCTTTTGGTTACTATTTGCATGAAATGTTTTTCCCCCCATCTTTTCATGTTTTACCTGTTTGTGTCTTTGTAGCTAACATGAGTCTCTTATAAACAGCATAGAGTTGGGTCATGTTTCTTCATCCATTCTGCCATTCTCTGCCTTTTGATTGTAGAGTTTAATACATTTACATTTCAGGTAATTAGTAATAAGGCAAGACTTACTCTAGCCATTTTGCTAATTGTTTCTGTGTGTGTGTGAGTCATTCATTTTTTGTCCCTCTTTTCCTCTATTACTGCCTTCATTTTTGCTTAATCTTTTATAATGAGTGATTTTGAATCACTTTTTATTTTCTTTTGTGTAATTTTTTATGGTTACCATTGGAATTGCATTTCATGTCCTAAATTTACTACTATTTAGTTATATTGATACCAATATAACTTTATGGTTACCATGGGAATTGTACTTAGCCTTCTAAATGTACTACTATTTAGTTATATTGATACCAACTTAACTTCATTAGTTTACACATACTCTTCTGTATCTCCACCCCTCGCCTTATGTTCTTCTTGTCCCAGATTGCAACTTTATACGTTGTGCGCACAGTAACAATGGTTTGTGCTTAATTTTTATGCATTTAAATTTCAAGCCCTATAAGAAATAAAAGATAGCATTGCAAGTGAAAAGTGCAATAAGACTGGCATTTTTATTTACCCATATATTTAACTTTACTGGATGTCTTTATTTCTTCATGCAGGTTTGCATTATTGTCTAGTGTCTTTTCCTTTCAACATGGAGGACTCCCTTTAGCATTTATTATGAGGATATAAGTGGTAATGAACTCCCTCAGGTTTGCTTATTCAGAAATGTCTTAATTTCTCCCTTAATTTTGAAGGGAAGCTTTGCTGGATATATTATTCTTGGATAACTATTTTTCTTTCATCACTTAAATATATCCTTCCACTGTCTTCTAGGCTCCATGATTTCTACTAAGAAATTAAATGACAGTCTTATTAAAGAGCCCTTGAATATGTTACTACTCTCTTGTTCTCAAGATTCTGTGTTTATCTTTGGCATTTGAAAATTGGTGAGAAAGTGGCTTAGTGTAGATCTTGTTGGGTTCCTTCTGTTTGGTGTTTGTTGAGATTATTGGATTCACATATTTGCATCTTTCATCAGTTTTGGGAACTTTTAAGCCATTATTTCTTCAAATATTTTTCTGCCCCTTTATCTATCTCTTTTCCTTCCAGGACTCCTATTATACATATAGTGACACACTTGATTGTGTCCCATTGGTACCTCAAGTTTTAGTCATTAAAAAAATTTTTTTCTGCTCCTCAGACTGGAAAATCTCAATTGTCTTACCTTCAAATTTGTTGATTCTTTTGCCTCCTCCAGTTTTCTATTGAACTCCTGTATTTAATTTTTCATTTAAGTTATTGAACTTCCTTTGCTTCTTCTTTATATTTTCTATACCATTATCAATATTCTCATTTTGTTCATTTATTAATATCTTTTAGTTCTTTATCCAAGTTTTCCTTTAGTTCATTAGTCTAATTTAAGAGAGTTGCCCTAAGATCTTTGATTACTAATTTCAGAGACTGAATAATTTGAAATAATTTCTATCAAATTCTTTTTGTCCTATGGTGGGCCGTATTTTCCTGTCTCCTTGTATGTTTTGCAATTTTTTGTTAAGCAGTGGACATTCTGATTATTATGTGATGATAACTCTGGAATTCTAGTTCTTCCACTCCTCAGTCTACCAGACAAAGAACAAGAGGAAAAAGAAAGAAAAAAGGAAAGCCAGGAAAGAAAGAAAAGAAAAATACTAACAAAAGGACAAAGCACTCTAAAAAATGCACTGCCTCTCTATGTCTCTCAGAAGATACCCGTGGAAAGTAAGATGCTCCTCTATTCACGTTGAAAACAAGGCCAGCATCAGTGCTGGTCCCTCAGGGACCCACCAGACCAACAAACACAAACGAAAGAAAGAAAGAAATCCAACTCCCAAAAATGTGCACTGGCTCTTTGTATCCCAGTAGATACTGGCATGAGGGCTGAAACCCAGGTTAGTGTCTGTGTTGATCCCCCAGGGATTCACCGGGCCAAGAAACACCCATACACAAAGGAAAGAAAATCAGTGAATAAAAGATCCACTGGTTCTTAACATTCTGGTGGATGCTAGTATGAGGCCAGAAGTCATTGTTGCCCAGAAGGCCAAAACCAAGGCTAACACTCATGCTGAACCCACAGAGGCCAAGAAATACCCCCACACAGAAGACAGAAAATCAAACAAGGTGCACTGGTTCTGCATATCCTGGTGGGTACTGGTGGGAGGCAGGCAGTAAGCCACTGCTGCCCAGAGGGCCAAAACTAGGGCCAGGTCCAGTGTGGTCCCTCAGGGATCCCCATCTTTACCTCGACCTTCAAACCCAACTTCTGGAGAATAATGTTTCCTTTGCACATCCTGGACCCTGTCAACCATTCCTGGAATCCAGTCAGAGTTTCTGCAGCTGCAGCCATTTCCATAGTCAATGTCGCAAGACCAAGGAATGAGGGCTGATAATTGGTTAAAACTTTTATTTACAAAAGCTGAATCCTGGCAGCCTCTCCCTTCATCCAGCACTCCCATGGTTGTTCTAATTGTCCAGTCTCATTCCAGGGTTACCATCTAGTCAGATCTAATTTTCTGGTGGACAGTCATCTTCTCATTCTGCCATTTTATTTCTGTGCCCTCTTCAATATCCAACCAAAACACCTTCAGAAACTTCTAAGAGCAAGATGAATGGCAGTGTAGCAGGCTGAAATTTAAACTGAAGACAATGATGTCACTACTCATGGGAAGGCACTGGGTAACCAAAACATACCACTCTTTCAGGACTATTCAAGCTACCCTGACCCTCACGTTTGCCAATGTATTTGGTATCATTTGCTCCTGATATTGGTGGTAGATTGCGATGACTTATGGACGAATATTTTCTTAGATTATTTCAGAATTCAATTTTTGAAACTCTTCTTTTTAAGTATCATACAATTTTCACTAGGTGTCAGCATGCATATGGAATATGTAATTATGTAACATCATAACATGAATAATGGTGTGACTCTCCTCAAAAAATAAATCCCCGTGCCTTGCATCCTAATTACAGAATGAGGACAAACTCTTTGGCATGTCAGAGTTTTTGATGATGGTGATCTTAGTGGATACAGTGAAACAAGAACTAGACTGGGAGAGGGGACATTCACATTTAACAGGAAGTCCTTAAGTTTGTCCAGCTTTTCTGGGTCTCTGTCACCTCAAGAGCAGAAACTAGACTAATTCTTCTTTCTGATTTATTCCCTTTTAAGTCAATGAATGATAGTGAACCAAACCATACTGCTTATTCAATTGATTATACATTCTAGAGGCAGAAAGCAAATCATCTCAGAGAATTCAAATAATAATTGAATATTAGAGTTGGAAGTAACTTTGGGATCATCTGATTCAACTTCTTGACTGTAACAATGAAGAAATAGTGGCTCAGTGGGTGATATCACATCTTCAGAGTCATGTAGTGGATTATGTTTGTCTGGAATTCATTTCTCTACCCAATCTTCTTCTCTTTCCATCAAGCCTTATCACCCCTCAGAAGTATAATTTACTATCTAGTGGAATGCCACTTATCTTTCAAGTGCCGTCTCTTTCAAGAAGTCTTCTAAGATGTCTTCACTTGAAATTAATCTCCCTTCTATCTGAATGTCCCTAGCACTTCCATTCATTCATTCCATATTGAGCATGACACCCTGTTCTAAGTGTTAGGAATAAAATAATGAAAAGATATTGAGTCCCTACTTAATGGTTATATATGCACAAAATCCTGAGAAGCATCCAATTAATCATCAAGTCCTTCATTTGCCTGCAATTATCCTCAGGTCTTTCTTCTCTTTTCCATACCCATTTTCATTGCCTTGATTTCTGTCCTCATTTTTTTTTTTAATCTGGATTATTTTAACAACAACCTTCCAGTGTTCCTGCCTTTAATTTTGCCTGGACCAACCCATCCTCCATAGCACTCTTGAGGAGAGTTGGGGAAATATCAAACTGATTATTTGTTCAGTATGTACAGATGTCTGTTTGGTTTCCTTCTCATAACTTTTATCCTCAGAATATGTGGTTTTGGAGAGCTGACTCTAGCCCCAGTATCCACAAGTGAGTACCTGACCCAGGCTTGAAAAATCAGAGCGCCACATCCACCCACCACTGTAATTACTGGACCTTATGATACTTCATTCTTAAGTACTTCAGCATGCATCTCCCAAGAACAAGGGCATTGTCCTATTAACCACACTTACGAAATTTAGCATTAATGTAAGAGTATTATAGTCCATGTTCAAGTTTTTCCAATTTCTATTATGAATGTTTTTTTCCCCTTTCCTTTTCTTTTCCTTTTTGATTTTTGATCCAATCAAATGTCATATTTTACACTTGGTCGTCATGTTACTTCAGTCTCCTTTACTCTGGAACAGTTCCTTACCTTCCTCTATTTTTTTTTTTTTGGTCTTTTCATGACATTTAAATTTTTGAAGTCTGAAGTTTATGTTGCCTTATTAAATGTCTCACAGTCTGGATTTGTCTGTTTGTTTTCTAGTGGTTAGTTTCTAACTAAATGATTTGATTTTTGGCAGCTACCTAAGTGATGTTGTATCTTTCTCAGTGTCTTACATTAGAAGCTACTAATGGTGATATGTCCTATTACTGATTCTACTGCTTGATCACTTGGTTAAAGTAGTATCTATTGGTGTCCACTCTAAAGATGTGATTTTCCCTTTGTAATTAACTAGTAGTCCATGCAGCAATACTTTGAAAAATGTGTGACTATCCTGTTGCCCAATAATTTTCACCCCACAGTTTTTGCAATTATTGACCAATTTGCTAGAATTGGTTATTACATTGGTTGTGGCAAAATGGTAGCTTTCTAATGCTACCATTTTCTTAACATTTATTGCCTGGAATTCTCCTGTCAATAAGTGTTTCTCCCATCCCCCATCCTATCCTTTTTTTAGTGTCATCATAAATTCATGGATTCTTCTTTTGTTCAATATGGTAAAATCTGTTTACCATCATTGTTTTTGAAGCTCAACTTATCCCAAATTTGTCCAGCAGGAGCCCTTTTAATCTAGCTTTTATTGTCTTTTGACATGCCCCCAACAGTTTTTGAGTGCTTCCTTTCTTTTGGGTAGACACAACAAGATGTTACTGACTCACTTTGTACTGTGACCCAGACCTGGAATCAGGCACTTCTCCAAAGAGCCCCGATTTTGTTGTTCTTGTTGCTTACTGATGAATGATGTTTGGAAATCAGGATCTGATCACTAAGTGTGCTCCCACTGCTGGTGTGTTACTGCTTTTCAACTCTTACAATGGACTTAGATGGGAAATAATACTAAAGTCTATCTAACTTTAGCTATAACTATCTATCTACCTACCTTCTGCTTCTGGACATGTTGGAGTAAACAGAGACTTGATTTACCCTCATACCTGAAACAACGAGAAAACTGGACAAATCATTATAAAACGAATGTTTTCAGTTATTTAAAAACATGCAGCATAGGACTGTAAGATCCCTGAGGGAAACAAATGAGTGCCCTGGCTTTCTGTCTAGAGGCACAGTGCAGGCCTGGACAGCTTTCTTGAGTCGAGGAGACACATATCAGAATTCAGGGAGGCTGAGGGAGCTGGAAGTTGCAAGGCACATTTCCAGAGAGGAAGGAACTGTGCAGAAAAGGAGTTCTCAAGTCTTTGCGGATGTGCACGTGCTGTGGTAAAACTCCTTGAGGCAAAGAGTGGCTGCGACTGGGCTGCTGGGAGTTGCTTGGTTCCCATAGGTTCCCACTTATTCCCACACGGGGCTGAGAATGGTTTGAGTTCTCACTGGCCATAATGGAGAAACCTCATTGATCACTCAGAGCATTATCTTGTAGACTCCCCAAAAGGATCTTGCCTTAGTAGAGAGGCTAAACTATCACTAGACTAAAGGCTACTCGAGATCCACTCTCTCAAAACTTAAAAACAAGCCTCAAAAGGATCAAGAAACTTGAAATGCAAGAAACTCAGCTCCCTAGCAGAACAAAGACTCTGTAAAAGAAGACAAAAACAAAAACAGGTGGTCCACCATGTAAGCGTCACAATGTCCAATAAAAAATTACTAGGGATACAAAGAAGCAGGAAAATAACTCAGAAATGTTAAAGGTGATGGAATTATCAGACAAGGCCATTAAAATTGTCATTATAACTATGTTCAAGTATTTAAAGGAAAATCCGAACATAATAAGGAGAGAAGTGGAAGATATAATTGGAATTTCTAGAGATGAAAAATGTAATTCCTTGTTGGTTTAATTTTTTGAATATCTAAAATATTCACATGAATCAGAAGTCAGTCCTGGGGAGTGGATGTAGCTCAAGTGGTTCAACACCTGCTTCCCATGTATGAGGTCCTGGGTCCAATCTCCAATAACTCCTAAAAAAAAAGTCAGTACTGTATGTGATGCTTTCTTTTATATGTCAACTAGGATATGATGTCCAGTTGTTTGATCAAATAAGCACTGGCCTGATTGTTTCTGTGAGGGTATATCCTAGATTTAAATCATTAGCCACATGAGCACATCTATGGCTGATTACATCTACAATCAACAAAGGAGACTGCTTTCAGCAATGAGAGGAGTCTCATCCAATCAGCTGACAGCCTTAAAGGGAGAACTGGTGATTTCAGCAGTCGGAAAGAAGAATTTCTATATTTACTATGAAGAGCCAGGTTCTCCTGGAGCATTTGACATCACCTTCATTGAGATTCCAACTTGTGACCTGTCCTGTGGAATGTGGACTTGCCAGTCCCCATGGTTGCTTGAGCCAATTCCTATTACAAATATCTTAATGTATATCCTGTTGCTTCTGTTTCTTTGGAGAACCCTTACTAATACACTGTATAAAAATATATAATATATTCAAAAGCATCCCTTCCCCTGCGGATAACCAATTTACTAGTTTCTGAATTATGCTTCTATGCTTTTATTTGCAAAATAATCAAATGTATTCTTTCTCCTTTTTACTTACATAAAATCTAGCATAGTATAGACACCATTTTGATCTTGTCTTTCTATTGAACAACATATCCTGAAAGCTATTCCCTATCAGTTTATACAGATTTTCCAGATTGCTTTTTAACAGCTGCATATAGTACTCCATTCTGTGGATGTTACCTAGTATACTTAACCAGTCTTTTATAGATGGGCATTGGGTTTTTCCCTAATATTTTGTTCAATAAAAAATACTGCAGTGGTTTACCTTGTACGTATGTTTTTCATGTTGTTGGAGTTTTATGGTAGAAATAGGATTTCTGTGTCAAAGGTTAAATGTATATGCAGTTTGTTAGATATGGTGAAATTCCTCCCCTGGGGACTGTAGCATTTTGCACTTCCAACAGCATTGCATGAATGTGCCTGTTTCCCCCACAGACTTGTAAAGCTTTTGAAGTTTTGCCAATCTGAGAGTAAGAAATTGTATCTCCGTGTATTTTTCGAAGTCCCATGAGTATTTAATAAAACAGAAAAATTATGTCAATATTATAATACATTACATAAGAACTTATTATATTAGATATTATGGTATTCAATACATTACTTCAAATGAAATCTTTTTTCCTCATAGTACATTTTTTTCATTTTTAAAAAATGTATTGAAGTATATTCTCATACATAAAAATACATAAATAGTGTATAGTAATAGTTGTGAACTTAAACAAACATATATAACATCATACAGAACTTTCGGTATCTCACCCTACCACCAATACCTTGCACTGTTGTTAAACATTTTTAACTAATGATTAAAGAGCATTGTCAAAATGTTACTACTAACCCAAGTATTTTTCCCACAACTCACCCTGTTAATACTATTATCTTTATATCATTTATATATGAACATACATAAACAGTAAGTGTAAAGTAAAAGTTGTGAACTTAGAAAGCAAACATGCTTAACATCATACAGGGGTCACATAAATCAACCCTCCACCAATACCTTGCATTGTCATGAGATGTTTGTTACAAATTATGAAAGAATATTGTCAAAATCTTACAACTAATTATAGTCCTTATCCTACATTTGGTATATTTTGCCCCAACCCACCCTATTATTATTTTTTAAATATATTTTTTACGACAGAAGTTATAAACTTATAAAACAATCATGCACATGTGCAGAATTCCCAAACAACACCCCTCTATCAATACACCACACTGTGGTGTAAGATTTGTTATAAATAATATAATATCATCTGATTGTTACCATATCCATAGTGTACATTTGTCACACATTTTTCCATACTGCCCCATTATCAACACAGTACATCTTTGGCATAGATGCCAGAATATTTTTTATTACTGCTAACCACAGTCCATAGGTCACTCCAGTTGTATTTTTCCCTTGCTTCTCCACATTCCCACCACCCTGCAATAGTGATGTACATTTGCTGTAGCTCACAAAACACTTTTGCATCTGTACCATCAACAACAATTCTCATCCACCTCTTGATTTACTGTGCTTTTCAGTTCCAAAATTATTCTCTAGCATTCTGTCAATTGGCATTTACATCCCTACACTACCATTTTCAGCCACATCCCCATTTATAAACTAGCTATTACTCACTATTTGTTACCAGCCACTCTATACATTTCCACACTTTTACAGTAAAGCTAATTAAAACTTCTATGTACATTAAACATCAGTAGTCCACTCAGTCCTCTTTTTATCTCCTTTAAGAATCCACCACCTACCACCATGTTTTGATGATATTTTCCTACAATTTCTTCTAGTAGCTTTATGGTTCTTACTGTTATTGTTAGGTTTTTTATCCATTTTGAGTTAATTTTTGGATAAGGTGTGAGATAGTGATCCTCATCCCTTCTTTTGGCTATGGATATCCAGTTCTTTCAGCACCATTTGTTGAATGGACTTGTCCTGTCTGAGCTGTGTGGTTTTGACAGGCTAGTCAAAAATCAGTCAACCATACAAGTGAGAGTATCGTTGAACCATCAGTTTGGTTCCATTGGTCTATGTGTCTGTCTTAATGCCAGTACTGTGCTGTTTTTACCACTATAGGTAGGTAATATGATTTAGAGTCTGGAGATGAGAATATACTTTTCCTTTTTAAGATGTTTCTGGCTATTCAGGACCCCTTACCTTTCCTAATAAATTTGGTAATCATGTTTTCAATTTTAAAATTATGGTGGAATTTTTATTGCAATTGCATTGAGTCTGTATATCAATTTGAGTAGAATTGACATCTTAATGATATTTAGTCTTCCAACCTGTGAGCATGGAATGTTTTTCCAGTTATTTAGGCCTTTTTGATTTCTTTTAAGATTGAGTTGCAGTCTTCTGAGTACAAGTGCTTTACATTGTTGGTTAAGTTTATTTCTGACAATTTAAATTTTATCTGTCATATTTTATTTTCACCACTCTTTGACACTTTTAGTTACATAAAATCTTCATTTCTAGACTCTGCCAGGCCTCTCTTTCCTGTCTTTTCTTTTCAGACTCCAGCACACCCTTTAGTATTTCCTGAAAATCTGGTCTCTTGTTTAAAAATTCTCTCAGTTTCTGTTTCTCTGTGAATATTCTAAACTCACCCTCATCTTTGAAAGACAGTCTTGCCAGATATAAGATCCTTGGCTGGAAGTAAATATATCATACCACTGTCTTCTTGTCGCCATAGTTTCTGGTGAGAAATCAGCACTTAATTGTATTGGATGCCCCTTGTATATTATGCATTGCTTTTCTCTTGCTGTTCTCAGAATTTCTCTCTTTGTCTTTGGCATTTGACATTTTAATTAGTATGTGTCTTAGAGTTGGTCTATTCAGATTTTTTCAGATTGGAGTACATTGTGCTTCTTGGACGTGGCTATCTATGTCCTTCAATAGGGCTGGGAAATTTTCTATGATTATTTCTTCATATATTCCTTCTGCCCCTTTTCCCTTCTCTTCTCCTTCTGGGACACCCATGACATGTATGTTTGCATGTCTTTTGCTGTCATTTAGTTCTCTGAAACCTTGGTCAATTTTTTCCATTCTTTTCTTCATATGTTCTTTTATATGTTCACTTTCAGAGGCCATTTCTTCAAGTTCACCAGTCCTTTCTTCTACCTTCTCAAACCTGCTATTATATGATTCCAATGTTTTTTAAATTTCATTTATTGTACCTTCCATTCCCATAAGATCTGCTATTTTTCTATGTATGCTTTCAAATTCTTCTTTGTCCTCATCCAACGCCTTCTTAAGATCCTCAATCTCTTTAGCCATCTCATTGAATTTATTAAGATTTGTTTGAACATCTATGATTAGTTATGTCAACTCCTTTATGTCATCTGGACGCTTATCTTTAAGTGGGCCATCTCTTCCTGTTTCTTGGTGTGGCTTGTAATTTTTTGTTGGTGTCTTGGCATCTGGCTTACTAGAGTATTTATATTGAGTGCAGTTTTACTCTTTAGTTTAGGGCTTCCTGCCCTTTCTCCCTTGCTGGTCGTGTAGTAGGAGCCAAGGATGTACTTGGTGCTATAAGCTGTGGAGGTTCAAGCTGCTCTCACTGCCCCAGGACTGATGAAGCTTCTCCCAACTTCTCCTTTGCCAGGGGTTGGGACAGAGTCACAGCTGTGTGGAATAATCCATGTTGTGCAGGCCTAGACTATAGTTGCCCAGAGAGACTGATGAAGCTTCACCCCCTTCTCCCCTGCCTGAGGTGGGGATGGAGCTGCAGGTATGAGCAGTAATCTATGCAGTGTGGGTCCAAGATGACTGCAGTTGCCCTGGTAGACTTCCAATTGTTCAGTCTGTGCCAGCCAAATGTATTGCAGTTACCTGGATAGGCCTGGTGCAGGGCCCGTCAGCCTCCTCCCTGCCAGAGGTGGGGCTGGGGCCTTGGGTAGAGCTGCAATCTGATCTGGGTGGAAAGAAGCCAGTCCCCACCAGCACTGGGATTTTCAGTCCACCATGCTCCCCCTCGTGCCATGCACAGAGTTAAGATGGCAGCTCCCGGCCTCTTTCTGACTCGGACAGTCTCAAACTTTAGCTGTTCTTAGGATTATAATTTAACCCACCGAATTTACTCATCAGTAGCTGAAGTTGGTGCCCAACCGTCTCTTCCTCCCCCATTTTTGGGAAGTGGAGCTTTCAATTCCTATAGCAGAACAGCTCCCAGGGCGGCTTGTGCCTCCAGGGGAGGGTGGGCACCAGTCTCTGGTTCATGGAGTGCTCTACTTAGAATTCTTCTCTCCAGAGGGGCAGTCTCCTCCTTCCATTCCTTCTAGGATGTGGCAGGAGGCTCTTCTGGTCTTCTGGAGACCCCAAACAGGTGCTGCAAACTGCAAACTCCAGATAGCTCTGGATATTTACTAACTGCCCTGAAGCAGAAGCTGACTCCAGGAGCTCCTTACTCTGCCATCATCTTGCTGGTTGTCTCTAGTGTATTTTTAATATATATATTTAATTTTAATATAAATTCAATTCTGCTTCTGAACACCAAATTTACAGAAATCTGGAGTCTGTCCTGGTAATATTGAAGGGATATATTGCTCTTCCCTTATACCAGGTAGCCTGGTGTTCTGGTTGAAGACCAGGCCTGATTTGCAGAATGATATTTCACTAAGGCTGTGTGTGTGTAGTTCCAGAATCCTCTTCAGGCTTCAGTGGTGCCCCACATTCAGCCACTAAGGTAGAACTACTTTTACTCTGCCTAGTCATAATCCCAAAGTACAACCACTGTGCTAAAATAAATGGATCCTGTGACAGTTTGAAGGTTTTGTGGACCCCCAAAAATCATATCCTTAGGGTTAATCCATTCCTTGAGTATAAAACTATTGTGGGTAGGACCTTTAGATTACATCCCTTCATTTAAGGGCCTTTGATTAGATTGCATGGCCCAGGGTGGTTCTTAATCCTCTCACTGGAGTTCTTTACAAATGGAGGAATAAAAAGTCATGGACATTGAAAAAAAGCTGCAGAGACAGGAACACAAGCGCTAAAAGAAGTTCCTGGAAGCCAGAAGCTGAAAGCAACAAGGCTCAGAGGGGAAGGCAGAAAACAAGATGGGCAGATGCTGCCATTGTGCCCCACCACATGATCCAGCACCACCAGTAGCTAGCTGGTCCTCGTGGGGAAAACCATCACCCAACAAAGCCTTGATTTGGACATTTTCACAGCCTCACAAATGTAAGCTTATAAATTAATAAATCCCCATTGTAAAAGCCAACCCATTTCTGGTATATTGCTCCCAGCAGGTTTTAGCAAACTGAAACAGCATCCACATGTGCTTTCAGTATCAGCCACATGTGTACCTAAACCATTCCTCCCCCAGGGACCCTCAGGCCCTGAGTGTGCATCTGCCCACCAAACTTGACTCCCGTTCCTTCCTTTGGGTCTTTGGTGTTCTTTCCCACCAGCAGTCCTTAATAAGTCCACCCACCAAGGAGACGGGTTTCACTGACTTCAAATGGCAGGAGTAGGATTTCGGTTCTTTGTCTCTACTATCTTAGAAGTCCACAGGCTACTTTGCAAATTATCCACCTGAACTCCCAGAACGACCTGTGCCTCCGAAGAAGTTTTTATTAGGGCAAGTACTTATCAGGTCACCATAAAGCTTGTGATATCTTCCTCCTCTTTCTTCCATTCCTATGGAAGTCCACACGTGTTTCATCATAGGATAAAGATCAGTTTAAGGGGACTTTCTGTTCATTCTTAAATCTGAAGCAGTTTGCAGCTTTTCTCCCTTAATAAATTTAATCTTTGCTTTATCATATCTATTTTTGCCACCAGATTATTCTTGTCAAACACGAATATGACCCCCCCACACACACAGAGAAGAAATGGCCATTAGAACTCTGAAGAGCACCGACATCCTCAGTAGCCACCATGGTATGTCTCATAGAGCCAGCACTCAATGAATGTCCATGGAATTCATTCATTCAGTCAGTAATAAACAAATTCCCATGTTCCATGAAGACTGAAACCACTTTGAATACATATTGTTTTATGATATTGCACCAACTAAATTATAAACTCATTGTGGAAAATAACTACACCTTCTTCCATCCAATCTATGTGTATGAAAGAAAGGCCTGAACACACAATAGATCTTCAGGAATTAAATGTTTATAAGTGCCCCCCCCCACTAAACTGTAAATTAATTGAAGGAAAGAACTAGATTTTATTCATAGTTATAGCCACATCTCTTCCCACTTCTCCATCATATTCCCCCTCTCAATTTTCCTCTTCCAAGTCTTCTTCCCTTAATTAGTCATAATTTTAAAAAATCATCTGAGTATCAAAGGCAGAAATTTTGTTTTCATACAGGGAATGGTATGGGAAGGTAGAATGTGTTTTAGTTTCCTAGGCTGCTTAAAGCAAATACCATGAAATGCTTGGGCATGAATAATGGGAATTGATTAGCTTACAGTTTTAAGGCTGAGAAAATGTCCAAATCAAGGCATCATCAAGGTGATGCTTCCTTCCCAAAGACCAGCCGCCAGCGATCTTCAGCTCTTTTGCCCCATGGTAAGGCACATAACAGCATCTGTTGGTCTCCCCTTCTCTGCCTGGTTTCATTGCTTTCAGCTTCTTGCTTCCATGATTTTCTCCTCTCTGCCTTGCTTCTGGTTATAAAGGACTCCAGTAAAATGATTCAGACCCACCAGCTGTGGCTCGAGTGGTTGAGCACCTGCTTCCCGCACGAGGTCCAGGGTTCAGTCTCCAGTGCCTAAAAACAAAAACAGACAACAAGCAAACAGATGAAAAAACCGACTCAGGGGAACCGATGTGGCTCAGTGGCTGAGCACCAGCTTCCTGCATATCAAGTCCCAGGTTCAATCCCTGGCCCCAGTACCTCAACACAAAACAAAACAGAAAACATCCTGAATGAGGTAAGTCACACCTTAACTGAAGTAGCCTCATCAGAAGGTCCTACTTACAAGGGGTCCACAGCCATAGGAAGGGACCAGATTTAGGAACATGTTTTTCTGGGTTATACACCGATTCTAACCACAACACTGTGTGTGGTCAGCAACCGGGCAGCCCATTTTCAGAAAAAGAACACAGGGGAAATGATGAACCCCGAGAACACACATAGTCATAGGGAGACAGAGACTGAGAAGCCAAATTTAATTGGAAAACCACAAGGTGACCATCCTAGACATTTAGAGGTAGTTTCACTTTCACAAACCTACGTCCACTGGTGTTTCTCTTTTTGGATTAGTTTTCATGTTGATGGGTTTCCCTTCAGTAGACCATGCTGTTATCCTAAATGACCAGTTCGGACTGAGGAAAACCATAGAAATAATCCAGGAAGAGGCTGGGGCATTTACAAGATCTGCCACTGATGTAATGGGCTTGAACGTGGCATTTAAATGCTCCCTGCGTAAAGACTGTGGGAGCTGACATGTCTATCTAGAGGGATATAATGGAGGTAAAATGAGATATTTATTAGCTATGAAAGAGTTCTGTCGAGTATCTACCTTGGAGACTTACGAGGCCGGGTGCTGTGCTCCATGCCAACACAAGCTCATTCGTTTCCCAGAAGGATCCAAGAGGTATCAGTAGAGGGACTACAGAGATGAGGAGCCTGAGCTTCAGAGGACTCGTGAATTAATCCTGAAGGCTACGTGGCCAGTTCACAGGAGAGCAGGGGCTTGAACAGACTGCAAATCCCATCGTCTACCCACTGCATGTGAGGCCCCCGACTAGGTAAAAAGTAAACGCTTTTTCAATGTCATTAAAACGTCTCTGAGCATTGAATTGCTCCCTAAAAAGACAGCAGAAGAAATGAGCTGACAGACAAGTAATGGCATCCTTGTTCCTTGAAAGGGGAGAGGGAGAGGCAAATGGCTGAGCCCGTATGGTTTGGGATAAGACACAGTTGATCAGAATTTTAGGCCAAGAGGTTGCCGGAGATAAAAAGCTACAGACACTACAGACACCATAGATAATTGATGGCTTTTCACACCTTCCTTGGAATCTCACAGGCCTCATAAACCTTTACCCAAAAGGAATATCTTATTTCCATTTTGTGCACAATTTGTGATCCTGTTCATCCCATTGTTGTAACAAACCAAGAGCAATGGGGAAGGGGTGATTTTGAAGTTCTCCATTTTCTGCCTTCGTTTTCCAAAACCGGGGCTTGAATGAAAAAGCATTTCAGTCAAATAGGTATCCCACCCCCAAAGGAACGGAGATCAAACCCAGAATAGTCCAGGTACCAGTTTATATTCATCTAAATCCAAACTTCAGCTCGAGACAATACTATTAAAATGGAAATTGTGCAAGTCTGCGTGCTTCGGAAACTTATTTTGTGACATTAAATAGATTTCCAGAAACAGTCGGGCACTGGAGATATGTAGTTATTATTTAAATCTGAGATAAAAAGACGCCCACTTTCGAAAGGGGAAGAACGAAGAAGAAAAACCTTGTGTCTTGAAAGATGAATATGAATCAGAAGAACGAGACATTCTCACCCTTGAGGGGGAGGAAAGGGCTTTTCCTTTGGGGGCTAGAGATAAAACATTTAAAAATAAGAATTCAAAACTCCAATCCTCTGGCAGGGCTTTGTGACTCAGAATTGAATTTATTAGTCTGACGAATTGGTTTTCTCAGATGCCTTGATTTGAAAACCAAATAGACTGTTGGGCTGATAACCTCACAGAGGCCACACATCTCACAGAAATGCCTGAGAGCAACTCCCACTGGGTTTGTTTATACAGGGGATAGAGGACACGGAAGGGGCCACCTGCCAGGGAACACGGACCATCAGAAAACGCCATCCTTGTCCATCAGGGCGGATTGATTATCTCTGCTGCTCTGGGCAGAGTACTTCTTTGCCAGATCGGCCCCTCCCGTGTCCTGTAACCAAAACACAAGAACAAAAGAACATGGCAGCAAGACGTGATGGGCATTGTGAGATGGAGTCTGAGCCAGGACCAGAAGCCAGAACCGGAAGTCCGGACTTCCTGGACATGTGATTCTGAAGCTAGAGAATTCTTTATGCTCCACTTTCTCATGAGGCAGGGTAGGACATTGGGTGATGCTCAGACTCTGAACTCAGACACATGTGGATTGGAATCCTGTCTCTACCACAGGCTGGCTGTGTGCCCTCTCTAAGCCTCAATTTCATCTGGGAAATAGGGATAATATGACCTCACTTACTCCTCACAATAGTCCTCTGAGAGGAGTATTATCTGTAAAGCACATCTTTCAGGCTCACAGAGAGCTTTCAAAAAATGATCATTATTATTCTTTCATCTACCAAATGGTGACAAAGTCAGAAATCCCAGCAGCTGCCTCTGCTCCCAAAGCATTTCCAAATGCTTCTCTTCATTATTCACCTCTGTACATACTCATTTGCTAATTCTTGATAAGGAAGCTAATCATGTTCAACCAAGTGAACTGAGAAGGCACACTCATTTCACTCTGACATTTCTACCATGATGTCATATCTGAGGTGTGTGAAATCATAAAAGTGGGTACTAAATCTCCTTCCTGCAAGAATCTTTCTACTTTATGATGATCTTTTCTCAACCCTGCCCTCCTTTGAAAGCCCCTCTGTGTTTCCCAGGATGTTAGAGGGGGAGAGAGAGAGAGTAGGGGGGAGAAGGAGAAGGGGAAGGAGAAGCGGGAAGAGGGAAGGAGAAAGAGAGGGAAGAGGGGGAGGGGAAGAAGAAAAGAGAAGACAGAGAAGGAAGGAGAGAAGGGAAGAAGGGATAGGAAGAGACTTGAAAATAAAATAACTATCCAAACAAGATAACTATGTCAATAAAACAGATAGACAACCCTGGCTCAATCCTAAAATCCATAGACCAGGAGTCAGGTAGCCTGGATAGCAATCCTAGTCATCCATTTTGAGTGGCCAGGCAGCCTGACTCACTTTGGCCAACTAAAGAAGAGATATTTGGACATTTGAGGAAGATCTGGCAAGATTTACACCCTCTGGTCGCTATGGAAACAGTAACAAACCTGTCCTCTCCACCCAAGTGACTCACAGCACTGTAGGTTCTGCAGACCTGCTGGCTCTCTGACCAGTAAAGGGTGAGCACAGTGATTCTCTGGACAGCCTTTGCAGGGCTGGTGGCCATGGGGCTGCTCTCCAGTGTTATCAGGGCTGCCATCACACCATATCACATAGTCCTTCTTCTAGCTTCTTCCATTTTTAAATAGGGTGGCAGTTATAATGGTAACCTTTTAAAAGAAAGATGAGCAGAATTACTCTGAGAGTACTTTTTTTTAAAGGAGGCACCAGGGATTGAACCCAGGACCTCACACATGTGAAGCAGGTGCTCAACCACCGAGCTACACCCGCTCTGCTGAGAATACATTTTAATTATTTTTTTTAAAGTTAGATTAAATTGCCACCTGCAACCACAGCTCCACATTCCTACTCATCTGAGAGGGATTCCCTAGTCTTAGAACATTTGTAATCCACTTTCATCACATGGCATTAATTGAATCAGTACTAGAAGAGACCTCAGAGGTCTTTGAGCCTAACTCCCTACCTCATGGGAAAACCTTATTACAAATTCCCAAACAGATAATCATCTGCCATGTCTTCCTCCTGCAATCTGACCAAATCAAAGCCAAGTAATTGATGAACTCTTGGAGATAGTGGATTTGTCTGCTGGTCACCTCTAAGGATCCATCCCACCCAACTCCCATCTCTACTCCCCAGGATTTCTCCAGCTTCAACCCTACAGGACAGAGTCAAGTCCCCATCAGTTTACAATGGAAGGCACAGAAGGCTTAATTGCCAAAGTCAAATGGGTTCCAATGCTGAAGAAAATTAGAAAAATAATAAGCTAAGCTGTACCCTTATTTAATAGGGTGGTGGTTATAGTGGTGATAAACCTTTAAAAAAAGAAAGACAAGCAGAATTACTCTGAAAATACTTTTTTTAAAGATTTATTTATTTAGCTCCCCTTCCCCCTCACCCCCCAGTTGTCTGTTCTCTGTGTCTATCTGCTGCGTCTTCTTTCTCTGCTTCTGTTGTTGTCAGCGGCACGGGAATCTGTGTCTCTTTGTTGCGTCATCTTGCTGTATCAGCTCTCCATGTGTGCGGCTCCATTCCTGGGCAACCTGCACTTTCTTTCGCGCTAGGCGGCTCTCCTTAGGGGGCGCGCTCCTTGCAAGTGGGTCTCCCCTACGCGGGGGACGTCCCTGCATGGCACGGCACTCCTTGCGGGCATCAGCACTGCGCATGGGCCAGCTCCACATGGGTCAAGGAGGCCCGGGATTTGAACCGCGGACCTCCCATGTGGTAGACGGATGCCCTAACCACTGGGCCAAGTCCGCTTCCCTGAAAATACATTTTAATGATGAAAGCACACATGTATGTGTATATATGTCTACATGTGTTTTAAATTAGAATGACTTGACTTATAAATTGATAAATATTTATGGGTAGCTTATAGATACTTTAGAATTAAATACTTCCCTAAATTTTGAATTAGAAAAATGGATATAGCAATATTGTAAAATCAAATTTGCCAAATTCCAAATCCAATTCTATTTTATTTAAAATGAACAAACCCCCTACACATCCATCCACATATTCACTATTTAGTTCTCAGTCTATATATGTAAAATTAAATAATATATCAGAATGACTTCTATATTTATTATAATCAAAATTGGTAGTATTGAAAAAATCAATGAAATCATTTTCCTTGAAAGTGATTATATAAACTAGTAAGATATATATAATGTGATAAACATGTGCAGACATATACAATAAGCTATAATATAAATAAGGCAACATTTCTTATCACAAGTAAACAGAAAGTGAAAAGTAAATGAAATAGTGTAGGAAGCTCTAAAGCACCATTTCTCCTAAAGCAGAACTAGTTATGAGATCTA
Source organism: Dasypus novemcinctus (assembly GCF_030445035.2). Classification (NCBI taxonomy): domain Eukaryota; kingdom Metazoa; phylum Chordata; class Mammalia; order Cingulata; family Dasypodidae; genus Dasypus; species Dasypus novemcinctus. Next base: position 28,658,932 of record NC_080701.1, on the reverse strand, counting down.
ATGTACCCAAGACTGTTTTTTTAGAAGTTCAAAAAGACTCTGCTGTATGGTAAGCATCTTGAGGTGAGAGCAAATTCTGACTTCATTGCATACCCAACATCAGATATTTGACTTGGACACAACAAATTTTCAATAAAGACTTGTTGGGTACATGGATAAGTGGATGGATGGATGGAGGGAGGGAGGGAGGGATGGAGGGATGGAGGGATGGATGGATGGATGGATAAATCAATTTCACCTGGAGTGAGTACCATGACAAGTACTCCCATATAACAATATACTATATTTTTACAAGCACAAACTAGTTGAGTATTTTATAGACTAATCATTAATCTGATCATTCAAAATATCAAAGTATTTTGTACATGTTAATGGAATTACCTCGAATGTATTTATTTGATAAACAAAATCCAGGAGATTTTTCATATCTCAAGACAGGAATTCCCCCTTTAGAGAAATACCTGCAATTAGATAGCTAAAATGTAAGTACCACAAAATGAAAACCTAGAATGAGGGACTTAGATGAAGTAAAAATATTCCCTTTTGTAAATGCATGTGGTAGGCATTCAGAACTCTAGATTTCTATTGTTGAAAATACCGGGCTGGGGGAGGTGTGGGGGGGGGGAAGAACATGAAATCTTCAAATCATGAGTTCCTCTGAATTAGGAAAAATTGTTCTTTGTGTAAAAATAATTAAACTGTAGGTCCAGATAGGTTTATCTGAAATTTAGAAACTTCAATAGAATCTAAACACTTCTTCCTCATACTGGCTGACAAGGTTGTAAGCAATAAAAATATAAACGACTGGTTCCTGCCATATAAAGTGGAATATTTTTTTTTAACATTTTATTTATTTATTTATTTATTTCTCTCTCCTTCCCCCCCCCCACCCCGGTTGTCTGTTCTCTGTGTCTATTTGCTGCGTCTTCTTTGTCCGCTTCTGTTGTCATCAGCGACACGGGAATCTGTGTTTCTTTTCTATGCGTCATCTTGCTGTGTCAGCTCTCTGTGTGTGCGGCGCCATTCCTGGGCAGCCTGCACTTTCTTTTGCGCTGGGCGGCTCTCCTTATGGGGTGCACTCCTTGCGCGTGGGGCTCCCCTACATGGGGGACACCCCTGCATGGCACGGCACTCCTTGTGCGCATCAGCACTGCTCATGGGCCAGCTCCACACGGGTCAAGAAGGCCCGGGGTTTGAACCGCGGACCTCCTATGTGGTGGACAGACGCCCTAGCCACTGGGCCAAGTCCGCCGCCTAAAGTGAAGTATTCTAACATTCCATATATTATTGGTATATTCCATATATTATTAGTATGCCATAAAAACTGGAGTATTCTGACATTCTATATATTATTGGTATATTCCATATGTTATTAATATGCCATATAAGCTGGAATATTCTGATTCATAATCAGGTAGTGATAGTCACTAAGCCAGGAATTAAGAGAGAAATGGGGAAGAAGCCACAGGAAACACATTCCACCAAACTCTTCACAAGTTAGTTCCCACCCATCCTCTAACCAGGTTTGTTGGCTAAGAACCTAGAATAAATGGTGGGAGACATCGTAAAGAAATAAAGCTTATTACACAACAAAAGGAAAATAAAGGTTGTCACAATCAGTCTCACTCAAAAGAAAACCTTCAATGTGCTTGGATCTCAGATTAAAGGGAGGAAATCTTCTGGCATTAAATTACAAGTGTCAATGAACTGGAGAGTAAGTGTTGCAATTCTGCTGAAATTCAGGTCTCAACTGGCACATGGATGGACCAAAGATTTAAAACTCTGGGACATACATTTATCAGGTATAGTGTTAATTATACGTTTCAAATGAAAGGGGCAGAAGAGCCACGTGTGGAGAACTTAAATGAGTCTAACTCTGTTACACTGGGAAGCATAAATTCCAAAGTAAGGCCCACTGACAGGGTGCTGAACTCTTGAGCTGTCTGCCCTCTTATAGTATCTGGATTTCTCTAGAGCCCTCAGGAACCCTGCTATTTGAGGCACTGGTTACTGTGGCAGTCAATGAAATCCTGCTGATACTTGCATAAGCATAACCTCTGGAATGACCTCCCAACTCATTTTGAAGTCTCTTAGCCATAAAAACTCATCTGTATTTACCATTTCCCCCTTTTTCCAGATGCATTGCTAGGTGGTGTTTGGTAATAATCCCTAAGTGCCAGGGAGGCTCATCCCCAGGAGTCTTGTCCCACGCTGGGGGCAAAGTAGGGTGTTTATACGCTGAGTTTGGTTTAGAGAGAGGCCACATTTGGGCAATAAGGAGGCTTTCAGGAGGTAATTCTTAGACAGTATATAGTACTAGGCTAAGTTTCAATTTCACAGGAAAAGGTTCATAAGTACAATGATCAATATTAAGAGACCAGCATAATGGTTTGTCTTCCTTCACTAGACATTGCCCTCGTACTCAGGGGATTTTTGCTGTCCTATTACAAATGTCAGTTTTTAAACCTTTTCCCATGAGACTTTAAACTACATTGTCCCCAGTATGACTCATCTTTTTCATTATACAAATGTAGGGAAAGAAAATATGGTAGCACAAACAGCAAGTCATTAGAGAGTCTTAGGCATTAGAAAAGGCTCTGCTCCAAGGAGCTTAAACACAGTTTTAATTCAGCTAATATATTTCTAGGTACTATTTTAGATTTGTTTTCATCCAGTGTAAAAAATCAGTGCCCAACCAGTGAATGTTCTCAGCTACTAAATTTGCCAAAAGACCAATTATAAACTAGTGAAAGAAATAATTAAATAAATCACTGTTTTTGATTCAATTCTGATGGAAACAGAAAAAGCATTGAGTTATATAGAAAGAAACTTTGAAGGGAAAGGGCTCACTTTTTCTTTTCTTTTTTTTTAGACTGAATTCATTGTACTTATTAGATCCTGGCTTGCTAACATCTTTGGTGCATTCAAGGCCCACTCAAATATTGTTGTATTCTTTTGCACTTGTTTTCCAATCCCGTTCCCCTTCCCTATATTCACAGACTGTCATGCTAATTGCTTTGAAATACATCCTTGACTCTAGAGTTATCATTTCAATATTCATACTGCTAGTTAGTTCACATAGACCATATTTTGCTATATAGAGACATTTTGGTACATTTTTCCCCTGCTCAGTACTGTGTGTTTAAGATTGGTCTGTATTGCTGGGTGTGCTTCTGGTTTGTTGGTTGTAATGTTTGCATATTATTTCACAGTGTGCATCCACCACATTGGAATCCAGAAGCTGAAAGCTACAAAATCTGGAAGAGAAGGGAGAGAACAGTAAATGCTGCCATGTGCCTTGCCATGTGTCAGAGGACTCCAAGATCACCAGCAGTGGGTGTCTGGGGAGAAAGCATTGCCTACTGATGCTTTGATTTGGACATTTTCACAAGCCTCAGAACTGTAAGCTTGTAAGCTAATAAATCCCCATTGTAAAAGTCAATCCATTTCTGATATTTTGCATTGTGGCAGCCTAGCAGACTAAAACATATGGCAATACCATTTCAAGGTATATACCAAAGGAATTCAAAGCAGGGACTGGAGCAGATATTCACACACTGATGTTCATAGCAGCATTATTTACAATTGTCAAAAATGGAAGTAACTTTAGTGTCCATCAACCAATGAATAGATAAATAAAATGTAGTATTTATATACAATGGAATATTATTCAGCCATGAGAGGGAGTGAAACGTGAAAATGTGACAATGTGGATGAACCCTGAAGACATCATTTTGAGTGAAATAAGCCAGACACAAAAGGACAAATATTATATAATCTCACTGATTTGGAACAATAAGAATAAGCAAACTCATAGAGTCAGAATCTAGATTATAGGTTACTAGGGAATGGGATGGAGCTAGAGAATGAGAAGTTAACATTTCAAATGTACAGGGTGGGAAGTGGATGGGTGCCCGCCCACCACATAGGAAGTCCCCGATTGGTTCTGTGCCTCCTAAAGAAGACAAGCAAGACAGCAAGTTGATGCAATGGGCTGGCAGGTGAGCTGATGGAACAAAGAATAACCACGATGAAACACAATGAGAGACACAACAAGTGGGAACAAAGACGACTCAAGCCATTAGGAGCCTTCCTCCCACCTGGGAATTCCCAGGTTCAGCTCCCAGTGCCTCCTAAAAAAAGATGGTTCAATGAACAGACACAGAGAACAGACAGAAAGTGCAAAACAGTGATGGGCAGGGGGAGAGGAAGAAATAAATAAAATAAGTCTTTTAAAAAAATAAAATGTATAGGGTTCTATTTATAATGATGGAAATGTTTTGGTAATGGGCAGTGGTGACGGCAGCACAAAATCGTGAGTGCAATTAACGACATTGAAATATATCTGAATACGATTAAAAGGGGAAATGTTAGATTGTATATGTGGTAGCAGAATAAAATTTTTTAAAAAAATTCTATGGAACTACACTATATAAACAGTGAACCCTAAGTTAAACCATGGACTTAATAAATAGCACAATTATAATTATGTCCTATCATCAAGTGTTACAAATGTTCCACACCAATGCGAGGTGTTGATGGTGGGATGATATATGGGAACCCTGTATCTTATGCACAATTGTTCTGTAAATCCACAACTTCTTTAATAAAGGAAAAATATATATATAAGGTAAGCAGATGACCCTATGTCTTATAACTCTACCATTCTAGCAAATGTAGCTAAGATCATCTTAGGTAATCATTTTTGTAATCTATTTCTGTAACATTATTCCATAAACTTCCATGTTTTTGTAATATTTTGAAAAAATATTCTGCATAATACTCAGTTAAAAGGGTAAGCTATAATGTGTTTGACATTAAGGTTGGTTCTACTTTTCCACTACAATAAGTATCAATGCAATAAACAAAGTTATACCTCAATACCAGACGTTTTTAATATCAGTATATCAGGCAGGGTCCAGTTAGGGGACAGAAACCATACCAGTAATTCGAAGAAGGAAAATAGAGCAAAAGGATTATTAATTAGCAACAGGGGAATTAACTATTAAGAAAAAAATGAAAGAGCACTAAAGAATATTCTAGTGCTGACAGCAAGCTCCCCAAAGAGGAAAAAACATAAAAGGAGGGCCCTTTCCCAAGGCTGAGTCTCAGAACTCATTGGAGCCAGTGGCTGTGGCTCAGGGGATAGTGGAGAAGTTCACTGGGTAGCACTCAGCTGGAGTTGGTCCCCAGCTGCAGGCAAGGCTGGCGAGCAGGAAACCACAGGCCAGGAGGCACTTGCAGATGGGTGATCACCACTATGAGCCCTCTTGCATGCAGCTGAGCCCTAAGAGCAAGGCATGAGGAAATGCACCAAAACTAGAAGAAAAGCACCTTTCTCCTGCAATGTTCCTCCTGTCCACCTCTCAGACAAAGCTCAACATTGTACCAGCAGGCAAAAAAGACATGTATATGGGATCTGGCTCCAGCAAGGCAAAGAACAATCAGTTTGAAGCTGAATGACAACAAATCAATAACCAGCCCAACCAGCATCCATTCATCCATCCATTCTTCTTCTAATTGTATCCCAAGCCAAACTCTATATGTAAATGCATTACCTTCCCCCCAGCATGGGACATGACTCCTGGGGGTGAGCCTCCTGGTGCTGAGGGATTACTATCAAACACCAGCTGGTGATGCAACTAGAAAAAGACCTTGGAAAAAAAGGGGAAATGGTAAAGACAAATGAGTTTCTATGGCTAAGAGACTCCAAAATGAGTTAGGAGGTCATCAGAGGGGTCACACTTATGCACATCTCAGCAGGATCTCAGAGACAGCCAAAGAAGATACAAGTCCAGGTAGTGGTGCTCCTGAGGACTACAGAGACACCCAGGTCCTATGGTCATGGCAGATGGCTCTGGAGTTCAGCGAATTGCCAGTGGTCCCTTCTTAGGAATTTGTGCTCCTGAGTGTGATGGAGTTTGACTCAGATATGACCTCTCTACACATGCCTCTTCTGTCACTTTTACTGAGCCAATTTTCCACATCCACCTTTTTTGTCCATTTGCTCCAGTGAAAGCATCACATCCTCTTAGCCATGGTGATTGGCTCAGGGATGACATGCAACCTAGACACAGCTGAGTATAGTGAGGCTTATTCTGAAAGCACGGGCAAGTGTTGCTTATTTTTAGCTAGTTGAACAAGGGTAGCTGTGACGTGTTTGTTGCTGAGCTCAGCAAATAGAGCCTTAAAATGAACCTGTGCAGTAGAACACATTATTCAGAGATGGAGAGCAACTGGCTCTTAAGGACTTTGTCTACACCCTGAAGTTAGCCATCCTTGGGCTTTTCAGCCATGTGAGCCAACAAATTCCCACCTTTTCATCTTCTTAATCCTAGTTGAATTAGGTTATTAGATTTTCTGTTACTGGCAACATAAATAGTTCTGGCTGTTATGACTCTTTGAGTATTCACTCATATTGGGTATTTTTTAAAATTCTTAATACATTTAGTCACAATTTTTCAAAGCAAGGATCAGACATGGTCTTTTTTTTAAAGTAACTGCAGAAAGCTTTTATTTGTTCAAAGTAACCAGCAATATTGATGGGGAAAAAAAGCACAACAAAAACCAAAGCCTCCCAAAAACCCTAACAACTCATCCAATACTACTAATTCAAAACAAACATATCAAACTTTATTTCCATTAGAACAGAGTTATTCTTCACACTAATAAATAAAAACAACCTAGACCTAGATTATATATATCAATACAAACAATTACTGAGCTTCATTTTCTGAACAAGAATGCCAAGTTAGTGGACATGCCCTTTTATAATAAATAGACCTTTGTCAACATTGAGTGTCACTATTCTATAAATCAACACCAATTTGATAGTATATTAATTAATTCAGAACATTTTTGTTAAGTGACTGATATATGCTATGTACTCAGCTAGGCACTGGAAATTAATGCATAAACAAGATAGGTGCACTCCTTATTTTTCTGGAGCTTATGGTCTAGTGGGGGGTATGGAAAAGCAACCAGCCAGTAACAATCCAGGGGAAGTTCTGGATGCCAGAAGAGCCTCAAGGGAGGGCACCTTCCCTGGACTTGGAAATGAAGTTGGGAGAGAGGTTGAAAAAATTTTTTCCAGAGAAGATAATATCTAAACTGATACTTTGGAGATGTATTTTATTTATTTAATAAACTCTATTACATCTCTTACTTACTACATGGTCATGGCCTATTCTAAGCACCTTAAAATAGCACCTCATTCAATCCTTATAATGATCCTATGAGGCAGATACTCCTCTTATCTTCATTTTACCAATGAGGAAACTGAGGCATGGAAAAATTAGTTGACTTAAACTAGACCACTTAGCTACTCAGTGTAAGTTAGAGCCTTAATTTAATTATACAGCAAAGTCTCTTTTGCTATGTAAGGAAACATGTACAGGTCTAGGGATGTGGACCTGGATAACTTTGGGGACCATTATTCAGCCCACCACATCCTGTTTTCCATGTTGGAATCAACAACGGTCTGTGGCACTCAAGAAGGATATTTGGGAATATGAGAAGCAAGAGGAAACAGCTAATTGTGGTGATGCATCTTCCTCAGACACGCAAAGGGCATTTCAGTCAAGAGCACAGAATTTAGAACCTAAGAAGGGAGATTAGGCTGGAATCCCACAAACTCACTCTGAAGAAGGGAACAGAAATTGAATACAAGAAGAAAATAAATCAATCCATATATTCGAGATGGAAAACTGTACCCCAACTTTCTACTCTCGAGGGCTCACACAGTCCTAGTTTGTCTGCGCCATCCCTGCTGGAGGCCTTGCCCATTATCATCTCAAACGTGTTTAATTAAGGGCTTCATTAAATTTAACAGCAAAATAAGATTTTTCCACTTCTACATTGCATCCCTTTGGCTTTCCATCAGGAAACTAGCAATTTTCAGGCACAAAGAAGGTCTTTGTCCAGCATCACCATGGAGTGCTTCTAAACCAATTTTGGCTGCTGTATCATGTCACGGTGCCTTTACAGTTACCTGGTTCAGTCCGTGTCAGCTTTTATCATGGGGCATATGACAAGGCAGCACACAGCCAAGGAGGGCCCAAGAAGGACTGGAGATGCAAATTATTTTGATTTAGGAACGCTGACCTCATTCTTATAAAAGTATCTGCTTTCTGTTCAATGATTTATATAGTAGAAAGGATTGGAGAATTACCAGAAAAACTGTGACTTCTATTTTTTCCATTCCTACACCCAGAGGACCCTAATATCCTGAGATTTTACCCAAACATTTAAAGAGAATAATCCAGGAACATCGTAGCAAAAAAAAAAAAAAAAAAGTACCTTTCATACCTCAATTAATAGCTTTGCAATAAATTATAAATTATGGATGACGTATGCTTCTATTTTATATAAACATAAATGCATAACGATGTGGCCATTGGCATAGGAGCAGGGGACCTGGCTTCTAAGCTGGTTTTCATGCTGTCCTTTACTTTACAATTTGAGTCAACCCACTTCCCCCATCAGGACCTCACTTGGCTCTGCTATAAAATGGATGTGTCACACTAAATGATTTCAATGGTCCGATGATCATAGCCCAGTCTTGTGTGATTTTACCCGCGTGGCTAAAGGCATTAGATTAAGGACGGTCATTTAAGGTTCTGTAATTTACAGCTGGGATTAGCATAGCCAAGGTGACTATCCCTCAGACACCTCTATACAAATGATTCCCAACCTTTATTTGCATTAGTCAATTTAAGCAGAACAGCCATTCTGAATCTCTGCAGCCGAAGTCTAAGCATATCCCTCTTTTGCGAGCACATTTATGATGGAAGCTTCTGTGCTAGGTGTGCTACCCAGGGCATTTCTTTGGGAAGTCACACCGTTTTGAAGATGCTAAAGATGTAAGACAATACACTTTACTAAAGTAAAGGCAAGATGGTTTCTATAAAAGGAATGTCATCTTCTTAGAAATTTAAAAAGTTATCTTGAGAACAATGGAAAAAAGTATACATAATCCATTTAGCCTTAAAAATATCTTACAGGATTTCACACCGAGGGCTGTTTAAACATTTAAATTAAGATAGGAATTGCAAGTTTTGTCAAGGATCAGGAGATGGCTAAAATCAGAGGCTGGAAACTGCAGGTCAGCTACACCTATGGATATTTTAACTTGGTCCACACAGAATCTCAGAAATTCAAATTTTTCATGCACACACAAATCTGGATTGGGGCTGCTCTTGAAAAATGGGAGATTCAGGCCACAATGGGTGCGTTTGCTTATTTATACCAGTCAGCCAAATCTGGGTACTAGGAATTCGCTTTCTGGGGGCAGGATGGAGTCAGGTTCCATAGTTCCCACCACTCCCTATTGCTCACCCAGCACATTTCTTTCATTCACACCACTGCCTGCCCTTCTAGGCATTTAAATTTGCTACCCACACCTTGAACGGATAAGCAAGGAATAAAAAGAAGCTCTTAATTTTATGAAAGTGATCTAGAGGAAAGAATATAACCAGAACACAGTAATTTCTCTTCTTTAACTGCTACAGCTAGCTCTTTCGTGTTGAGACATGCCAAAAAGCCAGGGACAAACAGCAGCAAGATTAGGAAGGGAAAGGACAGAAGAGTCTCAGTGTGGATAAGTGTATAACACTGCATCTAGGGAAAATAATCCTCACTAGAATCCTCATATGTTTGTCTCTGAGCCACACATTACAATTCAGGAGTGATGCCCATTCCTTCCGTTGCCTCTGATTGGATGGGGCCGTGTCCACAATGAAGCATATTGATATTGTTTCCTCCTCCAGGGAAATTACAGGGATGTGTGCTACAGGGACTACAAAATAGGTGCACGAGTGGCTACATTTCCTAAGTAGAAGCTAAAACAATTTTGAAAAGACAGATTCTCACTTGCCTGAAAACACATATTTTGAAATGAAGCTTACCTAAAATGAAAATGCTAAAGCAATGTTAAATTACATTTATGCATTTTCTTTATAGCTCTGGCACCATTAGGCATAGATATTTTCATTTAATTTTGTGAACAGGTAATACATTCATGTGTGGTTCAAACATCAAAAAGTATAAAAATGGATCCAGTGATACCTCCCTCCCAGTCCCAAATATGCCCTGCCTTCACTCCCAACACACACAAACACACACACAGGTTCTTGGGGTTTTGTTAGGATTTCGGGGACCCTTGATGCCTATAGGGTCAAATACAGATATATATTACTCATTCCCCATCCCTTTTAAAATAGTTGATATCATACTCGACACATCCTCCTATACCTTGTTTCTTTTCACTTAGCAATGTGTCCTGGAGATTATTCTCCATCGATACATTAAGAGCCTACGTATTACTTTTTACAGCTATAAAGTAAGTCCTTGCATAGATGTACCATAATTTATTTAACCGGTCCCCTCTTGATGGACATTTACTTTGCTTCCAATCTTCTGCTACTACAGACAATGCTGCAGTGAATAACCATGAATGTCTGTCATTTCACACATATCAGGTATTACTGTATCATAAATTTCTAGAATTGGAATTGTTAGGGGACATTTGTAACTTTGATAGTACAGCCAAATGGTCCTCCATAAGGCTGGTATAAATTTATACTCTAACCCCTTATGTTTGAGAGTACCTACTGCCCCACTCTCTACTCCTCACCCCCCACCCCAGTCTCACCAATATGTATTAACAAAATTTTGGATCTGTTTTATTCCAGCAATCTGTTCTGACTAGGTATTCATGCACCAGTATCCCATGGTTTTCATTACCAAGAGTTTATTGTGTATGTACTTGGTAGGGATAGCATCACCCATTGCTCTTCTTTTACAGAACTTTGGGGGAATTCTTTGTTCCTCTTCCTCTTCCTCTTTTTCTTCTTCTTTCCATATGAAGTTAAAAATCACCTTGACTGACTCTTCTATCTGGTGGGTTCTTCACTCTCTGCAAACTGAATTGAAATCTCACTTGGGGCCAAGCTCCATGAAGAACAAGGGAGCAGGCGGAGAGCTACACTGACTCTCCTGTGTCCTTGATCTTCTGGATGTATTTTCCATTTCTTGTTCACGAGTTTGGAATTAATTGAAGTAAAAGCAAACTCCACCAAGACTGAGACATCATTTTCACCCTCTTTCAAACTCTGACCGGCTGTTGTGCCCCAACCTCTCAGAACGGGAGTGGAGTAGGCGTGGAAGCCTGAAGGACAGTCTGGGTGCTGTTATTAAAAGACAAGGAAAGACAAGACTCTCAGAAGCCCATGAAACCTTCAACAGCCCAAAAGATTAGGTATGTCCCTGTTACATGCTCTTGAATTCCACACTTCCACCTGTAATTGTTTTCAATGTCTCGCATCGTCATTAGACCACAAGCTCCAAAACCTGCCTTGGTCATGGTTGTATTCCCAGAAGCTAGCACAGGGCTTGGAAAAATACAAGTGCTCAAAAAATATTTATTGACAGAATCCCCAAGGTCATAAGGTTACCAAATAGGAAAACTGGGGACTAAAACCTGAAAACTTTCACTTTGTTTCAACACTCTTCTCACTAACCACTGTAACCCTACACAGCAAACCCACCTGGGTCCAGTGCTCACACATAATTAAGAGAGCAAGGGAATGTCGATTCCCTGGAGACTCCATAGAGCTCAAGTTTATTATCATTCAAGAAGCAGTATCCTACTAGGTTTCCTACAGAAGAAAGCGAAGAAATGATGACAGAATGGGTGAACCCTATATAGAATAGCTTTTTTTTCCCTAACCAGCTCTTCTTTGCAAGAAATCCAGGAATTCATCCAAGAGACTTAAATGATGGGCTACCCAAAATTGGAGAATTAAGAAAAGCTCTGAAATGATAATGATACTATTATAAAGCTGTTTGCTTCAAAAAGACACAAAACTGTTTCAATTACCTTGACTTAAGCAATTGAACTCATTTCTAACTCAATACTGTGCAAACTATAGATTATGACTTTTAAAATTTCCAACCCCAGCAAATCCTCAAGAAGAAGAAGATAATGGTTTGTGTCATTGCTTACAATATCCCTAGGAAATAATCTACATAAAGGGCCTCAGCGTTGGTTTGGAGGGGTAAGAAGGCTTCTGAGAGAAATGATGCCTCCTGGCTAAATTAGGTTTACAAAATATACAAAATGCCACTGCGTTAGCACTGAGGGGGTCAGAAAAATGAGTAAATGATGCTTTCTATCCTCAAGGAGCTTGCCACTGACAGCGAAGATGGGCACATCCAAGACTAACAATAAATGGCGGATGTCGGGACAAAGCATTGTGGGAGTATGAGAAGATGGAGTCGGTGCCGGAGACCTGGGGGCTCTGAGCGGGAGGAGACAGCATCTGAGCTGGATAATGATGAAAGGATGTTTTGTAAACAGACTGAGATGAGAAGGAAGGGACGCTCCAGATGGAAATAAGAGCCAGTGTCCACCAACGATATCCACGCCACTGCTGCTTATGAAGGACAAGTTAATGGGTGTGGCACCAGTCTTGGGAGGGGGTGAGAGAGTAATGGGAGAACAAGTTGAAGACTGCCTGGAAAAACTTGGAGGCAATGTGAAACCTTCATTTGGATTTTATTCTGAAGGCAGTGGGGAACGATGAGCCATTATTTGGTACTTTTTTCTCATTCTAAAAGTAATACATGTTCATTCTTGTTATGATTACCCATAATCTCATCACCTTGAGAAAACCAGTTAACAGGTTTTTTTTATGTGTTCCCTTTTAGTCATGTTCCTAAATATATGTATGTTTGTGTGTGTTTATTTGGATCCAACTGTAGATATCTATCTAATATGCAGTCATCACTGAACAGTATTTATTCCTCCATGCATTTATTAATTATAAAATAATACATGTCATTTTTGGAAATATAGATAATAAAAAAAGAAAGAAGAAAGACCTGTAATTGCACCCTGTAGAGATAAACTCAGAGAGCATTTTAGCATAGTTTCTTCAGGCCTCCTATGTAATTTTAGATATTTTCTATCAGAGTAAACACAATTTTGTTGGTGCCTAAATCCCTGAGAATCCTCAACCATAGACGTTTGTAAGATAAATGAAAGCTCAGGCACATACACATACCTGGAGGAATACTTAATAACATCCTACGGTTCACAGCTGGCATGGTGCTTGGGTCTTGCTTCTGAGCAGCCCTAGTCCTAAGGATGGGTGCACGCTGCCCCAGGAATGTTTTGATTCCTCTGTGCATTCAACATATTTCCCGTCAGTGCACCAGACCAGCTGCCACGTCTCTCCTGGTTGCTGTTTCTTTCTCTTAGGCCTATGTTTACTCTTGGTGTGTGTCTCTGTTGGGGTCCCTCTCTCTCCTTTTCTCTTTTTCTTTTATCAGTTAGCTAAAAAATAAAAGAAACCTGGTTGAAAAAAGTTTATGCAGACAAAAAAGTAACTGGTTGCTAAACCCATCATTGTAAAGTGAAAATAATTTCAGCAAGAAAAAAATGGAAATATAGAAATTTGGATGTTGACTATGATGCATAGAAAATTTATTAAGCATTTTAAGTGGCTGCATGGAGTTTGTTTCAGAGAAAACGTCACTGATGGAAATTTATCAATGCTGCTACTAATAAATACCAAGAAATCTTGAGGTTAAAAAGTAGGGTCAGGGAAGTAGATGTGGCTCAAGTGATAAGGCCTCTGCCTACCATATTGGGAAGACCTGGGTTCAATCCCTGGGGCCTCCTGGTAAAAAAGGAAAAAAGAGAAAGCGTGCCTGCACAGTGAGCCAGTGTCCGCGTGGCAAGCCGAGTGCCCACGCTGTGAGGTGAGTGACTGCGTGAGTGCCTGTGCGATGAGCCAAGTGCCAGCATGGTGAGCCAGTACCCACACAAGTGAGTCACACAGCAAGATGGTAACGCAACGAGAGAGACCAAGGGGAGAGTCAAGGTGAAGCGCAGCAGAGCGCAATTGACAGGGAAACTCTCTCCACATCAGAGGTCCCCAGGATCAAATCCCAGTTATTCCTAGAGGAGGAAAGATGAGAAAAGAAGACAAAAAGAGAAATAGATACAGAAGATCAAACAGCAAATGGACACAGACAGCAAAAAACAGCACTGCAGGGGGAGAGGGAGGAGGAGAGGGAAAAAAGAAGTAAAACTTTTAAAAAAATATATAGGATCATGTGATGGCTAGGCTAATGTGTCAACTTGGCCAAGCAATGGTGCCCAGATGTTTGGTCAAGCAAGCACTGGGTAAATCAAGGGCATTTCGTGGACTTGAATCAGCAGTGAGTTGATCGCATAGATGGCTGATTGCATCTACAGTCAACTGAAGCGACTGCCGTCAGCAATGAGTGACATATCATCCAATCAGTTGAAGGCCTTGACAGGGGAAGTGATTCTAATCCCCATCTCTGCTTCAGACAGCCAGCATCTCCTGGGAACTCATCAAGGACCTTCATCAGAGCCCCTGGTTTGCGGCCTATCTTACGGTTTGGACTTGTGCATTCCCACGGTCCAATTAGAAAATTTTATAAAATCTCATGCTATTTTTAGGTATCTCCTGTCTTCTCTTTCCCTAGAGAACCCTGACTAATACAGGTCATAATAACCACCAAGTAAAAACAATGGGGGCCAAAACAGGGAAGAGCTAGAATTACTAGAAGAGCTAAAATTAACAAGACTGAATATACCAAATGTTGCCAAGAATGTGATGCAACTGAAACTCTCCTACACTGCTGATGGAAATAGGAAATGATACAACCCCTTTGTAAAACAGTTTGGAAGATGTTTAAAAAGTTAAACATATACTTACTACATGACCCAGTCATTTGGTCCCTGGATTTACTCAAGAAGAATGAAAGCGTATGTCTGCAGGAAGACTTGCACGGGAATGTTCATAGGAGCTTTAGCTGTAATGGTCAAATTCTGGAAACAACCCTAATACTTATCAAGAGATGAAGGGATAAGCAACTCGGATGTATCTGTACAATGGACTACTACTCAACAATAGAGAGGAAAGAGTTGTTGATAAACGCAACACAGAGATGAATCTCAAAATAAATTTGCTGAATGAAAGGATCCAGACAACCAAAGAGTACATAATGTCACATTCCATTTACTGAAATTCTAGAAGACAGAAACTAAGAAGTAGTGACAGAAAGCAGATCAGTAGTTGAATTTGATGGGGCAGATGTTGGGGGAACTGGGAAGAGTGGGACTGAGTGATTACCAAGGAGCACAAAAGCGGGGGTGATGAAAATACTCATTATTTTGAATGTGGTGGTATCTTTCAATTGCATACTTTAAATAGGTACAGTTAATTTAACATCAATTATGCATAAATAAATATGAAAAAAAAGTGGTCAACATTTATTGTTTTAATTTCAGAAACCATTCCTTTGGGGGAAAAAGAACATTACAACCTGGAATATATACTTTAGAAACTGGAAGTTTTCCATAATCCAAAAGATAACAGTTTGGTACATATTCACTCACTCAGACTATTTTCTTATGAATATAATAACTCACACATTTTTATGATTCTTATTATATGTTACAAATGGGATCATGTTTTCTGTTTTGCATCTTTTTAAAACTTTACCAATAAAACTTAAATATCTCTCAAAAAGAAAACTGAAGGGTACAAATGATCCAGTACCCTAAGCAATCGGATTTCCTCTCTTAAGAAATGACATAGAGAACCAGAGTTGCTGAGCCAGCTAGGAGCAAAGACAGAAGATGCAATGAAGACACAAGTCAATTTGAAAAGAAAAGAAAAGAAAAGAAAAGAAAAGAAAAATGTCAATCTCAACAGGAATAGAAATTCTAAAGTACTTGGAAATAAACCTAGCCACAAAGGTAGAGCACCCCAGTAGGGAAAACTGTAAAACTGTGTTAAGAGTATTAAAGGAAACGTGAATAATTGGGAGTCTTAACAGTTTGATGGATGGGATGTCTCCATATCACAGAATCCATTCTCTCCAAATTAATCCTTGGTTCCTAAGGCCACCTAAAGCTCTTTTTTATATGGAGTTTCCTAACATGGACACTTGCTTCCTCAAAACCAGCCAAGGCTGAGAGAGAGAAACCCAACAATATTACGGAATATAGTAAGTCATCACACATGTCCCAGCACCTTTCCTGTATTCTGTTGATTCGAAGCAAGTCACAGGTCCCGTCCCTGCTCAGGCGAGGAGACTACGTCAGGGCATGAACGCCAGGGGGCCAGAAACACTGGGAGCCATTTGGTAGCAGCTTGTCACATGGCGCTTCCTTTGCCTGGTCTGAATCCTAGGTATCAATCTTAATTTGGGGAGTCAGATTTCTTAGAGAAATCTCTAAGAAAATTCCGGACACTGTGTGATGTTCTAACAAGTCCCCATAGATCATTTTTGTAGGGGATGGGAAAAGGGTGTGGCTTGTCCAAGATGATTATGTCTAGGACAGAAGAGGGACAGTGGAGGAAGAGGAAGTCATCTCGTAAAGGAGCCTGGATCGGGTAGTGTAGAGAACCATGGTAGTTTGGGCCTGCTCTGTCCATTTCACCTTCCACTGATTTTTCTTTGAGCATCGCCCTCCCCTATATTCAAGGCATGCAGTCCAAGTGGAGAAGATGCCGCCCCACAGCCTCAGGTCTGCCCAAACAGTGATGACTTTTGTAATGGCATGTGCCCCAGGCCAGGATATTCCAGGAACTTTTGGAGGTGTTACCTAGGAAGAGACTTCCTCACTCTCCTGGGATAGCTAAGAGGGTAGAATAAAAAAGCTTGAAGCTGGGAAGTGGATTTGGCTCAACGGATAGAGCGTCCGCCTACCATATGGGAGGTCCAGGGTTCAAACCCAGCGCCTCCTAATCCATGTGGAGCTGGCCCACGCACAGTGCTGATGCGGGCAAGGAGTGCCATGCCACGCAGGGGTGTCCCCTGCATAGGGGAGTCCCACACGCAAGGAGAGCCACCCGTAAGGAGAGCTGCCCAGCATGAAAAAAAGCTCAGCCTACCCAGGAATGGAGCTGCACACTCGGAGAGCTGACACAGCAAGATGATGCAACAAAGAGACAGATTCCCAGTGCCACTGACAAGAATACAAGCAGACACAGAAGAATACACAGAGAATGGACACAGAGAGCAGACACCGGGGGGGAAAGGTGGGAGGGGAGAGAAATAAAGAACAAATAAATCTTAAGAAAAAAAAAAGCCTGAAGCTGCTGGTGATCATCTTTGCCACCAGCTGGTGTGAGAACACCCGGGAGCAAATCAGAGCTGTAAGTAGAGAGAAGACTGTTCTGGATAAAATCAAACCTGGTAGCCTTATAGGTTACATGGGTCAGCAAATCCCTTTCTTTTTGCGTGAGCTAATTTAACTTGGTTGTTGTCCTTTGCAGTGGAGGAAGCCTGGCCATCACAGGTGGGACGGGATGGCTTTCTCCAGGAAAGGGGACTGCTTCCGTGGTACAAGGAGATGGCCCTGCTGGCAATACCCACTTCTCAGCCTTCGTTTGCTCCTTGCAGTCTGACCCTTCTGCTTGCCCACTTCGGGGTGAAATCTAGGTGGTTGCCTAGGCTTGGGTGACCGGAGTCCCAGAGCTTCTCCCCACAGCTGT
The DNA here is from genome assembly GCF_030445035.2 of Dasypus novemcinctus. Taxonomy (NCBI): domain Eukaryota; kingdom Metazoa; phylum Chordata; class Mammalia; order Cingulata; family Dasypodidae; genus Dasypus; species Dasypus novemcinctus. The sequence goes on along the minus strand of NC_080701.1, from coordinate 28,641,389 downwards.
CAGCGCTGGCATTAGCTCTTGCTTGGAACCCCGTTCACGAGTTAAGGGAGATGTGGGACACACTCGATGAGGGAGGAGAACATGTTGAAAACGGGAAGTCAAAAGAAAAGAGTGTTTAACAGTGTCAAGTGCTTCCAACAGGGTAAATAAGAATCGAGAAAACAATCGCTTCATGATTAAAAGAGTGTTTGGCAAACTTGAGGGAGTATTTTTCACTTGAGTCACGTGGAGTCTTTAGAAAAATCAAGGAGCAGGTGAGTGGCTCTTTGGTTTTGAAGAATCGACAGAGGTGTAACAATAGCTCAAAAAGAGAGGTATGAAGGGAGAAAGTGTTTTTGTCTGAGAGATATTTGTATAAATCTATGCAGGCTGAGGGGGAAAGGAAGAGGAGGGAGCTAGGATTACAGATGGAACAAGGTTCTCCAGGAGGTGAGGTCCAGGGAAAAAGTGAAAGGGTCTCCTCAGACTAGTGGTCTCAACCCTCCCTGTACAAGGATAGTCCAGGGAGCTTGTTCCAAGCCTCGTTCCAGCCAACACAACTAGATTCTCCGCGAGGCCGGGCTCCGGGCACAGTTTTGTTTTAATGTGCAGGCAGGGTAAGGGCCCCTGCCTTAGACAGACGCTCTGTTCCCTGGATCGTGGAAATGGGTGATGTTTGAGACATTTAGAATCTGGGAGATTTCAAGACAAACAGCACTGATCTTCTCCATAAAGAAGACAGGTCGTCTGTTAAGAACAAATGGGGTGATGGTTGGGGGCAGAGAAGAAAGTGCAGACGTTTTGGAACAGCCATCAGATAAAAACAAATGTCCAAGACAACGCTCTCAGCAATGTTTCTGCTTAGCAAGATGAGGTCATGGAATAAATTGTGCCCGAAATGAAGAAAAGCTACTGCAATGGGAAAACAATTCAATAACTCATCACGCTTGCAAATTTTAAAACTTAAAAGCAAGCAAAATAAAATGGGCAAATCAACTTAGGAAAATAAATCTCACAGAGGGTGACATTAGCTGAAAGGATTAATCAGTACGAACATGTATTGCCTGCTCAAGTGGTCCCTTAAATGAAAGGCTTTTTTCTCTTAAGGAGCTCTGGATGGAATTATAAAGTCTAATGACAAGACTTTAGTTATCTCTTTTTTTTTTCTGTTAATGAAAAGAATTGGGTAGGGGGGACATGAATGCAGAAAATATTAGTCGTCCAAGACTCAAAAGAAAAAGAAAACGTAATTCTATGAACTCAATTCAAAAATTTTCAAGGCTTAAAACAAAACAAAACAACAATGAAAGGAAGAAGACACAGCCCCTGACCATATGATGCATTTACTCGAGGAGAGGACTTCAGGTATCATTGTAAAGCATGATTAAAGCCATGAAACAGATAAAACATGCCGAGAAACCACAGAAACTAACAACCCTAAAATATTATTTGTGCTTCTCTGGTTTATCATAGAAAATTTTAGGTATGTGATAATTCAGGTAGGCAAAGCAAAGATAAAAAGATTTGGGGTGGGGGGAGATAATAGAGTGTGAAGGAGGAGGAAGAGGGAAATAAGATAACAAAGTATTTCGTTGTGGGATCCATTTAAGGAGCAACTAGAATGTCAGATCAAGGATTCTGTGAGCGATGGGGAGTGCCTGAAGATAGCGCAGCAGGATCAGAGATCAGAATTGCACTTCATAAAGGCTACACTGTTGGGAATACTGACGGAACGTGATGGCAATGTTTGGATGAGAGATAAAGAAGAGCTCGCAATGAGGAGTGGGCTGGGAATGGAATCCTCTGGATGGTTGCAAGAGGCATCTCAAGTGTAAAATAAGATCAATGAATGACTGGAAAGGAAAAGGAAGAAGCAAGTGGGGTCATAATGTTTTTGGTTTCATTTTTAAAGTAATATTTTACCTACTATAGAAAAGTTGGAAAATATAGGAAAAGATATACTAAGAAATCTGGAATCCTATTATCTAGAAATAGCCGTTCATAATTATTTTGGGGAGTTCTCTTAGTTATTTTCTATTATTATTTTACTTTTTATTAAAGTATAATAGATATTTTAAAAGTGCACAAGTCATTTGTGTAGAGCACAATGGAATATCACAAAATAATCACACCTGTGTGACTACCACTCAGATTAAGAACTAGAATTCTAACAGCATTCTAGAAGTCCCTATGAAGCACCCTCTCAATCACCACACCATCCTCCTATCCTAATTACCCTAACTTCTAACACTATAGATTAATTTTGCTTATTTGTGTTTGAACTTTATATAAATGGAAGAATAGAGTACTATTCTTATGTGTTTGTTTTCCTTAAACCTATATGATTATAAACAATTTCGTGTTTTACTGTAGTTTACTCTTTTTCATTGCTGTATAGTATTCCATTATATAAATCTAAGATAATTTATTTGTCCATTCTACTGTTGAATATTTGAGTTGTGTCCAATATTTGGCTATTATAGATATGCCTTTCTTTGAGTATAACTTAGAAGTGAAATTGCTGGTCATGAGGTATAGGTCTGTTTACCTTTAATAGAGACTAACAGTTTTCCAGGGCAGTTGTACCACCCTACACTCTCACAAGCGTCCACACTATTCATTGCTCCACAGCCTTCTCAACACTTAGGAATGTCTGTTTTCTTAATTTTTGCTGTACTGTAAGTCTACAGTGGTATTTCATTTAATTTCCATTTTCTTTATTACTAATGAAGTTGAGCATTTTTCATATATACGTATCAGCCATTTGGTTATTTCTTTTTGTGACATTTCAATTCACATCTCTTGCCTATTTTTCTGATTGATTTGGAGGAAATCTTTAAATATTCTGAAAGTGAGCCCACTGTCAGTTATATGTGTTGCAAAAATCTTCTCCATCTGCATGACTTGTCTTTTTATCCTTTTCATGGTCTTTTGATGAAATGAAGTTCTCGGCCTTAAATCCTATCTAATGTATTGTTTTTTTTTCTCTTTTTGTTAGCATTCTTTGGGTCCTGCTGAAGAAATCTTTGCCTATCCCAAGATTATGATATTCTCTTATATTATGTTTTTAAAACTTTAGTGCTTTACTTTTTATATTTAAAACTACAAAATACCTGGAAATGATATTTTTGTGTAGTACAATGTAAGGGTCAAATTTCTTTGTTTTAATCTTCTTTATGGATATCTAATTGACTCAGAACTATTTATTTAAAAAACTATCCCCTTTTACAACCTTTTGTACTTTACTTTGTCATAAATCAATTGTCCATATATGCACAAGTCTGTTTTGTTAGTCTCCATTCTGTTCTATTGGTCTCCTTGTCTATTTTTGTGGAGATCTCCACAATTATTTTAATTACCATGGTTTTTAAAACACTTTTGAGATTTGATACAATGAATTCTCCCACTTCATTGTTTATCAAGTTTGTTTGACTATCCTTGGCCCTTTTCATTTTTTAAAATACATTTTAAAATCTGCTTATCACTTTCCACAAAATCAGAATTTTGATTGGAATTCCAATGAATATATAGATCAGTTTGAGTGGAACTAACATCTCAACAATTTTGACTATTTCAATCAATGAACATAGTATATCCCTCCATTTACTTAGGTCTTCTTTAATGTCTTTAATGAAATTTTATAATTTACTTTGTAGAGGTCATGCAAGACCTCTTCAGTTAGATTTAGAGCCAGGTATTTCGGATTTTTTTTTATGTTACTATAAACAATATTTTTTAAATTCCTTTTTATTTCAGCTTGTTGATGGTATGTGGAAGTATAATTCATTTTTATATATTGAACTTGTATTCAGTAAAGACTCCTTTAAATCATCCTAATGTCATTAATCTGTAGAATTTTTAGCTTTTCCATGCACACAATCATATCATATGTGAATAATTACAGCTTATTTTTCTTTCCAAATCTCAATAGCTTTCAATTTTTTCCTTGCCAGATTGTATTGGCTAGACCTCCCTCCCCAAATGTTGAGAAGCAGTGATAGAGGTATCTTTACCTTATTCCCAATCTTAGTGGGAAACTTTCCATATGTCATCATTAAGGATGATGCTTATTGTAGAATTTATTGCAGGTTTCCTTTATCACACTATGATCTATTTCTTATTTTAATAAGAGGTTTTTTAAAAATTATTATTGCTTGGTTTCAGGTTCTAAGCATTGTAAAGATGTCTGAAGTTAGATTTTTTTCCCTATTATTGGTAAACTATTATTTTTCTTATCTAGATATTCATGGGTTTTTTAAATTTGACATTATAATTTATAAATTATTCCACAGGGAAGTGAAAATGGTTCAATGGATAGAGTGTCCGCCTACCATATAGAAGGTCCTGGGTTCGATACCCAGGGCCTCCTGGCCCGTGTGGCGAGCTGGCTCACATGGAGTGCTGCTATGTGCAAGGAGTGTCGCCCCCACACAGGGGTGACCCCCGCACAAGGAGTGGCCCCTACGCATGAAGTGCAGCCCCGTGCAGGAGGGCAGACCGCCCAGGAGTGGTGCAGCCAACATGGAGAGCTGATGCAGGAAGATGATGCAACAAAAGAGAGACGCAGTGAAGAGACAATATGAGATGCAGCAAACTAGGGAGCTGAGGTGGAGCCAAAGAAAGGTCGCCTCTCTCCAGCTCTGGAAGGTCCCAGGATGGGTTCCCACAGCCGCCTAATGAGAATACAACAGACACAGAAGAACACACAGCAAATGGGCACAGAAAGCAGACAACTGGGAGGCTGATGGGAGAAATAAGAAAAAAAAAATTATTCCACACTAATGCCTTCTGTTGGGTCAACTTTTGTTGATTTTTGCCTGGAACAGGGTGAACACTCTTAAACTATATACTAAGTTACTTTCTTTCAAATCTGGAACATTTTCTTCAACTAAACTCTTAATTGTTTCTTCTTTTCCATTAGTTTGACCTTGTCATCCTGAATAGGCATAGTTATTGGCTGATCCTTTGTTATCCTTATTTATTATTATTTCTCTCATGATTTTAGTTAATTTGTCCTTTGCTCTGTGTTCTGCTATCTAGGCGTGTCCTTCGCATTACTGATTCACATTTTCTTCATTGCCAACTATGCATTCTTATGTCTCTACTGGGTACTTTAATTTTGCTGCTCCTTTTTATGTTTCTTTACAGATTAAAAAAAAAATCTTCCCCATCTTATATTTTGTCTCATCCTGTTGTCTTTTCATCTCAGCCTGACAGCTGTTTCACAGAGACCACATATTCTTATATCCTATAAAGGACGCCAAACTGTTTCTAAAGGTTTCTCTTTGTTATTATTGAAAAGGACATTTTACTTTACTGATTTACCTATATTTTATTTCTTTAGTATGCTTTTTTATTTTTTGTAAGATATTTAGATTATATAAATGTTACATAAAAAATACAGGAGATTCCCATATGCCTACTCCCTATCACTCCCACATTTTCCCACATTAGCAACATCCTTTATTACTGTGGTACATTTATTAAAATGGATGAATACATTTTGGAGCATTGCTATTATGCATGGATTGTAGTTTACATTGTAGTTTACACTTTCTCCTGCACAATTTTGTAAATCATGACAAGATACATAATGGCCTGTATCTCTCATTGCAGTGTCATTCAGGACAATACCTAAGTCCTGAAAATGCCCCCATATTACACCTGCTTTTCCCTCTACCTCCCTTCAGAACCTCCAGTGGCCACTACCTCCAAATCAGTGATAAAAGTTATTCTGTTGCTGAAATCACAATCAGTCTATAGTAGAATACCAGTAAGTCAACTTTAGTCCATCATTCATTCCCCAATCCTGAGGATTCTGGGGTGGTGATGCCCACTCTGTCTCTAATTGAGAGTGGGCTCAGATCCCATGGAGCTGATGGATAGGACTAGATAGATGGATGGGACAGTTGAAGCTCTCTGTTTCTTGGGATGGACATTGTCCATCATCATCTCCTTGTTAGTTATCCTGGATGACTCCAATGAATTGGAGAGGTGTTGCAACTCTGCTGAAATTCAGGGCCCACCTGGCACACGGACAGCCCAAAGACTTAAGTCTCTTGGACATACACCTATCAACTCTAGTACTAACTATAGGTTCAGATAGAAGGGGCAGAAGAGCCATGTGTAGCAAAACCACAACTGAGTCCAACTCTGTCACACTGGGGAGCATAAATTCCAAGTAATACCCAGTGGTCAGGCACCAAACTCCTGAGCTGTCTGCCCTGCCTATAGTGTCTCAGTATCTCCAGAGACCTCAGGAGCCCCACTATTTGAGAGCAATATTTACTTTGGCAGTTAATGAGATCCTGCTGGGAGATCCCGACTCACCTTTGAAGTCTCTTAGCCATATAAACTCATTTGCCTTTACCTTTTCCCCCTTTTGGTCAAGACCTTTTTCCAGTTTCATTGCTAGTTGGTTCACAGTTAGTAATCCCTCAATGCCAGGGAAGCTCTTCCCAGGAGTCATGTCCCATGCTGGGGGAAAGGTAATGCATTTATATGCTGAGTTTGTCTTAGAGAGAGGCCACATTTGAGCAACAAGGAGGCTCTCAGGAGGTAACTTTTAGGCATCTTATAATACTAGGCTAAGTTTCAATTTCAAAAGTAAAGGTTCATAAGTACAGTCATAAATATCAAGGGCCTGTCAATGGTACATCCTTGCTTCACTAGTCACTGCCCCTGTCCTCAGGGGATTCTTGCTGTCCCATTACAGGATGTGGCAGAGCTCTCCAGGATGGGAATTCCATATTCTTTCTGTTATTATGTGAATCTCTACCCTCTAAAGGTTTCTTTTGGTTCTAGTAGTCAATCATTTTAAAGATCTACCCTTTGTCAGAGTTTTCAAAATGATTCCCTTGTCCTGACTACCTTCTCATAAATTCCATGTTGTCTTTCCCTGCTGTGTTCTCATCCTTGAAGCAGGAGATGTTTATTGGGTCTGACACTTGAAAAAGTTTACAAAGAGTCTAGAGATATGGCCAAGTCATAGGTGACATAACCTTGAGAAAGTTTCAAGAAGAGTTATAATTACGTAGAACAGAACTGTCTAATCTTATAAAATCTAATTAGTTGTTACCTAAGAGTAATAATAGTCGAGGAGATTAGTGTGTAAAATAATTTAGGTGTTTATATGTAGTGAAATTCTCTACCACAATATACTAATAACTAACTTTTGCATAAGGCATTAGAACTGAAAAAAGTCTCTTGACATATTTATTTAATTTCATCTTCAACAGGCTATGAGGCAGGTATTAGCATGAGAATCTAATGAATAAGGGAACAACCTCAAGGAAATTTTGTGACTCACTCAAAGATCACACAGCCAACAAGCAAGACAAGATTCAAATCCAACTCTTAGGACTTCCCAAACCCTCATCCTTTCTCCTATTATATTGCTAGTGCTCTGTGTATGGTATTTACAAATTATATTATTTTAATAAAATTGGTTTATGTTTTTAAAGCACAAATGGGTGGAAAACCAGGTTGTTCAGTTCATGTACCCATAGTTGAGGCACTTCCTGGTAGAAGTTACTTGCACAGTAGACACTGAGCCAGGAAGGAAGCTTCCAGGTCACCAGCCCTGCAAATCCAAACATCACAAAGACCAAGGCGCTGCCCTGGACATCAGCCATGGGTTGGATTACGATGAAGAGACTCACCGGCAAGCTTGGGGTAATAAGAAATGCCCGGGAAGCGGACTTGGCCCAGTGGTTAGGGCGTCCGTCTACCACATGGGAGGTCCGCGGTTCAAACCCCGGCCTCCTTGACCCGTGTGGAGCTGGCCCATGTGCAGTGCTGATGCGCGCAAGGAGTGCCGTGCCACACAGGGGTGTCCCCCGCGTAGGGGAGCCCCACGTGCAAGGAGTGCGCCCGTAAGGAGAGCCGCCAGTGCGAAAGAAAGTGCAGCCTGCCCAGGAATGGTGCCGCCCACACTTCCCATGCTGCTGACTACAACAGAAGTGAACAAAGAAACAAGACGCAGCAAAAAGACAGAGAACAGACAACCGGGGGAGGGGAGGGGAATTAAATAAATAAATCTTTAAAAAAAAAAAAAAAGAAATGCCCACCTCCCACCCCCCGAAACAGTCTCTCAGAGTATGTGATCAAGAAAAGCTGTGAGAGCAAATAAGTAGGTTTACAGTTCTGGAGAATTGTTGGTGTGCCAGAAATGGTCAGAATTACCAGTTTGCTAGAAGTGGTGAGAAAGCAGAAAAACTAGGCCGTTGTATTTCCTAACAGCCCCCTTGGCTTCTCCCTAGGACCCTTTCACTTGCTACCTGGGGCTCCATCTAAATGCTTGGAATCAGGTAAGCCCTGAGGCACCTTCTCGGCAGGTGGCTGCACTTCTCTAATTATCCAGGCCTGTCTTGACCAGTTCCTCTCTGCACTTTCTTTTCTGCCTCCTTACCATCTCTCCCAGCCATTTCCTCCCCTTCTCATTTGGAAAGCGAAGTATTGAGTGAAAACATAACAAAATTGATTTTAGGAATTTAGGAATTGTACAATACTTCACAATTTACAAACTGCTTTCATGTACGTTATCCAGGCCCTGGATAAATGCCTTTGGACATTAAAACAAAAACAAAAACAAAAAAACACCAAAAAAAACCCTGACTTGCTAGCAATTGAAAATTGCCTCTTTAGAAAGAGTGTCATTATTGGGCAGTGGTCACATATTTCTGGAAACAAACAAACAAGACACCTCCTTAACCCTGACCTTGTCAATCCCAGAGCTGTCTGCCCAGACCGTACCTACTCTCCCAGGACGTAATTTGCTTTTAACAAAAACAAATTGAGCAAAGCTAAGATGATGTTTATTTGAAATTCCTTCCATCACACAGCCTAGTTGAAAAAGCTTAATTTACACCTGAATTCTGATTCCCCCTCTTCCCTAGGGACAAATATTTATTTGTTGTGCAAATCTGCAAAATTTTACTCACCCAAATAAGATACATTTTAGGCATGAGCTGATTATTTAAAAAGAAATATAAACCCATCGAATCATCAGACTTCCAGTTTCCTCACACTGAAAAAAAAAAATCTGGGGAGCAGATGTAGCTCAAGTGGTTGAGCACCTGCCTCCCACACAGGAGGTCCCGGGTTTGGTTCCCAGTGCCTCCTGACTAAACAAAGAAAACAAACAATAAGCTAAACAAACAAAAAAGCCAACTCGGGGAAGCCGATGTGGCTCAGTGCTTGAGCACTGGCTTCCTACATAGAGGTCCCAGGTTCATTCCCCAGCCCCCATTACCTTCAAAAAAAAAAAAAATTTCAAAGGACTATAATGCATAAAGTCATGTTTCTCTTCCCATTGGATACACACCTTTCATTTCTAGATTCCTTTATAGCATTAAAATTATTAGAGGTTGGTTTAAATATACTACAAACAAATATACCAGAATATTTAATGTGCATCATTGCTGGGGCAAAAAAGTAAACAAGTCAGGGTGATGAAAATACTCCCTGCTTATAAGAAAATAATTTGCCAAGTTCTGTCTCTCATTATTCTCCTTTAAATTCATATCCAACTGACTCCCAATCTCCTCTACCACTTTACATCCACGAAGCTGAGAAACACGTTGAACTCTTTGTAGCTTCCCGTGTGCCCGGAAGGGCAGCACATGAAAACAGAAGCTTTGTTCCAAGTGGGGTAGTGGCTGACGCCCTTCGATTCCATTTGGAACTAATTTCGGCCAAGAGAATTTCAAGATATAAATGGTTAGGCTCTGACGTCACCATGGAAGCTGTTTCCAGGCAACGAGAGACTGACCGTGCTATTTCCACCGCAGCCACAGCAGGCTTGGGGTGGACACCTGGAGTCTGGCTGAGTGGACGGTCCCTCGCCAGACGTGACTGTGATGGGGATTTAAGCCCAGGCAAGGGTGTGGGCTGGCTGGCACCTGAAAGACTGTCAGTTCTGAAATGGTGTGACACGAGGATGGGCCGCAGACGGGCTGCGTCTTCACTGGCCTAGGTCCTACCCTTCGGGCCTCGCAGGAGGTGCCTGGAATGGAAGAAGATGCGGGTGCAGAGTGGACCACACCTTAACACTTTGCCTGGGCTCCTCCGTGGGCAGTGGGTGAAAAAGAAAATAGGATTTCTTTCTGTGTTATTCTAGTGTGTCTCAGAGAGTGCCGAGAGGTTTGTTTCCCGGGGAAGAGGCTCAGGGGATAGAGAGAGTGGTGGGAGCAGACTGGGGAATTGGGAAATGGAAAAAAAGAAGAGCTGAGTCTTAGACATGAATGCCCGGGAAACGGGGACCCCTTGCCAGGTGCTGCCACCACTCAGAGCGACAGCAAAAGGGGGCATCACCTGGCTCACACTGACGTTCACCCAGGGTTCCCTAAACCCTGTGCTAATCCCATGCCCTCAGGCTTCCAGCTTTCCCTCACAATTAGCATGAGCGACCTTCTGTCACTTGCTCCAGGTCCCCGAGGCGCAGGAGTCCGGGGCAGGTGTGTCCACGTCCAGGGCCGGCCTCTTGACCACGTGCCTGCACGTCCACTCTGGCTCCGCCACCTCCCCAGTGCCCTTCCTTTGGTCCCAGGCTGCAGTCAACACCTGCCTGCGGCTCCCACCGGCCCGAATCGTCCCTGAGCCCGCTGGCCCACAGCACAGAGAATAGGGACTTCCTTTTAGGGTTTATCACCCCTCCTGAGTGGGACTGTGAACTCGGCCCCACCGTGCCCCATGGGCAAGGAAAGCCCCGGAGATGCTCAATAAACGCTGAGTTGAATCCAAGAGAGGAAGAAGGAATAAGACTTGGGGATATTGCCAGAATGAAGCATAGAATGGAGAGAAGAGTCACAGATTTCAGAAGGGGGTTGGGGAAAGGCAACTACAAATACCAGCAAGTAAGTCATTTCAGTTGAGTTTAAAACACAATCTCACAGAATGAAACAGGCCAACAGAATCCCTCTGTCAAACAAGGCATGAAATAGGTCTTCTGAGCCTGATGCCTACTTCTCAAAGAGCCACTTTGGAAGATCTCGTTCACGGTTGCATGTGCTTTATTCAATGTCATCCTCATAGCAGCAAATCTCAAAAATCTATTGCAAATCGATATTGGAATTGCTTGGTTCCAAAAGACAGCTTAGTAAGACAGATTTTAAATCTGCCCAGCTGTTTGAGAGTCTCTGATTTCCTGCAAGGAGATAAATCATACCTTGGCTAAAGGTGAAAACTGTGCTCATTGACAGCCAGCACCTCTGCTCTGTCTAAATGTCCATCCAGGGCCATGACGATTTTCCAGTATCCCTCTTGTAAAAGCTAGGTGTCCCTGGGTAAACTAGTTAATCAGTTTAAGCTTCATTATCCATTATTTACAGCTGTAGAAAGTACTAGGACATCATGGAGTTGGTGGAGAGATTAAATGGAATCATGTACAGAAAAGCACATAGCACAATGCTTTTACAAATGTATTTTAATTAAACTAATGCTGGAACTTTGCTTTAATATTGTCCTTTGGGACTCTTTTGTGGAATGGACCTGGATAAAATTGCCTTATAACAACGGCTTTTGGAATTTAAGCAAGAAACTAAAAACCCTTTAATGGGTCTAAGAAAGAGTCACTCTTAATTTTACTGCTAGCACCAGAACAAGACTTAGAGTTTAAAATGGTACCTGGCTGCCATTAAATACCACTAACAAGTATGTGAAGTCAAGGAAAGAAGAAACCTCCCAACACTCAAAATTAGGATGATATATTTCCATATTCTAGAAAGAAGTTCTACTGATTGTAACTCAGCTGGAGGGTGGCAAGTGTCCACTGGGTTTGCACCATCGAATAGAAGCTGGGAGGTGGGGGAGAGCATGGTTGGGAGAGTAGGAAGTAAACAGGGTTTTTTTCCCCTACTGCTTTGGAGGCTGATAAAATCTGCTCCCACATCTATCTACCTCTCCTAGAGACAGTGACTCCAAGAAAGTATCAGGGCAGGAAGAGAGGTGATGGATAGCAGCCTACTGCATCTTAGGAAGTTTGGCCCCAATGAACAAAGTTCTGCAGAGACTGGGGAAACAGGCAGAGCCCCAGGACAGGTACTTGCAGGAAACTTGTCCCTGGTCCAAAGTGTCAGAGAAGCCCACAGCAGGGAGGGGGAATGACCACTCTGGCAGAGCAGAACTGTCCTGGGTAGATGCCACAGGAGAGGAGGACGATAACTAATGGGAAGAGACCATTGATGTAAAACCGTCTGTAAACGTCAATTCATTTTTATTAAAGAAGGACAAAATACATCCAAGGATCCAAACATTTCAAAGACCTCACTTTTTTCTCGAAGGTGGCAACACTGTTGAAAGGGAAATGTTTGGGGAGCTTCACTCGCCACATGGTAGTTAACTAATTGATTTGCTAAATCCAACTTTGGTGAATGAAAGGGAGTTTAAGGGTATAATTATATAAAACACAAAACTATGTGAATTGTTAAAAAAAAAAAAAAAGCAACAACAGTATGGGAGATGACGACTTCCTGTACAGTACTTGAAAATATAACTTGAAGGCATGTACCGACCCATGAAACGATGAAGCAAAGTGAATGAGACAATGATGCTATAAATAGGCTGATAATGAGAACTGATAGTAGAGAAACATGGAATTTTTAAAATACTTACAGGTAATGTGGTTTCAAATCAAAAAGAAATGTCAAAAAATGACTCTTTGAAGGCATAATGTAAACATACAAACTTTTTGTTAAATTCAGGTTTTCACCCTAAAGTCAAGGAATTCAACTCATGGTAGGGGCTGTTGAGTTCCACATTTTAAACACGGACAACTCAATTAACACCAGTGTGTTCTTTGAATGCTAATTAAAGATATGTATGTTTTAAAGGAAATTGAAAAAATAGAGGTCTTTGCTGAAAAAAATTTAACCAGGATACCTACTTTTCAAAACCCTGCAGACGAGGAAAGTAAAGCAAACTTTAGCCATTCAAAGCATTTAAAAGAACACACCCTAAGTAAGGGCACCCACAAGAATATTTAAAAATGAATTGAGGGAAGCAAATGTGGATCAAGCAATTGGCTCCCGTCCACCATACAGGAGGTCCACAGTTTGATGCCCAGGGCCTCCTGGAGAAGGCAAGCTGGCCTGTGTGGTGAGCTGGCCCACACGGAGTGCTGGCCTGCTTGGAGTGCTGGCCCACGCAGAGAGTTGGCGCAGCAAGATGACACAACAAAAAGAGACACAGAGGAGAGACAATAAGACACTGCAGACCAGGGAGCTGTGGTGGTGCACGAGAATGATCACTTCTCTCCCACTCTGGAAGGTCCCAGGATTGGTTCCCAGAGCCATTTAATGAGAAGACAAGCAGACACAGAAGAACACACAGTGAATGGACACAGAGAGCAGACAATGGGGGTGGGGTGGGGATAAAAATAAATAAATAAATCTTCTTTAAAAAATGAATTGATTTTCCCTATTAAAAAGAAGAAGACCCTATAATTGAAGGGGAAAAAATTCCAAGATTCCCTATAAAACAAAGTGATACAGATTAAAACTTAAAGTATAGACACATACAAACTGAACAAATAAGACCAAAAAAGAAAGCAGGGCTGCAACAAAATACTGAATTCATTCATTCAAAAATAGCTACTGTGAGCTTATTATGTGCCCAGTCCTACTCAAGGTGCTGATGATACAGACAGGAGTCTAGCCCTTGAAAATAAACATGCAGACATAATAAAAATAGAATTTCAAACAGAGATAAGTATTGTGGAGAAAATATTTGTTGAAGTGGGATTCAAGCCAAGTATCGTTAAATAGAAAAGGTTATTTTATGATTTTAAAAATACCATACACAGAGGAAGATAGGCCACTCAAATATGCATGCACCAAATTATATATTATATTTGACTATACATGCCCACATCTATTAGAAATATTTTTAAAATCTATATAGATGCCACTAGCATTTGGGAAGTAACACACCTGTCTCAAAATCTTTGATGGAGTAAGTAGGCAAAAAATAAATTAAAATGTAGAATATCTTAAAGACAGGACTGATAATTTTTAAAAGAGATAATGAAGTTTCGAGCTGAAATTTTATCTTCTTTTGACCCTGGAACACTTAAATTGTAAATGTATCAGGCCATAAGAAAATCCCTAAAAGTTTTTTTTTAATGCAGAAATGATAGCTATATTCCTAGACCATGATGTGCTATAAAGCATAAAATTACTAAGAAAAGCTTAGATCATAAAATCCCAACCACCTTTAATTTTATAACACTATTTGACATGAGGAAAGTAAGTCAAAATTGTAATAAACTATTTAGAAAAAGTTAATCAATGTACTATATATTAACACATAAAGGGTGCATTTAAAATTATACACTAGACAAATTAATAATATTGAAAAATGAAAATAACCATCAATTCATACTTTGCTGATTGAAATGAAAAACAGAACAGCCACTTTGGAAAACAATTTGGAAATTTCCTTTAAAAGTTAAACATTTACTTACCATTTGACCCAAAATCCCACTGAAAGATAATCACAAAAGTTTACAAGAATGCTTATAGCAAATCTTTATTCACTAAAGCCCAAAAAAGAAACCAACCCAAATACCCATCAACTAATGAGTGATTAGTAAACAAACTATGGTACAGTCATGTGATTGAATACGATTTAGTACTAGAAGGGAATGAAGTAGTGATACATGCAACAGAATGGGTGGCTCTCAAAGCCATCATGTTAACTGATAGAAGCCAGAACCACAGGGTTGTGTACTGTACAATTCCATTAATATGACATTCTGGAAAATGCAAAACTCCAGAGTCAGAAATCAGACAAGTGATTGTCAGGGGCCAGAGGAAATTTTAGAGTGATTGAAACCTTCTATCTTGATTGTACTGGTGATTGTATTACATTTTTTAAAAAAAACAACTCATGGTCCTTTCGTGTTTAAAAGGATGGATTTTAATAAACCTGAATTTTTTTAAAGAACTTGAAAAACAAATTACCCAAATCAAATTAAAAATACTTCGAATGAAAAAGTAATCAACATGTAGAAAGCAGGAGAAAGGACTAAAGACACAACAGAATATTTTGCATCTTCATCTTCCTTGACCATGGAGCAGCAGCTGGCGGGACTAACCACCTCCTCTCGAGTCCCACTTCTCTTGGCTTATGCAATGTGGGTTCTCCAGCCCTCTGCTCCATGGCTGAATTTACTGCCCCATCCCAGGTACATCTCAGCAGGAGGTGTTTGGGAAGGCCTGGAAATTCAGTCTTCTGCATTTATATACCTCTCCCCCTTCTTGCCCTTGTGCACACAAACTTACACACTGCCTAAGGCTGGTCTTCCCAGTTCCAGAAGGAATGCAATTGACACTAAGAAGAAAGAGGTAGTTGGTGTCAGGTAGAGAAAAGTCCTCTCCTTAAAACCTTCAATCAAGCTTTGCTTTCAAAGCCTTCAGGTTCTCAAGGTACTGAATCTATAAATTACTGGTAAGACTTAAATGTCCCCTCATCCCTTCCTTCAACAGGGAAGAAGAAACATAAGCTATAGGAATAGAAAATTGACACTAGACTGCTACCTGTCACTTAGAATTGGAGTACTGAGAGTCTCCCCAAACCACCCCATTTGGTTAATAACAGAGATGATATCCTAAACCACAGATACTTCATTGGTACCACCGTCACCACAGATACCATCCCTAAACCTGGTACAGCCATGTCAGTACCCACGTGTACTGGTCACACCCGCCCTCTGGACAGTGGCCTAAGATAAGCAACGTGCCTTCTGCTCACCCTCACCCCAAGCGCTCAGTTCTCTTTTATAATAAACTATCCCACTTTAAAACCACCAGCACAAGACTCAAAAATTTACAAGTTTCCAGCTCCCAGGAATCACAACAGTAAAATTTCATCACATCTTCCTACCCAAGGCTAAGATGTTTTATGAAGAAGCCCAGAGCATCAAGGCCCCCATGGCGATAAGCTGCCATGTTGTTGTTTACCTGGGACTTATAGAGATGAGACCAGTAGGGATGGAGTTCAATTGTTCTAGAAGTTTGGGTTGGGGGAGAGATCCCTTTTGAAACTCAGAGGCATGAGTGGGCTGAAAGTTGACCTTGACTGTGCAACAAACACCTCCACCATCTCTTCTTTCCTTAGGACTGGCTGATGGTGTGGCATCCACCTCGAGCTCCTGGACCAGCATGAGGCTTCCAAAGTGACCTGGGGGCTCTAAGGAAATGCTGTGCATCAGATCACGGGAAGGGGGTAAAAGGGAATGGAAGTGCCAGTCCTCTCCACCACACCTGCCCTCCAGAACAAGCACATTTCTAGTTCCCATCCAAACCCCAGAGCAAAGAAAAAGCAAACTCAGAGTCCGAGAGCCATTATGTCTCAGAATCCCCAGGAGAAGAGGAAAGTCTGTGTGAGCAATGTAGTTTAATTAGTGCTATTTTTTAAAATAAGCTGTGAAGGAGTTTATTTAAAGTACTGCTCATCACAGAGCATTCAAGCAGTCATGATGCTGAAGAGTGTTGCCTGTGCAGCCACTTGGAATGGTTTCCTTCAGGTCTCAGACGGCTAAGGCACTCACTAACTGGGTCCCATTTCAGCTCCAGTGAATGAATGAAAAGGCAGAACTGCCTTACCATACAGGAGGCTGGGTGGGAGCTAGGACTACAAGACTGGATATGAGCAAGGAAGTCACGGGTGCAAAGAAGGACTGTGAGCCTGATCCAAAGGCTGGGTTTATGCAATCGGAGGAAATTCAGAAGCAGGTGTGGTCAAGGACACTGTAGGCAGTGGGGGAGCAATGAAAGGTATTTAGGCACTGAGTGGCTGCTGAGTGGAAGAGGGGTTGGAGGCAAACAAGTGAGGGCAAGGAGACCAGATAAGAAGCTATTGGAATAACCCAGGTAGGAAATTCCTTCATGAAGGGGTGGCAATAAGGACATCAAAGAAAAAAAAATGAATTTAAGATTTATAAAGCAGAATTGATGGGACTTGGGGTCTGGTGGAGCGTGAAAGAGAAAGGAAATTTTAGAATGATTCGGAGTATCTGGTTTGGATGGAAAACTACTCAGCAATGACAAGGAATGAATGAGAAGTACACACAATAACCTGGATGAATGTTCAATGCATTATGCTAAAATGCCAGACCCCAAAGGATACATAGTTATGATTTCATTTTTTTGACATTCTAGAAAAGGAAAGACTATAGGGACATAAAACAGATTAATGGTTGCCAGGAGCAGTGGGTTGGGAGAAAGTTTGACTGTAAAGAGCATGAGGGAATTTTTGGAGGTAATGGAACTGCTCTGTACCCTGATTATAATAGTAGTAATAAGACTATAATCTTTGATCAAAACTCAGATTTATGCATGTATTAGTCAGTCAAAAGGAGTGTAATGCAAAGTATCAGAAATCTGTTGA
The DNA here is from genome assembly GCF_030445035.2 of Dasypus novemcinctus. Lineage (NCBI taxonomy): Eukaryota > Metazoa > Chordata > Mammalia > Cingulata > Dasypodidae > Dasypus > Dasypus novemcinctus. The sequence continues at coordinate 28,624,022 of NC_080701.1, read as the reverse complement.
CTTTTATAAAGGGTATTTATTTATTTAGGGTAGAAGCTTATAGTCACAATACCCTAAAGAATCCAATTCAAGGTACTGTAATAGGTACTTTCTCACCCAGTTATTTGTGTCTGTGAGGATTCAGTCTTCTTTCTTCCTCTTAAGGCTCTGTGGTCCCAGCTTCTCCCCATCTCAGCTTTGGCTGGTATAAGACTCATCTTATACCACAGGGCTTGTTTCTTTTTGGGCTCAGCAGCTGTTTTCTTCACAAGGTCAGCTGTAGACTATCAGGCTCATCTCTCTTGCTGGAGCCTCTGCCATGTCTAATGAGCTGTCTCTCTTCCTATTGTTCTTCTCTGTGTATCTACTTCTATGTGTGAGTCTGTTTTATCAGCCAACCAAGGGGCTAGGACCCAAGGCTGAGTCACACTCTAATGATGTGGTTGAATCAAAGCCCTAATCTTAACATAATTTAATCAGACAGCTCAGCTGAATCTGATACAATCAAAGGATATCACACCCAAAGAAACAAACCAGTTTATAAGCATAACCAGATTATCTCTCTTTGGAATTTATAAATAATATCAAACTGACACAGTGCACTAAAAGGGTGAATTTAGTGTATATAAATTATGCCATCCACTGAGCTAAAAAACACTGGGAGAGGAGCAGGCAGAAGAGGATTCCTGTTTGGACAGATTGAATTTGAGCATCCAAGAGATGGAATCATGTAAGAAGCAGGATACAGGGTGTGGATGAGCTTATGGGAGAGGTTGAGAGCCAAAAGGCAGTGTGTGCACTGGTGGTAGGTAATGCCCCTGCTATGGGAGAGCTCGCCCTGGAAGAGGGGTAGAGCTTGGGTGGCCTGGGAAGCTACTCGTAGGATGTGATTTTGGGGGTCTCCCCTCCAATTCCTTCCTCTAAATTCCTCCATCAATGCTTGTGTATTCTTAAAATAACTTCACTGTAATGTGCTCATTAGTCTTTCTAAAAGCAAATACTCCTGGGAGAGGTAGCATAGACCACACAAAATGTTACATTAAAAAATATGGAAGGTTCCCCTATGCCCCACTCCCCATACCTCCCAGTTTTCCCACATCAACAACTTCTTCATCACTGTGGTACATTCATTGCAATTGATGAATACATTTTGGAGCACCACTACACAGCATGGATTACAGTTTACATTGCAGTTTACACTCTCTCCCAGTCCATTCATTGGGTTATGGCAGGATATACAATGTTCTGCATCTGTCCTGGCAATATCATTGAGGACAACTCCAAGTCTCAAAAATGCCTCCATATCACACCTCTTTTTCCCTCTCCCTGCCCTCTACAACTCCCATGGCCACTATCTCCACATCAACAATATAATTTCTTCCTTTGCTAGAGTCACAGTAATTCTATAGTAGAATACCAGTAAGTCTATTCTAATCGATATTTTATTCCTCTATCCTGAGGACCCTGGGATGGCAATGTCCACTCCACTTCTCAATTGAGAGGGGGCTTCAATCCCATATGACTGGTGGATGGGACTCTCCTGCCCACAACTGTAGACTCTCTTGGTTCCTTGGTGTGGTGGTTTTCCATCCTCACCTCCCTGATAACTGACCTGGGTAAGTCCAAAGAACTGGAGAGTAGGTGCTGCAACACTGCTGAGGCTTAGGGCCCAGCTGGCAAATGGACAGCCCAGAGATTCAAATCTCCTGGTATATACCAGCCCCAGCACAGATTCAAAAAAAGGGACAGAAGAGGCATGTGTAGAAAAGTCACATCTGAGTCCAACTCCATCACACTCAGTAGCTCAAATTCCAAAATAGGGCTCACTGTTAAGGCACCAAACACTGGAGCCATCTGCCATGACTTAGGACCTGGGTATCTCCATACCCTTCAGGTATCTCCATACCCAGATACATACCTGGTATTGTATCTACTTTGGCTGTCTCTGATCTACTGCTGAGACATGCATAAGTGCAACCTCCCTGCTGACTTCCTGACTCATTTTGAAGTCTCTTAGTCATATACACTTATTTTTACCATTCCCCCCTTCTACTCTAGGTCTTTCTAGTTGCATCACCAGTCAGTGCTTGGTCGTAATTCCTTGGCACCAGGGAGGTTCATCCCCGGGAGTCATGTCCCATGCTGAAGGGAAAGTAATGCATTTATATGCTGAGTTTGGCTTAGAAAGTGGTCACATTTGAGCAACATGGAGGCTCTCAGGAGGTAACTCGTAGGCACTCTGCAACATTAGGCCAAGGTGAAATTTCAACGGCACATAAGCATCATCATCAGTATCAAGGGTCCATCATTGGACCATCCTTATTCACTAGTCATTGCCCTTGCACTTGGGGGATTGATGCTATTCCATTGGGTAGTGTGGCATAGCTCCCCAGAATGTGAACACACCACTCCCTCAGTTGTCATGTGAATCTCTATCCACTATGTCAGTACCCAACAAACATTCAGATCCTCTTTGGAGAGCTGAATTGGAATTCAGCATAGTGTTCTGTGATGATATGGAGCTATGTACCCAGAAAAACATGTTCTTAAACTTAATCCATCTCTGTGAGTATGAGCCCATTGTAAGTAGGACCTTTTGATGAGATGATTTCAGCTAAGGTATGGCCCAACTCAATCATAATGGGTCTGAATCCTATTACTAGAGTCCTTTATAAGAAGAATGAAATTCATAGAGATAGAGAAAAAAACGGAGGGAGCAGACAGAAGCTGAATTTAGCAGAATAAGAAGAAAAGGGAGAGGCTGCCATGTGCATTGCAATGTGGCAGGAAAACTAAGACCTAGAATCTCCAGCAGCCAGCCCCAGAACACCAGTCTTTGGGAAGAAAGATGCCTTGATTTGGACTTCTCTTAGCCTCAAGAACCATGAGCCAGTAAATTCCCATTGTTTAAGCTGACCCATTGCATGGTGTTTACTTTAGCAACAAGGAAACTAAAGCATGCTTTAAAATACCTCAAAGTGTAAAGCATATTTCTCAAGATCGTTCATACTTCTAACATAGTTTCTTTCATGACACATTATTTTCCTGAACATATTTGAAATTAGAACAATTCCGCCCCCACCATAGAAGATCTATTCATTTCCTTTGGAGGATTCTTTAAAAGAGCAGTTTGGAAAATTGTGCCTCAATTCAAAGGATGAGAATTGTGACTCGCAAGCATTCCCCATGGAGAAGTGGGTACAGGGAAGGGCAGGAAACCATCTAGGACCTGGAGGCCCTTCCCAATGCCTGTCAAACTGTGTCTTCCACAGAATTCCAACAAAGACCACAAAGTGGAGAGGGGAACCACCAAGGCTGGGCTCTGAGGAAGAGGACCCAGGACTCAGGCAATTTTTGCTCAGCCACATCCTAACAGGCATATTACTTATTACTGACCACTGGTTTTGGAATTCTACCTCCCAACTCAAAGGTTTATTGTGAGGTGACATTGCCATGATGGATACAGGCCACTGTACATTCTGTTAAAACATATAAAAATATGCAGTGCAAAGTGTAAACTCCAATATAAACTACTGAATGTGGTTAGTAACAAATGTACTACACTAATGAAAGATGTTGCTAATGGGAAAAAGTGTAGGTTGTATGGGAATCCCCCTATATTTTTGATGTATCATTTATGTAATCTAAAGCTTCTTTAAAAATAAAATTAAAAACAAAAAAGGTTTACTGTGAGGATTAGATAGTGGAAAACTAGAGAAAGTGCCTGTGGTTTCTTTTACTCTTTTCTTACCAGTTTTCTCCTGGGAGGCCAATGACCCTGTTGGATGGAGCTAGATGAAGCTGGTGGAAGGACACGATGCCTGTTCCGCTCAAGCAATTTGTAAACATAAATTAGCCTGTGCATGCTTAATCATAATTGTATGAACTAAACATTCAGATATGGCAGTTATTCTCTTAACTTTTAATTATGAAATAATTGTAGACTCAAAGGCAGTTGCAAAAATAGTACAGAGATGCCCCATGTGCCCTTCACCCAGCTACCCCAAAAGGATGGTAATAGCCTACAGAACTATAGTACAATATCAAAACCAGGAAACTGATATCAGTAGAATGATGTTAACTCCAGAATAGAGTTAACTCAGCCAGTATTGCAGACACTCATTTGTGCATATGTGAGTATTTTTAGTGTTTATGTATACTTCCGTGCAATTTCATTTTATGTGCCTCTCCTTGTAACCACCACCACACTCAAGAAATGCAACTATCCAATCACCACAAAGGACCTCTCCCCTTTATATTTACCCTCCACCTTCAACCCTATCCCCTGGCAATCACTCAAGCCATTTATTTACAGAAACATCAATTTAATAATCTTCTTCAAGATTTGGATTTGGGGGAATTTTCTCGTTAGGAATTAGTGTTTAGAAAAATACAGTTAAGGTACAGTGGCCTGGCTAGGTCTTCCTGAGAAAGCATTCCTTCCTAAAATTTCACTTCTGTACTGTCTTTGTTGGTCTACAAAAAAATACAAGTAATTGTTTTCTCTCTTTGCTGTCCTGCAAGCTGCCTTTCCTCTCTTTCTATCCTTACTTATTCAACAGCATTGCCCCTCAACTCCCTGTTTCATCATGAAGCTCATTCTTGGTCTCTCTGCCAGGCAATTGGAAAGAAAAGCAAGCAGTGATGGGTAGCAAAATTTCCCACTATCTACTTGCCTGGGTATTATAATAGGAGTTTTGAGCAGATACAAGGCCTTACAACAGTCAAGGAAAGTTCTAATCCAAGTCTGCCTGTAGGACACCAAGGAAGAGGTTTCCCTGCTGCATCAGGGAATTAAAGATGCAATTTTAAAAATTATTATTCACTGGCTACTATTCATTTATTGATCACATATTATGTACGGGGCATTTGACATATATTGTTTCCAATCCCAACCAAGTCCTGCAAGTTAAATGTGCTTGCTTATCTCCATTTAACAGAAAACTGTAGCTTAGAGAAGATAAGTGCCTTACCTAGCACCATTCAATTAGAAACTGGAAGAGCTGTTGTGTTACTTTGCTAAGGTGCTATAAGTATATTTCATAAAATGGTTTGCCTTTTAATAATGGGGATTTATTCACTCATAGCTAGGATCTGGGAAATGTCCAAGTCAAGGCATAATCAAGGCAATGCTTTCTTCTCCTAAACCGGCTGCCAGTGATCCTTGGCTCCTCTGCCACATGGCAAGGCATGTGGCCATGTGGGCTGGTCTCTCTCTTCTCTTCCTGGTCTCATTGCTTTCAACTTCTGGCTTCCATGGCTTTCTCTCCCTCTCTCCATATTCATTGTTTATAAAAGGCTCCGCTAAGAGGACTAAGACCCACCCTGGGCCACATATTAATTGAAGTACCTCATCAAAAAGTCCTACCTACAGCAGTACATCCATACCCACAGGATTGGATTTGCTTTTTATCTTTTTTTTGCTTTTAAAATGTTCTTTATTTACTGACTACCTTTAAAGAAATCATTTATATAAGCTTTGGCCTGTTCATCCAGAAAATTCAATAATGGTGGCAACTTCCTCACAGAGCCCAGTGAGCATTAAAGTAGTTGTCCAGCATAAAGTACCTCGAGGAACACACATTTTGAGTGATTTATAATGGTTACTATTTATTGCTTTCCCTTCGTTTCCCATAAAATGCTGTTCTTGACAACTCTGTCTTCCCTGGTGGTATATGCTTGGAGGCTGGGAAAATGTCCAAATGGAGGCATCATTGAGGCAATGCTCTCTGGGGCTGGCTGCTGGCAAACTCCAGCCTTAGCTTTTCACGCTGTAGGACACATGGTGGCATCTTCTGGGCTCTCCCTACTCTTCAACATTCTATCGATGTTCGGCTCCTTGTTTCCTAGGGCTCTCTGGATGAGCTTTAAGAACATGATTTTCTGGGGTATGTACAGAGTCAAACCACCACAGCTGGGATTCTAACCCATGCCTGCAGCTTTCTGCCCCTTTCCTGCACCATTTCTTGGGTACAGAGAAAAAGAGTCATTCCTGATGGCTGATCACAGTCTGGACCTGTTCCCCGTGCTTCAAACATTGAACAGCAATAGCTAACGACTACCTTTCTACTCAACTGGAGAGTCAGCGGGAGTGAAGAAGCCACGTGACCAGAGACCCAGGAGCCCTTTTCTCCCTTACTAAAGTCAGGCAAAGTCAGGGCCTAATCTAGGGCAGCCCAGTGCTTATTAGTAGACCAATGCTTTTAAGGGGAATGCCTTTTGTGGGGAAAGATGGTGAAGAAGGAGGTGTTCTCAGGCCTTCTCCTTGCCCTACATTAAGTTCTGACACTACGTTTAAACTCAATTCTTTAACTGATGGATATGATAGGATGCTGAGGGTACACTAAACACATGTGTAACGTGGTACATGGTCTTAAAACATTAAATTAACTTGAAATTTTTGAGTAATTAAGACACTACTGGTTTTAAAACATGATTTTTTATATGGAAACAACTAGCTATATTATCATATAGATGCATGCTTGGTGTGTTTTTTTTAATGAATTCAGATTGTCAGAGGTGCAAACTCCTTCTTCCCTGCTATCAAGATGCTTCTGGCCTCAAGGGAGAATCAAGAGTGAACTGCAGGGACTGTAGGAGGCTGAGAAGAAAACGTTTTGTTTTTTGTTTTTTGCTTTGTTTTAAGTACAGGGTGATTCCTGAGAAGATGTTGCCTTCTGGGCTATTTACTGAAGGATGCACTTTGGTTATAGCTTAGGGCCTGAGTCATTTTTTATTACCTATTTCTAAACAGTCACAAAGAGAAATTGGAGTTGTTCTTGTTTTAATATGCTGTGGGGTTTTTTTTTGTGCTTACTTTTCAGGAAGATTCTCCTCAGGGACCACAGGTAAAATGCCAGCTGCAGAGGTGCTAACTTGCATTATTACCTGATCTCTGGTCTCACACACACAGGGAGTCTTGGGGACAGAATCCAATTAACCCCACCCCAAACTCCCCTCCAGCCTCATTTATATCTAAATGCCCATGAGAGGCTCCGGATTTTCCTGAGACAGAATGAGGCCAATTCTGATTATTTGGTTGGTCGAGATCATTGTGATAATTGTGGGCTTTGAAGAACGCTTCCCTGTGTGTGGAGAGGTGTGGACGACTGAAGGCTAACATGGCCTCCATTCTGCGCCCTTCCCTGAATCATGCCCTTTGCAACGTGACTTTGCAGTTCCTTCCACTGAGAGTGGAGCCCACTTCCCCACCGCTTGAACCTGAGCTGGCCTTGGGCCAACGTGCCAGCCAGTTCTGAGCCTGCACCTTAAGAGGCTTTACTGCTTCCATTTTTTTCCCCTTGAACTCCCGCTGGAGAAGAGACTGTTTGGAGCAGAGAAGGTCTAAGCCCGCTGAGGCCCCCTGAGGAGAGCCAGCCCCTACTGCCCTGCCAGCTGACAGCAGATACCTGAGCAAGCTGGCCAGAATCAGCTGAATCCAACCCAGTTAAGAAGCACCCAGCCAAGCCAGAGACTTGTGCACTAAACCAGCCCTTATTGTCATGAGTCACTGGTTTTTATGCTGGTTGTTATGCCACATTATAGTGGCAATAGAGAATTGACACAGGAGGGGACTCACTTAAGCAGGTCACCAAAGGCTCCAGAAGAGCAAGGAAAGACCTTTGAGCTCAGACCTAGAATGGTGAGGTCAGTGGGGTTCGAGTCACCTCAGAGCAGCAAATCAGTCTGGAACTAAATGTGTCCCACAGACTGGAAATCAGAAGGGGGTCGGGGTACCCATGAGGGTATGCAGGTTTCTCCAGGAAGGAAAGTAAGCTCATTTCAGAGTTTTTTACATTTGCCTCATGCTAGCCCCTGAGAGCCAAGAAGAAAGGAGGGAGTCAGAGAGTACTGAGCTGTGAGTGGGTGAAGTTACATGGGCCCTTGGGCTGGAGAAGCTTTTCTAGGAAAAGTGAATTTGGAGCTTGGAACCAGTAAGACTCTCTACTGCTCCTGCTTTGAAGCCATCTTCATTCACTCATACGCAAATATTCGTTGCCTCTCTACTGTGTCCAGGGCACTCACCACTTTACTCCCTACAGCTTGTGTAGCAATTGGCAAACAGCTCTTTCATTGGATCACAGTCTAGTTGAGGGGTCCCCAGAAGTACAAGCCTAAGGAGGGTAGGGCCACACTGGTAGTGGGGGCCATGGGGGGATGCAAAGAAAAGGCAGAGTCTTTTGATGACCTTCTCTTGGAGTCTCATGGTCTGACTCCTGAAGCTTAGCTGCCTATTGAACAGGGGAACAGAATGTCTCTCATCATGATCATATCAACCATTTTATCAATACAGTATCTTCAAACATTTGTCAAGCAGGCAAAGCTTCTGGAGAACAAACCAGACTGCCTCGTCGCTCTCCTCAGAAGCCCTGGGGAGAAAGGCAAGCAGCCCAATCCTCGAGCCGACGCATAAATAAAAGATGGAGTAAAGGCTTTGAGGGAAAGGAAAGTTGCTCTGAGCAAGTCTAGTAGCAGAAGGACCTGGTCAGGGAAAGCTTCCCTGGGGAACTGAAATTTGAACGAATATCTGGAAGATGAGAGCAGAACCTCTAGAAGATTATTCAGAGGGCACAGAGTGAGCACGGCTGGAGGAGTTGGTGGGAGAATGGCAGGTTCTAGAGCATATGATGAGGTGAACAACTATGAGACGTGACAGACAGAGGCGAGAATTTTGGTCTTTATTCCAAGTGCAGTGGGAAACCATTGGCGGGGTACATTAGCTGAGCTTGAACCCTGAAATTGCCATTTTTGAAGGTCCAAAATGGTCAAACCTTGACGGTATCCTGTGGTTCAGCCTAATAGCCCAGAAGAAGCCCAGCCTGAGCCTTTGAGGTTCGACTAATTGTTGTGGGGCTTTTAATCTAAAGTGATCACCTCATCCCTCATAGACAAACCAGAGTGATGTCACTGCCAAAGCCTTAATGGGCAGCCGTGGGCTTGGATCAAGAGAGGGAGAACTGTGGTGGCCGATGCCAGGTGGCCCAGCATCCTGCTCTCGGGAGTGACAGTGCCACTGTCGTCTTGCTCACCTTTCTTCGCAGCCTGTGGTGCACCCAGCAGAAGCTGCCACCTCAGACCAGCTGCCTGCTGCCCCAGCTCCCCAGGGGGCAATCTTCCTGTCTGGAGCTGGTGAGTTCACAGGGAAGGTGACAGGACCCCTGAGATTCTCCCTGAATGGACTCAAGTAACAGACCCCACCCCTCCACTGTGCCATTTGCAGCCTCCACCCTCAGCTTCTAGAAGCCTCTGTGCACGTGCGACCAGGTCACAACTGGGCATCGTTCTGCTGGAATTTTTCAGTTTTCCTTTGGCCAGCCCATCTAATCCTGTGAAAGAGCAAGGAACAATAGGATCGTATCGGCCAAATCCAACCATTTGGGGGTAACCAGAGCCTGCTGTTGTTTATGTCTGGTGGGGAAAGCCACATTTCCCAAAGCATGCTTTGTTGGGAGCCTGTTAGGAATGCCAGATATGGCACTGGTGGTACTCCGTGGTGCTGGCAGCCTTGAGGGGCTGCCGAGCTGCCACCCTCCAGGGAGTGGAGCACCTGAGGAGGGGGCATGGGGTTTTCATCTCAGACTCGCTCTTCCCAGACCCCTGTGTTCTAGAGCCCTGGCCACAGTCTTAACCTAACTGGGGAATGTGGGGGGACAGGTTGACCTTGGCTCCCTCTCTACAGGTGTCTAAATCATGTTCCCCCCAAAGGTGCCCAACTCCACCACACAGGAAAACAAAGCCAATAATTCCAGGCGGTAGTGAGGATGAGGGTTCCCATCGCACACCATGCAGCCAAAGCTCATACAGTTTTCCTCTCAGCATCTCTTTGGTCGCTGAAGACCCTTTCCACCAAAACCTACCCCCCCCTTCCCCGTCCCCCGCATCTCAGGTCCCCTCTGCTGCCTCAGAGCCACCCAGCTCTGGCTCTGACCAGCAGGTCTTCCTCAGAAAAGCAGAAGACACACTCTTGGCGGGCCCAGCCCCCTTTCCCCTCCTTGAAAGTCACCTGGGGAGGGTTTCAGAGAGATGGGGACGAGGCGGGGTGGGGGAGAGTCACTCACCAAGCAGTCACGCCCCCCAAGTGATCTCTTCCCAACCCTAACCCTAACCCTAACCCTAACCCTAACCCTAACCCTAACCCTAACCCTAACCCTAAAACCCTAACCCTAACCCTAACCCTAACCCTAACCCTAATTATTAATAATTAATATTAGCCCACAGAGAACTTAATCAGGGAGATAAAGCTACTGGATCCATGAAGAACAAACCTCGCGGCGTGCAAACAGAATCAAGGCACGATGGTGTGGGAATGGTCCCACTTCCGCCTCGTCAACGACCGAAGGAAATAAAAGTTATCAGCGAAGAGGCAGCCTGTCGCAGGCCAAGGGTCCGTGTCTGCTGAATTTTAATATGCTCAGAACAGGGAAAATTGAAATTTCTGAAGAAAAGAGAAAGCCACAGGACAAACAGGTGATACATGAAACTAGCACGCCGCTGGGGGAGGCAGGGGCGGCTCGAGGCTGCAGCCCCCCTCACCTCTGCGTACTGCGCATGCTCAGGCGGGTGGGGCTGCTGTCAGTCACCGGCGCCCTGAACAGGGATTGGCACCTTTGTAAAATAGTTCAAATTACTGACATTACAGAGGTAAGGCAGTTTGGGGCAACTTTCAATTATCCAGGCGCTGAGGCTGATGGTTGAACTTGTGAATTACCTAGCCCTTGTCTCTCCTCCTCCTTCCTGAGCTTTAGGGACCTTGTCACTCTCCAGCATCTTACCCTGATGGCGAAGGACCCTGCATGAAGCACGTCCGTCAGATTATGAGGACCTTAGATCACGTTTCTAGGGAACTAGGGAAGATGGGTTTACATTTTCCCTAGAGCTTTGAATACTGACAGTTTTAGGGATTGGCTCCTTCCAGAGTAAATGTATTATTTCCCAGAACCCATACACCTGCAGAGGGAGAGCTGCAAAATAGCTATTAAATTCTGCTCTAGTGATTTCTAAGCATCAACATGGAAGGAGATGGCTAGAGAAATGTGTGTGTGTGTGTGTGTGTGTGTGTGTGTGTGTGTGTGTGTGTGGAGGGGGAAGGGATTAGTACTGTGCCAAGGGGGATGGGGAAAATACAGATAATGTCTGTTTTTTATTTTTCAATTTTTATTTCTCTACCCTTCCCCTCCCATGGCGTCCCCCACCCCCGTCTGCTCTCTGTGTCCATTCACTGCCTGCTTTATGTCCACCTGCATTCTTGTCAGTGGCACCAGGAATCTGTGTTTCTTTTTGTTGCATCATCTTGCTGCATAAGCTCTCCGTGTGTGTGATGCCACTCCTGGGCAGGCTGCACTTTTTTCACATGGGGCGGCTCTCCTTGAGGGGCGCACTCCTTGCATATGGGGCTCCCCTATGCAGGGGACACACTTGCGTGGCACAGCATTCCTTGTATGCACCAGCACTGTGCGTGGGCCAGCTCACCACACAGGCCAGGAGGCCCTGGGTTTGAACCCTGGACCTCCCATGTGGTAGGCAGATGCTCTTGTCAGTTGAGCCAAACCTGCTTCCCCTAAATAGCTTTAGCAGTCCTGCCTCCCACTGCTTCATCGTCTTCCCCAATACCCCAAAATAAAAATTGTAGTTGAAAAAAATAAATAAAGAACAGGCAGTGCAAACACATAAAGGATTATACCAAAAGGGACAGTATTAAAATAGTGACATATTTTAACCCATGTGATTGAGAACACAACTGAAAGAACCAATAAGAAAGGGGAGAACTTTGTCACCAAGCTCTCAGTTTTCCCTGATGTTTCTGTCCATGACCCTGCACTGTAAATAGCAAGGTCCTACCTTAGCTCATTAAGGAATGGGTTCTCAAACTCTGATACCTATTAGTATCATGTTTTAAAACTGTGAACGTCCAGGGTAAAACCAGGAACTATTAGGTTGGAATGCCTGGGGATGGGACACAGGCATCAGAAATTTTTACACTCCTCAGATCATTTGAAAGTGCAGAGGGGACTGATATCCAATTCCTTAGCATGTGTGATGAAACTCGGAAAATGCCTACCTTCAAAAATGTGCAGATAGTTACTGATGCAAAATTTCCATATAATTTAATAAAATAAAGCACTTTTCTTTGATTTAAAAAAAAAAAAGGGTAGAGCGCGCAGTGTGTGACTTATATAGGTAAGTGGTTGATAAAAAAGAAATGATAAGGGCCTGGCTGAGTGAGGCATGCCAGCCCTTGAAGAGTTTATAAAATTGTTGCAGATGGTAGAAAAGATAAACACCTGGGAAAGGAAGAGTAGCCCATTCAGGGCAGGTCATTGGGTGCTAAATTGTTTGGTCCAAATGCTAAGTGCTGTAGTTCAGGAAAACCGGGGAGGGTCTATGGCAACTTTATAGGGAATAAAGAGCTCAGCTTTGACAGGTTAACAGAATGAAGGCAGGCCGAGAAAAGAGGAGAGGAAAATTTAAGGGAGGACAAAACAACCAAATAGGAGTAGACAAGAAGCCATGATGTAGCACGGAGCAGGCTGGTGCTTTTCCCATGGACGTACAGAAATTAGCCATCCAATTGAGAGTCACTCTCCAGAGAAGTGTTTTTGGAAACTAAGGTGGGGGGTGGAAAAAAGAAGATCTGCTCTTTTAGAGGCCATCTAAGAAAAACAATCCCAACACTTTAAAGTTCCTCTTTGAAAGAGAACCATTCAATTCGCTCATTCACCGTCAAAGGAGAAGTTAAGACACAGTCTTGAGCAATGGCAGCCTTGTTAGAGTAATTAAAGTTCTGCTACACGAGGATATGCGGAGAAATCAATGGAGAATCATTTCTCTGAGCTTTGTTTTCCTTTGCAAAATGAAGAATGTCAGGTACCTTATCTGAGGCCACATGACAGGAAGGTCTTACGGACGAACTTTAAATGATGTGCTCATACGGAGAGAGAGGTAGAAAACTGTTACATTTCTAGTTGTTTCTGTTAGGAGCTGGCTCCATTGAGTTGAAACCATTCTCTTGGATGGTAGGACCTTCTGCCCCTGCTGCAGGGATGGTGGCCGGTTATGAAGGGTTTTAAGATTCAGGGTCTGTCTGGCGAGGAGGGTGAGGTGCTCAGAGTGAGGGATGGGTAGGGTTTTCCCCCAACTACAGCCCAAGCCTGGCTGGCAGCTCTACATTCCCTTGGGGCTGCCCGGGTGGAGAGCCTCACGCACAGCAGAGAGGTGGCAGTCTCCCTGGTGTTCCGTGGGCCCCGTGTAGCACTGAGGTGTAGCCTTCCAAACCCCCGTCCTCTCAACTTCACTCATCAACAGGGATTTAAAAATTAGAGCCACATTTTGATACCAAGTGCAGTTAGGATGTAGACCAATCAGAACTCTCATACACTGCCTGTGGGAGTAGACATTAAATGGGTACAACCACCCTAGAGAACTATTTGTCATTATCTACTAAAACTGAAGGATCTATGCCAAGCAGCCTAGGAATCCCACTCCTAGGTGTATCAGCAGAAGCACATACATGTATTCGCCAAAAACCTGTCTAAGAAGCACTATTGAGGATAACACACTGGAAAGGTCCATCCACAGTAAAATGGGCAAATGCACTGTGGTATATGCACACAAAGGGCTGTTATAAGGCAAAAATAACATTCGACATCTACACACAGGCTGACTGATAATATTGAGCAAAAGAAGCCAGGCACAAAAGAGTATGTACTGTAGGATTTCTTAATACAAAGTTCAAAAGCAGATTAAACTAATCTATGGTATTAGAGGTCAGGATAGTAGTTACCATTGGAGATGGAGATGGGAGACTAGAAAGGAGAAAGAAACATAAGGGGACTCCAGTTGTGGTCTGGTTCTCAATCTGGGTGGTTGTTACAGGGGTGTGTTCAGTTTACAAAAATGGGAACCTCATATTTTTTAATGTAACATTTTGTGTGATCTATGTATCTTTTTAAAAAAAGACAGTAAAAAAGATTTTTTTAAAAAAATTCATTAAGACATACACTTATAATTATATTTTAAAGAGTACCAAAAAAAAAAAAAACTTTTGTGGATAATCCTGCTTATAGTATGTCAGGAGGAAGAGGTACGGTGGCGAGTAAGGGAGGATTGATGAGGCAAAGATGGGATTTAGGGCAGGCACAGAGTCTGGAATGGTTAGTGAACAATCAAACAGTGAGTGAGCTGGGCAAGCTGAGGTCCTCCTTCACTCCAGAGCAGGGCTTCTAAGTTGGCTACCTTGGAAGAAAACAGTAGGTGTTTCACCCTCACCATGCCCAGGATGGTTTGGCAGTGGACTGTCTGGTCACTGACATCTGTACTCTTCTCTGCCTTACACCAAAGAGGACCAATGAGATGTATTTCTCAGGACAGACATGTGTAGATAAAGGTAAGAGAATCAGCCTGACTGGGTGGCAGAATTTCATATGTCAGAGCTGCAAGGAATAAGGCTGGACAGGCAGGTAAGGGTATGGGGATGGAGGAATTGTAAAGTCAGGCAGAGGCCTCTAGACTTAATCATGTGGGAAATTGGGAGCTATCTCGAGATTTCATCTAGGAATGTTAAATGGAAATGATGGAACCACTTAGCTGAATGGTCTCCCCAAGACTAGGGAAAGCATCCCTGGCCCTGCTGGGAGTTATTAAAAGTCACCACACATTAGGGTTTCTAGGTTTTCAAATAAGTTCCTAAATGCTCATGACTTCAAACCATAGGACAAAAGTTTCTAAAATTGATCGACAAGTTCTCTGTGTTTCAAAAATACTCTATCATTTGAAGGAAAAAATAGAACTTGTTATAAGCCAAGCTATAAAACCAGCCTTTGAAATAAGCTTTTGGAAGCCTAGGCAGGATAAGAAGGCCAGGTCCCCTGTCGCTCAAGTCAACAGAAATCTATGACAAGGTATAAAGTCACAGAGGTGAGCCTTGTACATACATGTTTACATGAAAAACTTGGAATTGAGGAAACAATGAAATCATTTTTATTTCATTTATCATTTTATAAAATGTATATTCACATAAAGCACACACACATATTCTGAGCACCAACCCGCCCCCCCATATTCTGAGCTAAATTTAGAGCAAAAGCTATCTTTATTGACAAGGATACTTGAATGGCCATCTGGATGCACAAGAGGCCCCAGGGAAATATTTTAAAGGAGACACACTTGGGTATTAGAGAGAAATGGGAAATACTTACCCAGATACCATGATTATCATTCATGCTACACATTGATTTTGGCTCAGATTTGCTGGCTTTTCCCTGCAGTTTCTGTGGCTTCCTCCCAGTGCCATACAAGCAGGATCATAATGCAGAGTGGAAAAGTAAAATGAGCCTTGAGTTGGGAACCAGGAAATGTGGACCCTAAATGGGAACTTATTTGTCTTCTTTGCCTAGGACAGTTCTGGGTTATACTTGTTGTCTTGATGTGATGCTTAAAAGCACCCTCTTTCACTCTCAAGAATGTCCTAGTAGAAAATGTAAATTATCCGATGGAGTGCACTGGAAAAATAATCACTTCTCCCTGTACCCACAACCTCTCCAAGGTGACCTTGAAGCTCCTCCATTCAAGAGGTGGAATCCTTTGCCCTCCCCTTGAACCTGGACTTATAATTTGTTTTTGTCACTAAAACATAGTGGAAGAGATACTGTGCCAGTTTCAAGCCCAGGCTTCACCATACTTTGTGTATTTTCACTCTTTCTCTTGGAACTCCATCCTACTGCCATGTGGACATGTCTGAGCTAGTTTGCTGGAGGCTGAAAGATCATGTGGAGCAGAGAAAACCTTACCAGTGGAGACCATCACAGATCAGCCAGCCCCCAGATGGCCTGGAAGCGGACTGCAGATGCACAGATGCACTCAGTCAATATGAGCCTAGCTTAAATTTTTGACTTATAGGATCATTTTCTGAATAAATGCTTAATATTTTAAACCACTAAGTTTTGGGTTGCTATGCATCAAAAACTAACCGATAAAATAAAATTAAAGACTATTTTCCCTTATGAATATAGATGGAAAACCCTTAACAAAATACTAGCAAACAAAATCCAAAGGCATATTAAAAAATATTATTCACTATGACGAAGCATATTTATCCCAGGAATGCAAGTGTGATTCAACAGATGAAAATCAATGTGGTACTCCACATAAACAGCACAAAAGAAGATAAAGAAAAGGAATTTGACAAAAGCCCTTTTTCTTGATAAAAACATTCAGAAAATTAGGAATAAAAGGAAACTTTCTCAACATGATAGAGGCCATTTATGAAAAATCAATAGCTAACATCATACTCAATGGTGAAGGACTTAAAGCCTTCCTCTTAAGATCAGAAACAAGACAAGGATTCTCACTGTCACCAGTGTTATTCAATATAATACTAGAAGATCTAGGCAGAGCAATTAGGCAAGAAGAAGAAGTAAAAGGTATCCAAATTGGACAGGAAGAAGTAAAACTATCTCTATTTGCAGATAACATGCTCTTATATAGAGAAAATCCAAAGAAAACCACAAGAAAACTCTAAAGGTAATAAACAATTTTGTAAAGTGGCAGGGTATGAGATCGTCATGCAAAACTTGTGTTTCTATATACTAGCGATGAAGAAGCCGAAGAGGAAATTAAGAAAGCAATTCCATTTACAATAGCATCTAAGAGAACAAATTATCTAGGAAAAAATTTAACCAAGGATATAAAAAGCTTGTACACTAAAAATTGCACACCACTGCTGAAGTAAATTAAAGAATATTTAAATAAATGGCAAGATATCCAATGTTCATGGATTGGAATATTTAATATTATTAAGATGTCAATATTACCCAAAGCAATCTACAAATCCAATGCAATCCCTTTCAAAATTCTGGCAGCTCTTTTTTTTTTTTTCAGAATTAGAAAAGCCAATCATCAAATTTACATGGAAATGAAAGGGGGAAAAAGCTAATTGATATATATAGTCATTCTCATTCTAATCAACATTCTACCCATAACTGGCTCTGTGAACTTGGACAAGTCTCTTAATTCTGCTGGACCTAAATTAAATGAAGAGTAAATAGGTAACTAGCATTGCCTGTATTAGATTCCTATTGCTTTTGTAACAAATTATTACAAACATCACGGCTTAAAACCACACACCTTCTTTTACTGTTATGGGAGCCAGAAGTCCCAGATCAGTTCCAATGGGTTGTCAAGGTACTGGCAACAGAGCTTATTCCTTTGGAGGCTCCATGGGAAAGTCCTTTTCTAGCTCCTGGAGGCCACCTGCATTCCTTGGCCTGAGAGCACTTCCTCACATGACTCCAACCTCTTGCTTCTGACATCACATCTACTTCCTCTGATCTTCTGCCTCCCTCTTATGAGGAACCCTGTAATCACATCAGGTCCACCCAGATAATCTAGGATAATCCCCTCCAACTCAAGAACCTTAATTTAATCACACCTGCAATATCTCCTGTGCCACATAAGGTTAACATGCACAGATTTCAGGGATTAGGGCCTAAATATCTTTAGGCCATTATTCAGCCTATCATGTTGCTAAAGAACTATATGCATGTGGGGTAGTTTCTTGAGAACTGCAGAAATAGCGGTGACAAAGAACAGCTTCTGTTCTAAAGCTAGAGAACCGGACTAGAAAGATTTCCATGGATTCTTGAGCAATGATATTTGCGTATTCTCTATTTCTGTGCTGCCGCAATTGCCCCTTGTATACTCTATGTCATTGTGTGATATAAGAGCCAGCTTTGCTCGTCAAAGTCTTGGAGTCCAAAGGCAACTTTTTCCAGTGCCTCATCCCAAGTGAGTCATTTAGCCAGAATGCATTACATGTTATGTAGTCTACCTGAGGCAGCTATGGTTTAGAAAGGGTAGCTTGAAGCAGAAGTGGAAACTGAATGAGATGGCGTATATTAAATCTAATCTGGGAGGAGAGATGCTCTAAATAGAAGATGCTATCCTTTCAAGTGATACTTGGAGAACAACCACCTTTGTGTGGTCAAGGTTGCTGGAGAGGCCAGAGAGTAACAATAGAGAGAAAGAGCAAAAAAGAGATGAAGGGTCAGGAAAAGGGAGAGGAAAAGGGCGAAATGGAAGAAAGGGGAGGCAGCACAGTTTGGCAAAGGGCATCTTATAAAAGACCAAAGGGCACAACAGCCACATGCAGGGGCTCAGGCTGAGTGAGAAGCAGCACCATCAGCTCACACTCCTGCTGGAACCCACAGGGCACTGCATCCATTACCACTCCAACTGCTTTTATGATTAATCACTTCTGAAGAAGCATTTATCCTCAGTGGAAAAATATTGTAATATTAAGAAATGGTAAGAAGGACTGCGCATCACACTTGAGATGAATCAGGAAAGGAAATAGGGCTATCACTCCTGCTAACTAAGAGAATCTAAAACTAAAAGTCAGATTCTCCCTCCCTGGGGACTCTTTATACACACACACACACACACACACACACACACACATATAAATCTCTCTATATAAATCTTTATATATATATATAATAAACTTTATTTTTATTGAAGTTTTAGATTACAAGAAAAGTTACATAGAATGTACAGGGGGTTCCCATCTACTCCACCCCTTCTTCCTCCTATTAATAACATCTTACAATAGTATGGTACATTTGCTACAATTGATGAACCAATATTGAAGTGTTACTACCAACCAAGGTCTATAGTTTACTTTATGGTTTCCACCTTGCGTTATACAGTTTTATAGGTTGTGACAAATGATAGCCTGTATCTATCATTGTAGTATCATATAGAACAATTCCAAAACCCTAAAACTCCTGTGTTGCACCTTTTCTCCCCTCCTCCTCCCCTCAGAACCTCTGGTAACCACTATCTTTATCTCAACGTTACCACACGCTAATAACTGCAATAGCAGTAAGTCCACTTTGGTAGGTGGTTGCACTCTGCCCTTAGGTTTGTTCATTCCTCAATCTTGAGAAATTTGGGATGACTGCTCTGCCTCGGATTGCTAAAATATTAAGGGGCAGTTGGAAAGAAGTGTTTTGCTTGCAGTTGTAGATTTTCCTTGTTTTTTGGGATGGGGTTGTCCGTCATCATCATTTTGTTAGTTGTTCTGGGTGAGTATGATGAACTGGAGAGTAGGTATTAGCTGCAACTCTGCTGAGATTCGGGGCTCAACCAGCGTATGAACAAACTAAAGATTTAAGTGTCTGAGACATATATTTTATGGGTATAGTGCTAATTATAAAAGGGTTAGAGGAATTCTGAGTAGGGAAATTATAAATGAGTCTAATTCTGCTATATCGGGGAAATAGATTATCATATATTCCAAAATATGGCCTGCTGATGGCAGTGCTGATTTCCTGGGGTGTGTGCCTGGCCCACAGATGTCTCTAGAGCTCTTGGGAGCACTTTTGTTTGAGGCTTTGTCTAGAGTGGCAGTTAATGAGATCTGCCTGAGAACTGTATACATATAACCTCTGAATTGACCTCCCAACTCTCTTTAAAATCTCTTAGCCATAAAAACTCTTGATTTAATGTTTGCCCCTTTTGGTCAAGGTCTTTTTCCCAATGCGTCACTGGTTGGCACTTGGTAATCCCACAGTGCCAGGCTCATCCCTGCCTCCCGGGGCCTCTCAATGCCTAAGGATCCTATGCCAGCACCCAGTGTGGGAAAGACTCACCATGTGGGTCAGAATAACAACAAGCAATAACAGCAACCATAAGAAGAGTCATGGGAAGCAGACATGGCTCAACTGAGAGAGCGTCCGTCTACCATACTGAGGGTCCAGGGTTTGATCCCCAGGGCCTCCTGACCTGTGTGGTGAGCTGGCCCATGCGCAGTGCTGCCACGCACAAGGAGTGCTGTGCCACGCAGGGATGGCCCCCGCGTAGGCATACCCCATGCACAAGGAGTGTGCCCTGTAAGGAGAGCCTCCCCACATGAAAAAATGAAAAAAGTGCAGCATACCTAGGAATGGTGCCGCACACATAGAGAGCTGATGCAGCAAGAGGATGCAACAAAAAAGAGATGCAGTTTCCCAGTTCTGCCGAATAATGCAAGTGGATGCAGCAGAACACACAACAAAATGGACAGAGAACAGACAATGGGGGAGAAGGGGAGAGAAATAAATAAAATGTGCCAGGCACCGTGCTAGGAGTTCTACAGACACTGTCTCATTCGATCCTGAAGATAACACTGGGCTGTGGGTTCTGAGTTCCTGTCTTACAGACAAAGGGCCTGAGGCACAGAAACGTCCTGGTTCTCAGAGAATAATGGCAGCGATCTGAATTACAGAATTTCCACCCATCCTCCAAAACTCATAAAGACATGCAAGTAAACCCACCCTTAAACCATGCCTGCAGCATGACTAAGAGAAAATAGTACAAGTTTAATTTGCATGTAAAATAGGAAAAGAAAAATTCTGAAACAAGCAGAGATGACTCTGCAGCCCATGCCAGAACAGAGATACAGAAAGAAACCACACAGAAAAGAGAGAAGGATAAGGAGGGACTAATTGGGGCAGAGCCCAGATAAAATCCCTCCCAGGGCAATCAAGTCCATACTGATTGAAGAAATTTCCCAGAGCAGGTCTGAGACCTGGAAGAGCCCAACACTGCCAAAGGGACTTGAAAGGAAGGAGCTGGAAACTGCTCAGGATTTGAGGTGGCAATTTTGGGACAGCATTATTTCTGGAGAGGGGGCTACAATTTGGAAAGGAAAAGGTTAGTTTTGAAGGGAAAGGAGGAAGCAAGTAGTAAAAATCAAGGGTCCTACAGAGACAAAAGAAAATCACAAACCCAGACAATTACCCCGATTCCCAGAAGGCTCCATTTATTAAACAAATTTCACTTTACAAGAGAAGGTACTCTTGACTTAGGAAATTTAGTAAACCATACCAGCCCCTCATTCCTGCCTTTAAAAAATGTCCTTTGTTACTGCTGGTCTGGAGAAATACAGTGCATTTAGAAATGAACAAAAAATGGTAATTGACATACATGCAAAGCTACTACAAGGAGAAAATGGAACCTGAGAATCTGATGAAAATTGTCCTGTCCTCCAACCAAAAAAAGCAGGACAAAACTCAAACTCTCAACCAATGACAAATATCATAAATATCCTTGAGCAAATATTTACATATATGAAAATCATCTCAAATAAGAAATTCATAAACTCACAATAGAAATGGACCGAAAGCAGGAAGATATGAAGAACTGACCAAACTCAGGAAAGAAATTGAAAATCCCCTCAAAAATTAAGATTAAATTACAAGGGACACAAGGAAAAAGGTTTGATTGAAAATATAATAAGTCACACTAAGGGAAATAAATATAGCAAAAAGAATAAAAATGAAATAAGGAAGAAATGCTAAAGGAATTGAAGGAAAAGTGAGATAGACATAGAAGGCAGGCTTAGAAGATCCAACATATGTGTAATCGAAGTCCCTGAAAATGGAAAAGAACACTATTAAAACTATAGTCCAAGGAAACTTTTTGAAATAAAAGAACTAAATATATATATTGAAAGGGCCATCTGTGTTCCTGACAATACTGAACCAGAAGAGACAACTCGGAGGGAAACGGACTTGGCCCAGTGGTTAGGGCGTCCGTCTACCACATGGGAGGTCCGCGGTTCAAACCCCGGGCCTCCTTGACCCGTGTGGAGCTGGCCCATGCGCAGTGCTGATGCGCGCAAGGAGTGCCCTGCCATGCAGGGGTGTCCCCCGCGTAGGGGAGCCCCACACGCAAGGAGTGCACCCATAAGGAGAGCCGCCCAGCGCGAAAGAAAATGCAGCCTGCCCAGGAATGGCACCACCCACACTTCCCGTGCCGCTGACGACAACAGAAGCGGACAAAGAAACAAGATGCAGCAAATAGACTCAGAGAACAGACAACCCGGGGAGGAGAGGGAATTAAATAAAATAAATCTTAAAAAAAAAAAAAGAGACAACTCGGAGACATAATCTTAGTAAAATGATCAGGCTTTAAATATAAAGGAAAAAAAAGCCTTTAGTTCCCAAGAATAAAGGTCAAGCTGTTTATAAATGAGAGGGCATCAGTTTGGCATTAGGTTTTTTGGTAGCAATATACAAAGCAAAATAAAAGTGAAGTAACATTTTTTAAAAATTCAAGAAAGCGTCAGTCAAGGATTCTTTTATTCAGCCAAACTATCCTTCAAATATCAAAGATAGAGAAAAAATTAAAATACGCAATAATTGTGGAAATACAGCATTCAGGAGCCCTACCTAAGATATTTACTAGAATATAGTTTTATCCAACCAAGCGATGACTGGGGAAACTTTGGCAAGAAAAAAATGTTGTTGAGTGCTGAATTTACTCATGAATAAAGACTAAAATAAAAGTGGGACAAGGTTGGAAGAATAATACAAAACTACATATTCTGACCAAGTAGAAATAACAAAACCAAAAAACTGGGAGGCAGGTGAGAGAAAAAGAAATGTAAAATGAGTTTAGTAATTGCCACGTAGTAAGATATCACTTAACGCTGACATATTAAATAGAAGAGACCAAAGCACCGTGTGCATGTGTAAGTGGGTATGGAGATGGTAGGAGCAAATGTTGCAAAATGTTAACTTTTGGTGACTCTAGGTCAAAGATATTCTGGTAGATATGGAAATGTACCATCAATATCTCCCCTCAAGGAAGGACTTGCCCAGTTGCAGGGAGAGTGACCAGCTGGGCGAGTGACCAGTGGCCAGCAACCTCTAGTTGCTAGCAGCTTCAGTAACTGCCTTGGCTGCAGAGAGCCACCTCTCCAAAGCAGGGCCCTTCCCGGGCCGCTCGCATCCAGGCACAGAGAGGTGATGCTGTAGGTAAAGGCTGGGTCCTTTCTCCCCAACCCGGGATGCTCGAACGGGCATAACTTGCTCCAGAGCCCCTGAGGGGTTCACACAGGTTTCGTGGGTCCTGCATCACAGTTTTTGACTCCTCCCCTGCCCATCTGCGATTCCTTGCCCCTCCTTTCACAGATGTTAATCTCTATTAAAAATGCCATATCCAGACTCTGTCTCAGCATCTGCTTCCAGAGGACTCAGTATTCCTCAGGAATCGTGGTGTTCATTGTCCTCATTTTCAAGCTTTTCTAATGGTATACAAACCCCTAGAACAAAAAACGTTTGGAGAAAAAGAACCTCAAGTACTCAGGGAAACACTTTGCCTGGAGTCACAGAGCTAGTACAGTAAGTATTGAAGGCAAGAGTTGATCCCAGATCTTTGCGTGGCTTCAGAGGCTCTACTCTTGACCACCATACTGCCTCTTCACTTGGAGACATTTTCTGACTTGGTTGGGCCTGCTAGCAATTTATTTCCTCTCAGCTCCAAATCCATACCTCATTGCCTGCTCTGTGAAAATGGATCTGAGCCTTTAAATATTCTTCCTTTGCCAGCGTAGACAGAAGCTTGGTCAGTAGAAGGTGCTGGAGAAACATTGCAGAAGGAGAGGTTTTTCCTTCCTGGTTTCATTGTGCTTATGAGCAGGCGCCTGCAGTGTGCTTGGTTTCTTTGGCACATGGATCCTGCAGCATATATGGTTTTCCCAGCACCCAGCTCCTGCAGGGCAGGAGGTTTCTCCAGCACACATTTCCTGCAGTGAGCCTGGCTCCTGCACAGAGGAGCATGGCTTGTGCAGCTCTGAGCTAGTGTGATACACGTGGCTTCCCCAGCTCCAGGCTCCTGTAGCATGGGTGCCTTCTCCAGCACCCAGTTATTTTAGCACACAGGGTTTCCCCAGCTCCCAGCTCCTGAAGCATGCAGCTTAAAAAGTGCCAGGATCCTGAGCACAGATAAGTTCTCCAATACCCTGCTCTGTAGCACATGGCTATTGGCAGTACCCTGAGGCTAATGGCCTCTCCAACTTCCTCCTTGGGCAGTTTTGTAGTGGGATGCCTCCAATGGGATACCTTGCCATGAGCAGCTTTCCCTAGCACGCTAGAAGACATATTTCCAGGAAGTTCTAGAGGGCAAATTTCCAGCAAGTTCTCCTGGCTTGGCACTACAGTGACTTCTGTCAGCCCGTGGCAGCTATAACCTCTTTTTTTTTTTTTTTGGAGTCTTTTTTTTTTTTATTGACTTTGTAATAATATTACATTAAAAATATATATATGAGGTCCCATTCAACCCCACCCCCCCACCCCACCTCTCCCCCCCCCCCCGCAACACTCGTTCCCATCATCATGACACATCCATTGCATTTGGTAAGTACATCTTTGGGCACGTCTGCACCTCATGGTCAATGGTCCACATCATGGCCCATACTCTCCCCCATTCCATCCAGTGGGCCCTGTGAGGATTTACAATGTTCAGTGATTGCCCCTGAAGCACCATCCAGGGCAGCTCCATGTCCCAAAGACGCCTCCACCTCTCATCTCTTCCTGCCTTTCCCCATACCCATCAGCCACCATGTCCACTTTTCCCAATCCAATGCCACCTCTTCTATGTGGATATTGGATTGGTTGTGTCCATTGCACCTCTATGTCACGAGGAGGCTCAGATTCCACATGGATGCTGGATGCAATCCTCTGGATCTTGGCCTGGGGCTGTGGGACTTCTTTTATGGACATCCCATCTGAGCCTTAAGGTAGTGGCTGCACTTCACCTGTGCTACTCTCATGTTCTTTGGAGCTCTCTTTCCTTCTAACTCATTATTCAATCCCTTCTTAGAATTAGTCAGTCTTTATACGAAAGATTGCCTATGTGGTAGCTCTCTCCCGTTTGGACCCTGACTTACTCAAGTGGTTAGCATTGTGGTTAGAGCGTGGGTCTGTAGGTTCACATCCGGGTTCAAGGGCTTGCATGTGACCTGGGCAAGTTACTGGTGTTAAATGGAATAACATATGGGAGTCCCTTGTATATACTGTGTTTCATAAACATCATTATTACAAGCACAATTATTTTTATCCAACAAGCTTACAGAGCCCCAAAAGTTAAAGCGGAGGCATCATCTCAGGACCATCTGATTGCACCTGAGCAGCTACGACTGTGTGGATTAAAAATTAACTGGGCTCTGAGCAGAACGAATGGAAGATATCAGAGCTCTAACCTCAACTTTTGTCAGTCTTGGATTTGAGAAGCAGTGTCTCTGCTCATTGGTAAGTATTGGCATCTCCTGGAGGAACTGGCAGTTAAAATAGCCCTTTAGCTGCACATTAGAATCACCTAGATTTTAAAACTCTAATGCCTGGGTCCCATCCCAGGAATTTGGACTGAATTGGTCTGGAGCATGGCCCAGGCCCTGGGAATTTTAAAAGCTCCCCAGGACAGTCTAATGTGCAGCCAGGCTTCAGAACCACCCTCTTAGCACTTTACATATCACTGGAGGTTGTGGAAAAAGAAGTCTTAGGCACCCCCAGACCTGGGGAGACTGCATTGCTCAAGGTAGGGTCCCTGAAGCAGCAGCAGCAACTCGGAAGAACTTGTTAGAGAGGCAAATTCTCTGCCCCACCCAAGACCTGCTAAATCTGAAACTTGCGGGATGGGGTCCAAGATGGCACCAGTATTTTTGGTGGCTGCGTCGCTCTGTTGACTTTCCCTGAGCTTTCTTTTGAGTAAAGTTAGACATTGGTTTTTTCCCCTATATGCTTGTTATCCTATGAATTACCCAGTCCTACATCTTGACTTTATATGATTATTTTTTTTTTTGAACTTAAGTGTAGGATCTTATTGAACTCTTTCTCATTTCACAGTTACCTTGCCCCGTTTCTCTGCCTGGTGAGATTAGTGTTTTGAATCCTGATTCTGTCATTTAGTGCAATCATTCTCTCCCAGCTTCATGACATACCCGTTTTTATTTTTCAGTCAACTTGTCTTCCGTTGCTTTAGTCAAGCTATTAATTAAAATGTTGACTAGATGGGGCCTAAAGGCGGGCTTGGCAGCAGGACACTGGAAACGCCCTTCCAGGTTGCTATGAGTTAGCACCATTCAAGTGGGTATGCACCCACCAGCTGTCCTCACGTCCGGGTCATCTTTCTCCATTTTGTCCAGACACATTTCATTAAAGATTATGTTAAGTCCCTTGTGATGGCCCTGATAGTCGGTCTACCGCATTTTTCTAATTTACCAGTTAATCTTACAAAGTAGCAAATTAATGTGATCTGAAATGGTTTGCCCTTGAGAACCCACACTGGCTTCCCATAATTGCTGCTCTTCCCTTCCTATTCACTCTACAAATATGCCCAGAGTTAACATCGACCTGCAGGTATGTAGCATAAGAACCCCCGCTCTTGTCCTTGGATATTAGAATGATATATGCCTGTCTCCACTGGTTGTTTAGAATTTCTTAATAAAAATTGTCAGTGATTCAGCAATGTCACTGGTAAATTCTCTGTGCTCTGAAATAGAATCTAGAGAAGTGACATGATTTAGAGTTGCTAGTTCCTCCTTTATAACATCTTAGTGTGTCCTGGGTTTTAGTTTCCTTTCATGAGGAAACAATCTTTATGGTCTTCAGGTCCTAGTATTATTAATTGTACAACACAGAGGATAGGACTAGACTAGACAAAACTTCTGGCTCCTAAGGAACAGGCAACTCTGCAATGAGGAATTTAAATTTGAAATTCATATTCCAAATAGGGAGCTTTAGCAGAGCTTAAGGAACGTTGGAGGACCATGCTCTTGCCCAGTGCCACCCATCCCCTGCCCCGCCAGAAGCACACATGATAATTTTGTCTCTACCAGAAGCAGTTCCATTTATGTTCAGGAGGATGTAACTGGTGAGCTTGGTTTTGAAAAGTCAAAACCCCCAAACGTAAGGCATCCTCTTCAATATTCAGAAACGGTTAGGGGGTAATTTTAGTTTTCATTTCCAAGTCAACATGATGTTGGAGAGGCCCTGGGAGGTGTTGGACAAAGACCTCAACCAAGGGTAGGAGGGTTCTTGACGCAGCTGGGAGAAAGAATTCAAAGACCAGTCATAGCGAAGCAGGAGAATTTAACGTGAAGTGAAAGTACACACTCAAGTACACACCCAAGAGTGTGGGTGTGCTCTCTGAGTTGCACCTGCCGGGGCTGGGGTGGTGTTTTATTAAGGCTGGGCTGCCCGCTTCCTCCCCCTCCTCCATGTAAATTAAGACTTGTAAATCCCAGCATTCTCGCTGGTCTTCCTTTTGCAGAGGAGGGATTGAAAACTACACCTTTTTACTGGCTCCGCATTCCTTGGAGTGGGAACTGTCCAGGGGAGGGGTTGGTGAGGCCTGTGGAGGTCAGGTGAAGGGTGGGCCTTTCGTCCTCTGGTATCCTGGGGCTTTAGGCCTTGGACAGGTGATTTTCCACCCCGGTAGGTATTATCTGGTGGTGATTTTCCCTTGGTCTTCCTCCTTTGCCGAATTACCTCCCATTTATCTTTCCTTACCTCAAACAAGTCTTATTTTTAACATTAGGTTTGGTTATGAGAACCTGATTGTATACACTAGGTACAGATCAGTGATTTGGAGATCAGCATTTGTATTTTAGGTCAGTAACCAACTCCATGATTATTCTCTTTGCCTTGATAAGAAATGTTAAGAGAAAATGGAATGCAAGCAGATTCTAGAAAGTACTTCAGAAAGTTCACTTGCTCCTCCCACTGCTCAAAGGCCCTCCGTCCCTACCCCATAAAGAGAGTAGGCCTCTCAAGTCTTTACTAGGACCTGCCAGTGCCTTAATACAATCAAACATTTTCACAGATGTCAGTGGAAATGAATCAGTATTAATAATTTGACTTTCTTACCATCTCAAATGGTTCCTCGTGGGGCATCATGGTTCTTTTTTAGGGAGGGGAAACGTGTACAGTGGGCCTCCAAAAAGATATGCCCAAGTCAGTGCTAACCCCGATACCTTTGAATGTGGCCTTGTTTAGAAATAGGGTCTTTGCGGATGTGATCAAGTTAAGATGAGGCCGCAGTGGGTGAGGGTGGGCCGGATCCCAGGCTGGGTGTGTTACACGGGAAAGGAGAGGGCGGTTTGGATGCGTTCAGGGCACAGGGCAAAAGGCCCCGTGAAGGCGGAAGCAGAGACTGGGGCGGCGTTGCCACAAGCCCGTGAAGGCCTGGAGCCCCAGAAGCTTGGAGAGGCAAGGAAGGATTTTTCTTGAGAGGAAGCTGGCCCTGCTGACAACTGCATGTTGGACTTCCGTCCTTCGAAACTGCGAGGGAATACGGGTCTGTTGTTTTGAGCCAACCAGCTTGTGGTACTTCGTTATGGCAACCGCAGGACACCGATACAGAAGGCTGTGTTATTTGTTTTTATTTTTAAAGGTATTCTAGTTGGTTAAATAAGCATGATAAGAAACAGTCCCCCGAATAAGAACGTTGAAATCTGTTGGGATTTATTTCTTTCTAAAGTTTGTACATTTACACAGATCATATACATATTTTAAAACCTTCACTATTTTGCATGATTTCTATTACATAAAAACCATTTGAATGCAATAAATTTTGTTGCTGTCAAACAACAAATTATTCCCAACTCATGAAAACACAGGAACAGTTAAATTCATGAACATTAACACAATAGAGAAAGGTACTATATATATCACAGCTTCTATACATTTCAGGTGACTCACTTGTCTACAAGGTTTCGGTTTACTTTAACAACAGTGAAAGAGGGTAATATTTATATACAACTATTTTAATAAAAAATAAAGCAGTTGTAAAATGTAAACTTAATTTTCAAAATATTCTTTAAACACTTTAACAATATCCACATAAATTACTGTTCCAGTCAACTGGCAACCACCACAAATGCCATGTCTAGAAGATGGCATTTCTTGAATCTGGTGGGTGATAATGAGGAACAGGCTTCCCGTACCGAGTATGGTACCACTAGCTTATCCAGATCCGCTAATGCTGACGGTTTGGCCACTACAAAGAAGTGGGCTGCTATTTTGTCAGTAATTACTTCCACAATTTGCAGGGACATATGGCACCAGGACTTGCAATGAAACTGAAATGATTGGCGGAGAAAACTTTGAAGGTAACGGAATGTTCCACACTGCCAATTAGTGTGAGCCCCAGTGACTGTAACCGATTTCATAGGTTGGAAGAGTTAAAAGCTTGTTTTAGAATTAAAAGTTATAAACTGCCCCCCTTCTGCCTACAGTAATCAAGGTTGACGAATGGCTGCTCCACTTGGTTCGTTTCTTTTAGAGACGGGGCTCCTAGAACTTGAGATTGGAGAGAGTGCAGGGAGGCACCGAGGCCTTCACCCAACAGCTCTCATCTGGACTGAGCAGAATTGCTAAGCAATACATTTTTTAGTGTTCTTTGACCCTCCCGGCAGAAATGCAATATTGTTCATTTCCAGAAATGTTGGCACAAAGGCAGAGATGTCACGCATCCCCTGGTTAGAGTTCAATATGCCTGTTTGTGTCTTACAAAGGCCAACGGTGTGGCCTTGGCTTCGGTCAGAGCATGTTTTCATTCCCATTGTCATGTGCCACCTCAGTGACTCAGCCATGCCTCAGCAGGGTCAGCCCCCTGGGGCGGCTGGATTTCTAAAGCCGGAGAAGTAGCATGTGAACCCAGAATGCTTGGCAGCTCAGTGTAGGAGCTCAAGTGGAGTGGAAAGACCAAGTCAAGTCCCTCTTTGCAGAGAGGACACATTATCGTCCTCTGCTGGACCCCGGATTTGGAGATCACACAGTCTCAGGCTTGCAGGGCTGTTCTTAACTGAGTCTTGAGACTGGGAACCCCCTGGCAGTGTCTGAAAACTCACCTCTGTAGGCTGATGGAAAAATATTAAGTAGAACTTCAAAATTCTCTCCATTAACCAACATTTTCAGGAATTGAAGTTAGGCGCTCATTTATATGACACTGTTAGTACCAGCTTAGCTCTACCCTGCAAAGGGAAATGCATTTAAGTTAGATTCCTTCCCATTTCCATCCTCTGTGCTGATGGAAAAGTGCTCAACTGGTCAGCATATCTCAAGCCAGGCTGTCCCACCAGTACAGCTCAGAGGGGGTGTGGGAAATCCACATCAGTGCTCCTCTCTTAAGTGCTTGGTTGCTTCTCCATTTGCACTCCTTTCTCAAAGGAATGATTTGCAGAGCAAGCAGCTCTGCCACCCTGGAAAATGGTGTGCACTGGCCTTCTGAACGTCCCCAGGTGACAGTGGAATGTCACAGAGCTGTTGCTTATGAATTGCAAGGAAGCCTTCAATTAGGTGGTTCACCAGAAAGGATGCGATGTGTAGCTGCCTGCTTGTTAAAATGCAACGCACCTCCAAGTCAGGCATCCGAGCTCCAGTGGCTCCCTGCCCTTGGAAAACAGCTCTGTGAAGGAGTCTGCACTGCCTTTGTTCATCATCTCTTTAGAACACTGTGGCCCTTTGCATCTTAAGTTTAAATAACTGAATGCATTCACTGTGTGTGCATGGGCGCAAGTGTGGGCCCCACACATAGGAACCTTCCCCCTTCCACACTTAAGGGAACCCATGCTGGTTCTCAATCTCTTGGGAGCAGAAGACCTGACCATTCGCATGGCGACCCCAAATGGAAGGCAACCAGCTCACCCTTCCCTCCCCTCCCCCCAGCCCTCAATTTGGTCTATTTACTCTTTTTTCTATACACCCTAAAAAAATTATGCCAATGGCATCAAAAATCAATATGCATATATCATCTCTATATAGTGGATATTGTTATATATGCCAAATGGTTACTTGGCTTTATAACCTTCATGGCTTTATATTAAAGTCATAACATTTCAAATGATTAAGGCCCAAATGAAACACTTGATTTCTGCTACTTCTTTTCTACATGGTTTATGAATCAAATGATGTTTTAGCAGATCACTGTAATTCTGAGAAGGAAACACACCCTTGCAGAACAAAGACCCTGCCGATCTGTCACAGAGCCAGTCCACCGCACGTCAAGAACAAATGAAGAAATATGATATATTTGCAAAAATAGTCTAAGACTGTCGAGTTATTTTGAAACTCAACTGTAACTACCAACATCTTCCTGCAGCCTGGAGTGGAGAGATGAGTCTCCCACTCCCCAAAAGTCCAGTCCTCTGAATTAGATACAAAGAACACAAGGCAGTGTGTTTAAACAAAAGACACTGCTCTCAACCACTCACTCAACACACTCAGTCGCTGCTTTAAATACATCGAACATGCTGGTTAATAAAATTTTAGTCTGTAGTTATCTATTTACACACTGTAAGGTAAGCAGTAAGCTCGAACAACTAAGGCCAGTGGCTCTTCTTTGGGGAGAGGCAGGAAGAAAAGGAGACCTAAGTATAAAAATATTAAATAAAGTTTTAACCTGGTCCATACCTTTCCTAAAATTGTCTGTACCTGTGATTGATACTAGAAAGCTAGTTGTGCAACTGTGAACTAAAGAATACGGTACCCGAGCTAGGGATGTCCTGATAGACTTTAGTGTTCGTGATATTTCCTTAGAATACAAAGGGTATGGATACAGCACTGGGAGAGTGGATGGAGCTACTGTAAAATATACGCAGATACATAAATGATATAATGGGTATTTATTTAATTCTGAAAACTATATTTTTCTGGACTAATTACAACAATAAAGAACGTGTGCTTTAAAGCATCACATTTTGTAATAAGCCCAAAATTGTCAGTTTGACTTTGTGTTTTAAGTGCTCTTATTACTAAAGTTGCGAAGACTGCACAGGCTGCCTGTTTTTTTTGTCTTTTTTTCTTTTTTCATTATTTCCCAAATAAGCTAACCCCTTGATACTGTACATAGTACACTGCAACAGTTTCACAAAGTTTGTTCAAAGTCATTTTTGCCCTGATGATTTCAAAGCTCAAAGAATGAATTTTTCAGCATAAAATCTTATTAAAAAATTTAATCAAAATATCATTTGAATTGAAGTTGAATAAAACAATACCACTATATATACTATCAACAACTGCATTATATAATCAATCCTATGAGGTTTTTACTTGCTTTTCATATCACATTGGTGAAGGACAAAAATAATTTTGATGTACATGTACCATATACTGATAAACAATCTACACATTGATGCACATCAATACATACAACTATAAATACCCACATATACACCATTACTAGGTGACAGAAAGCATTTTGGTTGACATCTGATATACTATGTGTATGAATATTCTCAATGCCTGCAATACTACATGTACACACATAAATTACAAAGGATGAGCCAAAGAGACTTAAGGAGTCCTACTGTATACACAATCACATAATTTGCAATATTTTCTTGCTGTTGCATTCAAGTTAACAAACTGTCATGCAGATTCAAGTATTTACTGACATTCTCTCTATGAAGACATTCTTTCTGCATGCAATGGGCCAATTATTGTCCTGGGCAGACGGCTGCCCACTTGGGTTTGGGATACTGACCTTGGACTTCAGTCCTCCTTTTAAGAGAAAGGGATTAAAAAGGAATCCAAGAGGAGAAGCAATAACAAAAGCACCTCTCTATCGCCTGTGGAGATTATCTGGTGGTAAACTATTGGTTTCTAAAGTCCTCTGGATGGCCTGATGGTGCACAATGTCAAAAGGCTGGTAGAGAGACATCGGCTGACCTTGGGCAGATCAGTGGTCTGGTCTGAGAGAAAGGACAGCAAGAAAGCTTTGCAGCAGGCTACTTCTGTCAGTAACTCAGAAAAGCAGATACTATTTAAACCCAAAGTAGCACTCTTAGCCATAAACTAAACCGTACTTTTAACCAGTCCTTGCACATTTTGGTTCTTTGTTGGAACGGCTAGTTTTACAACTGGAAGCACCTCTGTCATTTGAAAAATGAAGGGGATAGCTCAGTGCTGAATTTAGGGAAAGTGGCTACTAACCTGCTAAAATTTGACCAGGTTAGTCAAGTGACTGTGAAGCTTCCTGCAAATTCAGACCACAGAAAAGCTTAACTGATGACTACAAGGAAAAATGCCAAAGGAGTTCAAACTCTCCCAGCAACCATCTAAGCCCAGGAAAGTTTTGGCAGTAAGACAATGGAGAAGCTTCCTTAAGGTCCATTTTCTTCCAGTTGTCTAGGATTAGGCAAAAGGGCAGAGAAGAGGTAGAGCTCGCTGGCCAAAAGAGGCCCTCTGCCTTACCTAAGCACATCTTCCCTGGCTCTTTATATGCTAGAGCAACGGGCAAGGACAGCAGACAACTACATGTAGCTTTGGGCTTAGATAGCCAAGCACCTCCTTCGCTGACCTCAGAAGTTCTGCGGTTTGGTCGCAGGGTGAAATACAAATTTAAGAGACTGACCCTAATTTGGCTGTAGAAAGCCAGCCAGATTTTCCTTTTCCAGAATGAATTCCCTTCTGTCACTTCTGACTAGGAAACAGTGCTCGTCTTCTGCTTTAGGATAACAGTCTGAGAAGCATAGATGGTTTTGCAAATGGCACAGTTGCTTCTTTTTCCCCTCTAGCTAAGAGTAAAAGGAAAGGTTGCATATACTCAAGGAACTGTATTTCTACCAGAGGACTCTCCCACATGTTGGTTTCACTGAGAAGAACTAAAATGCACAGAAGAGCTTCTTGGTTTAATGAGACATCGCTAAGAGCTAACAAAATGTTTTTTTAAAAGCTCATCTACAGTAATACCTGTGGCCTGGCACTAACTCAAGGACTCTGCATGCTAGTAATCTAGTTTAGATTGCTAACAAGGAATTCCTGACACCTCCCTGCAAAAGTCAGCATGCGAGGTGGGGGGGAAAGAGCCCTGAATTGCTCCAACATTTTATACGTGGACCATCTTTTCGGTCCATTTTGTAACCAGACTGTCACCAAGGTATTTTGATGACCATCAAGACTTCCTGTATGAAACATGAACAGTTAAGTGTATTTCTGCCAGGAGGAATAAAGGCTCAGCACGTGGAGAGAACTCCAAGGCTCCTGGGCACGGAGGTCGGGGTGAGGGGTCCGGGGAAGGGGAGTACCTTTTGGGGCATGGGGGAGGCGGAGGGGAGCTCCCCTGTACCGTGACTTGGGCAGCAGGCTGGGAGGGGCTGTGAAAGGAAATGGCTTCCATTCCTTCCGACCACACACCACAGGAAAGAAGTGATCACAGACAAAAACGCGGACGGCTATGGAGCAGACTCGCAGATCTAGTTGAAGCAGAGAAGGCCATTTCCTCCCACAGGATGAACTCCTGGCTCGCCACGGGCACTACCAACAGACAGTCACCTCCCAGAGACGCCAGGGAGGACGTGCTCTTAGCCCATCGCCTAAAGAGGGGCAACATCGGGCCGAGGCGATCTGGGATCCCGGCTCCCCGAAGAAAAGTCTGAAGTTGTTTTCAAAGATAAACGAGGCAACCAGAGCATCCAGCAGCTTCCATCGTGCCCTTCTCATCCACTCGTCTCTCAGCACGCCCAGAAGCTCCTGGGCATAACGTTAGTAATACAATCAGAACAACGCTGTAGTGGTGCGGATGCTAACCAAGTATTTCAGGATTAGTCTAAAGGGCAGAAATACTGTAGCAAGGTACCATTCGATCCCTATTCTAGACTATAAGTAAAATGCACAGTAAACATTCTATATACATAGACACACACACAGTGGGCAAACACATTCAAGCTAGTCAGCGATATCTATTTATTTTTCTTCAATTACTGAGGCTCATAGATAACATGGTCTGGGTACCCCTCTCCCCTCTGCTTAGGATAAATGTCTGGGCAGAGAGCAGGCTGGTAATTCTAGGAAGGAAGACGACTCTCTTGTGGAAACCTCAGATCAATCAGAAGCTACAAAAATGAATCAGGGAAATGGGCCCTACTGATAACTTCCTTGCTTGATTCTTAATTGTGAAACGTAAACTCAGTCCCTGACTCTAACCTGCACAAGAGAGAGGGTGAGAGAGGGTTTTTCAAAGGTGTGGCAAGATATTTATCACAAAGCAAGCAGCTACAAGCGTAGGGAGAGAGACGTTACTCCTCTCTGGGCATTTATGTAGGTGAAGAAAGTAAATATTAATAAATAATCCTATAACTAAATGCTGGTATAGCACAACGATCTACTCTACCACTTCAGGAACTGCCGTGGTTTCCTCTAGTTCCCTGGAACCACCGCTATTCACGCAGAGCAGCTGAGTCTTTGGTCATAGTACCTTGGACTAATAAACTGAGTAGAACTAGAGCAAATTTCTGCAGAAGAGGAAAGATGATGCAGAGAGATTCCATTGGTTCTGAAGTTGTGCCAATTGTGGAGATTATACAGAGTTTCAAGGTTTGGATATCAGAAAGTTTGGAGTCACAGTGAGCTGAACTTTCACTTTCTCTACGAGAAAATGTTCTGTGCATCACCCCTAAATTTCAAAGGGACCATCACAGGAACAAGTTTGTGACTGTAAGGTTAGAAGAACTATTTTGAGTAGATAGAAATAAATGACTTAAAAGAGATACAGTATTTCCTTTTAGGGGAATGTTCAGGAAGAGCAGAGTGCAGTGGCTGCCTAAAAGATTGAGTTAAGAATAAAATAAGCACATTTGCATATGCAAACAGAAAATTCCTCAGTTTTCCCACCACAATTCATGCAGACTACTCATTACTTTCCGGTGTATTTTAAAGAACCAATATTCCATTGGCGGCCAACCAACCTTCTTGTTTCCCCCTTTATTTTGTCTCAAGGAAAGAACTAAAGGGGTTCCATTTTCAACATTATTTTGCTAGGAAGGCAGACCCTAAATTTAACACAGCCAGGAGAAAACCCCATGCCTACATATGTAGAGTGAAAAAGAACCTGTTCCTGGATGGAAGTGTACTGACAAGAGAGATGATTCTAGGTGCCTATTCCAGACCCTGTGAGGTTGAGGTAACGATTTCCTGTTGACCAAGCACACGCCTACTGCTGCAGCAACCCAAGGGCTGATCATTGCCACTATCCTTGAGAAAACGAAATGAACTTGGTGTCAATCTTTCCTCAACCTTCAATGGCAAAAATGGCACTTCCTCTTTCTCTTGCTTGGCTGAAATGGAATCGACACTGCGCAAGCTCATGCGGTTCCCCACGTTCGCCAGTCCTGCCATCGTCACGCCCCTCCTCCCTGCTTCCAGCAGGGTCGGAACTCAACAATAAGTGCTAATATGTCCACATGGCTGCATCCCACTGGGAAATCGCAATTCCAAGTGACGGAATTCTTAATTAAACTTTGGCGAATGGTCAATTCCACTTCTGTGACTGGGCAAGATTTCCTATACAAAGGCTTCTATTTACTGTGGCTAGAATTCACTAAGCTACAAAGTTTGTCCAGTTAAGTCTTCCAGGAAGGGTTTTTTAACCTTAAAAAAAAAAAAGTCTAACAGCTGATTTGAGAGTACATAAAAACAGTTGAGCAGAGTGCAAACAAGAGAAAACTAAAGGAGAAGGGATGCATAATTCATTCTGAAATCATGATCCCCCCCTCACAAAAAGGTGCATTAGTTATCAAGTAGCAAAAATCATCAAAGCAAAGAAATCAAAAGCAAAGAGACAATCTGTAAAGAAATGAAAATATACAATAGAAAAGGTTACTAATGCACCATTTAGTGACAGACTTTTTTTAATATATATCCACAGATTACCAGAAAGATCTCGAGAACCCCTATTTTGCTCCATGACCAGCCATTCCTGGTCGCAGATGATTCTAAGTAACTTTCTGCTTAATGCTTGGTGTTTCTGGTCGGTGATCCTTCCTCTCTGACACATTGCGCTTGACCTTGGCAGTGACTGGAGATGAATCTGGGTTCAGTGAAGGGCTCGAATGCGACTTCTTCAGTCCAGCTCCCTCACTTTCACTGTTGCTCAGGAGCTCCTTGCCTCCTTCTTTTAGAATGCGGACATACATCTCATAACGAGTTTTCTGGAGGGAAAATGCAGAGAAAAATGAAAGTCAAGGCACTGTTCACAAACACACATGGGTAATATGTCTGGCATGCCTTAACCTGGAGAGAATGGCTGGCTGCTGCAGATTCAATTTCTTTCCCCAAACTGACATATTACCGGGATACTTACTGGGTACATGACAAGTAACAGCTATAGGAGACTGACTCCTTCATTTAGCAAAGCAATGTAATTAATTTTCAGTTCTCATTTGCTCTGCATTCTGAAGGGAAGTCAAGTTGGATGGCATTGTTGGCTACTGGAAGGTAGAATCACACGTCCTGAACACTCATGCACAAGAAAGGTCTAAGCTGGAGGAGCTGTAACCCATGGATTTTTGGCGTTTGGATGGGTCTTGTGGCTCAGTACCTCTTGAGCTTCCCCCACTAGGCCTTTGCATCATTTGAACCAGGCTTGGACATGATTGTTTACTCTCCTACTTCGTGTAACTTCACAAAGACTCAGCTGGAAGGATCATTCCAGGTGAATCTACTCTCTAGACCCCTATAAAAGACCATGGCACTTTCTCTAGAAGTGGATCTGGGTTTCTCTCCATTGCTTTTCTACTAGGATTGCCCAGTTCTCAGGCTACTATGGTTTCCTGCAGAACTTCATGTTATTTTCCAATGCCTTTCTCATTCTACTCAATTTTTAAAATCATCAATATTTTACGGAGTACCTACTATGTTCAAACATTCCTTGATTCCTGTCTCTCTTGTGTATCTCGATACAAGAATAATTAAGAACAACGCAGAGATCTTTTCCTTCTTTCTTTAATTGGGGCTAGTTAGTTTTTTAGATCCTATCACTCAGTGTCAGTATGTAGAACCATTGTATATATATTGAAAATTTTGAAAATTACAGAAGGGTCTTGGATTCCTGATTTGATATTCTAGTCAAAACTAATCTTTCATCTTACTCCCTCAACACGTGAAGAATTTATAGGAGCCTAAAGAGTTTTGCTTTTAAACAAAAGACATGTCAGTTAAAAATTGTTCCAACAAAGGCAGATTTGGTTATGACTATAAATCTTTTAGAATTTTCTTCTGGTAATTAAAAAAAAATTTTTAGGAGCTCTTAATCTTTTCCTTTCTTCAATAGAGCCACCGAGGATACTTTTGGTGCATTTGAAAAACAACGGGGAAGGATATCACCCCTCAATCTCTCCACGCTTCCCCTGCCATACATAGCTGCTATTCTGTTTCCCTCTGTCTAGTATATTTGTATTTATATTTTGTAGAAACAGTCTTATATATGCAATATCACCCATATTTGTGTTTTATATGAGGTTTTACTATTTTACACAGTCCTTCTAGTAATATATATGGACTCAGACCTCCCCATTCAACCACTGTCATACACATATAATAGCACTGCTAGTTGTACCATGATAGGCTTTTGAAGTGCTATGCTTTCAAGCTGTTTTGTTTTAAAGCAGAAATAAGCTGTGAGTCATTAAGTTAGTTCTGAGTTTGCTCACTATCAAAGTGGAAGCCCCAAGTTTTGGCTGATGACGATGATGACATTTATTGAGTATCTACATGTTTCATTCAGGTAATTCATACAACAATCATATGCAACTGGTACCCTTTTTATCTCTTGTTTACAGAAGTTCAAAGTAAGAGAATTATCAGAAAGTGAGGTTGGGATTTGTACCCAGGCAGTGAGACTCCAGAGCCCATGCTAGTATGCTATAGTTCCTCCCTGGATAGAAAAATCTGGACATATACATGAATGTATATTTTAGGATGACAACTCTGACTGTTGGTTGACTCCCAAAAAGCCATTCTCAATCCCTCTTCTCCCATGCCAACATCTACTGCAAAGATTGATAAAACCAAGATATTTACCTTTCCAGTCACTCCTACGGTTAGTGCTACATGATGTTCTGGCCAATGAGATATAAGAATTCTATTGACAGGCTTCTGGGAAAGAGATTTTGCTTTCTGATGAAAGAAGTGGCTTTAGAGGAGAGGTCACTGGTGCCAGCTAACAACTTTTATTCCTTTCTTAACATGGGTGTGACACTTCAAGCTGGCACCCTGTAACCTGAGGCAGCAAGCAGGAAGACGAAATGGCAATGTACTAGAACTGAGAAGTGCATTTTGGTGACAAAATGAACTGGATCCAACAAGACCCCCTATGACCCCTGGATATCTTGTTAAGTACGAATACTAAGTACCCTTAGGGATCACCAGGTATTGCTATTTGCTATGAAAACACTGCTAATGAATACAGCTTCTAAGTTTAACAATGAAGTAACAACATAAAACAATAACATGGCTAGGCATTATCTCAGAAAGCTATGTAAGAGCATTTTTACTAATAAAAAATTTGTCATCGGTAGTACAGATCAGTATGTGCACCAGATGATATCCAAAGGGCAAAATGATTCTGAAGTCTTATTCACTCCAGGAATGTAATTCTTAATCTGCCTTTAAACTGCTTTCATGGCAATATTTAAAATGCAGGAAAGGACTACTCCCAAAGGAACATTTAGCAAAATGATCGAAAGGCAGTTTAAAAATAGATTCAGGAAACCAGTGTAAGGCATACTATTTCACAAAGCTGGGTCATTCATACAAAGAAAGGGGTATGAAAGACAATTTTTTGAGAGGATTTGAAAGGGGACAAAAGGAAAGAAGGTGACAGGGCCAGTTTCAAGCAGCCTTTCAAGAAACTGATACTGGAAACATTCACCTGCAAAATGCATGAAGGAAAACCATCTCATCTACTCGGTTCTGCAGCTCCAGCTGCAAACCTGTTGGCTCAAGTAAATGACATCAGTGTGTCAATCAGTAAGCAAAGCCAGGCACAGAGGAGGGGCAGTGCACGTGTCATCGGAGCAGAAGAAAAGACAAAGCAGAGAAAGGGGTGGATGTGGGGCCAGAAAACAAGGAGTGTCTAGTTATTGTAAAGAGGAACACAGAAATGGAAACCTATGTAGGTTTGTGAACACCCAACGGCTGGACTCCATTTTTGAGTTAAAAAGCTTTTTTCAGAGGCCATGAAACCCAACCAAATGCTTCTTTAAGATTTTCAAACTATCTCAGGAACATATATCAAACAGCGAAGACGGTGTTGGTTTCAGCTATGTCCTTCTGGGGATTACAAAGTCATCCAAATATGGAAATCCCTACCTAGAGGCTTAGAAGCCAAAAAGACTGCCTCTTAGTGAAGGAAAACAGCCTTGAACGAAGGCGTGGAGAGCTAGAGGAGTGAACGTAATTTAAAACGTCCCCTCCTCATTCACGTCTCCTTGTGTACTCATTCTTCAGGGATGGGAAGGAGAGGAGAGGAGTTCCCATATGATACCTTTGCAAGGGTTTACTTCCCATACGATATCTTTGGGATGGTTTACTTCCTTTCTTCATTTCAGAGAAAAATGATCCCTATCTTTTTCCCCCACTAAGACCAAAAGTTTAATTTAAGTGTTAAGTTTAAGCTGGTGTATAAGGAAAGGCAAAGAAGAAAGCAGGAGGTGTGTGTGTAAATCCCTTGTTAAAGTTCTGATGGACCAGCTCAGAGACTGGAACTTGATCAATATACAAAGGGTCAACCTCAAACACAGAAGCTGTGTGTATGAGAATGGGGCAGGCACTGATGGCTGCTTCCCTAACTGTGGCAGTTTGATATAGATTATGTTTGTAAACTGGTCTTTTCCTCTGGGTGTGCTTATCCTTTGATTGTATTAGCTTCAGATGTCTGACTAATTTACGTTAAGATTAGAGCTTTGATTCAACCATGTCATTAGAGCGGGACTCAGTGTTGAGTCCCAGCCCCCTGGGTGGGCTGATAAAACAGACTCTCACATGGAAGTGGACACACAGAGAAGTAGACCCCCAGAAGAAGACACGGCGAGGTGAGAACTTGGTTTTGATGCAGGAGTCCCAGGAAGAGAGATGAGCCTGCTAGTCTACAGCTGACCTTGTGAAGAGATCAGAGCAGCTGAGCCCCAGAAATAAATGAGCCCCTTGGAAGAGAGAAGAGCCCTATGCCAGCCTCCAGCTGAGACTGGAAGAAGCTGGGACACAGAGCCCTAAGAGGAAGAAGGAAGGCTGAACCCTCGCAGACATCACCCACCATCTTGCATCAACACGTGGCAACAGACCGGGTGAGAAATTACCGCTTATGGTACCCTGAGGTGGACTCTTTATGGCCTTGTAACTGTAAGCTTCTACCCCAAATAAATACCCTTTATAAAAGCCAACAGATTTCCAGTACTTTGCATCAGCACCCCTTTTGCTGACTAATACACTAACAGCCTCTTCTTTCATCCTAAGAGAACTATGATTTTTATTGAGCATGCCAATGTGTCCAGCCCTAGGAGAGGAATCAAGATTGGTTTGAACCAAACATGACTGCCCTTGTCCCTCTCTGCCAGCTTTCCTTACAAGCTAGGGATGGCCAATGTGAAGATCTGACCAGTGACATGTAGTAGAAGCCTGCTAGGGTACTTTTGGGAAAGCACCTTTTGCTATCCTGATAAAAGGAGGCAGATGAAATGTCTGGAGGTACAGTAGCCATTTTGAGACCATAAGTGATATGCATGAAAAGAGGAAAGCCAGTGTGCCAAGAACAGCAGATTAGAAATTTAGAAAGACTGTAGGTCCTTGATGGCAATACTTAGCACCCACTTCCAGTCTTAAGGGAGATAATGAATATTTATACTGTTTAAAAGTCAAGTTTTCTGTTATTTGCTGACCAAAGCATCCTTAGTTGAAAAAATGATCAAACCTGAGCTTGACCTCTATCAGAAAAAATCATAATTGAGTTGTGTATATACCACCTGTCTTAATTTTATTTAGGAAAAAACTGCTCTTGATTCATCAAGTTTGGCTGGTATAGAATTGTTAGGGTTTTCTCTGAATATTCAACAAATTATTGGTGGATATTACTTTCTATGGGCCACACTGTGGTCACAAGATGATATTAATCAGTGGCTATCTTATTATTTCCATTCATAGTTTTATATCATTTGCTTAAGCCCTAGAGGTGCTGAAGGACAATTCTTCTCAGTCTTCCCAATTACATAAATCCCTTCCCCATAAGCCGTCAACATGAGAATCCTCTAACAGTTTAACAATGGCAATGAAAATTGAGTTTTATACCATTTTTCTGTTTCTAAGCAATGGTTGGTATTCTTGTATTGAGGAAGCACACTAGAACATTCCTCCCAAATCGTGAAGGAGGAAATTTGACAATTAAAACTTGGCTCCTTGAAAATTCTTTCTCATGTATCCCACACAGGCATTCTGTCAGCAACTCCTGTGCCTCTACCAGAAGATAGTCAGGCTCAGACCATTTCTGACTGGCTCCATTGCTTCTACTCTGCACTGAGCACTGTGTCTTGAACCTGCTTAACTGGTCTCCCTGCTTCCACCCCCACTTTATTCTCAAAATCTATTACAATGAAGTCAGAACATGTCACTGCTGTCAAAATGCTCCCATTGCATCTCATCCTTGAAAGTCCTCCCCAGGCGCAAAGCCTTAAACTGGCGGGTAAGTCCCACGCTGTGCCCCTCCCCTCCCTCACTTCTCCAGTCTAACCTCTCGGTGCTCTCAGGCTCACCAGGCACCAGCTCCCTGGTTGCCCTTGAACGTGGCCGACACACTCCTGCTCTAGGACATCTGGTACTTGCTGCCCACGCCGTGGGAAAAGCGCTTTCCCGGAAATCCACATGGTTTATCCCTTTTGCTCTTTTAGGGCCTCATTCAAATGTCACCTTCCCAAGGAGGCTTCTGCTGGCCATCAAGTGCAACCTCCTGCCC
The DNA here is from genome assembly GCF_030445035.2 of Dasypus novemcinctus. Lineage (NCBI taxonomy): Eukaryota > Metazoa > Chordata > Mammalia > Cingulata > Dasypodidae > Dasypus > Dasypus novemcinctus. The sequence goes on along the minus strand of NC_080701.1, from coordinate 28,581,503 downwards.
CCAGCCCCCTTTCCTTTATATTTCTCCTTAGCAATTCTCACCAGCTAAAAGGTTATGCACATATTACTCAAAAAATCTGGTTGACTCTCCCCCTTCCCGCAATATTAGAATGAAAGTGCATGAGCCTAAGGACTGGGCTCCCTGGCCTGTCCCCGGCACTGGCAGAGCCTCACACACTGCATGCCCTGAATAAACATCTGTCGACTGTATGAATGGAAAGCAGGAAGAAACAGTTTCATGGATCTAGTGGAAAATTTACTTGTATGTTTAACTGTCAATATGGCAAATTTGAGAAAAATAAAAAAACCATGCCTATAGATGTACCTCTGGGGACACACTTCGGTCTCTGTTGCTATGCCATTTTCACACTTTTGCACAAAACCTGTAAGGTCTGACCCCGTGTGGCAGTGCGGAGGCTCAGAAGCCACTTAGCAAAGGCTTATCCACGTCCACTCCAGCGCCGCTGGCGGCAGCTGTCTGGGACTCTTTCTACATAGAGAGAAAAAGTCCTCTATACCAGTCTTTTGACATTCATCAAACAGACATAGTTTCTGAGCATCTCATATGTAGCTGTCGATGAAGATCAGTCTTGGTTACCTACTCTGAGCTTAAAAATAAAGTGAGAAATTGGGCCACTGCAGGTGGACTCCGGTGGCTCCTCGTTTGAACAATTAATAGATCTCATTCGGACATGGGGCATAGCCTTGTAATGTCTCATCTAACAAAGCACGCACTACAAAGACAAGGATTTGTTAAAGGGTATTTATATTTGGATTCCATGGCCCCTGATCATTCTTAAGTACCATTTCCATGTAATGTCCTGGGACCACATTAACCCTTGGATAGACACATCACTGCTACTCAGATTCTGAGCTCCCTGGGTCAGAGAATACTGGCCTCATGAATATTAATGCAGGGGGGAATCTGCTGTGGGCACTGTAGCAGTCTGATATAATTGATGAATTCCAAAAAGAAATATTGGATTATGCTGGTAATCTAATCTGTACCTGGGCATACTGAGTTATGATTAGGGCATTGAGTCCCCACCCCTTGGTGGGTGGGGACTCACAGATAAAAGGCATGGCAAAGGACAGAGTTGAGAGCTCTTAATGTTGGAGTTTTGATGTTGGAGCTTGATGCTGAAGCCTGAAGCTGGAGCCCCGGAAAGTAAGCTCACAGAGGAAACAGAAGCCAGCCCCAGGAAGAGAGAAACCCTGAGCCCAGGAAAAAGAAGCCTGAGGAAGGGAGGAACCCAGGAAGCCTGAACCCTCGCAGATGTCGGCAGCCATCTTGCTCCAAATAGACTTTGGTGTGGGAAGTAACTTATGCTTTATGGCTTGGTATCTGTAAGCTCCTACCCCAAATAAATACCCTTTACAAAAAAACAACTAATTTCTGGTATTTTGCATCAGCACTCCTTTGGCTGACTGATACAGGTACTAAACAAATAAATAATAATAACAATATTGAAGTTTTTATCCCTTTGCTCTGACAATTTCCACAACCAGATGGTAAAAAGGGAAGAAGAAACAACAACAAAAAAGATGCATTCATATAATTTCATGCCCCAAAGAAATCACTAAGCAAGAATTTACAGTTCTGGATGGGGGGCATTGAAAGTGACGTGCCATGTTAAAAAATGAGTGGGAGGGGGCGGGAGTAGCCAGGGGTCGCGCCCCTGCTTTGCATGTACAAGGTCCCAGGTTCAATCCCCAGGATCTCCTTTAAAAAAAAAAGTCGCTGACTAGCAGTGAGCCAATAAAAATAATAGTCTTGGGCTAGGTAACCCGGTGTTGGTACCGCCACTAACTAGTAGTATGTATGGCCTGAATTGATTCCCTCGAAGAATTGCTACCGAGTCTGCCATTACTTAGCCCTTTCAGGTAGGGATCTTTTTAAAGAAGAGCAAAGAGAGTTTGGGACAAAGAAGGTGTGCCTCAGGGACACTTTTGCTCATTTTCTGAAAGGTACTATTTGGAATACAATTTTGTCTTAGTCTCTGCTGACTCATTTTCGGAATAGCTCTACTTAATTCCTAAGCCTTCCTCCCTTCAGAACTTCCCCGCAATGTGAATATATTAATATATCTAGCGATGTAACCGTATAATTCTACTCTTAGAAAAACAACTTGGGACGAGACTGTGTAAAATCCACACCCAGGGGCTACTCTCTGGAGATAAGCATCTGCGAGTTGTTTTCCTGGACTCTCCCCCTTTAGCAGGCTGCCCTTCTAAGCACTTCCATTTCCATGAAGACTTCTGTGACTACCATTATTAGCTAAAGACAACTCAAATGCTTGAGGGCTTCTCTTTCTATTAAAATAAGGTTCTTTCTTCAGTCTGGAACCTCTTTACTCTATATTCTTTTGCTATATTTATTTATTGAATTGGTCTTCCCTTATCTAGAAAAATATTTTTTAAACATGTAGAAAAAATATCCCTTTTTCCTAGCAGCAATGCCTATCAGGGATGAATGAAAAAATGGCATGTCTATGCCGACCGAAGCGGCTGTTTGTGTTGAATGTTAATTGCCTGTTTTAAAAAAAAACACAGAACTAATGATGTTCTCTGAAAAGTTTAATCACATCACATATAATCGTACATGCGTCTGATCGACAGTTTCTTTCCTTCTGCGCCCAGCATACCATTTTGTTTTAACTCCATCTAATGGAATACTATCTCCTTTTGACCTCTGATACATGAATGCAATGTAACCACCTGAATGAAAATAAAACTGCCGACAATTTTAACTTACTATCTCCATTTTGCATTCAGACCTCACTCCTTTAGTAATCAAATTCTGAATACATTTCTCCCTGACATTTAGCTTTCGCACGCAGGCAGGGTAAAAGACCTTCTTCAGATGAAATGAGAAGAAAACCAATAAGGCTGAGTACATAGCAAAACACTTTTCACTCCCAGGTTTCTACACCGGAAAACAAAGAAACAAACCAAACCAAACAAAAAAGCAGCAGCTTTTGAAATCACTACTTATTTAAAGAATGTGTTCATATTTCCATTATTCATTCTGCAGGATGAAAACAGAATTGAGCTGTGGAGACCTTCTCCTCGACTATTTGCTTACTCTACTGCTAACTTTAGGAAGCAACTATATCGAAAACAGAGCTTTCCATAAGCTCTTATTTGAAAACCATGCTGCGACTTACATTAACACTTTTTCTTTTATTAGAGCAGTTGTAGGTTTAGAGAAAAATCAGTATACAGAGTTCCCATACACCTCCCCTTATAAACGCAGTTTCTCTTATTATTAGCATTTGCATTAATATGATACCTTTGTTACAATCGATGAAACAGTATTATTGCAATTACACTGTTAACCATAGTCCATAGATTGCATTAAGGTTCACTCTTTATGTTGTATAGTTCTATGCATTTGGATTTTTTAAAAAAAATTCTATCCTCGTAAAAAAATTTTTTTAACTGGAATAAAAAATAAAAAAAATTTTTATTCTGGTAAATAAAACCTAAAAATTCCCATTTTGACCACTTACACTTTTAAAAAGAAAACAAAGATTTTTCTCCCCATGCTACTCCCGTATCAGGCCTCAGGATACAGCAGGAGTAAATACCACACATTTTCTGTACGTATAGTTTGTTTCTGTGGCTCTCTGGGAAACCCTGAGGATGTGTGAATTTCTTTCTTTTGATTCAGTCTCCTTTCCCCCTCTATTACTCTTTAAGTGAACTCTGAGTTTAATTTTTAAAAAAAATTAAAAAATTTAAAAACTGACTTTAATATACCAAGACCAGCTGAAGAGGTCCAGGGTGCGATGCTGACAGAGACAAAAAGACCTGGGCTGTACAAGTGCTGCCAGGTCACCTGGGCCATTGTGTGGTCCCGTGGCCCCTGCCCCCATCGTGATGCCCTGTGGAGCCAGGCCTGGGCTCTCAGCGGACCCCACCCTAGGTCGGGTCCCGGGGGGCTCTGCTGAATGGCCATCCATCAGCGGCACTGTTCGCCACTGCCACTCCCCTCCTGGGGGCCTCTGTGATGCGTTTGTGGAGAAGAAGAACAAGGCTTGGAAAGTAGTTGGAAACCTGCTGAGAACTAATTTCTAGAACACTGCTCTCTGAGACTATACTTTCAGGGATCACTTCTCTAGTTCGTTAAAACACTGCTCTCTCTCTCATTCTTTATACTTTGGGTCTCCAGCTCTCTTTCTGTAAACCCAATCTATGTTAGTATCTAGCTTTTCATCTCCTTTTAAAAATTAAGCCCATGATTTTTAATTTAAACGTCCACAAAGTCCACATAGAACATGAGACATTTTGTTTTCTAGGTAGAAAATTCAGGAAATGAATTGTCCAGCTCCTATCCACAAACGGGGCAAGCCTCGCCAGACCCGCCATCAGCCTATTCCCAGCAGCTTCACCCAACTTGGCTTTGTCTGAAGGGTTTGGACAAGAGTATAAAATTTACTATAAAAAAGAAAACACCTGGATTGAATTGAAGGGATTATTAAAGTTGCTGTCTGGCAAAATGGGAAAAAAAATTGTTCTCTGGAATACAGAGATATGAAGTTAAACCTGTACATACTACCTTTGAGATGAGAGGCTGAACTTGGCTTTTGTGGCTAAAATTCTGACTCTCACTAAATCTTTCCTTACGTAATGGACATCTTCTAAAACAAAACTTTAGCTTGCCACAGCAATATTTTTATATAGGTTGTGCTCTTAATCTTTTCTTTATATTTTGTTTATGTTTCTATTTGCACTGGGATTCCCTAAAAGCATTCTCAGAAGCATGTCCTTGGGGCTTTGGTGCCACAGATTTACGGCTGCAAAAAGGGCAATGCCAGTGAGACTAGCCAGGAAATCTTAAAAGTCTGGCTTGAGGAGGCCCTACTGGTCTCCCATGACAAGTCACCTCAAAGATTCAGTAATTCCTTTGGGCCTGATGCAGTGGTGGATCTTCTGAATCCTTGGTGCAAATGCCCTGTTAAGTGGGAAGCATTTTTAAGTTACCATCTGAACAGCTCTGCTTCCAGGGTCAAGCCTATCTTGATAAAGCACTTTGCAACTTCTAGAGTCAGGAACAACGCACAACCAGACCTTAGCTAAGCCACTTGTTGGCTCCAAGTCCTAGTTTCCACAAGAGTAGAATGAGGGGATGGGGCCACTTTCCAATGGTAAACCTTCCAGAATTCTCTAAGTAGGTGAGAGACACTTATAGTGAGATATTTGGAAGAGGACATAATGATAGAGATCCCTGGGAAGGAAAAGTGAACCAGAAGGTAGGGTAAATGGCACTGAAGGGGAAAAATGGGAAAACCAGTCATGATGCATTTTATTTATTAGACAATTTTGCCTCAGGCCATAGCTGGCAAGGGAGGAAACATACTCCAGAGAGGATCTTGGTATTCTTTAGAGTGTGTGAGCCAAGCCTCAAGTAGAAACGTAGTAGATGGGGTTTTGAGTCTAGGCCAGGAGTAAGACTAATTTCCAGCCTGCTAAGAAAGCATGCCATGCCAAGAGTTCTCTTGGCTTGCTTGTGATTTTTTTTTCTATAGTATTTTTAGGCAGAATATCTTTGAAAACACCTTACATTTTCATTATAAGTCTATTAGGTAATTTTGGACTCGAGACACAATTATAAAGAACCTCAAGAGCCTGCTCCAAAATAACTCTCCATCTCAGATCAGGTAGTTAAGCAAACATGTTTTTAAAATCCTTATATCAAAAGCATGTAGGTTAGTGTAGAAAAGAGTAAATAGGAAGAAAGAAACTAATAGAGTAGACAGAGATAAAGTATTGTGTGTAAAATTAAAAAAACTAAAACGAAACAGTGCCCCTTTCATTTTTCTGATTTCAAGGTTAGCCCACGTTAAGGATTTGGCCCCAGCAGTCAGGAAACTTGCAGATGGGGCAGGGTCATTTGCCAAAAACTCTAAGGGCACAGGGAAGGCGGTGATTCATATTCTCTGGATGAGATCTTTCTTCTTGAGGGAAGCACGTGGTTTTTTCCTATCTCACAAGTTCTTGATATTAAAAGGCACATGAAAGGATGACAGCTGACACCACTCAAATTAGGTGGGCCTCTCCTTTTTCATATCTCACCCAGAGGTGATATACTATTAAACAACTGGTACAGCAAAGACACTGATACACCAGAATGGACAGCAAAGCTATGCGGGTATACGACAGTTTGGCACACCAGCTCAGCCTCTGCCTCTTGCAGGCACATACCCCGTAAGCAGGCCTCTTATTAGCCCACTGAATCCCTGATTGATTCTTAAGAAGACTGCACCATCTACACCTGAACTGTCCGGGACAGTAGATCACTGTGGCTAGTCTGAATTGAGTATGCTAGAAGTATAAAATATATACCAGATTTTAAAGCTGTAGTATGAAAAAAAGGCTTAAAAATCTCGATTTTATATTGATCACACTTTGAAATGATAGTACCTTGGATATACTGAATTAAACATAACATGACAATTTCACCTGTTTCTTTAAAAACCTTCTAAATGTAACTGCTAGAAAATGTAAAATCACCTATTAATTTCTTATTTTACTTCCACTGGGTAGCGCTGGTCGAGATACCCCTGCGTCTCCAAATCAGAATACTCATGTTCTTACGTCTAACGCCCTTAGGGATCTCTGCAAGAGTGAGCTAATCTAAGAGACCAATTGGTGTTAACGTGTCACTCTCCTCAAAAATACAGAGTTGGCAAGGACCTTCCAGGGTACTCCACTCAATCCCTGTCATTTCTATAGACAGAGAGGAGAGCTGTGTGATGGACGCATCCATACAAGACCAAATCCGTGTCCTGGTTCCCAGCTGAGGGCTTCTCTTATATCTTTCCCTGAGCATATTTACGATTCTTATGCAGAAAACACCCTAATCCAAAGGAATGACCCTGCTCAGGGCAGGCATTTCAGGCATCCGGTAACGGTAACTGTGGAAGGATTTAGGGACAGGGAAGTCATTTCATGCCACATGGTTGGTTGACAATCATGATATGGCCCTGGTTCTGTTTAATCACCTATTTAAAATCTGGTCCAAAGGTTCCTGTTGCTAGGCTCCTCTGCCCTTCAAAAGCACTTGCCATCATTTACAGCTTAAAATTCAGAGCTTCTTAGTACTCTTTCAACATGAGATACAAAATGCAATTCCACATGACAGTGAAAGAACTGCGTCTCTATTATTAACTGGATTTAGCGCCTGAACGACTGCTGCTCATAGGTCTTTAACTTATGACTCATAACATCACTCAGCATCCTATTTAAACAAATAAAAACTTCCAATCTTCTCCAAGAAGTCTATTAACCTGCAACCTATCCCAGCTCCTCAGAGCGACATAAAATCACCTTTCTGGTGTCTTCTGAAAAGGAAAGGGCATTGGATTCCAGGTTTAGACTGGGTTATTAAGATTGAGACTTGGGAAACGGACTTGGCCCAGTGGTGAGGGCGTCCGTCTACCATATGGGAGGTCCGCGGTTCAAACCCCGGGCCTCCTGACCCATGTGGAGCTGGCCCATGCGCAGTGCTGATGCGCGCAAGGAGTGCCCTGCCACGCAGGGGTGCCCCTCGCATAGGGGAGCCCCACGCGCAAGGAGTGTGCCCCATAAGGAGAGCCGCCCAGCGTGAAAGAAAGTGCAGCCTGCCCAGGAATGGTGCCACCCACACTTCCTGTGCCGCTGACGACAACAGAAGCGGACAAAGAAATAAGAGGCAGCAAATAGACACAGAGAACAGACAACCGGGGGAGGGGGGTAGTTAAATAAATAAATAAATCTTAAAAAAAAAAAATTTAAAAAAATAAAGATTGAGACTTGTTACTCTCTTCTTTAAGCAGGGTAATAGAATTTCTCATTGGTTTCACTGGAGGGGAGGCAGCAATTATTGTTATCTTTGCACTTTCATAAATCAAGGTCACATATAACTTAGTAGCTAAATAATTTTGTTTCAGAAAGTGGGTCTGCCTTGTGATCACTGGCAGAGTATTCAGATAGGCCCCTACATACCTCTGTAAGAGGAAAAAGTGGCCCCTAATATGAATATTACTTATCTGATGTTGACAAATTTAAAAAAGTGAACTGAGGAAAGAGAGCAATAATTACAACCAAAACAGAATTTGCTCAGAAAGAAATACATCAAACTAACCAACCATCCACCCAACACGCAACAAACAACTCAATAATAAAACTGAGGAGAAACAAGTCAAAATTTATAATATGTGGCTTCTAGATACTTGCTCTTTCGGGCTTCCCTGATGACTATACGGAATGGACTCTTACTCTCAAATATATCAAATACATCAGAACCACCAAGCCATTTTCTGTGCCATCAAAACTTAGAAATGCATGCTTCAAGAATGTCCTAGATTTTTTAGATTTAAAATATTCTGTTCCAAAAATTGTATGTGTCTTGCACGGTGGACATTTGTTGTTTCTAAAAGAGAATTTCCTAGCCATGTGGTTGGTGTGGGCCCTAATTGTCTTCAGCCAATAGGCATAGCCTACTCCAAGCTGCAGGTCAGGAGTGGACACTGGGCTGAAGTCAAGCCAAATAAGTCAAGGGGACTTGATTCCAAGGCTTTGGTTTAGCCTTAAGGGAAGTAGACCTTCTCTTTTTTTCTACTGGGTATGATCTTGGAAACACATGTATCTGGCAGTAACCCCTTTCCAACAGTAAAGGGACAGTCTAACGAGAATATGCTGAATTTCAAAGAGAAGCCAAAAAATGAAGATAGTGAAACAGGATCCTAGACATACCATTTGAGCTGTCAGAATAAGCCCAACAACCTGATTTTCAGTTATGGAAGCCAGTGAATTCCTTTTATTGCTTCAGTTAAATTTTCTGTTATCAGTAAGTCAAATTCTTCTGATATTCTTGCCCTGCTTTTTCTGCTGCTTCACTGAACAGTTTATTCCCATGGTCTGCTGACTTAATTTCTTCCCTTAAGCAGGTAGTAAATGAGGAGGAAACACTTCTCTACTCCTTTAGTTGCATCCTTACAATTTATTATTAATACAAAAACACTTTACACTAGGCGCTGAGCTAAGTACTTTACATGTATTACGTACTTTACAAGAATCCTGTGAAGCAGGCACAATTTCCTTCTAAAGATAAGGAAAGAGGCTTAGATTAGTAACTTGCTCCAAGTTTTAAAAGTAGTGAAAGTAACAACAGAGTCTTTGGTTTGAGTTATAAGGGAAGTGGACCTTCTCTTTTCCTTGCTGGATTTGAACCTGGAAACCTGGAAGTATTCACTGTCCATCCAGGAAGGGACCGTTGATTCCAGAGCCCATCCCAAAGACCTAATGTGCACAGTTTATACAAATGGTTGTAGTCTCTGCACTGGGGATTGCAAACTCAAGTGCCTTCAAGGGCAGGCCAGTAACACAAATGTGTAATGTGTGTGATACATCAGGGGGTGGTGGCAAGGAGCAGCTTGTCTTCCCTAAACGCATTCAATTTACAACGACAACTATAATATGTGCTGGTCCAAGTAAACAACACCGGCATTAGATCAGTTGGCCACATAAAACTCATCAGCATTTGACTGGTCTCCAGTTTTCCCTCTACTCTACAATGACCTTCTGGAGACTTCTATCAACCCAACTCTCGGTAATCTCTCTTCAGTAAATCTCTCACAGCCCGGCCATGTTTTTAATAGATTTGGGCTGATATACCTTCTCTCTCTCTCTACTTAGGCCTTGTTCATACATAACGATTCATTACTCCAGCCCTTGCAAATATCTTACATGCTGCATGAAAAATATCCAGGAGTAAAGAGTACCTTCATTTTCTAATCACTGTTGTTGTTAAAGTTGAAGAAACAAAAAACCAAAGTTACCGGGGGGCAGCCATAGTGCTAGCAAGCAACTTTCTATAATGGGGCAGGTTCTGAAAAGGCCCAGGTTTTCCCTGCATAGCTAGACCTATAGTCTCCTAATTTTTTATATTCTACGCAAACTATCCATTTGTCCTGGATCTTGATAAATTTCCAAATGTATCAGAAGCCTGGGGATCAATGAAAACACGCTAAGTAAAATGGGAATCAAACATGGTAGACACAGGGTTAATTTATAAGGCAGCATGGCTGTGTATGCTATTTTATGATATTGGGAAACAAGTTTCCTAACATACACTTGTGATACCTAAGTAAGATTAGATTCCAAATGAATGCATCTAAAAACACAACAGCCACAGTTTGGTGGTACCATTTCTATCAAAAAACAAACCAAACCCTCCTGCATTATTAACAATAGATGAAGAGAGGTGCTAGTTTAGTCAATTACAGCTCATTGTGAGTGCGGTTTGCTGTTTCAGGTAAAAGTGATTCTTGCCTAACAGGTGAAGATGGAAGTCTCTTTGCTTCCTGTAGACTTTTTTTCTTTTTAATCTGGAACCTACATATCTAACACAATTCCTACTGATTTACTGTCAGTCAGGAAGGCTTTAAAAGAGTTGTAAGTGCAATGCGGCTTGCCACGAATTGTTTGTATTCTAAGCAACTTTGGGAGACAAACATCTGAAATGCATGGAGTTTGGCACACCCCTGGTGTCACTACTAACGGCTTAATATTCTGCCAACTTAAAGCCTTTTTCCCAACCAAGACTTGAGAAAATTGTAAGGAACCACAGGGAGGCCCTCCTTATGATGACCTGGCATAGGAACAGAAGCGAGAGCTACTTTATGCCTGCAACTCTCCCTTGGGGACAGGAGCACAGATGGGCTTGAATTCTCCTTCCTGTTGCCGACCTCCCTGAGACTTCCATGGAATTGCAGACACTGCGCCTGCCCTCACTTGCCTATCAAGTGTGTGTTGAAGGGAGCTCCTGGCCTTGAACAAAGAACATCGCTAACCCTTCTGGGAGTACTACTTCCTCAGCTGCCATCTTTTGTATCAAGAGTAAAATTTCATTCATTCATTCAATAAATATTTAGGATGCACTCAAGTCAACGTTCTAGCAAGCTGAGGGTAGAGCAGTGAACAAAATGATCAATAACTCTGATATTCTCTATTCAGGGAGTGAAGGGGCCTGCTCAGAAAATGTTGCTTTTAAAGCAAAGTACTAAATGCTGTGCAAAGGATCCTCCACATGCAGACGCACAAGGCAGGTTTGCCCTACATAATATACTTTGGCAGTTTTAATGTAGATTAGTGAAAAACAATGATTCACTTTTAAAAATGGTTACTTTTTACAAAAAGCATTTTAGATCATGTCTGTACAAAATGAGGCACCCTTCTGCTTTCATAGTAGACGTAAGTTACTGCAGCTTGGCAGATAATCCACCACGCTTGACATACTAGCATACAGATCTGACCTTAAGGAGTCAAAGGGTCTGGGGATGCAATTTTCCTGCTCCTTGAGGTGAAAATTTGATGAAGGCAAGGTGTAATCCCAACACAGCTTGGTCTAAGTTCACATCAGGAAGTGAAAAGGCTGGCTCTTGCTGGGTTTCATTTTTCAGAGAGAGTGCACCACAAAAGATTCAAAAGCAGGGAGAGCATCTAGCAGCGGCAACCCTTCTGTAGTCTTCCAGCCAACTCTACCACCTGGCGACAGGCTCTTAGCCTTCAGAGTCAAGGCTAAAAACAAGGTGCTGAATGCCAGCAGCAGGGGACTGAGGTGTTGGGAAATTTAATTAGCATGTGTGAAACAAAATGAGACTAGGGCTGAGAGTCACTCCAGAAGTGTGAAGAATTATGATTGCTTTTTGAGGACTCCCATTTCCCAAGAATGAACAGGGCTGGGGAAAGATGAGCTGCTTAGTTTTCTGTTTTTAGATTTTGCAAGTCTTTTGCCAATAAGGCTTCCATAGTTTCCTCTAACAAACTTTTATCCTTACCAAAAAAAAAAAAAAAAGAGAGAAAGAGTTCTCTCGGCACAGTCACCTGCCCACAGCAAGGACCTGAGTGACCATGATGAAAGCTGGAGAATGGACCTGCAATTGAAGAACCCCTGTTCTGGATCAAATGCACATTTTATAATGTGAATTTTGTAACTCAGAGACTTTTAAGCTTCCAAGAAATCTACCTTTCTATGCCTGAACATATAGATCCTTCCCAGTCTTTTCAATAGCCACACTTGCTGTAATATACAGATGTGCCACAATTTATTAATCCCCTCCAGGTGGGCAGTGTACGAGGATTCATGCATCAGTGTCACCTACCAGCAACTGCTCAGGGAAAAGTTGATGCTCCATGTTACTCTGTGTGTGGCTCACTTCTTCCACTGTGATGTTTTGACCCAATCTCTGCCTGGACAGTGGACCCAGGGATATAGAAGGCAGTTGCCCACCCTAACATGTCCCTCATGGTAAACACAGACAAGTGCACGAACTGACAGGTACTCTTGGATATGTGTTTGGCATTTAAATAGGATCGTGAACACGATGGGCCACCACGACTTAAACCATGTTGGAAGTTTCTGAGTTAGAGCCAGGGCCGTGCTTCCAGTAGTTAAAGTAATAGGGAAACAAAAAGCCTCCTAGACAAATCATAAAATAACTCCATTTTAGCCATGTGTTGCATTTAGGTTCCACATACCTCAAACTCCAGATAGTGGTCTTTCAGTTTGTACTCATCTACGTCCTTGGCTTTCACCTTCTTGTCTGGGGGATACGAGCGATGCTCAGCCAGCTCGGTGGCAATCTGCTTCAGCTTGCTCTCGTGAGATTTCAGCTGTTCATCCTGCAGGAAATCGGCACGCCACTTAGATGTCCAGAAACCAAGTCCATAAAAATGTAGAGTACTTTAAAGGCCCCTTAGGATGAATGATTTTAATTCATCAAAATAGCCCAACGTGCCCACGCTGCCACATCTTATCAGCTTCCTCAGGCCAGTGTTCACGTATCCCTTTCCAGCACAGCAACCAAGGTCCTAACTGGGCCTCTTTTCACAAAAGCAAATGCTTTCAAAGCCTTTTATCAGGTATAACTGTGACCGAGATATCGCAACAGGCAAGTCACCAGCTAGACAGCTAGGTACCTTGCCTGAGAACCATGCAACTTGGGCTCTCCATTTTACATCTACTCAGGAATGCGATCAGGTTTCCCCTTTCCATCAAAACGAATCTGTGTATTTTTTTCTTTATTGAAATGGGCAATGCTGCCAAGAGATATTTCTAAATATCTCCATTTAGATTCTAAAAAAATGCAAATATTCTCAATTTTACCCTCCAGATAGCAGAGGTTTTTATTTTTGCTTCCTTCAACTTTATTGACCCAGAATAATTGATCAGTAAAATGTATGGATTGAGTGGTTTTCGCCTGAAGAGCATACTAATGCAGCATGGATGATCCCATGTCAAAGAGCTTCTACTCTAGGGAAACTGTTTTTATCATCTTAGCAATCAGGCACCTAAACAGATATACAACCTAACCCTCTGGCAAAACATTCTTGAAACGAAGAGAATTGGAATTCTCTTGCATTCCTAAAATTGCAAGCCTGTTTATGATTCTACTTTTACATGCAAATTATCCAAATATTTGTTGAGCATAAATTTCACATGTAGAGTAAGGAATAAATGGATGAAAGTAAACGAAGAGGAACTGATTAAATGAGTTCAATAAATTTATGTCATCAACATAAAATTTCAGAATGTAAAAATTATACTGTAGAATGAAGGGAATAATTTAAAGGCTACCAGGAAATGAGTAGTTATGGATATTAAATTAAGATTATTTAACATCAGTGTAAAAACAGATATTCAGAAATTGTAAGAGTCACGTATAGTATCTCAGGGGATTTTATTATAACTCACACTTCTTAAAAGCCGAACAAGGAAAAAAAAATCCCAAGTCTATAGACATCAAAATAGAAGAGAGCAAATGAAAATTACTAAGTGCAGTACATAAGTGGAAAAATGAACGAGGTGGAAGGAACATCTAAATGAATGAAAGATGACAAGACTGCCTTGTAAATATCAACTAACTGAACACAAATAAAACAAAAGACCCAAAGAAGTCCCAGAAGACTTTATGGGGAAAAAAAACTAAATTTATTTTGAGATTTTCGAAAGGGGTCTATATCTCCGAAACTATCATTTATACACTGATCACATTAAAAATCAATGAAAAATCTTCAGGTTGCTTTTATTTATAGCATTTTATTCATATATATATATATATGAATATATATATATTCATCCAGTTAGCCTACAGAATATTTCAGTAGTTTTTGTTTCTTTCAAAGTAGTTTTGCTTTGTGTATTTATTGCAACAGGTAAATTACTTAAAAGACTTTTTGATATAAGATGTTTGGTGACTAGACCACTTAGAAAAATATAAACACAATAATTTTTGATTTTTTAAAATAAAATGTTTCAGATATATAAAAAGTCATACAAAATGATATATAAACACACATGTGCTTAACACCCAGTTAAAGAAATAAACTATAAATAAGTTGAAACTTCCTTTGTACAACTACATGATCTCATTCCTTTTCTGTGTTATTCCTGTACAAAAGTATATATTCATAAAACAAACAGTATGCGCTGCAGAAGTTTTATATTTATATAAAAACTATATACTTGTGAGTTATCTTTCATATCTTTTTTTTTTTTACTCAACAAGATTTTAAGATCATTCAGGTATATACTCTAGCTCCATATTAGCCATTGTATAGTATTCCATTGTAGGACAAGCTTCAGTTTTGTTGAAGGGTATTTGGTTTGTTTCCAGGTTTTTTTTTTTTGGTCTGGATATTTTGGGCCATGACAAATGATATTGGAATGAACATACTTAGACTGTCTCCTAGAGAATATGTCCAAGAATTTTTCTACAGTATATATTATCTAGAAGTTTTAGAATACATACACTTTTAAGATGATTACTAAAATATTTCCCAAAGTGCTTGTACCAGTTTATATTTCCATAGCAAGTTTGAAAATTCCCATTGTTTCAAATGCTTGCTATAATTTGGTATTATCAAACTTGTAAAATCTTGTTAATTTCTTGGGTAAGAGATAATATAACTTTTATTTTTATATCCCTGATTACAAGTGAGTATGAGCATTTTTTTTCTCTCTGTTTTTACTGAGCTTCCTCTTCTGTTGGCTGGCTGTTGGAATACTGAATCCATTTTTCTACTGGATTGTTTGTCTTTGTTAGATTTGCAGCAGTATATTAATAGTGATTTTAAGAAAATGAATTATTCTCTTTTCTTGGTTAAAAAATGATTATAATCCAAACCCTTTATTTATTTTTTTCAGTTAAGGTTTTAGAAATTTTGTGAAAGAAATGAACAAACTGCTCTACAGTTTTAGACTTTGGTTCTGTGTAAATATTGTTAGATGTGTGCTTCTTCTAAAAGCTTTAGATGTAGGTTTCCCAATCTTGATTATTCGAATGTCTCTTTCCCAGTGAATATATTCCAACTTCTACTTATTTTAATGAAGAACACAGTCCAGGAGAACAATTTATAAGGCATATTTGTCATTTTCCTCCCAATATAGAAATATATGCTATTATGACAATATTATACACCTTACCAGGATTTATTGATTGTTATTGAGTTATGTTTTATAAAATCTGGCTACTCTCATAGCAATGTGAATGAAGGATTAGTCATTTAGGTTATATTTTTAATGAACTTTTTATGAGCTATTTTTTGTAAACCTATAACTTTGTTGAACTCATTTATGAGTTCTCAAAGATTTTTACTGGATTGCTCAGGCATTGGAAAAGTTTTTAAAGTTTTTCTTCCCACCTAAATACTAATAAATGTTAAGGTTTACTCACATTTATTATTGGAATCAATAGTAGTAAATATATTTTTATGAAAAAAATATACACACATTGGAGGGCATCTGCTCAAATAGTTTATATCAATAAGGTAAGTGATGAAAAAAAAAAGGTGAGGAAACCAGTCATCAAGATTAAAGACAATTGTGGGGGGAAGCAGATGTGGCTCAAGTGATTGAGCTCCTGCCTACCATGTGGGAGGTCCCAGGTTCAGTTCCCAGTGCCTCCTGGAGAAGACAAGCAAGACAGTGAGCTGGCGCGACAAGCAGGTGCTGTGAGCTGATGCAACAAGATAACGCAACAAGAGACACAAAGAGGAAACACAATGAGAAAGACAACAAAGCAGGGAGCAGAGGTGGTTCAAGCTATTAAGTGCCTCTCTCCCACGAGAGGTCCCAGGTTCGGTTCTCGGTGCCTCTTAAAGAAAAGACAAGTAGACAGCAAGTGCAAATAATGAGGGGGGCAGGTAATAAATAAATAAAATGGATCTTTAAAAAAAAATGTGGGTAGACTATAAAAGATATTGGAAGGTCAACAAGACAGGACTTTGAACGGAAACTGTGGAACGGGGAGGCTGGGGATGTGTGGCTCTGGCCAGTGAGGAGCAGCTACGGAAGTGACATCCTCCCCTGCAACTCACAGCTTCTGCCCCACTCACCTAGCCCTTGGCACTGCTGCCCTCCGGTCACACCGCAGTATAAAAGGAAGGGAGCAGGTACTCCAGCATGAGAAGCAAGCACATCACTGCCCTCTAATTCAGATCAGTGTTCACAAGGTCTGGCTCCTAACAGGTAACATTTAGTGGTTACCCATTAAGTGAAACTTTCACAAGAGAATGGCTAGAATTCAAAGGAGGAAGCAGGACTAGAGATTAGGATATGGTGACATCATGAAGTACAGGTCGTCAGAGGTGGTGAAAGACCGAGAGTGGGCAGGGATTGCTACCACTGAGTCTGAAATACATTTTGGTATAATGTCTCTAAGGATGTGTGGGCCACCACCTGCATGGCAGTCACCTGGTGTGGATTAAAGGAGACATTTCTGAGCCTCAGCCCAGACCGGGTCAACCTGCTGGCACTGGGAAATGCACATTTTCCCCACAGGTCCCTAGATGAGTCTTGCGTACATTAAAGTTTGTAAATGACTGCTTTGGTGAGTAGAAAGGAAGATCCTGAAGGTGACCACTTACCACGAAATTCTAAGTTTGGAGAGCTACACTAGAAAGAGAAACGAAGCTTATATTGTTCAAACGAGTCTCTCCACCCCAAACAGAGAAGAAGAATGTGCTCTGGCAATCCCGCTATGAAAAACAATTAAAGGAGGAGACTCTTCCCACACAGCAGAGTAGTTCAGAGAGAACCACGCTGCACTGACAATAATCAGTTTTAATAATTAAAGCTAATATGTTTTGGATAGAAGACAAGACTAAACGAAAGGAAACTGAGGAGATGACAGGGTGATGAACAATGTGTTTTTAACAGTACCAAACAATCCTATTACAATTGAACATTTAATTTTTTCCTGACACTGCTTAACTCATTTTAGAGTGTTGTTATAATTTCTTTTGCAAATTGAAATTATCCAGTTGGTTCTGGCATCTAGACGAGTCGTAGCCAAGTTTGGTAGAAAGGAAAGATGGCAAGTCTGAGAGATTCAGGACCACTGGGCAACAGCAGTCGTTCCCAACAGGCGGGGACTGACTTTGACCCCAGGGGACACTTGGTGATGTCTGCAGACATTTCTGCATTGCCACTGCTGGGGGAGGGTAACTGGCATCTAGTGGGGAGAGGCTGGGGATGGTCCTAAACAGCCTCGAATTCATCCTGCAGGGAGCTCTCCCGCCCCAACTGTTAACAGCACCGGGGCTGGGAAATCCTGGGCTAAAGGACGAAGCCTGGTCTGCGAGGCCCTGGAGAAGTCAGAGCACAGCCAGACGTGACTCCAGGGCTCCCTGCAGGTGCTGGACACAACAGCTCCAGCACAGGCAGCCCCGAGACTCTATCTAAAGCAGATGCTACCCCAAGCACCAGCACCAGGCTGCACGAGAACCAACTCTTGAAGGAAAACTTTTTCCCCCCATGTTTAGTTAAAAAAAAAAAAATTATGACCTGGACAAAGAAATACATCAGAGGCAATCCCAGAGAGAACCTTAGAAACATTCTAGAAAGACCTTCTCAAATTCCAGATGGAAACCTGAGGCCCACAAAGGTGATTTATTTGGGGAGGGGGGATATTATTCCTGAAAGGGCTGAAGGGCTTGGCATCTTGTCTTTTATGACAATAAGGAAGCTGCTTTTTCATTATTGCTCTTCCATTTAAAATCTTGAGTCCATCACTTCGACACACTGTATATGCATTTTTTGCATCTCTATGGATTTATGTTCAAAATGAGGAAAAATACCAAATACACACAATCTATCATTTTAGTTCCAGTTAAGGCATTTGTCAAAAATAAGAGAGTATGTGCCTTGTCAAAGGTGCTTGCTTGCTTGGTCTCCCGGTAAAAACACATTTATTTTCATGTGGCACTGACTTATTAGTTCATAACCCATATATAAACAGATCAGTAGTATATTTTTCAAAGGAGAAAGTAAAACTGAAAACTTTATAGTGTGGAAGGTTAAGGAAAATCTCACATAAGCAATCCATTGAAAAATAAAAATTGGAGAATCCCTAGTGAAATTAATAGAATAAAAACCAACTTTTGACAGTATGCTGTCTCTGTTCAACTTTGTTTTATTTTTCTTCCCCTTACGAAATGAGAGATACTGTTTATGTTAAGTACAAAAAATTAAAGCAGGGAAATACATTTGCTTTAAGAGTTCATATTTTAGTTGGGTAGAAAGAGAAGGCTGCCAACATACTTTCTGGTCATCAAGGAAAGGTAAAGCCTTCCCTTTCTCTTATTTATTATCCTTGAAAAAAAAAAGGATGACTGAGCCGGCCTCGTTTTTTTTTATTCTTCACAATGTTTTCAGTAGTGTCTGAACTGCACAGTAATAGAAATGTTCACATAGTAGGCATTTAACATGTTAATAATTAGGAATTTTAAAAAACCCAAATGAATAGAACCAAAAAAAATCTTTCTCCAAACTATTGAGAACTTTTCTTCAAACTACTAGTCTTTCTCTTTTTCAAAAAAATAAATGTTTGGCAAGGGTTATGCTCATTTCCTTCCTCCACTAACTTGTTACCTTCCACTCCTCACCAAAGAAGTCCAGCAAGGCTTCTGGCCCCATTGTGCCACCAAAACTTATCTCCCCAAGATCACACTTGCAGTGACTTTCTTACCACTTAATAGGACACATTTTTGTCCTAATTTTACCTGATTTTTGTGCCCTTTTCTTGGCACCACATTCTCCCTGGTTTTCTCTTTCTTCATTCATTTTTTTTTTAAAGTTTCTCAAATGTTAGTGTTTCTCAGATGTCTGCCTTGATTCTCTTCTGAGACATGTGGTACTGCAACATTTGGGGATAGGAAAGAGGAAAAGGGTCCTGGAGAGGACTCAGAAGCAGCAGGAGGAAGGAAAGCAGCAGATGGTGAGGTCCTCAGAGCCAGGTCAGATACCAAGCTCAGGCATCTCCCGTCAACCAGGACGCAGACTATTTCTTCTCAAGTACTTCCACTTCTGGCCATCTCTTGTACAACCAACTTTGTTATTTCTCCTCTGGATTACTGAGAGAGCCTTAGAACTGGTCTTTCTGCTTCTAGTAGTATCCTCCTCCAATACTTTCTTCATTTTTATATGAGGAGGATAACTTTGTAAAGCACAACTTTGATCACACTTAATTCTCCTGCCTCAATTATACCCTAACTATGCTGGGAAACCAGTGAAGCATCCAGAATCATGATTTGGCCTTTGCTTACCGCCTTTTCTCAGCATCTTGGCTCAAGTCACACTTGACGACTGGCCGTGGGTCATGCTTCATAGCGCTCTCTCCGCGGACCTTTGCTTCTCCCTGGATCATTCTATTCTCTCTTTCCCACACCTCCCCTAACTCCCACTCACTCTTGAGCTTCATATTAGATAGCACGTTTCCTTCTTCACCTCCAAGGCCAGGTTAGATGCCCCTTCCCTGTCCCCCCACAGCACCTGGAACTAGCCCTCCTGCATCTCTCATCAGGCTGTATTACAATTTCTTGTATATTTGTACTTGTCACTCTTTAGGGGGCCCAGTTTCATTTGCCGTTGATCTACCAGAGCCTGCAAGAGTCTCTGATGCACAGCAGACATACAGTACCTATTTTCTAAATAAATTTATCTTGACTATTTTGATACCATAGATATGTGGAGGATCCAGTTAACATTAAGAGCTGGTTGATCGTAGCTAGATGACATTATTTCTTTTGTAGCAGTGATAGAAATTCAAGACGACAACAAAATAGCTTCAAATGTCCTTCAAGTAGTCAGGGCCTTCGGGATGCTGCGGACAGGCTTACAACTCGCAAACCTTGCTCATATGTCACGATAAGGACGTTTGCCCCCTTGGTAGCTCCTCAGTGTCTCTAGAAGAGAGTTTTTAGTAGGCAATGGACATGATAAAACTTGGGCTTTGTTGGGGAGTGAATCATGCCTCCCCACAAAAGGCATCCTCAGGTCCTATAGCAGTTTGATATTATCAATTATAAAATATAGATATTGGATAATGTTTGTGAACAGGTCTTTTCCTCTGGGCACATTAGATTATATTGGATTCAGAGGTTTCACTTTTTGCTGATTAAATGATGATTAAGGCTTTGATTGGGTCATGTCAGTAGGATGTAGTGAAAACCACAGGGCAGAGAAGAGAGTGGAAGGTATGCGCTGGAGCCTGGGAAGTAAGCACACAGAGGAACAGAACAGCTGAACCTGGAGAGAATGGAGCCCCGGGGAGAGAGACAGAGATGGTCACCTGAGAGTCTATAGCGGGCCTTGTGGAGAAGGCAGGGCAGCTGAGCATGGAGAGAAATAAGCCTCGGGAAAAGAGGAACCCAGGAAGCCTGAACCCTTGGCAGATGCTGTCAACCACCTTGCTCCAACATGTGGCAACAGACTTCGGTGAAGGTAGTAACTTGTGCTTTATGGCCTGGTAACTAGAAGCTTCTATTCCAAATAAATACCCTTTATAAAAGCCAAAAGATTTCTGATATTTTGCATCAGCACCCCTTTGTCTGACAAATATAGGTCCCAACTCCTGATCCTGTGGGTATGAATCCAGATGCAAATAGGACCTGTGAAGATGTTATTAGTTACGGTGTGCTCAGACTGAGGGAGGGTGGGCCTCAATCCGATATGGCTACACAGTCCTTATAAGCAAAGGAATTTGGACACAGGAGGAGAAGCCATGGGGGCAGCCAGAACCCACAGTCAATGGAACCCAGAAGATGCCACCATATGCACTGCCAAGTGACAGAAAAGCCAAGCACCAAGGACCTCTGGCAGCCAGCCCCAGAACGCCACAATCTTTAGGAAGAAAGCACTACCTTGCCGGCAACTTGGTTTTGGACTTCTGCCAGCCTGAAAACAGTGAGCCAATAAAATCCCACTGTGAAAGCCAATGGAATGTCTGGTATTTGTATCAGCAACCAGGAAACTAAAACAGGTTTTAGCAAGATCAATCTGACAACAGGAGAGAAATTAATGTGAATGCATCTGGAGCAAAGTTCTGGTGTGTTTTGTTTCGATCAGTTTAGGAAAGTCAAATGGTCCATTCAGAGCTGCATGGAGGGGTAGGGGAAGTTCTCCCCAAATGCACTGTGAGGAGGAGACCTCTGGAAACATTTTTATATTCCAGGCATCAAATGGAGCCTGGGAAATAGTAAATGCTCAGTAAGGTGAATGAGTGAAAGACCTTGTTTTCAAAGCAAAATTAGACAATCCATTGAAAAAATATGAGCTCTTAGAATAAAAGGAGGGACAGGAGGAGGAGGAAGAGTAGTAAAAGAAGGAGAAGAACCATCACCAGGAAAGGATGGTTAATTTAGGAGTAACTTTCAGATAACTAATTAAAGAAACGTGCCCTACCAACTGTGAGCCAATTATGATAGGTTCCTGCAAGAAGTATAAAGACCAGCATACTGCATTTTGCCCTTCCCTTTATGCAACATGCCCTTCCAGGACAAGGTCTCTCCCTTGTCTCCCCAGATGTGAAGTACTAGGCAAATATAAACATTAATAGATATTTTACAAAGCATTGTTTTTCAAGGTCAAGGCACCATCAAAATGACTTACCTGAGATAATTTTGTTGTAGTGGCAGGCAGAAGTGGGCGGCTGAATTTCTTCTGAGAGCCAATGGCTGCTGGAAAGGGTGGTGCAGAAAACACAGCTGCAACACAGTTAATTTTGTCTATCCATCCTTGCATTTCCTCTGGACTCCTATAAGAGACACGTATTTCTCTTAGGGTATGTCTACATGTAAGTACGTCTTGCTCATTTCTCATTGCTGATTTAAAGTGGCACATAAAAATTGTTTATCCTTCTTGGTACAGTTTAATCCCTGATGAAACTTCATTTGAGAGAATCATTCTCAACAGTGATTACCATGGCAGTGAGAGGTCCTCAAATCTATGATCATCATAGCCTAAGACTATAATTATCCCTCTAGGAAACAGGGAAAAAGAAAACTCACTTGACGATAACTATTTATTAAACTCCTACTTTTTGGTTGATACTAGGTTAGGCCGAAAATTAATTTTAAAAGTATCTAATCATATAATCTGATTTTGAAATCCAATGGAGGTACATGTTCCTTGAGGGAATATAAATGGATACACCACTTAGGAAAAAGATTGGCAGTCTCTTGAAAAGTTAACTATAAATTTGCATTTATATATATAACATGCATTTACATACAACCCAGCAAATACACTCCTGGGTATCTACCCAAGAGAATGGAAACATATGTCCACACCAAGATATATAGGTGGTGGGCAGTATGGGGAGTGGGTACATGGGAACCTCTTATATTTTTTAATGTAATATTTTGTGTGATTTATGTACCTTAAAAAAAAAGATAATAAAAACAAGATTTATAGGTGAATGTGCCTAGTAGCATGATACGTAATATCCCAAAAGAGGAAGCAATTCAAATATCCACCAACTAGTGAACAGACAAAATGAGCTGTAGCTATACACTTGAACTATTCAGCATTTAAAGGTATGAACTACTGATGCATGCTACAACATGGATGAACCCTCAAAGCACTACACTAAGACACCAAAGACCACATGTTATATGATGCCATTCATATGAAATATCCAGAAATGGCAAATCCTGAGACAGAAAGTAGATCAGTGGTTGTTGAGCACAATGAGCACAAGGGGACTCTCTGGGTCTCACAGGACTGTGGCAATGGTTGCACAACTTTGTAAATTTACTAAAAAACCACTCAATTAAAACAGGTGAAATTTTATAGTATGGAAAATACATCTCAAGAAAGCTGCTAAAAAAATCTGTCTGAGTGGAAGTAGAAATCACATGATGTCATGATCATACTTCGAGATCAACTATGTCCACAGAGCCCAGCTCTGAGAGCACCTAGCCTTTGCGGATGCATGAATGAATGTCAGAAAGCGTCATGGACCCAGACGGATCATCCACCATTTGTAGAATCAATGCATAGGAAATGAATCTAAAATCAATTTCTTCATTGACTACGATGAGGGAAAGCACCCCGACTTACACCAGACATCAACTCCTCAATTGACTGGTTTCTGCATCACTTTTATCTGAAGTAATTAGAACACCTTAATTATATCCATTCTTAGGTTTCAAAATGAAAATGTTGGGAAGTAGAATAACTGGGACGACTTTTATGCCTAATGGCTTAATTATAAACCTGGTCATGGTTCCCCCTGTGGCGCTGAACTGTCTACTCCTGCATCCATAAAGAGCTGTGTAACCTGGTTCCTTACGATTCCTCTTCATCTGATGTCAGCAATTTTACACCTTCGCTAGTTCAACATCTTCACGTTTTTGATCCTATAGTGCTCTAAACAATAAGCATATAGATACTTGTTTTTACCACTTTATGTCAATTAAGTTGAATTCCAGTGAAACTGGGGTCCCCTGGTAGGAGGATTCTGAAGTCAAGCACAGACTAGTGAAAAGGAAAAGACACGCTGTGAATAATTAACACTGCCTGCCGTGGCCCATGGTGTGTGCCCCCTACTTACCACTCCTGGTCTACTGACTCAGGTCTGAAACCCCAAAGTTTCTATTTCACGAATCCAGAAGTCTTCACATAGAACATTCCACTACCACTCTCATAGGCTGATCCTGGATCCCCCTACTAATCACTCCCATTTCCGTGCCCACAGTATGATTTCTTTTCCTTCTAGTATAATCATGGACTACTGGAACTCAAAAAGGGGGGAAGAGAGAGTAAGATGGAAACATCCATTTACTCAACAGCTTCTTTGTGCCAGATACTGCGTGAGGTATTTATACTTAATTTCCTTTCATCTCTATAGGAACTCTGTGAGATAAACAAGATTATGTACACCAGTAACAAGCTGAGGTTCAAGCAGGTTAAATTACATGCTAGGACAAAGAGAAATGGACATTTGAACCCAGGCCTGCTTTACTCATTGTGTGATAGAACTCGTCTACTAAAACCCTCACGTTTTATTGATGAGGATATAGAGATCTAGAGATTTTAAGTGGCTGACCAAAAGCTATGGGACTACTTTGTAGCAGACAATAAACTTGGACCAGGGCTTCTACTTCTTCTTCTGGTCTTCTTAGGCACTTGACTCTCTAACCAGCTAATGACTTTGACTCCACCTCAAAAAATTTCCCCTGCAGAACCTGATGCCTCTCCTAGGAATAGAGTGGTGCTATGCAAACTAAAAAATAAAGACAGAAATAAACAACAAAACATACTGGGCTTGGAAAAGCAAGACCCTCCAGTCGGCGGTTTTAAGTTTAAGCACATTTGGCTTCTTCTCGTAGTCGGTGGCCTTGGACGCCAGGGCATGGTGCACGCTCACGGCATTTTTTAAGTCGTCTTCAGAAAGGGCCTTTTCTGGTTTGTATTCATCCTACAGGCAGACACACAAAGGGAAAGACAAGATTACACTCAGATCTCAGCTCCTCTTTTTATACCCTAAAGTCACAAGAAAATTTAGAAAGTCCACAAAGGTGCACACAAAAAATGAAATGGTCAATAAAAACCACTCTTTGTTACTTTATCCATGGCAGAGATCATCCTGTTTGAAAAAAAAAAAATTGATGAGAATGAGAAAATAAATGTATTTAAGAAAATATCTGTAAAAAAGCAGATATGTGATAATTAAGGTTAGTAGCTAAGGAAGGACAAAGACAAAAATATCTATTGCCTATTTTTACAGTGATTTGAAAATGAGGCTATGTCGGACAATTGGAGTGATTTGGTTTCAGGTTTAAATGGATAGGTGAAAAAGCTTTCATATATCCATCAATAAATTATTGTGAAAACAATACCATTGTATTCTTTGCTCTAAAGATACTACATTGTCCTGCAACTTTGTTTTTAGACTAATATTATCAAAAGAAAAATGAATTGTAAAAATAAATGATTTCTCTAGCTCTTTAGCTGAAAGAAAAAAGGAAATTAATAATCATGGAAAGCTTAGAACTGTTAACATAAATTTGAAAATTGAGTTAATCTACATAAAAAGGAAGTTATGTATAGATGCAATTTTATCTGTGGGAATCTGCTACACATTTATAGAGCTGTAAAGTTCTTCTGTATGGCATCTCTTCAAACATAACTACTAAAAAACTCAAAGAGTGGAATAATAAGTAGGATTTAAAACAAGTTTGATTCCATTATTTCTGGTTCCTGGATCCCAGAGAATCCCAAAGTTTTCAAAACCAATGTAAATATAATATACCTATACTACCAACAGTTATAGATGTTTTTTAGTGTTTAAGGTCCCTTCTACACCCCTTCCTATATTTTACCTAAGACAAGATACAGTGCTATACATGTATTCCTTCTGTAAAGGAAACACACATACACACACAATATTCTAATTAGTAGTAAGAGCCAAAAGAAAGACATTGTTCTCTTGTCACAAAGTTGTTTTACAAACTAAAAATATCCAGGCAATTACAATTCCCTCATAATTCCTCCTTCTCCCCACTTCCACAACACACAAATCAAGAATTCAAATATACTAATGCTGTCAAAGCAAACTGACTCAGAAAATAACAGCAGGCTGTTGATCCTTCATGATCACTGACGGTGAAGAGGGCTAGAAGGCAAAGGTTTCCCTCTAAAACAGGCAATAAATACCAAGAGCAATATAAAGATTACCCGAATTCATAATGTTAAATGATACAATGTCTACTTTGGAAATGCAGTAAGTCAGGGTAAGAATTGCATTAATCACAATCTTCTAGAGAGGTATGATGAAAAGGAAAATGAAAAAAGTCTTAAAATATATACACAATATTTACATGCATCTGTTCTTCTATGATTTACACTAATAAATAAAACTATAACCTGGCTATGTCTTTTTTTAAATGAGATTTTTTCTCAGTGATTTAGCATTTCAAAGATCCACAAAGCTCCTCCCAGGGAAATTTTTAGTAGAGTAGGGGTTTTGACTAGAGGTAGCATGACAACAGACTCTACCCTGCCCCCAGCCTTATGATTATATTACATGCATATCTGGCACACATGCAGTTTAATCACTTAGTTTCCAGATACGAATCTGAGGTACATGAATTATGAGGATGTAGGGATAAGTGACCAGGGCCAAAATTACCTTGAGAGAATCTATATGCTCGTCCACTTTCATATTTACTGATCCCTAATACATCTGGTACTTGAGTTTATGCAAAGATTGGCCTAGATATTTGTGTACACTTTTTGTGCTCTTCTAAGCTTGTGATTTTAACTTTTACCCTTATTCTTTCTCATTTCTTTCAGTTATTATTTGTTCAAATTCTTAAGGTGATTATTTATTTATCAAAGTTTTCCTTTAATTAAAAGAACATTTAAGACCATATTTTTCCCTCTGAGTACAGGTTACACTGTAAAACAGAGTTTGGAAATGAGGCTGTTTTTTTCTATTGCTTTCCATACAGTGTGTAGCTGTCTTTTTTCCATCCTATTTGATCTTAGTATTATCAACAATGTGTTGATCAAATTTAAAATATCTTAAGTTTGGGTTATTTATATAGTTCTAATTTTATTGGTTTATGATCAGAGAACATGGTCTTAAAATCTATTTTTTCCCCAAAATTTGTTAAGGTTTTCCTTGTAGCCAAGTTCATGTTTGATATTGTTAATATGTCATGAGCATACAAAAAAAAGTTTATTCTCTGAGGAATAAGTGTGTATTTATACTCAAGTTTATGAACTCAAATCCTCTATGTCCTTACACCATTTTTTTCACCGTTCCCTTGAGACAAGTATATTGACCTCTTTCACTATCATTACATTTTAACTTCATCTTGCATTTTCTCCTTACATTTTAGTTGCTACATGGTTTGGTACATTTATATGTATGACTATTATCTTCTTTATGGCTACGTACTCTTTTTAATTTTAAAATGTTCTTGATCCTGTTCATGTATACTTAGTTACTAAGACAAAAACTTAAAAGAATCTGTCACCAAGATGCTATATTCTCTATTCTTTGCTCAAATCAACAAGATAAGACTTTTAAAATATTTTCACTTCTACTTCTCATTCCCATTAATCCTATATTTTGATTCAATAGTATAGTATGTTTAGTTATGGACTCTTTATTTTGTATTATGTATTTTCTGTTTCAAAAATCTTATTTTGCACCTACATTATATACTCCAAGTCTTTCCTTATTCTTTTAGAATTAACTGTGTGTATGTTTCATTGCTCCTATGTTTCTCTCTATCTTTACTTCACCGTGAGGTCTCTGTTCTCATTCTTTTGGTATTTTCTCTTCTTCAAGTAGTTTCCTAAAGTGGGTAACAGGCTCTCTTTTAGAAGGTACTCAGGATTGAACCTGGGACCTTGTACATGGGAAGCAGGCACTCAACCACCAAGCTATACCCACTCCCCATAATATACTCTTTAATTTTAATTCTTATCCTCAAATATCTTTCATTTGCTTTGACAAATATAGAGCTGGGTGTAGAACTCTTGGTTACCATCTTTTTTTTTTTTTAATCTATATATCTCAGTAGTCTATAGATGCTATTATACTATGTTCTAGCTTTCAGTTTTATATACATTTAATTCCAATCTGACTCTTTTTTATGGTGTTATTTTACTTATAATTTCTATTAGGAATCGCATAGGGGTTTTCTCTTCATCTTTAGGAATCAGGCATTTTACTAAGATATTCTCAATTTCCCCATCCTTCCAGTACAGAAAAACAAAAATAACCCTAACCTAAGCCTCCCTTCTCTGTTCATTCACTCAGACTGCTAACTGCTGCTAGGGGCAACCAGTGCAGTTGTGTAGACTGGCAACACTACAGATTTATGGTCTCCAGGTCTGGTTGCACCCAGTGCCAACCAACAATTCCTATACGTGCCCGTGGTTATCTCTCTGCTCCATTCTGCCAAACTCCCACCCTTCTCATCTAACCCATCACACCTCTGTTAAGAGCGTAGGCACCTGGAGTCAGAACCATCTAGGTTCAAATCCCTAGCTCTGATACCCAATGTTGTCAAGACCTTATTCATGTTACTCAGATTCACTAAGCTTTGGTTTCCTCTAATTGAGAAGTGGTGATAACATTTCCTCATAGTGTTGTCAGGGTTAAGCTAAATGAGATATTGGGCTGTAAACTCTTAATAATGTCCACAATATAGAGTAAGCACTCACTAAATGCTAGCTGGTATAATTGCTAATAATGTCTCTCTCTCTTAGTAGCAATTGGCTTGACTTTGTATTTTACAAGGCCAAGCTTGTAAATATCAAACTTCCTGACTCTTAGATACCCTATAACCTTTACCTTCTTTTCTATTACAAAAAAATTCTTCTTTTCCCCTCTTACAAAGGAATCCTATGCTCCCAGAACAACCTCCATCAACTATTCTTAGGATCTTGTTTCATTATTTATTATCTTTCTCTTATATTTTAAACCATTCCATATCAACTGGCTTCCTCCCCACAGCCTATATATATGCTTAAAGTTTCTCTTACCTTTGTAAGATAATAGTCCCTCCTAAACAATGCTTTCTCTACTAGCTACTATCTCAATTCTTTCATATCCATCGGGTAGTAATACACAGTAACTGCTTTTATATATTCATTTCCAATTTTTTCTTTAATCTTGGAGTCTATTTCCATAGTTTGATTGAAAGTGCTATGACAAAGGTCGACAATGATCTCCTAACTACAAAATTCAATAGATTATTTTCTGTTCTCATTTTATAGAACCTGAAGAAGTTGACAACATTCTTGAAAGTCTTGTTTGGTTTCATGTTACTTTACTCACTGAGTTTTCTCCTACCTCTTTGACCATTGCTTTGCTCTAGCCTGCCCTTCAAATACTGGTTCTGCCATTGGCCACCGTTTTTCCTCATCCCACAAGTATCTCTTGGATGATCAAAACTACTCTTAAAAAGTTTCAACTTCTACTTATATCATAATATTTAATAAAATGCTAAAGGTGGATTAAAAGCAGAACATCAATTGATAGCTATCAATACTGGATGACTTAGACCAGGGGTTCTAAACCAGGGGTCTACAGACCATCAAGGGGTCCATGGAAAGAGTTCAGGAGGTCTGTGAGCTTGAATTGAAAAAAAAAATCAACTTATTATCTTTATTTTCTTGACCTCTACTGAAATCTAGCATTTCCTTCACTCATGAGTGTATGCGATAAATAAGTTACGGTAGTATTCATTTCACTGACTGGCAAAGGGGTGCGTGGAATAGAAAAGGTTAAGAATTCCGGACTTAGACCATCACACTTTCAGCCATTATAAATATTCTTGGAGCAATATTCTGTCTCTTGGTGTCCAATGCAAAACCAAGCTTAAAGAAATTTAAAGTGTAAAGAAATTTAAAAGGCAACATTTATTAGATCCCTACTTAAATGCTCACAGTAATTGTCAACTTGGGAAAATCACACCGTATTTTTAAAAAAGGACTCTATTCAAAGGTAGCTTCTGAGACTCTAAGATTAACTACAAATTTACTTTATATTGCAAGGAAAATACCTCAATGGGCAGAAATGGAAGAAATGATCTATTTACCAAAGATTCAGTTTTAGGTCTAACAGGCTTCTACTTTTTCTATATAACAGTAACGCCATTTTACTATTTGAATAAAAGGCAAAATATGAACCTTAAAATACCTTCCACATTCTGAATTTGTACTAGAAATTGAAGTTCTATATCCATAAAAATGAGCAAAACCCAGGGTAAACTGGAAATTTTCAGGTTGACAGTTGGATAAAATGAAATGTCTTTATCCTACAAGTTAATTTTGACACCTTTATTTTTCACCACTGAAAGCTGAGGATGGTAATTAAATGGTGGAATTGGGAAGGAAGAAACAAGGATAAATTATCATAATCAGATCGTTTCAAACCTAAGACTATTTGCAGTGCAAAACGAATGTGACACAGAAAGCAAGATAAAATCAATCAAGAAAATTTCCATAAGACAAGAAAATGCTCCATGATATCTAATTACTATCCATTTTCACAAACAATTGAAGGGTGGTGATGACACCTAAAATCATGTTACTCTCCTAAAATCTCCTAAAATCATGTTTACTGCAAACTACATCTTTTCATCCAGTATGATTCACCAGAACGCCACCACCCTAATAAGCAACAAGAATGCGATTTCCCGATGCTATTTATTTTAAATTCATTTTACATGTGAAATAGAAAGCTTTCATTTATCTCCTATGAAGCTTGTTAATTAAACCTCTCTCCACTGTGAAGGTGAATTAAAATACACGAACACAAAAAGCACCTACATATGCACAAATAATTGGCGCCAAGTCTGAAAATGCGTACTCTCAGGTGAATACAAAGTAAAGTTGGAAAATGACCAAATCTCAATCGCAATTCATCAACATCAATTAAAAACATGTTCAGATTCCGGTTTCCTAGGTGTTATTTACTTTTATTCAATAGATAAACTTATTATATCTAATTAACACAGGTTAAAACCCATTTGTAATGGTCTGGATTTTCATTGAGAATGTAGAAAAGAGAATTGAGAGTAAGCGCTTACTAGAAGATATAAGGATTGTAACAAAAATGTCTGCAATTAAGGTAAGCTGGGTCTTAAACTATTAATTGCTTGATTTAAAAAATAGCACTAGACACATTTTTGATGATTTGATGATTATCCTTTTTAAAAATATAAATATTTATATAGTTATAAATCTTCCTAGATATTTTTCAGCTTTATTCTTTTATCGAGGGAGCACAGAAAGTACTGTTTCTACAAATCTGGAAGCGAGGAGTATTGGTAAATCAAATGCAGGCATATTTTGGACCATCTCTCAATTAGGCATATATGCCCAAATCACTTAATGACAGAACTTTAAAGATGAAAGGAACATCTTCTCTAATTCTCTCGTGTTGTATAAGCCACTTTAGAGTCAGAAAAATATATCCTATATTACTATATTATGGAGAATAGAGAATAAGCAGATTAAGGAAAAAGTGTGAATATTTTAAATATTTCTTATTCAATTAACATGCCGATGGTATCTTTCTTATTACAATGATACCGTGGTATTGGCCTGTAGAAGGACCTCTTTCTTTGTTAGTGCTTAAAGACTCTGCATCTTAACCCTCCATTATCCACTTAGAGTAGGAAACATAGTAGGGCTTGAACTGCTTTTAAAATAAGCCTAGACTTCAGTAAGGCACAAGAAATTATCCCAGGAGGAATCTAGTAAGTGAGCCAGGAAGTTGGGATCTATCTTTTTAATGATTAGGCAGCCCACTGGAAGGGAGGTGAATGGAGCAGATAAGCATCAGCAGCCCTTGCAATTTAAAGATTACAGGACTCCTTGACTGGGTATATGAAGGCACATAAAAAGTCTTAATATATCAAGCATTTTAAGCAGAAAAAAAGTCTCAGCAATCACTGTTCCATACTTCCTCCATGTTTCAAATGGAAACAATGCTGCGTTTTTACTGGTGGAAGGCTGTTTTTCTGATTTCCTCCCAGTTCTAAGCTTCACTAACATGCCTGTTAAAGGTAGATCTTGTATCTCTGTCTGGACCAAGTTGATGTGTCTGTCTATCACCAACACTTCTTCTCTTCCACATCCTGGCAGAGTTCTCTGGGGTGCAAGTTAGGGTCTGATTCCTGTTTCCTCGACAACGGTCCCAAGGACCGTCCCGAGTGGGATGGATGTCATGCTTACTGAAAACAGGGAAGGGGAGGGGAGGAGAGGGAAAGAGGACGGGGCGGGGGAGAGTAAAGTAGAAGGGAAGGGGAGAGGGCAGGGTAAGAGAGGAAAGGAAAAAGGGGGGGCAGTGAGAGGGAAAAAGGAGGGCAAAGAGAACAAGAATATGAAAGGGAGTGACGGAAGGAGAAAGGTGGAAAGAGGGAACCAGAGGGAGAGAAAGCACTGCCAAGTATCTCAGTTTCCCACTGGCTAGATTAAATACCCTACAATGGGCTGGCTTGACAACAGGAATTTAGTAGCTGGGGGTTTCATAGGCTGGAAGGTTTGCTTTCTCGGGAGGCTGGTGTCTCTGGCCGGCTGGCAGTCTTTGGGGTTCTCTGGAGTTTTTGTATGGCCCCGCACATGGTGGCGTCTTTTCCTTTCTCTTTGGGTTTTGCTGACATCCAGCTTCTGGCTTCCCC
Source organism: Dasypus novemcinctus (assembly GCF_030445035.2). Taxonomy (NCBI): domain Eukaryota; kingdom Metazoa; phylum Chordata; class Mammalia; order Cingulata; family Dasypodidae; genus Dasypus; species Dasypus novemcinctus. The sequence continues at coordinate 28,549,023 of NC_080701.1, read as the reverse complement.
GCGGCTTCTCTTCCAGTGTCCACTTTCCTTTGCTCTAAGGACTTCGGCCACATTGGCTTCAGGTCACTCTTGTTTCGTTTGGACACATCTCACCTTATAAGACCGTCCAAGGACCCACTGACAAATGAGTTCACACCCACAGGCCCAGAGGTTGGCACCTGTGCGTGCCTCTTTTGGGAGATGCAAAGTCAATCCCTAACACCCAGGAACCTCAATGGCACACAGGGAAAAAGGTTTGTGTCACTTTTGAATGACTGTGTCAAAGCCACAAAGCACTGCAGCAGCTCCTCACGTGGGGACAAAAATTCTTTAGGAACAAGAAAACTACCTAGTTTGTTGGCTAGGCACTTAAATGGGAACGGTGTTTCGTCAAACAGAATCCTTCCGAGCACAGCCTAAGAGGCCAGGCATGCTTTCAGCTGCGATGTCTTTTTGTGAATTTATAGTTTTAAAAATTATGATTGTGTCTTAAATGTCCCTTACAAATGATCACATTTCTTTGACGGACTGGAACATTCTCCTGAATTACAACTAGCGAAAAGCTGGCTGTCATCATTATTCTCCCAAGGAAATGCTTGACTTCTGACGAGTGAACCTTTTTTTCCCTTTTAAGTTCCTTCCTTCCTCCCACCCTCCCTGAGAGAGGGTCCACATGGCCTTTGCAAAGAGTGACAGGGCACAGAGCCAGTATTATCATGAAAGGAAATAAAAATGCCCTGAGCACACAGGAAAGCAGGAAGGGCTGGAGGGGACCAGGCCAGAGATCAGCCGGCTCCTGGCGCGGTGGCACTTGGCACATCAACCTGGACTGCGTACCATCACCACGGTTTGTGGGGCCTCAGATCTTCAGTATCCTCCTACCTGGCGCAGGCTCACTCCTGATGCTACCCACACTTCAGACACTGCCAACATTCTCCTCCCAACCGGACCTTTAAAAACCCTTACAGGTAGCTGGGACAAATCTCTCTTCCAAGTGACCCAAGGAATGAAGAGAAGATTTTATATCAAGGACAGAGAGTTCCTAGAATATTGTAATAGCCAACTAAATTTTTAGATGATGAACTAATTGCTCATTTTTTAAAAGACATGGTAAAGGCAAACCCATGTTTGAATAGTAGTTTTTCTAGATCCTAGCAGTAAGACTTTAGAAGATTTGCAAGAGCCTGGTCTGGGGAATACAATAATCAATTGCCAAACTCTAAGTAATTCAACTGCCACGAACTAACCAGCCACCTACACCCATCACCTTCGCCATCCCATCAATCATCTGACACTTTATTTGAAGGGTAGCTTGGTTCAGTTCTGTCACAACCAGGCCTGTCACAAAAATGCCCTCATAAAGCTTACAAAAATACTTTCAGGAAAGAGACAGACACTGGCAGCGTTAGAAACAAAGCCCATGATAGAAAGTGAGAGAAAAACTTTTGAAGCTACGTGATCAGCAAGGGCTTATGTAAACACTAGGTTAACAGATGATTCACTCTCTGTTGACAAATGGATATGAAGAAAATATCTTAATATCAGAATGTCAACAATGATGGATCATCAGGCCAACCAGAATATAATCATTTTATCATCAATTCATACAATTTCGAATTTTAAAAGCAATTTAAAACTATGCCTGTAACATTAAAATGATAATATTAGGGGACGGATGTGGCTCAAGAGGTTGAGTGCCTGCTTGCCACACAGAAGGTCCCGGGTTTGGTCCCTAGTGCCTCCTAAAAAAAGCCGAAAAGAGAGACAAGCAAACAAACAAAAAAACCAACTCAGGGGAGCCCATGTGGCTCAGTGGTTGAGCGCCAGCTTCCCACATACAAGGTCAGGTCTGGGTTCAACCCCTGGCCCTGACACCTCAAAAAGAAAAGAAAAAAAAAAAAGAGAATATTAGCGTGCTCGGCCATGAACAGTTTATATACATTTCTTAGGCGTGAGCTGCCTGGGGTCGAGGCACTGCAGACTGGCGCCAACGAGGACAGGAGTGCATGAATTACTCTGCCGTAGGACGGACGCGGTCACGCTCATGTACACTTCCTGCTGTGATCGTTACTGGCACCTGGACCCTGGAACATTCTGACTGAGTACAAATTTAAATTGCCTTTCCTCTGGTGGAGTGACTCACAGGCTCTACACCTCAGAGACTTCTAGACACTGGAAATCAATTTTTCCACCCAACTGCATTCCATGTGCCCTGTTCCACCCCGCCCAATCTTCACCTATCTACTCAGTTTACAGCATGTTAGCGTTTAGTTTTTTCACGAGACGATGAGTAAGAGCTCCCTAACCATTTACTGCACGAGATTGGTCTTCTCATCTGCATCGTCCACCCAGGTTCTTTCAGGGGTTAGGCATCACGTTTATTTCTCTCCTAACTCCCACTATGATCTTGTGTAAATGGCTCTGATAGTGCTATCCTAATACTCTGTGGATTATGTTTTTGCTTGAAAATTAGAGGCAAACAAGACTAGATAACACTAATTGCTTGAGTCACCTCTGCTCCCTGAGACTAACAAACATTAAGTAACCAGGGGGCCAGAAAGGGAAATGAGGTGAATGGGGGGATTAGGACGACTGCGCATGACCTGGAAAAGCAAGACAATGTTAAAAACTGCCTTGGGGAAAGGAAGGAAAGCAAAGGGCTCATTTTACTTGAGAGAGAAATCAATCACTGGAAAGAAAAGCGATTTGTTAATAATGAGACAGACATTGGGGATCCAAGTTATTAGCAAAATGTCACAGGAGGGAGGGACACCGAAAAGCAGGGTAGGGGGAGGGAAAAGCAAAGTGTCACTACAAGTGGAGCTCTGAAAAGCAGTGGTATGCCTATTCCACTTTCTAATTCCTGTCTGAACCTTTTAAAACCAGGGAGCACTTCCACCATCTCCACAACATGCTCCTCTTCCTCTCTCTTTTCTTCCTGCTTCTGGTTCCTGCTCAGGCGCCTTACCTTTCTTGTCCTTTCAGGGCATGTATAAAGTATCTGTGTTTCACTGGTTCTACACTCCACCCTCTCCTCACTCTACAAACTCTGAGTGACGCCATCTACTGCCATGGTTTAAATTATCACTATCTTTTCATGATTCTCCTGATCTATAATTCCAGGCTCCCTCCTTGGCTGCAGAGCTGAATATCTAGTCCCCTACTAGTCATTTCCATTTGTCATGCCTCAGACACCTTGAATGAAACATCCCAAACTGAACTTTCCAGTTAGACCCCGTTTCTCCCTCCCCTCTGCTTCTATCCAGTTCAAACAAATTTGTTCTCTAGGTCTCCCAGTCTCATCTACTTCCAAACCATTCTCCATCCTGAAGCCAGCACCATCTTTCTGAGATATAAATCTGCGCATATCACTTCCCAGTTTGATAGGCAATGCTAGCACCACATTGCTTTAAGGTCAAGTTCCAACTCCTTAACATGCTTCGAGGCTCTTCATTCTGCCTTGGGCATGCTGTATGCTCCACTAAACTCACAGCTCCCTGAACGTGCCATGCTCTCACATCTAGGCATCTGTACAGGTCCCGCCCCATCTGAAGCCCCCATATGACTCCCTTCCATTTGTCTTTTAAGTGTAGGCTTTGACATCACTTTCTTCAAGGATCCTTCCACCATCTTCCCTTCTCGTCCAGTGCCCTTCTGAATATGCTCCTACAGTGCATTTCCCTCTTTGTAGCTTCTATTAAGTTGCGCTGAAATTTTTCTGTATTTGTTCATCTTTTCAGATGGAATATAGTGTCCTTTAGGGACTATATTTTGCTAACTACCGTATTTCTAGCATTCTGAAAAACCAAATAAGGGAAAACTGGCTAGGGCAGGGCAGGACAGGAGGGGTTGAACACTTTTTCTCAGTCATACATGAATCCCAGCAGTGTTACTACTGGCATTTGAAGAATACAAGAGGGAAAACTGGAGAGCGCAGGGGCATTCCGAGGGCACATGCTTCACCCAGCGGGTCCTGTGGGAAGGACAGTCTAGCATGAAGTCCAATGCCATGTAACTCCTTAGTGCATGTGGGTGTAGGAAAGGGCAGCAGTGAACCCAAACTTGAAAAGTTTGAAATTCCTTTGAGGAAAGAGAGCTGCTTTTTGTAGCACTGGGCAGTTTATAGCACGACCCCATTTCTTTCATTTTCATGATGCATTTATTGTTTGGAACATTTTAACTTTTCATCATTTTTCTATTGCTTGCCCCCTTATAGGAGGTATAATCCCAGTAGAAACACTGCTTACCATTCTTTGAACATGACACATTCACTCACATCTGTTGTTTTTATTCTCTTTGGGCCAAAATGCATTACCTTGCCTTGGCTGCCTGGCAGACTTCATGCTCGTCCTTCATGCATCAGTTTAAGGTATGCTAATTACTCAGGAAGCGTCTCTAACTTTTGCAGGCAGGTCTGGATGGGCCTCTTTGGTGTGCTTTTTTAATGCTCTACTCGTTTATTCCATTGTTTCTGCATGTTCAGTTTCACCGTTTCTTCCCCTATTTTGCAGGCCGATGTGGGAGGGCCTGTGTCTTAGGCATCTTTGGAAACCTAGCATTTGGCTTAGTACCTGACAGACGATGAACTCTAAACAAATACGCGAGGAGACGGTGGGAGGTGGTTATGTTCATCAGTAGAAAAAAAGTTCTTAATCTTAATCTCTCTCTGCGGGTGTGAAGCCATTATAAATAGGGTCTTTTGAGGATGGAATTTTTAGTTCAGGGGCCATCCTAATTAGGATGGCTCCTAATCCTATTTCTGCAGGCCTTAAAGAGAAGACCAGAGAGAGAAAAAGCTAGGGGAAGAGCCGGAAACGGGAAGTGAACCCGGGAGAAAGGAGAAGACGCCGCCATTGTGCACGGCCAAGTGAAGGAAAAGCCCCAGACCTGAAGATCCCGGGCCACCCGCCCCAGAGCTCCACAGTCTCCAGGGAAAAAGCACTGGACTTTGGACTTCTCCTAGCCTCAAAAGCATGACCCAGTACATTTCCATTGGTTAAGCCAACCCATTTCATGGAATCTGTGATTGCAGCCAGGAAACTAAGGCAGAGATCAACCTTCACCTGTAGAACTATCACCTTGCCATCACAAAACTGACTTCTTTCTAGCGTCTGCAGTCATGCGCTGACAGACGAGGGCTGTGGGATTAAGGATTCGTCAGCAGTGGGACACGGTCGGCCTCGGTTGGACGTACCCATTCCCAGTACTGGCCATCCAACACTATGATCCCAGGGATAATCCAATGAGTGAAAAGGCTAAGTCTACATGACTGCAGTTTCTGGTGGGCAGCTCAGATTCTCACAAGTCACTCTGAAGCCAAGTTCTGCACAGTAGCAGCCGCAGAAAGAACCACTGTTCACTTCACAGTGCTTGGCATTTTCAGATGTAGATGCCCAAAGGGTCTTCCTATTTGTATGCTCTATGTGCCATTTTGTTTTCGAATTTGACAAAAACAAAATTAATTATCACAGAAAGATAATTAAAGCCCGGGATAGATATAGCCAAATAAAGGCCCTGACCTGCTAAGATTAAGCGCCCACTGACTAATGAGCTCCTCTAGGATCTGTGTGGGGCTTCTGGGAATAGATATTGACTGATTACCGTGTTAAGATTCTCAAGCATTTAATCACATTCTTTCAGCCTCTCCCTTTAGAGAGAGCATTAATATAACAAGAAGGAGAGAGTAGGGATTGGTAACAAAACAAGGCTGCCCTTTTCTTGGTTTACTCTCATGCTCAAAAGATATTTTGCAGTCATGCTGGCATTTTTTATCGACTCAAATGAAATATCAACCTGATAGATAATTCACAGCTCTCCTTGACACCCTCCCACACAAATGTATAACTTCTTAGTGCCAGGCTTTTCTCTTTAAAAGAGGAATGCCGCCTAACTTTCTCCAAACATACATTTGCCATACCCTACAGGTACCATCAGTCGGGAGATGCAATCCAATTTTGGAGCCCTAATCTAAACTGATGTGATGCTTCAACATTTACAAAGGCATCAGTCCCTTGTCAATATTTAGCCCCTTCTCTTCTATATCAAGATGAGTCAAACTCATACCAATACCCTTCTCTGAGGGTGAGGAAAATGAGACAGGAAAAGCTGGTGACTTGGTAACAGAATCTCTCTTTGTGTCCACTGCTGTCAAACGTTGAATGCACAAGTGCTTTTCTCCTCCTTCCAGGCCCACCCTGGGATGGAGTGGGTGGAAACCCTGTGGTAAGGTATCCAAGGAAATGAAAGGCAGTGGCACCCTTCATAGAGATTTGAGAGAAAGAAAAAGTGAGCTAAGAGAATGGGATTTATGCTGGGGAAACAGCTGCAATATGTGAAATTTAATTTCCGAAGGCTGCTCCCTGCAGACACAAAACTAGGAGAAAGGACCCGTGTGGGCCGAACATGCACACACATGCTGCTTTGACTTACACAGTAGACTCTGGGCTGACTCCTGTGGGAGACAAAGACAACACAAGACAGCTGGCCGCCCAAGCGCTTCGCACAACTAATGTCCTAATAGCCACATCAGCATTCCTCTCCGTTACGCTCCTCAGAGCAATGGGCAAGTTTTAGCAGGTTGCCACAAATCATATTCTTTGTGATTTTTAGGTTTCGGCTAACTCCATATAGGTCTCTCGGCAAAGGTTATTTGCCCATGTTCGAAGCACTGGCCCAAGGTGAAACAGCTCCTGCCCTATATTCCTTACCCAATCTATTCCAAACAGGTCTGTGTTAGATAGGGTACTTCCCGATCTAGACAACTGAAAAAAGTACAAATCAATCACAAAAAAGAATCATAAAAATGTTCATTATAAAGTTGCTCTGGTTATATTTTGATAAAGGATATTGAGAGAGCAGTCAAAGTTCTTTTAATAATGATCTCCTTGGACACTTAATGCATAGGATATTATTATAACATTTTGGCAGGCTTGAAATGAAATTAAACATCAATTTATTTTTCTTCCCAATGGCGACATACATTCCAAAGCAGTTTGTTATCTCAGCAGGGGCAAGTCCAGGTGCCCGCACACAGGAGTTGCTATCTGATCAAATACTTGAGATATGATATCAAGGGGAAGCACAAATATGGAAAGGCAGCTGTGGAAAGCACCCAAAGTCTGTAAGTTGATCTGCTTTGTGGACTGAATTAAAAAAAAAAAAAAAAAAAAACTTAAAATGAATGATACCCTTTACCCATATAGCAATCATTCAAATGCAGTGAGAAGAGGCTGTGGTGAGACAGATATTGTCACCCACTGCTGCAGGGATTGTAAATTCAAAAATATGTTTCAGGAACTTTAAGTGGCTCCCACCCTGTAAACCTATGAGATTCCCAGGAATCCATCTTAAGGAAATGTGTAATATGTGCACAAATACATAAGTGCCATTATTCATAACTGAAAAACTTTAAAGAGGATACATATAAAAGGGGGGAAAGATTAAATTATAGTAAATCTATTTAATATGAATATTTTACAGGAATTTAAAAATGAATGCTTTTATAAATCCTATTAGGCAACAGGGTAGGAAAAAGTCATAATAATATACCAGTGACAATTTCACTGTTGTCAGATACCAGATCATCTGTGGAAAAAAAAAATGCTTTTGACAAATTTCAGTAACATGATCAAGTTTTCATGATAATAAGCGGAGTGAAGAAAATAAGATGTCCAAAGTATTTTACAGGGGGAGCAGGTGTGGCTCCGAGGTTGAGTGCCTGCTTTCCATACACAAGGTCGGGTTCAAGTCCCGGTACCTTGAGGACTGTTGGGGGGAAAAAAACAACCAGAAACCAATGAGGAATAAATGTTTTAAAAATTATATGATTTCAAATATATTAAAAATCATTTCCTACCCATCACACTGAGGGCAGTATTAATCCTGCCCTGCCTCCCATCAGCCAGGTTCCATGCCCTTCCTTCAGCACGTTGGCTGGACACCTGCTGGGCTTGGGAAAGTGCTGTACCTCTCCTTCCAGGCGCACACACCTTTTCTATCTATCCACAGGGAGCCAAGGGGCAGAAGCTCCCAGGACTACCCTTCAAAGCATCAGAACTGTGTCCCTAACAAATTTCCAGGTTGCAGTATGGGAAGAAATTACCCTTACGGAGATAATGTGGAATAAATTTGCCTTGTTAAGTACAAATGCTTCAAACAAATCTTCAGGTTGCAGTAGGGGAAGAAATTACCCTAACAGAGGTAATCTGGAATAAATTTGCATTGCTAAGTACAAATGCTTCAGGATTTGAATGGAACACATGTGTCCAGGTGTCTAAAGAAGACAACCAAATAATAATACCTAAATGAAGGCTACAGCTAATCTTCAGTATAAACATCCACTGAAAAGACACTGCCACACATTTGTACCTGCAGACTATATGAGTCTAACTTAGCAAATTAAGTCCATGAGAAGTATTGAATCTAATCTGCCCATCTATTTCTCTGATCGTATACACATATATCCAAACAATTTTTTTCACTGAAAAAAAAAACCTAAAAGAGAATTAAACACCAACAAAGCAGTCGTTTAGGTGTTTGATGTGGCCTCTTTGTATATGAATATTTCCTTGGGTGCCTTGCTTATTTATCATATCAGAAAGTTTTGTGGGCTTATTTATTCATTCATTTTTACCTTTTGCAAGTAAAGAACTGTTCCCTTCAGCACAGCATAAAAGGTTTTCCATCCTCGCTTTCCTCTTGGAGCTAGAAAAGAGAAAAATAAGGAAAATTTTGTTTGACAGAAATTAGCATTTTAGAAAGAGAATCTGAATAATCAACATGGTGATTATGTTGCAAGGTTCCTGGTTTCTCACTTACCCAAAGAACAAAAAATTAAAACTAAAATTTCCTTGAGTCTTAGTGTGTGCCGGGCATTGTCTAAAAATGCTTTCCATGTGTTATCTCATTTAATCACAATATTCCTGATGATTACTACCCCTTATTTACCAAACTGAAGCACAAAGAAATTTAAAAATCTGCTCATGGCCAACACACAGAGCTGGGATTTGGACCCAGGTGGTATATGGCTCTAGATTCTGCTCTCTAATAGAGATGATACTACAACTGGGAAAGCAAAAGAAGGATATTGGAAAGACACATTAATCAAAGAAAAAGCTTAAAAGGCCAGAGCCTTTCTGGCTTCATCAAAGGTTTCTAGGAATCATAAAAAGTCTCAGAGTAAGAAAGGATTTCATAATAGTAAATTGAAAAAGCCACACTCAGCATTTCCTCCATAGCCCCTCTCAACTGGATTATAACTGTAATTATTATTCCTCTCATGGCAAACTGCACACCTCTGCTACTGATCTTGTGGCACTGGCATGTAATTTATTTGCCTAGATGGCTCTTTCGCTGGAGTGAATTACCTGAGGACAAATATCCTTGATCTTAATACTTCACAGAACCTAGTAAGGTGCTAGGCAGATGTGATGTCAGGCATTCTCACAAAAATTCTCTGAATGAATTGATTCTTTCACAAGTCTTCCTATTCCTTTTATTTACTTTTTTAATGTATAATATATAATTTCTCTATTCACTTACATAAACTCCGAAAGACTGTCCTAGAGCAAAAGCACAGATTAGCAAAACAGTTGACAATTTGCTCTTAATCTGAATACATTTAAAGTCTGTAATTGAAGACACAAGGATTCCTAGGTTTGCTCAACTATGTGAATAGCCACCCTATGGGACTCAGGGGTTCCTGCCAACACCATACAGAGATCTCCACCTGGCAAAAAAGGACTCGAGACATCTGCTCGGCCGCTTTCCAGGGGAAATTAAAACCAAACCAAACCAAACCAAACCAAACCATCCCTTCTGTCTCCATCAGATGAGGCTTAAAAGTGAGTACTCCAAAATAAACAACCGAAAAAAAGTACACAATCATCTCCTTTATAAAGAAAAAAAAAAAGTGGCTAATATAAAAAGAGAACTATATATAAAACATATAACAGATGCTCCTGCATTGTTCAATAGATGTCAAATTCTGCTACCTTCTGCATGAGAACAGGGCTTACAGGAAGGGGGGCACAGGCTGAAGGGAGTTGTTGCAGAGATGGATCAGAAGCAGCACGGTTGTGCGGGGAGGCAGGCCACACTAGAAAGCAGAGCAGCTCGCTCCTAATCCCTTCTGGACCTCCGCTTGTCTTAAACCTGTCCTTCACCTGCCAGCTCCTACCTGGGTAGCCTCTGAGAAGTCACTCAGCCACTCAGGACTTCAGTGTGAATGATTCACTGGACTTAAGACAAAACTCCCTAAGGCTGGAAGGGAGCTTGGAGAACGTCCTCTTGCTTTTTTCAGGAGTGATGAGGTCTTAGTGGTGAATGGCTTTCTTCAGTCTTCAACTCATTTAATGGTATCTTGAGAATCTCCCGTTGAAGATCTACTTTTCAAGGTTCCCATTACTATGAATTCATGGAGATGTTCACAAAAACTTTTAACATCTCTTTCTCATTATCACACTCTCCAAATGAAATGTGATCTTAAAAAGCCACCCATCAGCGACTAACACTGTCAGCAGCATTAAGTCTCTACTGTACTTTCTTATCTCCCGCAGAAGTGTAAAACTTCATCTTATAATTTAATTGCTTAAGCCTTGAATGAAATGAACTTCCAACAAGATAACTTAGAAGGAAATGTAAAATAGTATCTAGCCAGTGTGCTGGAAAAGCTTGCTCTAATTGCTTTTACAAACATGACTGCCTTTAACCCATTCAACAAAGCCAAGAGTAAAGTACTATTATTATTTACAATTTACAGATGGGACAGGGTGACCTTAAACAAGTGGACTTCAGGGTAGAAAGGGACCATCATGGACTAGAGTGGACTGGGAAGGCTCTCTAGGGGCAGACTCAACTGCTCTGATCTTCAAACCACACGCACAGAGCGGCTGGGACTGCTGCACCCTGGGGAGTCTCAATGGGCTAGACACCCATGAACAAAGACCACGGTTCCTCATGATGACGACAGCAGAAGGAGTTAAAATGGATTTCACAGTATACGTGTGATCAAGTACATGAGCTTGCGGAAAGAGTGTATTTTCATAATGGACATGATTGGAGGAATGAATGAAAAACTTATTGATTAGAAACCCAACTTGAAAGGCTTTCATTCCAAGGGTAGTGGGGAGTTTGGAAGGTAGAAGAAGTGTTTTAACAAGTATTTGGGTTTCTACTGTGAGAATGTGTTTATTGAACTTGATCCACAAAAATTATTTATGCACTAGATGCTGCTTCCATGGTATGTTTTAAAATGTATACTTAAAGTACAAAGAAAACCAATAGCTTTACCTTTTCTTGAAAACAAGGACTTTGGAGTGCTTTAATTACCTGTCTCCAACCTTACATGACATAGGTAACTATTGTTTTAGCTCTTTTTAAATACTTCTGAAATAGACATCATTTTGCTCTAAACTGTTACATTTTCATTTATCCTCATGTGTACCCTTCACTTACTATCGCCCTTTAGTCATCACTTCTTCATCCTGTACCTCAGGTTGTTCTTCAGTGGTCATTTTCAACTACTTTTTAAAAATATATATAACATACATTTTTACTGAAAAAAAACTTAGATTATATAAATGTTACATAAAAAATACGGGGGATTCCCATATGCCCCACTCCTTACCCCTCCCACATTTTCCCACCTTAACAACATCCTTCACTAGTGTGGTACATTTGTTACAATGGATGAACACATTTTGGAGCACTGCCACTAAGCATGGATTATAGTTTATACTGTAGTTTTACACTCTCTCCTGCACAATTTTCTAAGTTATGAGAAGATATATAATGGCCTATATCTGTCATTGCAATGTCATTCAGGACAATTCCCAAGACCCAAAAATGCCCCCATATTACAACCATTTTTCCCTGAACCTCCCCTTAGAACCTCCAATTTCAAAAGCAAAGGTTCGTAAGGACAGTCATCATCATCACTATTAAGGGCTCATCCATGGTCCTTCCTCCTTCACAAGTCACTGACCTTGTACCAGAGGGATTCCTGCTGTTCCACTAGAGGATGTGGCAGAGCTCCCCAGGAAGGGAACTCCATATTCTTTTGATTATTGTGTGGCTCTCCACCCACTGTGACAATGCCCCACGAACACTTGGACACATTCATGCGCCTTATAAGTATGCCCCAGCTGAACCTCCTCCCATGCATCCCCCATCTCTGACACCTCATGCCAATGATCCATCCCTGCTGCAGTTGTAACCCCTCTGTGATGCAAAACTTCAAAACGGAAGCCAACGAAATCACTGAATACAATTAATAGGAAAATAAAATAATAATGATAGTTTAAAAAAAAACAAAATACAAAAAAAATTTTAAATTGAAATAGAAAATTAAAAAAAATTGGACACTCTATCTTTCATCATTGTAAGATCTGTTGCCTTGTATGGACTGACATTTTCTTCCACTTACTCCCCCAGTTTCTTAATTTTTTCATTTTGTCTTCAAAGAAGATTTATGTTACAGAAAAGTCAAGTACAGAATATAGGTGATTCCCATATATACAACATCCTCCCCTTTTAATACCATTTTACTTGTGGATGGTACATTTGTTACAATTGATGTAGAAATACTGAATCATTGCTATTAACCATGGTCAATAATTTATATTATGGTTTGCATTTTGGACTGTACACTTCCATAGATTCTGATGAAATTTAACATGGTCTGTATCCATCATTGCAAGATCATGTGGAACAATCACATCACCCCCAAAATGCCCCACAGTCCACAGTAAATCCTTTTCTATTTTTTTTTAATTAAGTGGCTTTTTCATTAAAATTTCTACGTTGATCATTACTTTTTCTTGGCACTCTTTAGATATCTCATTAGCTTTGGCTCCCATTGTTGGGATGTCTACCCTGAGTCTAAATGTAGGTCTAAATATGGGCTTCTTTTCATTTATCCAGCCTGGTATTATCCTTGGGCTTCCCGAGTATCATTTCCAAAAACGTGTAGCTATTGTGTTTTTTAAATATTGTCTGTCCTCCACTGTCAACACTATTGTCATCTTCTGGTACCGCATTCGGATTTCTCACTGCATTCCATGCCTGTGTCAACCTATCTTTTATCTTCTCCATCTCTTTGTCCCTCTGTGCCAAATGCTATATAATTTTATCTCCAGGATTCCTTGACAACCCAGATCCAAAGACACCCTGAGGGTTTGGCAGCTCCAGAGTTAGCTTACCTCCCTTAGATTTGTACTCATGCTTTATTCCTGGTTTCACTGTATTTCCCTTTCATATTTTCCCTTCCTAAGGAGAAGCTTTATTCGAAAGGATTGTTGCAAGGGGAGGGAAGAGGGATCTTGCAATTTAGCAAGCGGCTCTTCTTTAATTTTTACAAGCTCATCCATTCATTTAAAAGATGTGTAAAAATATTTTATCATTTTTAGATATTGCCAAAAATAGATTCTATAGCTCTTATTTTTTATTTTTTTAAAATTATTTATTTTTTAAAATTACATAAAAAAAATATGAGGTCCCATTCAACCCCACCACCACCACCCCCCACTCCCCCCACAGCAACACTCTCTCCCATCCTCGTGACACATCCATTGCACCTGGTAAGTACATCTCTGAGCATCACTGCACCCCATAGTCAATGGTCCACATCATAGCGCACACTCTCCCACGTTCCACTCTTATTTTTTAAAAGAATTTATTCACAAGCTTTGTAATTTAGGAAGAATTCATTTGGAGAAGGTACAGGAGATGCTGGGGGAAGGGACAGGGAAAGAAAACTAGAACCAGGGAAACCAGGAAAGAGGCTATTACAATAGCCCAGATGAGGGAGAACTTCAGAACAAGGACAGATAGAGGCACACAATAAAGTACAATCAAGATGTGGAAGGAAAAAGGAAGGCACTGAGCACCCACCCTCCAGGGCTCTGGGTGCTGGGCTTGCACTGTTCATGCAAGTTCTTATTTAAACCACACAGCCCTTTTGGATAGGTACTATCACCTCTATTTCACAAAGTCTCCATTATTCACTACATTTGCAGTTCAGAGGGATAGTGCTCCGCTGCTGAGATGGCTACGCCTCTAAGGATCTCAAAGCTACTGCGTGGGGCAATTCAGATGAGCACACAGGCTCTAAAGTTATGTCAAGTAGGGACTCTCCAGGTGATAATCCTTTGCCATGGGCACTTGCTATCCTGTGAGGTAAGGAGAAGAAAAGGACAGAGGGATAGAGAAAGGAGAAGAGGAGACAGGAAGCGAATGCAAGGCAGGTGCTTTCTCTAATCTCACATAACCCCAGGACCTGCAAAGGCAACCTTTGGTTATGGCTACAGATTTCAGAATTGAGGCTCAATCCCTAGGTCTGCCCTGTGAGGTGTTACTAGCCCAACATTTCTAATAATAATAATAGCAATAGTAATTACAGTAATAATAATAGAAGTAGTTAAGATTTACTGAGCACATACTGTTTCCAGCACTGTTCCAAGACCTGGTGTGTATTAAATACTCAAGCACTTCAACTCTATGGGGGGAAAAAGGGGTGCTGCTTTTATAATCGTCACATTATGTACATGGGAGAATGAGACCACACTTGACCTATAGCACTTGTTTTCTCACAGCATTGGCCACTTTTACTCTGGTTTATATGTAGGGGAAGAGCAGTTAAAGCAGGCTCAGGATCCAACCCCTTAGATAACTCTGAGATATAGGAATGATACTCAAAATATTTAAGAGCTGATTCAGCAGGGGTCCTGACCTACCAGAAAAATAAAACCAGCCCCCTCCCAAGGGACACTGCAGGAAACAGTCTATACAACTGTACCACACGTGGCTGCTTCCTACCCACTGCAGGTTAAAATAAATGAACAAAGTCAGCGAGCCTCCGTGACTGTTATTCTGCATTAAATATTATCTAAAGACTCTTTTCCCCAGGAATGAAAATGAATTCTACCTTCAGGCTTAAGCACACATATATACTCTCTCTCTATATATATATATTATATGTATATATATATTTATGTTTTTTGCAAAAGGAAGAAAAATTGGTGATTGCTCTAAAGATGGAAGATATTGGAACTATTATTAAATCTTCACTCTTACAACCAGTTCTTATTATTGTCCCACCTTTATGATACAATTAAATTATATCTCCCTAAAAGTTTTGCTTAAATCATAATCTCTAGACCCTCAGAATGTGACCTTACTTGGAAATAACGCTGTTAGAGACGGAATTTGGCTAATTAAAATGAGATCACCCTGGCATAGAGGGGACTTTTAATCCAATAGGCCTGGTGTCCTTGTAAGAGGAGGAAATTGACGACAGGCAGAGGGAAGAGTGCCAGGGACTGCCACAAGCCACGGCCAGAAGCCAGGAGGGGGGCATGGAACTGATGCTCTCCTGCAGCTCTTAAGGGGAACGTGGTCCTGCTGACACTTTGTCTTCAGACTTGCAGTCTCCAAAACTGTGAAACCATCAACTTCTGCAGATTTAGGCCACCGGGTTTGAGGCACTTCATTATAGCAGCCTTAGGCAACTAAGACACTTTATTACACATGTGAGGATAGCTTCTTGAAAAAATTATAAAGCACAAAGAACAGATTTTGGCTTCAATTATTACCACTGATCGTTGTAAAATAAACGCATATCTGGGAATGAAAGGGCCGACTGTCTCACTGCTTTCATAAAGGGGAAGATGTAAAAAATTCTGTTGTCTTGCTTGTTTCATAAAGGTGAAGATATAAACTATTCCTCAACAATAAAATATCCAGTAAAGAGTAAATACATGCCATAAACTAAGATTATTTTTCAGTCCACCATGCAAAAGTTTTTATTTACATGCTATACTATCCACCTTTAAATTTTCTCTACAAAACTGGGAACAGTTCTGTTTAAATTTTTTGTATTTATTCACAGGGCAGAGAACTTTCTCCTATATCAATATCTCGAACCTGCCTTTGGCCACTCCTCACTCTCTGGGTTCTCTGACTCTGATCATCTACTTTTTCCTCTTCTGCATGTTTAACATCAGAAAGACATAGTAGAGATTACGCAATAAATGTACCTTGAGTATTGGGGGAAAAAAGTGCCGTAGTATGCACAGTGCTTATTATTTCTTTTAACAAACAAATCTTTCCTGTCTGTCGGCTTGAAATCATCTTCCACCGCCCCATGTAAAAATCACAAAAAATACCTTACTTTCCCCTAAAGAGTAGAGAAGGTCTGTAAAGCATATCTCCTGGGGAATATCTAATGAGAAAGAATTCTTGAGCCATGGCCTCAAGGGAAATTTAGGGAACTGTGGGGATGTGTTAGTTCTGTGCAACACATCTTCAATTTCCTTATGTTAATGGAGAAAGATATTTAAAATATAATGCCAGTCCAATGAGGGCATTCCAAAATAAGTCCAATGTCTTGCTGAACTCGGAAGCAAAGATGTGCTCAGCCAAAGTTCCCCTGTGCTAGTATAATTAGGGCACATCTATATTAGATCTGCAAAAGACATTTTTGAAGTTGCTTAAAAAGTAATGATATCTGAACACTGGGCAAAAATTCTTAAAGTATCTATCCTGTAGGGTGAAGAGATATGTTACTGTGTTTAGAAGTATACTCTTAATTTCTACATTACCCAGGTAGTTGCAGATACATCTCAGATGGGGTGGGGAGTGAGGTTTTCTTTTCTACTGGTTTGCAAAAGAATTTAATAAATTCAGAGATGACAGAGTCACAGATTATAAAGTGGAGCTAAGTAGTTTTTGTATAGTTATCCTTCACTGTCACAACGTCACAGACCCCACTGTAAAAAGTACTAGGAAATCTTCATGCATACAGCAGTTCAGGCATGTTGAGATGACTGCCTGGAGCAACCAATGTTGTGCTTAACAGACGTGACCAATGGGTTGGCTTTTACGATGGGGATTTATTGCCTGCAAGCTTACGGTCCTGAGGCTTTGAAGTGTCCAAATCAACGCCATTGGGTGATGCTCTCTCCCTGAAACTGACCCAAGGAGGCAGCTGCTAGTCTTTCCCTTCTCTTCCAGGTTGCGTTGCTTGCAGCTTCTTGCTCTTGTGGCTCTGTGTTCTTGTGGCTTTTTCTCTGTGTCTCTCTCTGTGTTCATCCCCTTTATAAAGGTCTCCAGCAAGAGGAGTAAGACCCACCCTGGGTCACGCCCTACTAAAGTAACCTCATCCAAAGAAGATCCCACCTACAACAGGCTTACACCCACAGGAATGGATTAGCTCCAAGGAAATGACTTTCGGAGGACCACGCAGCTCTAAACTGCCATAATTTCTAAATCATTTATCCTTTACACATTTTGGGCAATTTACACCTTAAAAAAATAAGTAAATCCCAATATTTCTCTTTAAGATGAAGAACTATTAAATGTCGTCAACGCTTTTATAAAAGGAAAAACTAGGGCAGCCTTAAAGGAACCAGAAGGACACCTGTATCTATTGTTTTCCCCAGGAAAATATTTCCTTCCTTTATATAAGAATAGTTTTATATTACTGATAGAGATTAGAATATGGAACAAAAGAGAGGAAGAAAGCATATCCTATCCAAAGTGTATCCTGGAGGGCTGATATTTACTCTTCATATGGACTGTTCCTTTATTTGGCCTTCAAAATGCTTACCATAAACCCGCCCTCCTGGAATGGTAGGAAGTGCCCTGGACTGGGAGCTAGGAAACGTGGATTTATTCACACTCAGTTTGCTGACAGGTTTCTCTGATTTTAGACGATGTTTCCTGGCCTCTTTGGTTACAAATCTATAAAAAGAAGATGCTACACCCTACCATAATTACTTTACAAGGTTCTTTAGTTATTCGAGGCATACACAAGAGATTATTAGGGTATAGTCCTCTCCCTAATGAGGCCTCGTATAGAGGAAGTCACATTAACGACACGTAATACAGTGTGATCAGTGCTGCACTAGCTGTATAAACCAAATGGCAGCATGGCACTAACCTAAGGGTCACAGTGAGGTTTCTAGGTGGTAACCAGGGAGGAAAGCGATTAATCCTGCTAATGGGCAGGATTTACAAGTTGGAAAAGACTCTCAATGAGGATTTAGTCTTAAGCAGGACTTGGAAGGGGGAAAAATACGAGTATTTTTTTCTTTTTTCTTTTTTAATTTGAAATACTTTCAAGCTGACAGGAAAGTGACAAAATAATACAAACCCCGCACAGAGAATGCCAACACACTTCCAGCCCTCTCCTCGGATACCCAGACTCAACAACTTCAACATTTTGCTGCATTTGCCGTATCATTTTATCTATCCGTCCATCTATCAATGTATTTATGGATCCATTTCCTGAACCCTTGAGTATAGGCTGTCTCCATCATGCTTCTTGAACACTTGATACTGCCACGTACCTTCCCTGAGACAATGAGGCTCACTTATGAAACCACTTTAAGTGCAGTTACCAAGGTCAAGAAATGGAACATTGAGAAAAAGCTTACAGTTCTTATTCCAATTTTTTCATGTGTCCCAATAATGTCCCTTTGAGCCTTTTCTTCTCCCTTGTTAGACCACATCCAGGGTCACATTTTGCCTTTAATTGTTATTGTCTTTTTAGTTGCTCTTTCTTTTTTAAATGGTGGGAACCATATACACAACATAAACTTTCCCATCTCAGCCACTCCCAAGCATTCCATTCAATGTAATTAAACACATCCACAATATTGCAGTACTTCCACTACCTTCCATTACTAAAACTTTCCCATCTCCCCAAACAGAAATCCTATACCCATTATGCATAACGCCCTATTCCCCTGCTCCTGCCCCTGGTAACCTGTTCTCTACTTACCATCTCTATGAGTCTAGAAAGTCTCTTGTATTTTCTTTGTAGTTACCATGGAGCTTAAGTGTCACATCCTAAATCTATAACAACCTTGTTCTGATACTAACTTAATGTCAATGCTATATGCAAACTGTGATCCTATATCCCTCCATCCCCCCACCTCTATGTACTTCATCATGGATTACATGTTGATATACATGAGTCCAAAACTACTGATTTATCATTACATTTTATGCACTTGCTTTTTTGGTCCCATGGGAAGTAAAAAACAGAGTTACAAATCAAAAACACAACAGTACTGGCATTCATATTTGCCTATATCTTTACCCTTATTGGAGAGCTTTATTTCTTCATATGGCTTCAGTCTATTGTCTGTTGTCTTTTCCTTTCAGCCTGCAGGGTTCCCTTCAGTAGCTCTTGTAGGACTTGCCTAGTGGCGAACTCCCTCAGCTTTTTTTGAGGAATGTAAAAGACTCCCTCATTTCTGAAAGATAGTTTGCCTGGATATAGAATTCTTGGGTGGTGATTTTTGCTTTCAACACTTTACATATATCATCCCATTGTGCTCTTGCTTCCATGGTTTATGATGAGAAATTGGCACCTAACTTTTATTGAGGATCCCTTGTACATGACTTGTTGCTTCTTACTACCAGCTTTTAGAATTCTAACTTTGGCATTCAACAGTTTATAATATTCTGTGGCATATGTCTACTTGGGTATGCCCTGTTTGGAGTTCGTTGAACATCTTGCATATGTATATTCATGTTTCCCATTTAATTTGGGAAGATTCTAACTATTATTGCTTAGACTATTCTCTCTTCTTCTGAGACTTCCACAAAGCATATATTGGTATACTTGATGGTGCCCCCCTGTTTCCTCAGACTGTTCATTTTTCTTCATTCTTTCTGCTCCTAAACCAGAAAGATGTCTACTGTCTTATCATCAAGCTCTTTGATTCTTTCTTCTGCCAGGTCCCTGTGGAACCCCTCTAGGGAATTTTATATTTCTGTTACTATGGCCTTTACCTCTGTTTGGTTCTTTTTCATAGTTTCTATCACTACTGACATTCTTGTTGTGTTCATCTATCATTTTCCTGATTTCTTTTAGTTCTTTGTCCATATTTTCCTTTAGCATTTTCATCATATTTAGGACCATTTTTAAAAGTCTTTGGTTTGTACCAGGGCTGCTCCTCCTCATTGATTTTTTCTAATGCTTTAATCTTCTTTTTTGTCTCGGCCCTCACTTCCTGTTCTTTGCTTGTTTTGTTATCTTTTGATGAAACCTGGGCATTTTAATACTTTAAGGTATTATCACTGGAATTTGCAGCTTCTGTTCCTTAAGCGTCTATCAAGTTAGCATTATGACTGAGTTTACTTGATTTTCAGGAACAAAAAAATAAAAAAAGAAGGAAAAACAGAAAAGATCTTTCTCAGTCTTTGTAGATGGACCTGTGTAATAGCTCCAGTCCAAAGCACAGGGGCCTTCCTGACCTCCGCTTGGGCTTGTACATATGGCCTTAGGAATTCCTCTGCTGATAGCTTTCTGAAAGGCCTCTCCTCCCTAGGAAATTTTCCTCACAGCCCCAGGCACTGCACTGTTTGCCGGAGAGCCAGCAATCCCTTGCTCCAGGCAAGACGTGAGGGCTGGTTCTGGGAGCTGCCTTCTACACTTTAGGCAAGTTCTACAAAGGCAAATCCCTTCAGGTCACCAGCAGGCAGAATGGGGTAGACCTACGAGTTTCCCCATATGTGCACTAGGGTTACTTGGCTCCCTCTGGAACGGGGACCAGGGTTCTGCACAGGGAGAACGGGCCACCTCTGTGCCGAGCCTAGGAGGGATAGGGGGATGCCAGCCAGGGCGCCAGGACAGTCTACTGTTTTTAAGTAACCTTTTTCTTGATTTGGTGCTTGCCGTGTTACTTCAGTTCTCAAACTGTTTTCTGAGCCCCGAGAAAGACGTTTCTGCTAGTTCTTGCTGGTTATTCAAAGCTTCTGTGGGAGAAGAGAACCCTGAAGCACTTTACTCTGCCATCGTAAATGGGTACTTTCTAAAGGCTATTTCAGAAGATTTTCTTTTGACCGTCACCTTCTTTATAATATATGGGGCTAAGACAATCAAAATACGGGTTCCAATTATTGGAGTCTCAAACATTGCGATTACTATAGCACCCTTTATCAGTGACACCTTTGGACAAAAGACAATATAGTATTTTGGTCCTTTCTATACACTTTGGGATCAGAGAGCCTAGTTTCAAATCCTGGCTTCATCTGAGTGACCTTGGGCAAGTCACTTAGCCTTTTAATTCCTTCCTCTGAAAAATGAGAATAATGCAGTACCTACCTCCTAGGGTTATTCAGGAAATTGAGTTAATATATGTGATGCCTTCAGAAGTGTGTCTGTGTTTTAAAGGATACTGTCTGCTAAAAGTTAATGCACCTAATTCCCATGCTGAAACACAAATACATTTTTTTATACTTCATTCATGTATTCAGAACTGTTTTTCAAAGTAGGTATTTTGAGAATAAGAAATCCACCTACATTATTAATGGATTTTTAACAGAAAAAGGATACTCAGCACATAACATTCACCCTTAATTTAACTGGGGAAGGGGTGGACTGCCGCACATTTATTAACAGTATTTATTTTTTCCTTTTAGTCCTAGGCCTTGGCGATACCAAACACAAACCCAAACAATAAAAGTAAACAATGCAAGAAGGGACAAAAGCTGACGGAGAAATTTTTACCCTAGTGAAAAGGTACAAAGATGTCCAAATCTAACTCACAAAAACTTTCCCCACTCTAGTGGGAGATGGTTTCACTGGTAGCCATTACGAGAATTATGGGAAGAATTTCAATGGCTTGTGCTGAGGTAAGAAAAAAGAGCAAAGAATAATAAAGACATTTATATTTAGTTAAGGGTTATAGGAAATGTATGAAAGCAACAATAAACACAAAGATG
This sequence comes from Dasypus novemcinctus, assembly GCF_030445035.2. Lineage (NCBI taxonomy): Eukaryota > Metazoa > Chordata > Mammalia > Cingulata > Dasypodidae > Dasypus > Dasypus novemcinctus. The sequence goes on along the minus strand of NC_080701.1, from coordinate 28,527,309 downwards.
ACTGAATATATAACTTTTTTTTTCAGGAAAATCACAAACAACAGTTATTATATACATTAAAAAAAGATCTTGACAAATGAACTACAGCCTCACATTCTCCCTGGCTAGAATGCACTTCTACAATATGCCATTGACTTCCCCCTCACTTCAATTAGAGGTTGGTTTCTGTTCCAATGCACCTCCTGCAGGAAATCTTTTCTATTCACTCTATGCAATAGAGCACCTGCCCCCACCACACTCCCTGACCACCTGCTTCCTTTTATCTCTCCTACATTTGGCTTTATTTTTCTTTGGATCCTTTATTCTCTAGTTCCTCCCATAGAACGTAATCTCCAAATATTTTGGTTTGCTGCTGTGTTCATAGAGAAAATTACAAGTACCCAAAAAATGATCTTAAAAAAAAAAAAAAAATCAGATGCCCTAAATATACATACATGGAGATGATATAACTCAACAACCATTGAGAATTAAAAAAAAGTTTTCTCTATCAATTAGGTATAACACGTTAGAACACTCAGATTGCTTAAAGAGAAAAGGGGAGGCGGGGTAACAGATTATTCTAATAAGAATGTGTTGGTTATGAAAATAATATATTAGTAATTGCCCAGGCTTACAAGGAACAAATATAGCTTGACAAAATTACCAGAGGTTTTCAGGGGCTAATTTAAGAATGAATATCTGCCTGGACGGTGTTTTAGTTTCCTAGGTGCTAAAACAAATACCGTACAATAGATTGGATTAAGCAACATGAATGGCTCATGGTTTTGAGACCGGCAGAAGTCCAAAATCAAGTCACCAGTAAAGCAACGCTCTCTCCCTGAAGACTGATTGTCTAGGGCTGGCTACGGCAATCCTTGGCCCTTGGCTTTCCTGACGTATGGCAATGCACATGGCGGTGCCTTCTCCTTTCTCTTCTGGGTCCCATTGACTTCCAGCTCCTTACTTCCTGCGGCTTCTCTCTCTGTGTCTAACTTCCTTTGCTTATAAAGACACCAGCCCTACTGGGTTGAGGCCCACCCTCCTTCAGTTTGGGGTCCCCTTAACTAATACCATCTCCGTAGATCCTCTTCACAGATGGGTCCACACCCATAGGACCAGGGGTGGGGGCCTTTTGTGGAGGACATGATTCAATCCCAAACAAGAAGCGTTAGAAAAGTAATGCCATCTCAGAATTTTTATAAAGTGGGCCTGACAAAAGGAAGATGCTGAAGAGCATGCTGTTTTTCATGACTATCTTAAAGATGGACACAGCCAAAACGTTACTGAACTTCAAAAGCTCATCTTCAAAGGGTAAGGGCGCTGCATTCCACACAGTGGATCCTGGGGACTTTTTTCATAATTTCTTATGTAATTTATGGAGTTCTTCATAAAATTATAAAGCGCAAAGTGCTAAAAAAGCAGTAAGATTTAATCATTCCAGTCTATCTGAAAAGTGCGTGTCACAGCTGAATCAGACAAGCAGGTGCATGGAGTGACCCTACATTAGGTTTCTTCACCTTCACAAGCACCATCTGACCCAGGGAATGTCACTGTCAAAGACCCTGCTGAGCACACATTTCTACAAATAGCAATTCAAATAAGCTATTTTAATTGTAAAACAGCCCACAGCCCACTGACACTTTCGGAAATGCCCCTGGGCCAAGCTGCTCCAGGTCAATAAAAAGAATTCTGAGTGGCGAGGATGAGCAGCCCCCAGAGGAACGTGACAGGCCTGACAGCACCCCTGCTTTTCCTGCACTAAGTAACACCAGGAGAAACTTCCAGCTCCTCCTTCTGGCATATAGTTGCTGACCCTCACACTGTGGCCAGGACTGCCTTCCTGCTCACACAGACACGCTATAAATCAGCCCAGCTACCAGGGAGTGCATCTTAAGTGATGCCATTCTATGTTTAATTCTTAGCTTTTTTTCCAGCTCAGGCCAAACATCTTCCATTTCTCAGTCCTCCAGGGTTTTTAAATGCTTTCCACCATTTTGTAAAAGAACAGCAGAGAGTGCATTGCCAAGAGCACTGCAATATTTCTCACCTGTAACCAAGGTAATTACTATTTTAAAAAATAGTATAATAACAGCAACAAAAAAGTGCTACCATCGAGAGTGACAAATGTTCCACACCAGTGCAAGGTATTGGTGGGGCAGTGCACAGGAATCCTATACTTTATGCATGATTGTTTTGTAAACTCACAACTTCTCTAATTAAAAAATATAATAAGGCATTGCAACAAGCATTCTTTCCACAAATTACTAAGTGCTGTTAATTTAACATAAAATCATTTATGATTTTTGTCAACTAACCAAATCTCCAAACCATCTCTAATTTATTTACTGTAAAAACTGTACTACAAGACCATTAATAGAATTTTTAAAAGAAAGGAAAAACAACCAATCTTACCATAAGATACTTTTTTTCTACTGGTAAACATGCTATGATAAATGTTTCATATCTTTTGCTACTTGTCATTATTTTATAAACATGTTTCTGTATTTTTAGACTATTTCATTAATGACTTAAATATTCCATTGCATTAAATGTCAGTACTATGTTTAAAATAACATAAATATCACTTTTTTCCTGATAACAAAAGTTATGTTGGTTTGGTGGCAAAAACGAGTAAATAAAAAAACACAGGAAAATAAGAAAAAAATATTAAGTCACGAATCTAGCATTGAAGACAATCACTATCAATATTTTATCATATAATCTTAGAAACTTTTTACTATGCACACATTTGCAACACAAATTGGGATATTATCCATACTGCTTTTTAAACTTTTCTGCTTACATGTCATATTTTTCATGTTAGAAAATAATAATCAAAACCACATTTTCAAAATGACTGCAAATGAAGGTATTGTATTATTCTACCATATTTTATCTAATGAAATTTTTATCAGCTGTTAAGCTGTTTCCAAGATGATGATGATGATGATGATGATGATAATGATATTCAGTAGTTGAAATAACAACTGGGTTCTTTTTATGTGCTAAACTTTTTACTGTGCTGAACACCTCAGGCATTAGCTCCATGTAAGTGTTATTACCTTAAGGATTTTGCATTAGCTGTTCTCTCCATGATCCTTGTGTGTAAAGGCTGATTTTGTGACCTCTTTTTGTAATTCGGTTCTTATTTTAAACACTCAGGTGTATGCCCTCCATTCCACTATGTCCTGTCAAGAGTGAGTGTACTGGCACACACAGCTGGGGCTCAAAAACATTTTTAAAAATCAATCACTGACCTACCTAGTTTCGGAGCCCAAATTCTTAAGTCTGTACTATCCGATGACAAAATTTTTGTACATGAATTTTCATCACCCTGATTATAAGTCTCCTAGATTTTTTAATATCAGAATTTTAATTTTTTAGTATGAAATTTTCATCAAAATGAAATTTCTGATGTATTTTTATTATCAAATTTTCATCAGCTTACTAGAGAAGAATTTGATACATTACATTAAATTACTCTAACAGAGATGTCAAAATTATTTTTTCTTTCTCTTGTATCCAAACCTAAAATGTAAACAGAACAGGAACACCAATGGAATAATTTCTAAAATTCAAAAACAACAGTGAGAACTGTGCATTCCTCTTTCTGAAAAAAGTATGGCAGATTCTGAACACAAATGTTTTGGTGCTTGAAGATTGATAATTTATATTCCATGGTTCCTTGCCAAAAGCACTGCTTCTGAGGAGTACAGTAGGTGACCCCTCTTTTAACCAACTTTACTCCACTGCAGGAAAGGGTAGATTTCAAAGTAATGACATGAACCACCAGAAGTAGAACTTCAACACCTAAGACTCATTCCTTTAGCTTCAATGTAGAGGCGTGAAAGTTGTTTCCTATCCTAAAACAGATAAAATGCCACCAAAACTAGATTGTCACATGCAAAGCTAGATGGTCAAATGACAAACTACTACTTGAGAACGTCAATGGCTGCTCTCATCATGCTGTTCTTTGACCTTGTTGTATTAATGCTCAAATCTCTTCTTTATAGACATCACTGCCAGTGTAGAAAGAAGGGTAAACCTTAGCCAAGTTTAAAAATAATTGGCTCACTTTTCCTCCACTCATAGAGTCTCTAACACGAGGAGACTGTTTTACGGGGAAAGAAATACAACACTTTCACTTTTATTATCTCTTAATTCTTTGCTATGTTATACAATAGCAAAGAATTCTGCCTGCACTGCCATTCTAAACTCTATTTTCACTATGTGTGACTCAGAATAACATCTACTCTCTCAAATCTGACATGGGGGACTAAATTTCCAAGACTTCCTATGAACAGACAGGTATAGAAAACCCTTTAACTTGAGTGAACCTCCATGACCAGCTCAAGATGCTACCAAGTACTCCTTATATTTCAAATGTAAGGGTATTTAAAAAGAGATTGAAAACAGGAACTAGATACAGTTTCCACATCCTTGAAAAGCAATGAATATTTCAACATTTTAAATTAGAAACAAATCTCAGAAGGTAAAGCGACCAAAAAATTTACACTAGAAATTCAATATTGAGATTAAAAAAATATTTAAGTGATATCAACGCAATTCACCCCTTTGATTCACTCCTTTCCAACTCCTCTATTTTTATTCTCCCAAAGAAAATCACTTTCAGCATTTGAGCTATTTCTTCTGGTAGTTAATTATCATCATATCTCTAAATGAGGTGCTTCCACCACTATGTCTTAATACAGTGTAAACATTATCTGTTGACTTTCTGCTGTGGTAGATGGAGATTTATCACATTTAACCCACCCCATTCCATTTTCCCAGTATTATGATATGGATTTTTATTTGTATATTTATTGGTTACCTCTGTAACTTCAAAGAGCATGCTGTCAACATTATCTTCTGTTCCCTCAGTATAGGAACTATCTTTCCACGGCCTCTTTGTAGGAAGTGCAGAATGGCCTCTCACTGCCTCCCTTGATATCTCTTTTCCCCTTTCATCTCCCAACTTCTTGCATCTCTACTCATACAGGACCAAAGTGCACAATATTTACATTCTGCTATGGATTATAACTAAGTCTTTCATATTGCTAAATGTGAAAAACATACAATTTCATTATTGTGGTGAGAATTCAAAGTATTACATTACAGAAAATGGTGAATATAAAGACATTTTTTCCCATGGTATATTCAGGTTTTTCTGTTATTTTTTCTTGTACAGTTTTCAAGAAAAATGATCTCAAATGTTTCTAGATTTCCATACAATCAGGTATTCTATCAAGTTTTTAAAAAAATTATGATATGTGTAAGACATCAAAAGGCTATTAAGAGCAATATAGCAAGCATACATGTATTACCACCTAGCTTAAAAATAAAATTATATTGTTGAAGCTCTGAGTCCTCCTCGTTGATCACATGTCCTTCCTTCTGCCAGAGGTAACTACTATTTCATGATTAGTGACTTCAATATCTTAATGTATTTCTACTAAAATCTGTTGTTTTACATGTTTTAGAAATTTTCTACATTTTCTTCTGTACGTTGCTTTTTTCATTCGGCATTGCTTTTGTGAAATTCATCTGTGTCGATACATAGACTTCAAGAGTTCCCTTACTTTTCACCGTTACTTAGTTTTCTGTTATATGAATTTATAAAACCTATCCAATCTTTGATTAATGGGCATTTAGGCTACTTTATACTGTGCTGCTACAATATAACTATGAACAGGCCTCCTCTTGAAAAATTGGAAGAGCCTCTCTAGGCATACACCTACGATTGGATTTCCTGAGACAGAGGTATGAGCATCTTCAAATTTACTGAATATCGCCAACTGTTTTCCAAAGAGGTGCTACCACTTATATCCCCATTCTAAGAGGGCTTACCACTCTAAATCCTTGCCAATATTTGGTATTATCATTCTTGCGAATTCTGACCAATGCTGGATAGATAAAATATTTCACTGCGCATTTTATTTGCATATATTTGATTACGGTTTGAGTATCACTGCCATGGTTTGAAGTTAGAAAAGCTAGTTCTTAAGGCTAATCCATCTTGTGGGTGTAAACCTATTTTAAGCAGGGCTTTTTGATTAGGTTTCTTCGGTAAAGGCATGGCCCAGGGTGGGTCTTAATCCTCTTACTGGAGTCCTTTATAAACAGGATGAATGGGGAGCAAGGGGGTAGGACGGAGAGAAGAGAGTGAGAGGGAGAAAAGGAGCAAGAGAGTGAGCCATGGAAGTAAGAAACTGAACACAGTGAAACCCCGAAGAGGAGGGAGAACCCAGTAGATGCCACCATGTGCCTTGCCATGTGAGGAGTCCAGGATCGCCAGCAGCCATGTTCAGGGAAAGAACTACCTGATGGTGCCTTGATTGGATATTTTTATCGCCTCAGAGCTTAAGCTTGTAAGCTAATACATTCCCACTGTTAAAAGGCAATCCATTTATGCGATACTGCTTTGGCAGCCTAGCAGACTAAAACAATTGTTTTTTTTGCTAACTTAAATTTCCTTTTTTGTGTGAATGTTTTACTCATATTTTTGTCCAGTTTTCTATTGGGTTATCTGTCTTTTTCTAATTGATCTTTACAAGTATCTTTATAAATATATATTATGGATACAAACCTTTTATTAGTAATATGCTGCAAGTATCATCTTCCAATCTGTGGGTGTTCTGAACTTTTTTTGAAAGAGGCTTTTGATGTTAAAAAAAAAAGTCTTTACTCTTAATGTGATTTTATCCATCGATATTCTCTTTTACTGTTTTTTCATCTTTCTAAATATTAAGGAATCCTTCTCTACACAAAGGTCAAAAGGTCACAAAGATACTGTTTCATATTTTCTGCTAAGAGGGTTTATTTTCAATTTTTTACCTTTAACCTACCTGAAACTGATTTAGGCATTAGAACTGAGATGGGGAACACACACACACACACACACACAAACATACATATACCATATCAGCACCATTTATTGAAGCATCTTTGTCATTCCTAATTACATTACTTCCTAAGTCACATGTCAAATTTTCATAAACCCTGGAGACTGCTGCTTCTAGGCTCTCTTTTCCATTCATTGTCCTATCTGTCTTGTTATCTAGTAGAATGTCAGCATGCCCCAATTGCATCCCTTCCCTTCAATTTTGAACATTTAACTGATAGTGTTTATATTTAAAAGTCTGTACTATAGATTCTAAATTGTAATTGCTTTCTGTACAGTACTTACTCCTAACATATAAGCTCCTTAACAGAAAGACGCTATATTTAGTATAAGTCCTTATAATATATATCCTTAGGTACTTAAGGAGTATTTAATTTATGTAAAAAATACTCATTATTTGCATCTCAGCTTATGTGCACTCTGGTAATATAAACTACAATCACTCCATTTCTTGTCATATCGCTACCACTAATTTGTATGGCCTTCCCCATCAACTATCCATTGCCTCTTGCATGCTACATCGCTTTATGGGGGGGGAGGGGGAGAGGTGGGAAGAGGGTTGGTTCACAATATCAAATTATTTTGGGGCCAGACAAACACCAATTATTTGGGAGATGGCCTGGTATGAGACTATAAGGGATCAGTGGAAACTATGATCAACTAGAATATGCCTAAATAAATTCATGAAAATTCAATATTTAAAAAGCACTATGTTCACCAAGCCAAAAGAAAGCTAGGGTCCTGGAGCCCCTAGTTTGAGACTTCTGATCATATAAACACATGCTACAGAGTAACACTGCCCAGGTCACTGAAAAAATGTAGAACTTAAAAGTTTCCCAAGCATATTTTCTCATGGGCACTTCTTTAAATAATATGCTGCAATTAGTTCACTATAATCAGATTTTAATCCCAACAGATGGACTACTATTCTATACTACAGCCTTGGATAAGATGCTTAGGATAGATCTCTTCATCTCTAAAATGGGGTTGATAACATCTACTTCATAGGCTGAAGATTAAGTGAGTTAATGGCTGTAAGTGTCTTAGGATAAAGTCCTAATATTGAGTAATCCCTTAATTATCATTATCATCATCATTTAGGACATTTGTGTTTGGAATAGGTTATTTCTAATAACTTTCTTGATTTCTACAAATACTTTACACCAGAATGATCAAACATAAGAGCCTATACTGAATTCTGGTTTTCATTATACTTGACAAAATCCAAAAGATACACTTTTTTCCCCCAAATTTGACTTTTCAAAGCTTTCTCTCAATGTCAGATTTAAAGGGTCTAGTAAGCATGCATATGTCTATGAAAGATAAAACATTTTCTCTTATGATGATTTGTCTCTTAGGGGTATAATTTCTGAGCATTTTTTTAAAAGGCAAAAAATGAAACAAAGAAAGCCTCCAAGGTTTTAACAATATTTAGATTAGCAATTGAGGTTGCAATCTGACAAAATGAGTCCTTATAGTTAATTAAAAAAAAAAAATGTGAAAGCAAACAAATCTTGAGCCAGACAAATGGTCCCTTGGAGACAAGTTAGTTAATCATGGTTTTATGAGGAAATAATCTCTCCATAGAGCTTTGACCCAAATCTTCATTTATTAAAAACCTTTAGCAGTGTCTGTCATCAGAGCATCTGGACATGTGTACAAGCATGTTTAAGTGTACTATAGCTCTAGCTATAATGAAACATAATGAATAAAAATAAGTCTCTCCAGAGTTATTAGGATAAATATACCCAAAATGTATAACTACACAAGTCTCTCAGTTTTCGGAGATATTATATAAACAATGAGGCTGCAATTCAGGAAAGCCCCACTGCTCTTTTGACATGTTAAAATGTACTGGATACAAAAAATGATATGACATGAGTGCTTAATATAAAAAAAAAAAACCTTTCAGCTTTGCTTATACTGACCATTCTCCAAAGAGAAAGGCAAATGCATTTAGATACATTTCAGGCATTCTGGAGCAACTTCAAGCAGCAGCACACCGTAACACTTTGATGAATCAGTTCAACCCAGATATAACTGAAAGCCCAAGAAATCGTGGGGGAGAGGGTGAAGGTAAGGAGATTAGATAGGAAGGAAACAGATCTCTTTCTGGGTCTCCAAATAGTTATCTAAACTGTGTGCCTGTACCCAAATGCTCAGCACTCCTTATCACTTTCATAGCTCATCAAGTATGAGGTAACTAGAGAGAGAGTTCTTAACAAGAGACTGATACTCAGTTTCCTTCTGCTTAGGACCATGAAGGATTAATTTCTACAGGAACTGTTATGCCCTCCTACCATAACAACTAGAAAACAGGACAATATATACAAAACAAAAAATATATAAAATAAAAGTTTCAAACATTAGATCACAACAGCATATAAGTATGATTTCTAAGAAAAGGGAACAAATGAGGTTAAGACAAACTTTCTGCTTTGAGGAAGTTTCTAGGCCCCTGTGGAAGGGCATACCTAAACAGAAAGTAGAAGTCTTTCTGAGTTGAGGAGATCAGGATGGAGAATGGTCAAGGTGAAGCAGGATCTCAGATAGGGCTAGGAAGAGTATGCATTCTCATCAGTAAGAATGGAAAGACTTTAAATAAATGGGGTAATAGAGGCTGAAGAGAGTAATATTGCCTTATTAACGAGGCAAAATAAGTCCCAGAATAAAGGCTGCTCTGGATCCAACATAACAAAGGACAAAAGCAAAGCTTCAAGAATTCAGTTGATCCACCTGTACACCCAAAAATTTTTAAAGGAATATAGCTAAGTCAAGCATCCAAAAAAACCCAAAAATCTAAAACCAAAAACCTACACAACTCATAATGTTCAGCATACACACAAAAATTACCAGGAATATAAAGATAAAGGAAAGTACGACCCAAAATCAGCATAAAAATTGATCAATAATAGTTCCAGATATGACAGAGGAAGCAATTAGAAAGTGAGGACCATAAAACAGCTATTATATCATAAATATGCTCAAAGATATTAAGGAAAACCTAAGCCTGAGAAGTAGATAAATGGAGGATACAAAACATTCCATTTGAACATTCAAAGATTAAAAAAACACTATGTGAAATGAAATATCCTGTAATAAACGAAGACAAGTGATAAAAATTATTCAAATGAAGTATCAAAAGGACAAAAGCAATGAACAGAGCCACAATGATTTGTGGGGATATTATCAAGTGGTCTAACACACAGGAAACTGGAGTTCCATAAAGAGAGGCTGTGTGTGTGTGTGTGTGTGTGTTTGAATAAATAATGGCTGAAATTTTTCCAGAACTGGTGAACAATATAAAAGCATGGATCCAAAAACATTAACAAACCTCAAACTAGGAAACCATACAGAAATCAACACTAAGGCACATCATTAGGAAACTTCTTAAAACCAGAGATACAGAGAAAAATCAAGAAAGCAGCCAGGGACCAGTAAAGGGTGGAGGTGGAAAGAAGCACATTAGGCACAGAGAAACAAAGGTAAGAATGATAGCAGGCATTTTGTTAGAAACCTAGGATGGCAGGAAACAACAGTACAACACTTTTAAATTACAGAAAGAAAAAACTCAAAGAATTCTATACCCAGTGAACATAAATTTCTAAAATGAAGTAGATTTTTTCAGGTCAATAAAATATGAGAGAATTCCTCACTGACAGGCCTACAAGACATATAATAAGGAAAATTCTTAAGGCAGAAAATAATACTAAATGGAAATCTGGATCCATAAAAAGAAACAAAATATATTAGAAATAGTCAATAAATGGGTAAAAAAAATTTTAAAAATCATTTGTTTAAAACCAAAATAAAAATAAAGGTTCATAACATATGTAGAGGTCAAAAGTATGACAAACAGTGCACAAAGGATAGGCAGAGAGAAAGGGAAGTTTGCTGTTATACAAGGGTGTCAAACTGCATATGAAATAGTATAACATTAATAGTAGACTGTGATGAGTCATGATGTATATTGTAAACTATACAGCTACTACGAAAATGATGAAATGAAGAGATACAGCTAATAAGGTCATAATGAAGAAAAACAGAAAGAAACAAAAAGCTAATCCTAAAAAAGTCAGGAAAAGAAGAAAGAAGAACAAATGTAATAAATGAATAGTAAAATGGCAGACTTAAACTCAATTACAGTAAGAATTTTTATAAATGCATACATGCACATAGTCTAAACACTCCAATTAAAAGACAGACTGTCAGATGGAAAAAAAGCAAGACCCAACAATACACTGTCTAAACGAAAATAATTTTAAAGATAAAAATCACTGATAGATAAAAAAATGAAAAAGACAGAAGAAATGTTTTATATCTCACACAGAACTTACCAAAAGCAAGCTGGAGTGGTTATCTTAGTATCACACAAAGTAGAGTTCAAAATAAGGAATGTGACCAGGGATAGGGAAGGTCATTTTATAATGATAAGGGGTCAGTTCACTGAAAGGACATACTTCTGTGTGTGACAGTTAAGTTCATGTGCCAACCTGGCTCAGTCTAGTGTCCACTTGTTTGGTCAAGCACGCACTGGCCTGTTACTGTGAGGACATTCCAGAGATTTAAATTGTCACCAAGTTAATGACATTTATGGCTGATTACATCTACAATCAACTGAGGAGTCTCCTTCAACAATGAGAGAAGTCTCGTCCAATCAGTTGAAGGCCTTAAAAGGAAAAGTATGATCTCAGCAGTCAGAAAGGAGCCTTTCCCTCTCTAATTCAGCTGGCCAGTTTCTCCTGGGGAATTAAGCAAAAACCATCAGCGTTTCCAGCTCATGGTCAGTCCTACGGAATTTGTACATATCCATCCCCACAGTTGTGTGAGTTAATTTTTAATAAAAACTTAATAATTACATCATATATATATATATATATATATATATATATATGTATCTGTGTGTTTGTGTGTGTGTGTGTATGTATGTATGTATCCTGTCCATCCTGTTTCCTTAGACAGCCCTGACTAATACAGATTTTGGTACCAGGAGAGTAGGTTGCTGCTATTGCAAATACCAAAAAAAGGGGAAAGAGCTTTGGAATTGGGTAATGAGTAGAGGCTGGAAGAACTGTGAGTTGCTTGATAGAAAAAACCTAGAGTGCCTTGGAAAGAAAAGATGAATATGTTATTGGGAACTGGAGGAAAGGCAATCCTTGTTCTAAAGTGGCAGTGAACTTGGAGAAATCCAGTTCTGAGGTAGGATGGAAGGAAGAACTGGAAAGCAATGACCCTGGATATTTAGCTGAGGAAATTTCTAAGCTAAGTATGGAAAGTACAGCCTGGTTTCTTCTTGCAGCTTACAGTAAAATGAGAGAGGAAAGGGCTAAGCTGAGAACTAAACTCCTGGGCCCAAAGAAGCCAGAAATTGATGGTTTGGAAGATTCTGAGCCTCTCCAGACAGGCACCTTATTTCAGGGGATGGCAGGATTGGAAATGCAGTTAGGCAGGTAGGATCTGTGGAAATTTTTTTGGTTTCATGGTTTTGATGAGACTTTGTACTTAGGATTGTTGCTAAAACTACTTAAGGCTTTTGGGGTGTTACGATAGAATGAATGCATTTTGCATATAGAAAGAACCTATCTTTTTGGGCCCAGAACATGGAGTATGGTGATTTGAAGTTGCAAGTACCCCAGTAAACATGGTCTTAACTTAATCCATTCCTATGGCCATGAACCCATTGTAAGCAGGACCTTTTGAAGGGCTTACTTCAGTTAGGGTATGGCTCAACTGACACTGGATGGGTTTTAATCCCATTTCTAGAGTTCTTTATAAGTGGAATGAAATTCAGACAGATAGAGAAAAAGTGAGAAGCTTATCAGAAGAGACCAGGAGATGCCACCATGTGCCTTGCCATGTGACAAGCTAAGGACCAAGGATTGCCAGCACCCAGTCCCAAAACCTCAGCCTTCAGGAAAAAAGCACTGTCTTGACGACACCTTGATGTGGATGTCCTTTTAACCCCGAAACAGTGAGTGAATAAATTCCCATTGTTTAATCTGACCCATTATATGATATTTGCTTGGGCAGCCTAGGAAACTAAAACACTGTGTATTAAGGAAAAAATGACAGAAAGGAAATCCATATAAAGATAGAAGACCTGAACACCATCAACCAATTTGACCTAACTGACATTTATAGAAGGGACACTCCATCCAACAGCAAAACACACATTTATTTCAAGTGCATACAGAACATTTACGAAAACAACCATGTTCTGAGGCAAAAAACAAGAGAAATACAAAATTATTCACATCATACAAAGTATGTTCTGACAACAATAAAAATTAGAAGTCAAACAAAGATACATGGAAAAATTCTAAATGCAGTATAACCTGCATGTTCCAGAAGAACATGAAAGAAAAAAAAATCACAAGAAAAATTAGAAAATATTTTGAAATGAATGAAAATATGTCATAAGAATTTGTGAGATATATTTGAAATAATGTCTGGAGGAAAATCTAGGGCACTGAATGTTAATATCTGAAAAGAACAAAGTTCTCAAATAAGTAACTTTCCACCCTTCCCCCCCCAAAAACCTAAAATAGAGAAGTAAAATAAACTCAAAGTAAACAGAAGAAAAAAATTAAAGAGTAGAAATGAGTTAAATATAAAATGGACAAATAGACAAAAATTCATAAAAGTAAAAGTTGTATCTTTTAAAAGATTAATAAAATTGATAAATCTCAAGGCTGGTGAAGGAATAAAGTAATATGATACAAATTATCAATATGAGGAGTGAAGGGGAGAACATTAACCCAGATTCTACATATGTTTAAAGGATAATAAAATATTATGAAGAATGTTATGCCAATACATTTGGAACTGAGAGGAAATGGACAAATTCCCTCAAAAACACAAACCACCAAAATCTCACTTAAGAAGCAACAGCATCCTGAATAGCCCTACATCTATTTTAAAAATTGAACTATCCCGTAAAGAAAGCTCCAAGCTCATTTGGATTCACTGGTAAATGCTATTATACATTTAAGGTAGAAATAATATCAACACTATACACAATCCTTCAGAAAATAAAAGAGGAGAAAATACTTTCCAACCATTTTTTAAGTAATCTGATACCCAAAACCAGACAAAGACATTGTAGGAAAAGAAAACTCTAGATCAATATCCAGTTTGAACACAGGTGCAAAAATTGTTATTAAAAATTTTGACAAAGTGATCTAGGAATATATATATACACACACACACACACATCAAAAAATAGTACATCACGAGCTAAGTGGGGTTTATTCCAGGAAAAATCAGTGTGGGATTTTCCAAATCAACAACTAAAAAGGAAGGACTATTGGATCACCTCCATAGATAAAGCAAAAGCATTTGACAAAATTAGCATGATTCATGATTAAAAAAAAAAAAAAACTCTTGGCAAATCAGGAACAAAAGGGAATATCTTCAAAGTGATGAAAAGCAGCTATTAATCCTATAGCTAATATCATTAATAATGGTGAAATGCTGAATGTTTTTCCCTAAGACTAAGAACAAAGCAAAATATCTGGTCTTACCACTTTTAGTTAACATTTTACTGGATGTCCAAGCCACTGCAAAAGGGCAAAACATAAAATAAAATGTATTCAGGTGGTAAAGGAAATAAAACCATCTTTATTCATGCATTACTATATTTGAAGAAAGTCCTACAGAACTTAGGAAAAGCTACCAGAAATAAAAAATGAATTTAGCAAGGTCACAGAATTTAGAGTTAATATAATTATATTTTGATGTGCTAGCACTAAAGTATTTTTAAGTGAAATTTTAAAAAATACAATAGTATCAGAAAATAGAACAAACGTATGGATAAATTTAACAAAATGTGTACCAGGACCAATCTATGATAAACTATATAACTTTGCTGAAGGGAATTAAAAACAAATAAATGGAGGGACATGCTTATGGGTTAGAAGACTCCATGTTAGTATTAATAAGATATCAACTGTCCACAAATTGATCTATATATTCAGTACAATCCCAATCAAAATCCTAATTCTAGAATTCTAGAATTTATATGGAAATGCAAGGAAATATAATAACCCACATAATTTTTAAAAAAATAATTTATATTTTTATTTTTAGGTACTGGGGGCTGGGGATTGAACCTGGGACCTCATATGTGGGAAGCCAGTGCTCAATCACTGAGCCTCATCAGCTTCCCTGAGTTGGTTTTTTTGCTTGTTTTTTTTTTTTCAGGAGGTACCAGGAACCAAACTCAGGACTTCCCTTGTGGGAGGTGAGTGCTCAACTGCTTGAGCCACATCTGGTCTCCCAACAATTTTTAAAAAATACACTCATACCACAGTCAGAGAAATTATACTACCTGATTTTAAAACAGTGTAGAGACAAAACACCCATGATTTTTAACATGGCCTTAACCAACCAGAAATTCACAAAGTAGTAACTAAGGTTTTGAAGGAGTTGTTTTGGCAGGAGAGTGTCTAGCCTGGTAAAAGAGGTCTGTGCCGGCTCAATTGCTAAGCAACCCTCAGGTTTTCTACCTACACTCACAGGCAGTAGACCGCCAAGGGAACCAAGCTTCCAGCAGGGGACACTTCCCCATACCTCTCAGAGGTAACCCAGGGAAAAATGGACAGAGAAAATCTCAGCCATAGGCAAAGCTGTGGAAGCCAAACCACCAGAGAGGTCAACCCATTGTTAGGGAAAAGAATCAATGGGGAAACTTTACTATCCCTGCCCGGAAGGATGTGGCATATGTTCTGAATCAGGGACAACTGTTCGGCTTCCTTTCTTGCCTTTTTTAAATGGGTGTTTTAAACTTAAGATATCCAGGGTTTTTTTTTGTCTCTAGCAACGTATGTAAGGTATGTCAGGTGTTTTTATATTTTCATTTAATCTGCAGATTGAAGATTATACCAATTGAGATCACTTAATCCGTACCTGACTGAGAGTAACAGACACAACCAACAAATCTTAGCCTTGGAGATGGCAGCAGCAGTTGGACATTGCCTGTTAGAGGGAGGTGAATGTATCTGGGGTGGGGAAGAAAAATTGTAATGTTTGGCAAAAGCATTTTTCAAATCGCATGTATGGAGCAAAGGAGTGTATATGTGTGTGTGTGTACTAGAACAAAGACATGCTTATCTATTGCTTTGTGAGAACAACTTCTTGTCCCTGAGATGGTATATTATTCCTTCTTTGGGGGAACTTTCCCTTTCTCCATCACAACAAATATTGTCAATCACAGAATTCCATCCCTATAATCACACAACTCAGAGTCCTGCCCTAGCATATACTAAATCGGGAGTTAGGAAAGGAGAATCTTCCCTGGGAAAAAGTAAACACACAATCTGTAGTGCAGCTAATAACCACGGATCCACGAGGGGATACATGACAGGAGCCCAACTGCTTGAGCCACATCCTCTTCCCAAAGCGGTTAATTTTTGAGCATAGGTACCAGCTTTTCTTAGTGTGTTGAACCACATCAAATTGCTATTTCACTCTCTGCAAAGATTTTTCTCTCAAACCTTAAAGGCTCTTACCTCTTGATAGATAAGCATGCCTCGTACTTCACTATCAGAAGCTGTCATCGAGAACTCCTTCAATTTCCCCATAGTAATTATACCATCCTCTTCTACTTCTCACTTGTCCGCCTTTCTTCTAACATGCGCCTTAGACCTCAATTTTCCTACCTGCCTCTGAGGCGTCATGCTGGTTATTGTTCTATCTACAGCCCATTTGATCTCTCCACCCAACCACCAGAAATGCAGATCCCAGGAAGATAGGGACCTTATCCATCCTATGCACAGCTATATTTTTGGTACCTAGCACACAGTAGGTATTCAATTTTCTTTGCTGAAGGAGTGAGTAAACAAAAGTATAAGATGCTGGGAACAAAATAAGCTGTAAGAAGTCTTTCTGCTATTCTCCATTTCTCGTAGTAAAAGATCAGGAGCCAAAACAGATTCCTGATAAGGGATAGAGGTTTCACCAAACTTCAAACACACTCCTCTAGAAAAATAGTATATCCTTTTTCTTTATCCTAGACTTGATTTCAGAAAAATTCATCTCAACTGCTGGACCCACAGATGAAATAAATAAAATAGAAAATGACAACAAACGATGCTTACTCTTCTTTCCATCCATATCTGCGTGGATTTTCCGAGCCAAGAATCCACTTTTATACACAGCAGCGTTGGGGTCATGAGGGATGTCCAGGAACGGGTTGGTGGTGCTCCCAATTCGAGTGAGGGTCTTTGGGTGTGTTCCATTTGCCTTCTCATCCGTCCCTTCGGAGGGGGATTTTTTTTTCTCTTCATCATCTCTAGAAAAGGAAAAAGAACACAACTATTGAGCCAACCACTTAGCACAGTGTTCTATGAACAAAGTCATTTAGTGTAATAAATGACTTTGTTTGCTAATGGTCTATTGGTGTTGATCACTACCACCATAATACTGAAATTGCCACTTACTAAATGTCTCCTGTGCCAGGAATTAATGATCGTAATCTTATAAAACTGATGTTAGCCTCTCATGTTACAGATAAGGAAACAGCTTCAGAGGGTTGAAATAAATATCCAAGGACACAGAGATAATAAGGAAAGGAAGAAAGTGAGGATCTGATCCCTAAATCTATCACACACCCAAAGCCTCTATGCTTTCCACTCACTGCAATGCCTTCATGCTTAAGTCTACTTCTAAATATGTGGGATTTCTTTGGCAGGTATCTTGATTTTTGATTTTCATATTTCTGCATGGTGACACATATAAAACAAATAATCCAAGACTGAACCCAGTGCATATGACTGGTTGGTATTTGCCAACTAGTCAGGTTAATCCCAAATATCAAAACCTAAGGTAAGGGAAGCAGATGTGGCTCAAGTGCCTGGGCTCCCATCTACCATATGGAAGGTTCAGGGTTTGATTCCCGGGGCCTCCTGGTGAAAGCAAGCCGGCCCGGGTGGCGAGCTGGCCCGAGTGGAGAGCTGGCCTATGCAGGAGTGCTGGCTCAGCAAGATGATGCAGCAAAAAGAGGCACAGAGGAGAGACAACGAAAGGTGCAGCAGACCAGGGAGCTGAGGTGGCACAAGAGAATGAGTGCCTCTCCCCCACTCTGGAAGGTCCCAGGATCAGTTACCTGTGCTGCCTAAAGAGAAGACAAGCAGACACAGAAGAACACACAGCAAATGGACAGAGAAAGCAGACAGCGAGCCCAAAACAATGTGTGTATGGTGGGGTGGGGAGAGATAAATAAACATATCTTTAAAAACAAAAAACAAACCTGAGGTAAATCTACCAATGAAATAAAGGACACTCTGACTTTGTTATTTTACAGCTGCTACTTTCCTTATCACCATTTCTCTTCAGCCACAGGAAAAGCCCTCAATTGCTCAAACTCATTTTCTCAATCCTTGTTCCTTCAAGCATTGTATATTTAGTGCTGAGATTATAACACAGATTAAGTATGGAGGAAGCAGAAAATGCCTGGTATAATGTAGTTAATGAACAGGAGGGAAGAGAAAAGCTAATAAGCTCTGAAATACCAGTGGGAAACATAATACCATAAAAAAAGATTTGTCTACACTCAGTTTTCTGGCTTTGGCCATTGAGAGTTCTTACTGGTAGGCTCGTATAGGATGTAAGGTCCTGCTCCCAGCTCTTTTATTTTTTTTTCAAGCACTTCTTTACTTTCTGGCATCCAAGCTCATTTTCAACTTTCCTTGTTCTAACCCTGGAATTGATGAATTCTCTAAGGACTCCTGGTTCCTTTTATTGGAGAAGGGTATTAAGAAATGAAATCTGGGTGGTGGGTATAATCACTGAAACTGAGGAGTCAAGTTTCCAGGTCCACGTGGTAGACAGAGTAGGGAATTATAAGTCCATGAACCCGTGTGTAGCTACACATCTGTATTTATTTCTGCTTCCATCATCCACCTGCTATGAGTTCATACTGATGCCTCCAAACCCAAGCCATCATCACAGGGTTCCTTCTAGCCTTTCTCCTTTGCTTAGGTGTACGTCTTTAACAGTGAGAAATGTGGCTCATCATCTACAATCTATTCATACATTTGTTTAGCCCTAATAACTCATAATTTCACAGAATTGCTGAACCATAATCCTGTATGAAACAAGTTTATCCACTAGAAAACAGTATTTGTGTATAGCTATTTTGTCTTAGGCCATGGAGTATTCAGTTAAAACTCTACCTTAAGATACATAGATCTGTTCTCTCCTTCCTCGCTCTTCACTGTAAATCATTTGTTTGTAATACAGTTAGATTCATTGGTCACAGTGTGAGCTCCATCTTGCATTCCCTCATTTCTTGGCCGATTTTAAAATCTCCATAAAGGCCAATGCATTCTTTATAGTGTACAGTCCTATGGGTTTACTTAATGCACAGCTACACATCTCCCACAATAGCAAAGAGAATAGTTCTATCACCCTCAAAATTCCCTCGTGATGCACTCCTTTAGTTAGGGAACATCTTTCCCTCAACATTCTCTGCCAACTACTCATCCATTTTCCATCCCTACACTTTTTGCCTTTTCTAGAATGGCATGTAAGTTGTTCTGCCTTCTTGTACATGGCAAAATACATTTAAGATTCATTCACATTATTGTGTGAATCAATAGTTTATTTCTAGTAATTGCTGAGTACTACTTTATTTTATGGATATACCAGTTTATTTGCTCATCTATTGAATGACATCTTGGTAGTTCTCAGTGTCTATGTTCTATTTTGTATAATGAAAAGTTTTGTGTTTACAACCACCACAAAAATAGAAAAATTCAGTATGATGCTCTTTCATAGATTGAAATCAATCCAGAAGGAAGGTTTTTAACCTTTACATAGATCATTCCGCTGTCACATTAAGATTCAGTACTGTTATGATATAAATTCTGACTCATTTGAAAAATACTCTCCTACCTTAAAAAAAATGAATTGCGGGTTCATAGTCAAATATTGCTTATAGAAGTTTACTCCATTTTGTATGTCTTAAATCAATTTTTATGCCTGTGCAACTAAATATACATAGGAACTTTTGACACATGCGACTATCAATGTATCTGAGAATAACTGCGTCACCTTCCAAATTTCTCTAATTTACAGAAACAAGGTACTGATTTTTCACAATCCTTCATTAGATAATACACATTTGATTACATCAAATATTTTTATGTAAATGAGCCATATTTCCAGAAGAAATGCATAGTTGTTTCCAAAACAATTTTGACTGCTTTAAAATTAGTAATCCAGAGTAAAAACAACTAAATTTTACAGAGGTTTTTTCTTTTTCCATGCAGCGCTATTTTGAAATGATAACACTAAATGGATTACTTTCTTATTTTGAAAGACAAAAATAGGACATGGATCAAAAAAGAGTTAATGAACTATTAACTACTTGACTTTAAGACTTATTCATAAATTTGCCATTAACATTTGGGAATTATTCATGTTTTGGGAAGTTTTGACTTGAGAGTAGAAAAAACTAGAATGATTATCCAGGAAATCATATTGTTTTAGAAATCAAGAGACAAAAGAAATTATTACTATAGCTGTAGTTTCCAAACAATTTTTAAGTAGATGTGAAGCTGATAAAACATATCTTTGTTTTATAAATTCTCCTGACTAATATTTATTACAAAGTATAAAGTATACCAATTAGAGAGGTGCAACTGCTTTTACAAACACAACTGTGAAGTCACAAATTGTGTTAATAGCAGTCAACCTTAGCATCTTGTTTACTTTTGTATTTGGATAGTTATACAGCTTTGTAGAAAATCCTGATTCACACAGAAAAATAGTTGCAAATGATAAAAAGTTTTCATTTAACTTAAACAGTCCATTTTGTAAAGCTCATACTACTCTTCAATAGAAAAATGAGATGGCAGTGAAAATGTTTTCCTGAGGTCTATACAACAAATTAATATGCTGCTGTCTCCAATGTGTAAACATTTTATATATGTAACACATTTAAAATTTTCAAGTTGAAAATCACATCTTAAAAAAAACAACTCAGATGTTGAATAAAAAAATGCCTACTTCCTGGTATTTTTAAGGGGAAAAATGTGTCATAATCATGCATGTCAATGCCAGCTAACTTCCTAAAAGTAGCTAAAGCGCAGTAAAAATGCCTCTCTATACTAATAATTACATAAGATGCAAAATGCTTAAAATATTGCTTCCATATCACCAAATAACTATCATGGCTTTTAACAAACAAATACTTTGTATGAAGTAGCAAAGCCTTACTTTGTAGCAGCAACATCCTCACTGACAAAATTCTTCGACACTGGGTACAATTTCAAAATGACCACACGATTGGCAGGCTACCAATTGAATTTGTAATGTCAGTTGAGGTTTTCCCCACACATTGTCTAGGTTAAAGTGCTGTACTGAGTTTTGGGATACAAATATGAATTTTTCATCAGCCAAAAGAAGTTAATAGCTTACATCATCCAATATGGTAGCCACTTAGCAACACAAGGCAGTAAAGCACTTTGAACTGCTGCTGCCCAAATAGAGATATGCTGTAAGTAAAAAACACACACTCTATTTCCAAAGGCTTAGTACAAAACAAAGGATAGTAAAACAGTTCAATAATTTTTATATTGATTATATACGCAGAAGTGATAAAACTTTTGATATACTGGGTTAAATAAAATACATCCTTAAACTTAATTTCACATTTCTTTTCACTTTTACAAAATAAAACTTAAAGTTCATATGTGGAATGCATTACATCTCTTTTGGACAGGGCTGCTGTTACAGAGACTCATATATTCCCTCACATTTGAGTATTGAAAACAAAAAGACATTCTACTGGGAAAACAAAAATTGGGGAGATGTTCAACAGAGTATGCCTCGGTAAAACCATGACAATAAGTGAGGATTCAAAACAGTTGATCCTGCAAAGTATTCCTGATATTGCAAGGCTAATGAAATAACCTTGTCAGCCTCTGAGATAGAAAATGTGGATTGGTGTGGAGAAGGTGGCCATGGTGGCTGCTGGGTGTGGGGAATGGGAGGAAGAGATGAGATGTGGAGGCGTTTTCGGGACTTGGAGTTGTCTTGGGTGGTGCTGCAGGGAGAGTGACCGGACATTGTGTGTCCTCCCATGGCCCACTGGGTGGAACGTGGGAGAGTGTGGGCTATGACGTGGACCATTGACCATGAGGTGCAGCGGTGCTCAGAGATGTACTCACCAAATGCAATGGATGTCTCATGATGATGGAGGAAATTGTTGCTATGGGGGGAGGAGTGGGGTGAGGGGGGTGGGGGGTACATGGGGACCTCATATTTTTTTTAATATAATATTAAAAAAAGAAAGAAAGAAAGAAAAAACCTACACTGGCCCCGGGTGCAGGTTGATGCCGCCTGGCGGGGTATGTTCATTTGGGTTTAACTATAGATGGAACCGTGCTGGGGGGGTACTTCCAGCGGTGGGGGAGGAAGCGTAGTGGCATGTGAGGACACCCCTGCATCTGCTGTCCTCCTTCCCACATGTCCCCAACCCTCAGAAGGTAAGAACTTGTACCAACCCCCACCTGCGACATGTACTGATGAGAATAGGAGCCAAGCACCTTTTGTCTGGATTTATGTTATTCTTGAAGGCACTGTAATAAAAGATGGGATTTTATTGTTTCTAGAGACAATATAAATACTTTGGCCTCTGGGTAAGGGAGGCTGTTTCAACAGTAAACAGGAAGAGACATAAATGATCGAATACTGGTCATCTGTTAAGAGGACTATGAATAAAATTGTCCCATTTCTATAGACTGACACACCATTTAACTAGGACTTTTCTGAATACTCTAAGCCACTTAGGCATTTTCAGAACAATGGTACAAATGACTTTCTTAAACTAAAGAGGGAAACACAATAGGGCTCTCTGCCTTGATTGTGAAAAGAATTATTCATACATGTACACTATGTACACAATTTAAAAAGACTCTTAGGAGGGTTTTTGAGATTCCAGTCACCTCAACACCTCGCAACCTGCAAAATTCCTCAAAACATTCTTCATGCCCAACTATCCTGTTGTAGTGACGTTCAGGATTCACTGGGCAGTGTACTCCATCCGTCACCACCTAATGCATTTCAGGAATGACAAAAGCTCTAGTACTGAAAGCTCATAACCTGTTAACTTCTCTTTTTCTTCTAAAGGGCAACTGTAAGTCACGAATTTCCTAAATTCTGCAATCCTTATGACAGGTGTCTTATTTTTACACATAAAAATTATACTAGGAATCATACGAATCCATTGGAGCATTATATTTCAGTAGAAATCTGCAAAGAATGGAAAAACAACTGCTTGTTAAATTACAAGAGTTGAACGTCCCCAGTTTGACCCAGGCACTGAGCAGAGTTCTGACATACGCCGCCTTGCTAAGTGCCATTGTGGAGAGCTTTCTGCTCTGCCTAGGTTGTCATGCCAGCACAAAACTCAGAGATTCAACTCTCTTGAATGGCCTTGGTTATTTGCAATTCTAATACTGAAATCACAAATGTTATAATGTCTGTGTGTAGTGTGTTTACATGTGTATGGCAGGCATGAGGGGGTGGGGATAATAACTGAAAGGAAAGAAAACATTTTCCAGACCAGAAATGGGGTATCCTAAACCAGCACTTCATGTGAAATCATCATTGAGAATGTGACATCAAAGTGGGACCACAGAAAAAAAGTTCAAGTCCACCAAGCAGGAAAGGGGAAGAGGACATTTCTTGCATTCACATTTATATGTGCTCTCCCCTTCTTATTTTAGATGTCACCTTACTATGACTTTTGATTGATTTTATCACTTGTGCAGATGGGTGTACCCTAGAAGAAAAATCTGGAATCAGAACACAGGAGCCTGGGTACCTGTTCTTCGCACAAACTCCAATGAAACTCTGAGCAAGCTGCGGAAGTTCTTTGGTCTCCAGTGGCCTCATCTACTAAATTCCAAGCATGTTCTAGGTGAGTCAACACATACCAGGCAAAGCCTCTTCAGTGGAAGCCCAGGATGACCAGAAGAGTCTCCGGGACCCTTACTCACATCTCAACAAACCCACTTTCGTTTCTCTTTTACTACAGAGTTTCTAAAAAGTCTTTCATTTGAAGAATGTGCTTCTGTCCCATTAAAGAAAATGTGAAAAATGATTGGCCTCTCGGATCCATTCTAGCTATAGTTTTTCATGACTGAAGGTCTCTGGAGGTGTAGAACCAAGGCATAAAGATAAGACCTAACGATTTCCATAGCATTGGACTCTAAATGATAAGTTTAGACCAAATGATAAACAATCCTCTTCTCTCTGATATCGGGACCCTACCCGGAGTCTTACTACGGCTGCAACAACAAAATTGACATTTTCGAGACTGGGGGAAGGGCTGGAGAAGCACCTCCTGTTCTTCTTTCCTCCTCAAACAGGAGAATAGAGGTAATTAAGTCTACTCATCTACCTTTGAGTGATCCGAAGCAAGGTGGCCCTCTTTGCCCATACCTCTTTGCAGAAGAAGATCCCTTCCTGCCCTCTGCCTCACCGTGTGGTCAACGGACTGGGGCAGGGCTAGCCTCTGCTACATTAATTTGACATCTCAGTCCTTGGACAAGTTGGGTGACCTGGGTTAGCAGGCCTGGTGGTCTCTCAGGCCCCCACCGCAGTCTCCAACCTAACTTTCCTAGGATGTAAGATAATTTGGGTTTTAGAGTTGCTGCTTGAGTCTCCTTGACTTGTGCTTTTTGCAAATAATCTTCTACCCAGAATATTAAAGAAGGGATATGAATCCATGAACAAACTCTCTCTTGAACCTCCCATCATTACTGTGACTATCAACTCAATTGAATTTCTTGATCTCACAATCAACCTAAAAGCTAGATGTTATTACTCCACTGAAAAACCAAGTTCAGAGAGATGCAAGAACCCATGGAGGCAGGACCAAGGCCACCTTACAGCCATCCCCGGGGCTTCCCTAATTCCAAAGATGGGAAAGGCACTGCATCAGCTGCTGGAACACCTGTGGAGCACAAGGGACAGAGCAGGCCAAGCCCTTGCTCTCCTCCAGGAGGAAAACACTTGGAAATGAATGCCCTTCAGCGGCTCAGTGCTCACTTAGTAATTAGTCTTTAGAAGGAGGTATTCGTTGTCAGGTATTGGACACAGGGGACATCAAAATGAAAAAGACCTCTTGATGGACTCATGGTCTAGCAGAGGAAATAGAAACATGTAATAATGTGCCATAACGTTTTTATAAAATAAATTATTTTATAAAGCCTTGGCAGGCTTGTACAGAAAGCAGGGTAGGATCAGAGCAGAGGGCAGAGGCCCTGTTAAAGCAATTACGCTGAATTACAAGCACAGAGAAGCTTTCTGGGATGATGGAAATAGGGTGATGGACTGTGATGATTATTATACAATTGTGTAAATTTACTAAAAAAAATCATTGGATTGTACACTTAAATTGGAAAATTTTATGGGATATAAATTATACCTCAACAAAGCTGTTAAAACAAAAAAACTCTCCAGTGTTTGAATCTAGAAATAGAATACTAAAGTTATCCAATATTGTCATGAGATGATTTGTTAGAAAATAATATGAAGAATAAACTTAAAAAAAGAGAAAGTTCTGACTTGTCATAGGGTTTCTATTATACCATATCATATTATGCCACGAGGCAGGATGAGCTTAAAATGTATCTGCCTTTGTCACTTACCAAAAATAAAAAAAAATAAACTATGATGTTAAATTAAGAAGTTCTGTTGAAAATACAAAATACATGTCATCTTCTAAAAATACATTGTTCTGATGCAGTAGTCTTAAGTGTGAAAAAAAGGATATGTTGTATTAAAAAAATGGTAAGCATCCTCACTAGGCCTCTTTTTAAAAAAAATTAGGTTTAATCAATAGAGGCAGGTGATTGGAGCTCCTAAAATAAGGTATAGATTCATTAGCACTGAACACACAGCCAAGAGCACCGTAACTTAGGCCTGGAGGAAGTTTATCTACTACACATATGTCCTCCGTAAGGCACACCACAGCCTTCTCATGCTTAGGAACACGAGACAGCACTGCAGCACTATCTGTGGGTGCCTTTTTTTTTTTTTTTTTTTTTTACAGTGAAATCAACATAAAACACAAAAATACAAAAACCTGGCACTAAATATACCACAAAAAGGATATTTGTTTGCAGTATGAGAGCTGAAAACAAGAAGACAGCGTCACCTGCTCTGACCTCAGCTGGGCATGTGCACATCGGGCGACTCAAATTTTTCAGGACTGTGAAAGCACTGCCTCCATAGCCCTTTGGCACATAGAAGACTGCAAGAGACAGGGAGATGTAAGCAGTAACTCGGCTTTATGAAGTGAAGGATCTAACTACGTGCAGGGGTTGGAACCTTAATTCTAAGTCCTGAAATCTTTTTTTCTTTTTATCACCAAAATCTGGGAGACTGATCCACATTCGGTGTCATTTTTAGCTAACAATTTTTAAGATCAATTTTTCAGTTCGAAATCTCCAATTTGAAGGTCAATTTCTCATAATGATGGTGTCTTTTCTTTTAGTCAATGCACCTTTACTCAATTTAAAGACAAAACATTCAACCTAAATGAAATAGATAAAACATTTTCTGTTTTAATAAATATATTTATTAAAGATATTCATTTAATATCTTTTAATAAAGATAGAACATTCAATCTAAAACATTCAGCCTTTATGCGCCTACCATCTATATAGATTAAAATCCTAATCTTCACATGAATTGTTTTCTCAATTTGTGATGACAATATTAACGTTCAAATTTTTATTCCCGTGTCCTCCATGCTAGGAATATGAGTATAATCTAACAGACAGTGATGACATGGGAATGGGAAATATTCCAGCACTTCAAGGAGACACAACGCATATCGAGGAAGTGGGCTTAATCATATAAGCACTCTACATGGGCAACTGGGTTTTATTCTTTCTTTATGTAATCAACACCTCACATAAAGTTTTATTAAGTGTTTCCAATGTGAGTTCTTTCTACCAGTGACTTTCAGCCTACCCTCCTACTTTCCACCATATCTGAAATTTTCTTATACTTATATCCCCTCATATCTACAGCCATTGTCCAACTTATATCAACTTCTGTTAGTCTTCGTTTTCTCAAAAGTCATGACAATCAACCGACAGATAGCTACTTTGAAGTTTAAAATAATAATTACTTTTGGACTTCTTAGATCAAATTATATAGTCTTGACCCTAAACAACTTGTTTGAGCAAGAAAGTTTTCCTTCTGCTACCTGTATCTACATTCAGAAACACTCTTCTGATTAACAATATCATAGTGCTATATTCACTGGGGCATTAAGATAATAAACATTAAAAACTTATGTAACAGAACAATACATTGCTAAAATGAATTATTATAACTTAGAGTTAAAAGTTAAATGAATACAGTTACTGAGTCATTATATAGATGTCTTTTTACTTTCTGGTATATTGTAAAATAGCCAACAGCAAATACTTTGAAACGACTGAAACTCCCTGAATTGTTACCCATATGCCTCGATCTTTGATAATGATAGTATCTTTACCTTATGATTGTAAAAAGCCCACTGGTAACTCGTAACTGGCCCTACTGGTACCCCCTTATCCTGTTTTATAACTTTGAAGTCTGGTGATCACTAGTCAGCCCCTTAATGCTTATTAAGTAAGGAACTAGGGTCAGCCCAGAACTAACCAACCCCATGTCCTAAGGTATATTATTAGACAAAGCTAGTTCTAGACAGAATTGGCCCGCCTGGCACGAGCAGTAGATTAAACCTTAACCTTAAGTGACCTATACCTCATTATACTACAAAAATCATGCCTATCATCATGTTAAGGCTGACATTTTCTTACATACATTCTGTGACTAGGCATGTAATTAATCTGTGCATGCTCAATTAGATCACTTCTCACTGTGTCATCTTGAACCATTATACTCATTATTATATAAATTATTATAAACTCATTATTGGAGACTATAAAACTATCAGAGTTACTGCAGTTTGGGGAGATGGGTTTTAGGTCCATAGGCCATCTGCACATGGCAATGGACTCTCTCTCCCTCGGAAACTCTGATGACTCAGGAGTTGGTCATTTGAGCGATCTGGGTGGAGAACCCTTGTTTTGATCAGTATCATTATCCCAAGCTATCTCTTTTATATAATATAAATAATTTTACCTCAAGGCAAAAAAAAAAAAAGGCATTTTAGAACAAGACAAGGAAGCACCCTGATTTTTGGATACAAGTTTAAATCTAAAAAGTAAACATAAGGAATTTCAATTTTTCTCCTTTGAGGACTCTAATGTTGGCAAAATAAAAAGACCAGGGAGAGATTGGAGAAAATGGAGAAAAAGGAGAAAATGGTAAAGAAAATTTAGTTGCAAGGCAACTAATTAATTCACAAACTGAAGTTAAGTGTCATCTAAATCAGTGTAAGTCACATGCAAAGCTCTCTTTTGGGTTAAACAAAATTATTTGTCCTTTATAGAAGGCCATCTCCTACAGAGCAATACAGAGATCATATTTTAAACAATATGCATTAATTACTTAAAATAAAATTAGAATCAATATTTGATTTAAATAACATAGTAAAAGAGAACCCTATTAGGGAAAATGGAAAAGTTCTAGAGGTATTCTTTTCTGGGGAAAAAAATTTTTTTCAGAGACCACAGAGCAAAGAGACTTGGGAAGCAGCTATCAATTTCCAATGCAAATCTCTGGACTGAATAAAGATGAACATAAAAGAATAACAGCCATCTCACTGCTGCTATCATTCCCCTACAATACAAAGACACACACACTCACATAGTCACAGGGGTCTTTATACATAATAATAGTAAAGAAAAAGGAGGTAATGAGTGGAGGCTTGCGCTACTTGCCTAATTTCAGCTAGTAAATGGGCAGCATCAATTATTTTTGGAAGACTGGCAATGACTAATACTATTAAAAAATGACGAAGTAGCGAAACCACAAACTAACAGTATTTAAAACTTCGCTTTTCAAAGCTCAGAACTACCACAGTGCATGATCCCAAAGTGCCACCAGCCAAACTAATTAGCCAGGAGTAGATGATATGTGAAGGCAGACGGAAAATTTACTTTAGAAGCCAAGACAAGAATGATTTTAAACTGATTTTGTTGTAAAATGAGTTACAGGGCAATATGAAATTAGCACACATTAGCCCATGGTGCAAGGTTGTAAAAATGCTTGTTCGGAGTAAAAAACTTTATAAATGATAAGCAAGGCTAATGCTGCTGCAACCCAACCATGGAGAGGAGCAAGCAGTGGAGGAGGGAATCCAGCAAGACATGGTTTACGATGATTTTTATTGCGTCTTAATTAAAATGAGCCTGGATGTATGAACCAGGATAAGGGAAAATTCTTGCATTTCCTAAACCCTGCCATGGTACAATAACAGCCATAAACATGGGAGTGAAAAGGTGGGAACAGAATCAGAGAGAAATAATGAATTAATGAAATTAATGAATTTTCCTAATGAAAAATATTACACTGCTCTTATTTCCTCTCTTCTGTTAACAGGCATATTCTCTGAAGATCCCTGTGTAACTAAATTTCAGCCAACTTTACTAAAAGTTTAAGCTCTCATAGCTGCCTCAACTCATCTCACCCCATCCCATCTCATCCCAAAGGGAAAGAGTAACTCCTCCTTAATTGATTTTTAAAATAAGTTCTATTAGATTGTAAAGTTTCTTAAGGTCAGAGAAAATGCCTAAGTGCTCTTTATACTTTTCTTCTCCCCAAATTCCCAGTTCTCTGCCAAGGACAAAGTAGTTCAACACATAGGTACTTAATGAAATAAGGAACAACTGAGCAGAGGAACCAAGGAAGAAAAATGGCACTTGTCCTGCATGAGGGAGCCAGGTCTCTATAACCCTGTTTCGGCTCATTGTACTCTTCATTTTAATTTTCATATTTTCATCTTGTGCATTTCTCTCCTCCTTCCCCATTCTGTTCTCATTTAGGCCCATAATTGGTGTCGTCTGATTATACGTGTATGTAGTGCATGGCACTGAGCCAGGTACAGAAGAGGCTGTTGATGGAATAGGTGAATGAATGATCCTAGCTACCTAAGTTGCTTTGGAGAAAGACACTAATAATCCTATAAGCATTTAATGAGACTAAAATACTGATTTAACATTCAATTTGCACTGTATCAAAGGCTGGTATGGAAACATTCCAGCTCTCTAAAAACTGTATGTTAATTTTGTGACTGTCACTACAGAGGAGAGAGCCAAATGGTGCTGCCGTGGGGACTCCAGGCCAGTACACTAGCTGTGTGGCTGTGGACGTGTTAATGAACATTTCTTCACTTCATATATGAAGTGAGAGCATTGGATGGAATCAGTACCTTTCAAAAACATTTTTGAAAGTAAAGATACCTTTAAAAAAGAAGTACTAAGGGAACTCCAAATATATGTTCTGAACAAATAAGAGCGGAGCTGTTTTGGTCAGTTGAAATAGGCATGGCACTTGTGAGAAGAGAACTCAGCGTCTGCCATCTTCCTCCTTTCCCTTCACACACATATCTAGGGAAGCCCCCCAAAATATCTCCCAGAACTCTCAAGCTCTGGAACACAGAACACAGAAAATCAATGAATTAAAATCCTCTAAGGTCCCTTCCAGTTATAATAGTCCATGATTGTATAATTTGATTTCTTTTAAGGTTCCAAAATCCACAAGATGTCTCTGAGGCAAGTATACATTACCCTACAAATTTTGTAGCATCAACACCTTTCCTAAACTCTTTTTTAAAATTACATGATTGTGGGCTGGATCTTTCAGGAAGTGCAGTTCCTTGCATCCCTGTTATCTTTCTTCCAGCCCTTTATGAAGTCTTCATGTGTAAGCATTATGATCAGGAGAGGAGGAGATGAAGGGACAAGTCCAGATGTGTATCATTTCCTCAAAGAGCTGACAATCTTATGGAACATTCCTACAAATAACTATAATGAGGAGTAGAAATTGATGGTGTCCACAGACAGAGTAAAATGGAAGTTCAAAGGATGAGATGATTTCTGGATGGTGAGATCAGGAAATACTTCATGGAACAAGTGTTATATGAGTTAGTCTTTAAAGGATTGGATGAATAGGCTATGTGAAGACAAACAACGGTGAAACGAAATAGATGACTGGCAGAGTGGGCAGAGCCTTACTGAAGTTTCAGGGCAGTGGAGGCCCCTGCTGAAAGGCAAAAGGTTAGGAATGCTTGAAGTCACACTGCATCAGAGCTTGTTTGGAGTCACTTCCACAGTAGTGGATGTGGTGACGTGGGAGAAGTGTGACTCTAAGGTAAGAAAAAAATGCTAGTGTTATTAATAGATATGGAGAACATAGAACAAAGTTTGGAGATAGCTGGTGAGTGCCACGTGCCAGTAAAAACACACATAAGGGAAGCGACTTGGCCCAATGGATAAGGCGTCCACCTATCATATGGGAGGTCCGCGATTCAAACCCCGGGCTTCCTTGACCCGTGTGTAGCTGGCCCATGCGCAGTGCTGATATGCACAAGGAGTGCTGTGCCATGCAGGGGTGTCCCCCACGTAGGGGAGTCCCACGTGCAAGGAGCGTGCCCCGTAAGGAGAGCCGCCCAGCGTGAAAGAAAGTGCCGCACGCCCAAGAATGGTGCCACACACACGGCGAGCTAACACAACAAGATGACGCAACAAAAAGAAACACAGATTCCAAGTGCCGCTGATAAGGATAGAAGCGGTCACAGGAGAACACACAGCGAATGGACACAGAGAGCAGACAACTGGGGCGGGGGGGGGGGGCGGATTAAAAAAAAAAAAAGAATGACATTTGAGCAGAAACGTCTGGCAGGAAAATGTAAATATGGAATTGAAACTTGGGAAACAGATCTGAGCCATACATATTATACACATACACACACATATACATATGTGTATCTAGAAAGTATCTTTATAGAGACAGCCGTTGAGGTTATAAGAATCAATGAGATTGATAAGAAAGAGGTGGCAGTGAAAGAAGGCAATTCTAAGTGCTGATCTTTGGAAATACCAACATTAACAGGACAAAAGGAGGAAAATGAGTCAGAGGAAGTGTGGTTATAAAGGCAAAAAGAAAATCGAAAAGCACGGTGCCATATATAAAAATATATCTGCACATACATATTTATTTTGTGCAAAAAAGCTCAGCTCCTGATCTCAAGGATCACACAAATTGATATTTCTTAAAGTGTGTTCTAGAGAATGCCAGTTTCAGCAGAGGTTAAAAGGTACTTTATGAACAAAAAAGGGATTCACTGATCAAAAACATTGGGATATTGGACCTTATCTACCACAGAAATGCAAAATGTACATCAGATGGTTTAACACTGAAAAATCCTGCAGTAGAGAAATCTGTTTAATTTTGTTGAGGCCAAAAATTTATTCTGAAATTCATCTGACCCATAAACCCTTGCTGTTTCATATCTTCTAGATACATGTGTGTTCTTCCCACAGGAAGTCATCTTGAGAAACAATGACATATGGGAAAAATCAGGAATTTACAGAAAATTAAAACTGGAAATTATATGGGTGATCATGTTATCCACTCTTAATTTTATAGGTGGAAAAAGTTAACTGCAAGATAATTATATGGTAAATGATAATGAATAAATGTGGCTATGTAAGCATATGAATGAAAGAGAGATAAGAGCTTAGGCCAAAGTGACCTGGATGGTAAATGGCAGAGATGAAATTCAAACCCAAATTGTCCTGACTCTAGAATTAGGCTCCTAAATACGATATTCTGACATGATGTTCTGTTGACTTGAAATAGATTCAGGAAACACTGCAAACTTTTCTCTTTTGGAGAGTAACACTATAACATGGACATTATTATAAGTTCCTAAAAGTTCTGCAGTTAAATTAATTTCAATCCATTATGTATCTAGCTTATCTATCAATATCTTTGTCTAACTAGTGCTAAAGGATATAGGATTAGAATACAGTGATCTATGCTGATGACAAGGAGAGAATTCAAGTAATTTGTATTGGGTTTTTGGAAAATATGTAATTAGCAGACTTTAAGAAATTCCCCCCCCCTCTTTTTTTAAATTATAGGAATTATAGATTTATAGAACAATCATGCAGAAAATACAGAGTTCCCATATACCTGTCTCAATTTTTAATATTTTGCATTAGTGTAGTACCATTGTCAAAACTGATGCCAGAATATTCTTATAATTGTACTATTAACTATACTCCAGAGTGTACATTAGGGTGGTTTTCTTGTTAATTTTTATTCTAGCAGAATATGTACCACCTAAAATTTCCCACATTTGGATATATAATTCAGTGGTGTTAATTACAGTCAAAATGTTATGTCACCATCACCACTACGCAGTACCAAAACTTTTCCATCAACTCAAACAGAAATGTTCCACCAATTAAGAATTAATGCTCCATTCCCTACCCGCACCCCAACCCCAGGTAAAATGTTTTTGGCTCTATGAATTTGCTTATAGGATACTATTTTTTAAAGGATAAACCAACTCTGCAATCAGATTATAAGTAGAAGTTTGCAGAGTACCAAGAAAAAACATGGGGATAAAGATGCACTTTAGGTAAAAAGATGCACTTTAGGTAAGACACTTGGTGTCAGATGAGAACTGACCTTACATATTTAATCCTTCTCTAGGTTTACCACCAACACATAGAGACTCTAAGGAAAGAGCAAGCCATTTATTTAGTAAAAGGTTGATATTCAGCATACTTACACTGCCCATTCAAGCTTCTCGTTCTTGATTGAATTGTACAGGGCCTGAAAAGAGAGAAAACAAGATGGACTCATTCATTCTGTTCCACAGTTTGAATTCAGCAAATGACCAAAGCAAAAGGCTTGAGTGAGTTAGCAAGCAACTCCTTCACAACCAGACCATCTCCACAGGATGAGCCTCAAGTCCCTTCTTGACCATCCTGCTGGCTCTGCAGAGGTGAGCACCATGTAGGTGTACAGGTGAGGCCGGAGGAGCAGGGGGAAGCAGAATTTTATGAAAGAGACTTTTAACAAAGATTTAAAAATGTCTGCTATAAATAAGACAGACAGCACTGTGGTAAATGTAAAGGTTGATTCAAATTAGACCGCAGATTATACTTCCCTTATTCAAAACATGATCTTATAGTTTCACTAATTTGGACATTGGGATACTTATACCTATATCATTAATGGGATAAACATAACTTTTCATGGCAACTTATAAGTAAGATACATGGAAAGGGAATTCGATGATGTCTAGCCTCTGATCTTACAAAGAAACAGAAAGGCTAGAAACTTGCCCAAGCAGCAGAGCAGAGATAGAACTACACAGTGTTTGCCCCCTATGTCTTGTCCAAGGATAAGAAGTGGTTCATATCTGTGTAAACCAAGTGTACACCAACCAAACACTGTCAAATCCAGTACAATGTATTCAAGTTGCAGAGTTCACATTATTCAACAGTCAGTGCATGCATCAACCAGTACCTTCAACTCTGTGGCAGTTCTCCAGTGTGACTGTGATAGTTCAACTATTGGCTAGTAAGACTTATGGTAGTTAGTAAGACTTATGATACATTTGATCACTCTCAGGATGGTAAAGCTTGCATCCTCAAACACAAATATGATGAAACTCCACATTAGAGGATAAATCAAGGTATCAAGGTATACAGCCTGTGCTTTAAATTGGGTATTTTATTTGAAGAACTTAAATTTACAGAAGAACTACAATCACCTAGGATATAGCTAACGTCTGATGAAGGTGAACACTTACAGAGGGGTAAAGAGAGCAAAAATCTAACTCGAGCTTCAGGAGACTCTTGCTGGATAAATGCCTCTTAAATGGATTCCATAATATTCCTTGTCTGAGCCATTTCGAAACCGCCTAGTACCACTGCACTGAGAAACTGGAATTGAAAACAGATCATTAAAGGTTCTTTATATACTTTCACATTCAATGCTACCCAGAGTAATTTAACAATGTGGCAAAGAATTTTCAAAATCTGTTTGTAGGAAGAAATAGTTGAAAATGAAACCTAAGCATCTAAAATTTTTCTAATTCTGCCCTAGAACAAAATTTTTCACACTTTATTTTTGCCCTTGAGAATATTTTGCTTAAAGAGATACTGAGTTCTAAGTTGGAAAATTCTTGCTACTCACCAGCTATCTCAATAAAAATCTATTTTAAATATTTTGTAAAAATTCACCTGCCATAGTGTAGGTCAAGTCCTCTCCCTGTACATGTCTTATTATAACCTGAAAAACTAAATGATAGATGCTTTCCCTGTACTTTCCAATTGCAAGATTACAAAGTGATTCTCCTGAGAGTTTTTTTGTGGTATTTTATGATGATCCCTTGTTTTCTGAATATAATGATGATACTTTTCCAATGCACCAACATTCACATGTACCATCATCACAACTTTCTTTCATTTTATCTATTTAACCCAATTAAAAATTGAATTCCCTTGATTCTTTGTTATTTCTAGCCCAACAGTCATCATTTCCTTTCCTGTACAGCCTAGACTCCAGGATCCAGCACTTCAGGCTCATCCCTATCTTCACCTTCTTTGTTGCACTGTCTTTTTCTCATAACTGGAGAGAAAAACTACAGCCCTTGACCAATCCCACTCTTTGACTTCTTCACATTTAATCCCAATATCAGTTAAGGTTTCTTTAAACATCAAAAACCCAATTCTACTTTAAGGGGGAGATGCATTAGTCCATGTAGCCAAGTCATGAGGAGCTGACCTCATGGACTGGATGCAGGGATTTAAAGCTCTCCTGTCTCCTCTCAACTCTTCTCTTTTCCACTCCCAAATACTTCCAGTCCTTGTTTCTCTCTAATGTGGGCTTTCTCCACTATTCAAGAAGCATGTCCACAACAAGCAACAGCATTTCATGTCCTGGTGCCTCTCAACAAGAGGAACTGAGCAAAGCACCAGTGTGTTTCACCCAGCACAGGTCTGAAAGGTCCCAGGTAAGGCTTCCCATTGGTGTGGTTTGGATGCCCTGTCCTTTCCCTGGACCAATCCTTATGGCTGGGAGATGAGATACGATGACTGGACCCATCCCTGAGGTCAAGGACCTGAGGCTGCTACTAAAAAAGAGATAGCACTGATCTCATCACTAGGGCAACCCTCCCAAGTTTAACAGTCTCCCCTATTTGTATGTGACTAACTTAGCACCAAGAGAAAAAGTAAACAGATTAATGCCACTGCGTATTCATCACTTCAAACTTCAGCAGGACCTTCAGTTAGGATCCTTTTAAACTTCTTGCCAACTTCCATAAATATCTGCACTGGCATCTGTTCCTACTTTCTTATGGGAAGGGAAGGGGTGCCCCATCTATCTAAGGCTAAGGGCTCTAACAATGTGCCAAATACTTCCCTTCCTGCTGTGACATCCTCCCTCTACTGGCTTCTTTCAGCAGTTTTCAAACAAGTGCAAGTCTCTCCCAACCCCATCTCTCCAATTTAATTATCCTCCTTTGTTCTCCAAACCCTCATCTTTAGACAAGTCGAGGAAAAAAGTTTCTGCAGTTCTTTTCTCCATTTAATCTCTTTCCAGCTCTACTAAAATCACAATAAATTCATCAGTCTCCTTCATGCTACATTTAAGGCTATTTTTTTTAGCCCTCTAGCATCTCTATACCTTTCAGTGTCACGGAATTCTCAGAAATATTTTCTTCTTTGTTTTCCTTGATACAATGCATATGCTCCTGAAATTTTCTATCTCCTTGAGTAATCCTTCTCCATATCCTTGTAGATTTATCTTCCTCAGCTGTCCCTTAAATGTTGGTGAACCTAAAGTTTTCTCTTCAGTCTATGTGAACTCTTGAGAACTTCAGATCCACATGTCAAATGCATTTGGATGTCCCAATCTCAATAAAGAGAACTGGGGCCTGAAGACCCGGCATTAAAAGTGCATTCTCAAGCTTAGTAAATTGGCTCTGCATAAAATAATTTGGGGGATGCCAAAAAACTACATTGAAGATCTGAGGGTGAGCAGTTTATGGCAACATAAAACATGCCCAATTAGATTCCAGATCAGGTGGGTTAGCTCTGCTCTGTTTAGGACGCCAGTCAGTACCCCTAACTCTGGACAATACTGAGTGAGATTCTGTTGATGGCTCAGTGGGATTTCTTTTGCTTTTTCAACAGTATCCTTTCATAAAAAAGTAAAATATTTTCTTTTCATGTAAAAATATATTCTCCTTACAGAACCCTTGTTATACATATATAGATAAGAATAAATTTTAAAATCACAGAATAAAAACATGCCCAGGTCAGAATCCTCATTCTGCCAGGATTTATCTATCAATTGTACCTATATAAACTCTTTTACATTTGTACTACAGAATCAAGAAAGCTCCAGGCTAAAATCATATCTACTACCAATCTTGTACAAGACTTTAATAAAAAGGTTTTCAAGGCAAATTTTAAAACTCTCTCATTTTCAATCAAGAAACAACCAAATGGAATTTCAGAGCTCTGTGGGCCCTGTGAGATGGTGAAACGAATGCTTCCTTTTCATAGATGAAAAGGAAGATAATTTACCTCAAGGTCTACCCCCTGGTTTTCACAATAATTGACTCAAAATTCACATTTCTTTTTCTATTTGGTATCAGCCAGTTATATATTCTTCATCTAAGACGCAGTCTTACAGCACTGTATGTATCTAGCCCATGTGAAAAGTTAACAGGGCTAATGTCTCTTTTTTAAAAGATTCGACTAATCTTTTAGTTTATTCTTAAAAGATGAGCTTTATACAACTAAGAGCCACTGTTGCTAGGACACAGCTTTAAGTGCCGTTGTAGATGAAAATGACGAGTTTGCTGTACTGAGCCCACATTCTCAATCTTACTTAGGACCAAAGGCATTTTCCATATAAATGGCTGAAATTAGAGGTATAGTCTGGAGCGCAGGGAGATGCTTTATCACGGTCTCTGAGAGGGGCAGTCTGGCCTGGTTCCCTGGCGGCACGGTCTGTGGGTGAACACTGTCACGGAAGACTGCCCATTTCCCTTCGGCCATGTAATGGTAGCTTAGACTATGTGGCAAAAGGTCCCCAAAGGACCTTAATGGGCCACACCAGCTCATAGGAATCATAAGCAGTGAGCTGCCAACAGGTATGGTAGGCTGAATCACGTACGCCCCCCCCCCCCAAAAAAAAAACCCCACACAAACAATGTCTACATCCTAATCCTGGATCCTGTGAATGTTAACTTAAATGGCACAGACTTTGCAGATATGAATAATTTAAGGATTGTGAAATAGGTAGATTATCCAAGGCCCTAAATACAATCACACATAAGAGGGAAGTAGAGATTTCAGAAAGGCAGAAGAGAAAACTATCTAATCACAGGGGCAGAGATTAGTAAGAGTTCTTAACCTTTTTTGTTCCATGGACCCTTTGCCAGTCAAGTGAAAACTACAGACCCCTTACTAAGTCTACACTATACTGCATATCATTTAATAAATATATCACACCCACACCAACACATCCCCTCAAGAATAATGTTTTCCTGATTTTCAATTCAGATCTTTCCACGGACCCCTGGTTAAGATCCCCTGGATTAGAGAGATGCAAACACACACCAAGGACCATGGCCGACTTCCAGAAGCTGAAAGAGCAAGGAAAGGTTTCTCCCCTCAAGCTGCCCCAGGAAGCACAGGAACTCCTGTATTTTGGCACAGTGAAACTGACTTCAGACATCTGGCCTCTAGAACCATGAGAGAATAAACATCTGTTCTTTTAGGACACCAAGTTTGTGGCAATTCGTTACGAAAGCTATAGGGAACAAATATGTCAGGGTATAAGTGGAAGGCAGATATTTGAACAATACCCACAGGTTGATTTTCAGAAATATTTGCAGGGTTGGTTCCTAGGGAAGACATACTCTTTTACTATAGGGGTCTCTTGGTTGAAGGTTTGGGGGTGGCTCAGCAGAATCAGCAAGTTATTTTCAAAAACAGATTCTTGAGCCCTACCCTAGTTCTACTGGATCAGACCTTGGATGATGAACCTGTGTATGAACAGTTTCAAATAGTCCACAGGTGATTCAGATAGGAACTCCCGGCTGAACATCACTGCTTTGCAAATTTATCAAGCTTTTCTCCAACCAAAGTTCCTGGAATTTATCCTCCGGAGCTAGAAGGCAATCAAATGCCTCCACTGAAACCAAACAGGCTAGAATGATCCTTCAAATTTGAAGTTCATCAGCTGTTAGAAAGACAGAGCAAAGTAAGTTGCTTAAATTACAGAGATCAAGGTATTAACTTGGTCTAAATTTACTTTCAAGTCTTTGTTCCTACCTTTCGATTGCTTCTCATCTAGATGATAAAATGCAATTTTATTCAAGGCTTGGTACAGACATTGACAGCCCACACATGGCTCTCAGAAGTTTTCCCCCATTATGCATTGTGTAATCATGAGTCTCTCTCCAGAAGCACACTTTGCACAGTCTAAGGAATTTGTGTATTTTAATCACCTCAAAACTCCAATGAATTATTATTTTTTGTCTTTGTTCCTTGAATCGTTAGGGAGAGTATGGAGGATAACACAGCCTCTGCTTTCCCTTAGTGATACTGACAGTGATCACGGTGAACTTTATAACCAGGGAGAAGTATGACCCCAGCACCACCACGGATTTTCTTTGTCAATTGCAATGCCGATTCATGCAGATCCTTCAGTTCAAGCAGATTTTTAAGTATGGAATTGAATGTGTAGCGCTCTGGCAGCGTTGTCAGGGAAAGACTGTGTTAATAAATTAATGAAACTAGTTACCAAACGTATTTCAAGAACTTGAGTGGAATTCAACTTTTCTGTGTCCTAAAATAATACTGAAAACCTACTAAAACAATACTGAAAACCTCCATTACCCTTCATCAAAGGAGATGTCCTCAAAAAACAGTATTTTGAATTGACTCTGGAGTGTGCCCCCTCCCTCACTCCTCAAGGCGCCATCCAGATAAGGTTAGGGTTGAGGGGTGTGGCTTTCTTTTGTAGCAGGCAGAAGGCAGTTTTCAAGCAGAGGAGGAGGAGGAGAAACAGTGTGAAGCTTCGGCCACAAGCATTCGCAGGTAGAATCACTTTAGGAAGGAGTACATACCGAAGTTGAGTTTCTGGAAATTTAAACCACCTATACTCACCTACATACCAAAAAATCTTCACATACCCAAGTTTGACGACTTCCCTGTTAATATATACTCACAAGCAAATATGGCGGACACTTGTCTCTTTCAACTCTAATTCAGGTTGACAGACTACACTCACTATAAAACTGATCTTGAATATGGTTTGGTTTTCTCACATCTATAGTCAGATGTATTTGCTTTTGGATCCAACTACCATGAAAACCAGAGCCACAACTGTGTCCTGGACAATTAAGCCGTTTCACCTTGTGTTGTGGTGCCCTTACAAACCCAGCCAGCGATGACAGACACGTCTACCCCTGAAGTGCTGGACTCCACTGAGGGGAGGTACCAGCACAAATCCATTATGAACACTGAGAAAGTAATTTGAAAGCCCTTACCTTACTGAAAGGGATTCTGAAGTTTAATTAATACACGTAAGTCATGTAAGTCACAAACCTTTTTGACCACTTTCTATAGGATGGAGGAACATAATGCTAGGTATAGCTGAATCCCCTCTGTCTCTAGGGAACTCTTACACAAAGGACACAAAATGCTTTTAGAATAATGAAAATTGACTAAGATGATGACAGCACAGCTCTGTGATGAAAATGAGCCAGTGAGTGTACACTCTGAGTGGACTGTACAAAGTATGGGACTGTCTAACACTGGGAATTCAGGGGAGGAAGATGGACTGCGGTTAACAGAACCAATATGAGAATGTGTTCTCATGAACGATAACAAACATATACTAATACAGGATGTTAATAACTGAGTGGGCAGGGGGAAAATACAACAAATGGAAGAAATGGGCTAGAATTTGTAGTAATATTTTGAAGATGCTCTTTCATAGTTTGTAACAAGTTTCACAACAATGCAAGGTGTTGGTGGTGGGGTGATGTCTGCAAGCACTTTTTGATGGTATGCATGTTTGTTTTGTAAGTTCACAACTTTTACTATATACTTATTGCTTAGGTATGTTCATTCATGCTTGATATACCTCAATAAAATTTTATCAAAAAAAAAAAAAAAGAAAAGAAACAAATATGTTGCTAACCCTGGCTAAACTTTACCAAGTGGTTAGTCAGCTAAGAGAATCAACTAATTTCTTATTTCCTACTTACAGTGTTCAAGACACTTTCACACATGGTAGCCAGTGTGACATCATGTTACATATATTTACTTCAGAGAAAAAATAACTAGAACAGATCCAACCTCATGATCTAAGAATTTGAGGAAGTGGGACAACTGGCTCTGTCACCAACTTGCCCATTTAAAACAAACCACTTCATTTACTTGGCCCTCGTTTTCTTCATTCGTAATATTAGAAGGTTGCATAAGGTATATCTTTCTGGCCCACCTCCAGTTCTCTGGTTCTACTTGGAAAAGACCATAGAAATCATCAGGCCAACATAGTTCTATCCCTAGCACCTGATCTCTTTCCTTATATTCTCAAGCAGTTTTTTTGCTATGGTTATTGATTAATAGCATCATTCCAGGTCCA
This sequence comes from Dasypus novemcinctus, assembly GCF_030445035.2. Taxonomy (NCBI): domain Eukaryota; kingdom Metazoa; phylum Chordata; class Mammalia; order Cingulata; family Dasypodidae; genus Dasypus; species Dasypus novemcinctus. Next base: position 28,485,815 of record NC_080701.1, on the reverse strand, counting down.
AATCCCAGACATGGCTCTTATGAATGAATGAACAAAAGAATGAATAAATGAAAGAATGAGTGAGTGAATGAGTAAATGTTGTTTTTAAAGCACCTATGAATAAAAATATATGAGAAAGGGAATGAGATTGATTCACTAAATGTGTGTGGGGGGGTGGGGTGGGGATTGTCTAATTTCATCTTGTCAAAGGTACCTTTAAGAGGTAAAACAGCCTGAAGCACCATTTCTCATTATTGAGGAAAAAAAATGCTACAAAGTCATGGATACAGCCAAAGACAACAATCCTACCTACTAAATAAGCACATTTGTACTGGCATAATACTGCAAACTTCAGGTTTCTCTGCTGACATCCTAAACCACAACATCAATTGTTTTGGGATTTTTTTTGCTTTATTATTTTATGTATTATTTACGTATGCATGTATTCAATTTGGGGTGGACTTGGTCAGTAAAATATGAATATTTATACAGACCACATTGCTAAAGTGTCTCTTCTTCAGCCTAAGATTTTCTTCCATTTAACTGGCTGCTAGGTCTTCGGGAAAGTTTTTTTTAAACATGCTGGCACACATACCACTATTCCAAAAGTAAAGAAACCTGCAAACACTAAGGTACCAAGAAAGCTCCTGTTGAGCAAAACTTAGGTTGACAGATTTTTCCCCCATGTTAAAGCTGTAAGACTCATGAATGAGTTTGAATATCACGTCCAAATGCTGGTCCAATAATAAAATTTGACCAGGATTTGTAAATTCACATGTCTAGAGGAGCAGAGGGATGGCATAAATAAGCAAAGATGTCAGAGACTCCAGAGGATGGGAGAAAGCCTCAGCCAAGGGGGCAGCTAATACTTACGTGCAGCCTGATTTCAACTAGGTTGGAAATGTAGAGTCATTACTGCCAGCTCTTAATATTTTTCAGAAGTAGCTAGAAGTACAAATTATTCAAGCCTGGAACATTTTTATATTTGGCAGCAAAAAAGAGCAACAAAAATAAAAAGTACCGTGAACCAGGAAAAAACACATCTGCTGTCCAACAGGTCACTGGCTTTAGACCTCTATCAGACTGATGTATTTAGAAAAGTGTTGGGAAGAAACAACGTGCAACACTGACCAGATATAGCAGAACTTCCAAGTTTATGATTTAGATTTTAAACTTCTGAATGTCTGATGATTCTCCTGATGAACTCTCTATGGCTTTGTGATGACGTTCTAGCTGTTTCTCAATAGCTGATATTCCACAGATGATGATCATCTGTTACTGAGGATGCACCATGGGAGGATTGCACTAATAGCTTTACTTTCGTTTAATCTCGTTTAGCACTCAGAACAACTCAGAGAAATAGTACCATCTTCACATTCGAAATGACATAACCTATGCTTGGCTTATGAAGTCTGAGCAACTTGCCAAAGGTCATACAGCCGACCAAGCACAGAGCTGGAGATCTGAATGCAGCTCTGTCCAAAGCCAAAGTCAGTGCTTTCGACCACCACAGACATGAAATCCTCCTAAATACACATATGCAATATAACTACCAGATGACTGTCACCCACTTTTTTTTCCCTGTAACAGCATAATATACATAAATCTTCCCTTAAAGGCATTCACACATTCATTCATACATCAATCAATCAACAAACATCTACAAATCCCTACCTGCCAGCGGCTGTTACAGGCACTGGAAATCTTGAGGTGAACTTAGATTTTGGTGGGGCAGAAGAAGACTCCTCATCTGGTCAAATACCAGATAAAGTATTACAAAGTAATGAAAATAAGGTAGCCTTAAAAGAGTAGCCATAAACTAGATGGTCCAAGAAGGTCTCCGAGAAGAAATTCAAGATAGAACGACAAGGAGCAGCCATGCAAAGAAAAGGGGCAAGAGCCGTGGGCAGCTCCTTTACATGCAGTTTCTAGCAGCCATGGAGCTTGGTGGGTCTGAGAAACAGAACCCAGGCCAGCGTGCTGGGAGCCTGGTGGGCATGAGAGCATGCGGTGCTCTGTGGGCACACGGGGCTTTCTGGCCAGAAAGCAGGGAGGGTTTTATTGTGTGTGTGCTGTGTAGCCACTGCAGGACTTTAAGCAGGAGAGATACCTACTCTAATGCATGTTTGTAAAAGTCGCCCTGGCTGCTGTGTAGAGAAAAGACTGGAAAAAAGCAAGTGAAGCTGCACCGTATTTATCCAGGTGAGAAAAGACAAAGGCTGGAAATGGGGTGATGGAATCGCCGATGCTGATGTATCAGACAATATTCCTAAATTATGGGAGAAAGGTGACCCATTTTTGCCACCTTGAGCACAAATAAAAAATTGGGTGAGACAGTTTCAACAGCAGTGTCAGAAATATGCTGCTATCCATCAAGGTTTAAGTCATTTAAGCTAAGAATGAGGCAGATATTTTAGGATTTATTGTTTAAGAAAATAGTAAGGTGGCATAACAGTGTATATAGTAGGCTCCCATTCGTGGGGAAAATGTGTGGAGGGATGGATACACAAGAAACCATGGACAATGATGACCTCTGTAGAGGGCAACTGGGACTCGGGGTGGGGGAGAATTGTCAACGTATAACCTGTGGAACTATGTAAACGTTTTATCACATCATGCATGCATTCCAGGCATACCTCGTTTTATTGTGCTTCACAGATACTGTGTTTCTGTTGTTGATCTGTTTTGCTTTTACAAATTGAAGGTTTGTGGCAACCCTGCCATGAATAAATCTATTGGTGCTATTTTTCCAATAGCATGTGTCTCTGTGTCGCATTTGCACAATTTCTGCAATATTCCAAACATTTTCGTTATTATTATATCTATTGTGGTGATTTGGGATCAGCGGTCTTTGACATTACTACTACTGGGCACCATGAACTGTGCCTATAGAAGATAGTGAACATAATCAATAAACGTTGTGTGGTCCACCAACTGGCCATCCCCATCTCTCTCCCAGTCCCCAGGCCTCCCTGTTCTGTGAGACAGTAAAAAAGGCTGACATTAGGCCAATTAATAACCCTACAATGGCCTCTAAGGATTCAAGTGAAAGGAAGAGTCTCACATCTCTCACGTTAAATCAAAAGCTAGAAATGACTAAGCCTCCTGTGGAAGACTTGTCAAAAGCAGAGACAGTCCATAACCTGGGCCTCTTATGCCAAACACTGAGCCAAGCTTGAACGCCAAGGAAAAGTTCTTGAAGGAAATTAAAGGAGCCAACACAATGAACACATGAATGATAAGAAAGTAGAAAAAGTTTTAGGGGTCTGGATAGAAGATCAAACCAGCCACAACATTTCCTTAAACCAAAGCCTAAATCAGAGTAAGGCCCAAACTCTTCAATTCTATGAAGGCCAAGATAGAGGAGGAAGCTGTAGAAGAAAAGTTAGCATCTCATATCCCTTCTTCCCTATCCCTGTCCTCAGCAACTACTGTGGCCACTTTCCCCAGATCAATGCTACAGTTTCTTCCATTACTAGTCACAATAGTTCTATAGTAGAATAACAGTAAGTTCACTCTAATCCATATTTTATTCCTCCATCCTGTGGACCCTGGGATGGTGATGTTTACTCTACCTCCATATCGAGAGGAGGCTTAGATCTCCATGGTTTTTGGATACTATTCTCCTGCTTGGAATCGTAGGCATTCTTGGTTCCCAGGTGTGGTGGTTGACCATTTCATCTCCCTTTCAGGACTTGAAGTTGTCCTAAATGATATTGCCAGGACAGATGCTGGACATTATATATCCTGCCATAATCCACTGAATATACTGGGGGAGAGGGTAAACTACAATGTAAACTATAATCCATGCAGTATAGCAGTGCTCCAAAATGTATTCACCAAATGCAATGAATGTGCCACAATGATGAAAGAGGTTGTTGATGTGGGAGGATCAGGGGTATGGGATGTGGGGTATGTGGGAACCTCATATTTTTTAATGTAACATTTTTTTGGGATCTATGTACCTTAAAAAAAAAAAAAGACAATTTAATAAAAAATTTTTAAAAAGTTTGTAGCTAGCTAAGGTTAGTTCATGAGGTTTAAGAAAGAAGCCATCTCCATAATATCAAAGTGCAAGGTAAGGCAGCAAATGCCGATGTAGAAGCTGCAGCAAGTTATCCAAAAGATCTAGCTAAGAGAATTGATGAAGGTGGCTAAACTAAACAACAGATATCCAATGTAAATGAAATGGCCTTCTGTTGGAAGAAGATGCCATCTAGGATTTAGAAAGAGAGAGGATAAGTCAGTGCCTGGTGTCAAAGATGCATAGGACAGGTTGACTCTTGCTAGGGGCTAATACAGCTGGTGACACGAAGTTAAACCAATGCTTATTTACCATTCGGAAAATCCTAAGGCCTTTAAGAACTAAGCTAAGTCTACTCTACTTGTGCCCTTTAAATGGAATAACAATACCTAGATGACAGAACATCTGCTTCTAACATGGTTTACTGCATATTTTAATCCCACTCTTGAGACCTACTGCTCAGAAAAAAAAAATCCCTTTCAAAAATGTCACTGCTCACTGACAATGTATCTGGTCACCCAAGAGCTCTGACAGAGATGTGCAATGAGATTAAAGTTGTTTTCATGCCTGCAGCATCCATTCTGCAGCCCATGGATGAGTCATTTTGACCCTCGAGTCCTATTCTTGAAGAAATACATTCCGTGACGCTATAGTTGCCATCGACAGTGATTCCTTCGATGGATCTGGGCATGACCAATTGAAAACCTTCTGGAAAAAATCCACCATTCTGGATGCCATTGAGGACATTTGTGATTCATGGACGGAGGTCAAAATATCAACATAAACAGTAGCACATAAGAAGTCGATTTAACCCTCATAGATGACTTCAAGTCCCCAGTTGTGAAAGCTACGGGGTGGGGCAGGAAGAGAGGAGGGGTTTTCTAGGGTTTTGAGCTCTTTGCTGAGAGTTTGTTTCATTTGTATAACACCTTGGCATATCTGATCCTTAATAAATTTCTTTTCTTCAGCCCCAATGTAAAAACTGAAACTTATTTCCCTAATGCTTTCACAGAACACTTTTTTTTCTTTCCATAAGACTAGCCTAGATGTCTGGCAAGTGAATGAATGAATATCCTCTATATAGCTAATAATGAGTGCTACTATATTCTGGAAATTTAAGTGCATTTTTTCACTTATTTCTCAGAATCTATGAAGTATGATTACTCACTCCACTGATCTGGGAATTGGGAGTTAGGCATATTATTTCTTGCTACAGGTCAGAGGTTGTCAAATCAAATACAGGATGCCTAGTTACATCGGAACTTAAGATTAACAATGAATAAGGTATTTGGTATAACTATGTCCCACATAAGACATACTTACATAAAATAGTAACTGCTGCTTATCTGAAATTTAAATTTAACTGTGTGCCCTCTGTATTTTTATTTGCCAAGTCTGGTGACCCTACTGGGGTGCTGAAGTTACTAAGTGGCAAAGCTGTAACTCAAACACAGGACATCTAACTTCAGAGCCCATGTTTTTATCCACTAATCTACACTGTCTTCATGATTAAAATATCCCAAAATGGACTTGCCATGACTGCTTCAAAACCCTTCCAGGAAAAGGATATATATATTTCTAGAGAAGAGATGGTCTCACTGAAGTAAAGAAGGAAAGACAACAACAGATATTCTAAAAGGGCTCTTAGCTTTCTCCAAAGCAAAATACACATTAAAAACAAGTGTCCGAAAATGTAATGTGGATATGACTTAAAGTAGCAGTACTTAGAACTTGATAGCTTGGAAAAGAGTCAGTTAATTCTTATTGAACCACCTTCTTCCCTGTAAGAGTTTTAAGATTAATTTATATATAATTTATATAACCTATTCCTCAGAAAGCATATGGAATAAGTTATTCCCTGACCTGTGTAAGCACCATGATTCTCAAATTCACTGTGTTCATAATCATCTTCTGATTTTTGTTTTTCTTATATTCTTCTCTGATCCTCTGGAACTGACATGAGCCATGCTTTTGAGAAATATAACCATAACCAATATTTTCGAAGAAGATTATGGAAGGTACTTGCTATAATCTGTTGTTAGATATTGTCCTGTTGGTAAGCCTTAATTGTTGGGAAGCAGCAGCCAAATACCATAATAAAGCTTTCATAATTTCAGAACAAAAGGAGAGCATAAATTCCAAGTGACCTCAAAAATTACATGCAGTATTTTCTAAATATCTGAGAAAAGTGACCATTTATATTTAATGTTTATGGACATGATGATGAAATTAATGTATACAGTAAAAAACAGTTTGCTGGGTAACATGTGGGGTCCTTTTTCAAAGCAGATTGTTAAAAGCATTCGTTGGGGACTTTTGACATTTAGAGAGAATGCCAGGCATGGCATTTATTTGCTGTCATTTCCATGCATTAGACAAAGCAATGGAGACAAACCAAATTGAGATGGATTTTATCCAAAACAATCAATACAACCAAATTCAATCATCTAATCCAGTGGCTATCAGGCTTTTGGACTGCATGAATAGGAAAATTTTCAAAAGAAATTTTACAGACCCAGATAGAACTGCCAGTTTTTCATTTTGCCAAGTTAGGAAATAAATTAAAAACAAACCTACCACTCTCTACTATCATCATCATTTCATAAAAATAAGTAGCAAGGACAATTTCAGGATAAAGAACTATGTTTCTCAAGAAAGAGCTGGACAGAATCATCCTCAATGACATTACAATGACAGATACAGGCCATTATATATCCGGCCATAACCTACAGAGTCAAATGGGAGAGGGTGTAAACTACTACAGTGTAAACTATAATCCATGCTTAGTGGCAATGCTCCAAAATGTATTTGTCAATTGCAATGAAATGTACCACACTGATGAAAGATGTTGCTAATGTGAGAAAATGTGGGAGCTGTGGGGAGTAGGGAATATGGGAATTCCCTATATATTCTCTGTAACATTGATGTAATTGGAATATCTTTAAAAAAAAAAGGTATTATTGGGACATATAAAAAATATGGAATATATATATGTATGAGAAAGGGCCAGATAGTCTTTCATAATAGATTACAAATTTTAACAGTAATCAGCAGCAGAATATGTTTTAGACCCTTTACTGCTAGGGTATAAGGTTTTAGAAAAAAATTTTTTTCTTAACAGGTCTGTTAGCTGTTATTTGTAAAACACCAAGTAAATTAAGATATACAACCCACTCTAGTCACTGCAGATTGTTCAAGCCTTTGAGTACCTATATACACTGTCTACTTTGCTATTCATTTTTAAATTTTATCAAGATAATATACGTGTATCATTTAAGGTCAAAAAGTACTAAAATGGCATGTAATGAAAATAACAGCTCCTTGTTTCATCTATGATTTTTGTTGCCTAGTGGTAACCTCTCTCCACTCTTTTTTTGGATTTTCTGTTTTCAATATGAACTATTGACTTTCAACTGTAGAAAAAGAGTCTTTAGCTCTCATAATAATCACCTCCTCGCCCTACATGCACACATACTCTTCCTCATCCTTCCCCTAAAATTATATCACAATTTTGAAGTATATCAATTTTCAGTGCTTGAATTATTATGACTACATAGGTATAATTTGCAGTGGAGTGATGCAGCACCATGTTATATTTCCTTTTTTTGAAAACTTAGTTTTCCCTGGAGTTAGTAACTGCCTCATTTTTTATTGTTGTTCACTTAGTTTTCTATGAATCTACCTCTAATTTATCGTTCATACTCTTCAAGAAAACTGCAAATATCCTCTCCGGATAGTGCAACACTTCAGGAACACTATCGGCGGTATTTGTTTTTTGGAAGCCTCCCTTTTGGAATCTTCTGTTCTCCCACTCCAGGCTGAACAGGTTGGTTTCTATGTCTCCTGCCCAGCTGGAGTCGAGGGCTTTCCTTTACCACCCTGGGGATTCCCTTCGCCTCTCTGCTACTAGATTTCTTGTTTATGAGATACTGTGCCTCCTCTTTCACTGCTCTAGGTAACTGAGTAAGAGTACTTGAGAGAGGGGACATGAGGGAATCCTGTTGTGAAATACACAGAATTTTCCACTTGGTCCTCCTCTTTTCAGCCCTCAACTGGGCCTGATTCCCTAAGACCAAAGCAGCTAGGTTAACCTCTCCAGAGAGAGGGAGAAGACAAGGAGGTGGGGTAGGGTAGACACTTGGCTTCACACAGTAGGGGCGCACATTTAGGGGGATCAGTCACTACTTTAGAGTGACTGTTTGGACCCAATGTCCCCAGAGGGCCCCAGTGCGCCTAATTCCTGGGCCTGTCCTGTGGGCCATGAGGCAAATCAGCCAACTTCTTTCCTTAGCTTCCCAGCTTGGTGGCACATGGGTTTCAGCTCTCTCTGGCATGGTAAATTATTAGTTAACAAATCTACATCTCTCAATCTTTCAAATCGTGTTGACATCTGGAGGGCAGTCATCTCCTATCTCGTTCTCCGTGTCCTCAGATCTATGAGTGGGATTTACGTGGGAGTAGAAATAAAAGCAAACGGTTGCCTTACACTTTAATTTTAAGTTTCTGCAGTGTATAAATACCACTTAATCATGGTCCCAGAAATCAGGGTCAGGGGGTTAATGAGACATACAGAAATCACCTCAAAACACTGCCCAATCAAAAGACAAGTATTCTGGAGAGCTTTCTTTCTACTTTCCGTATTTGTAAGGAAGGGAACTGTCATACATCAGCACACTGCTGGTGTTTCATCTGTCTCTCCAAATGACGGTAAAGGGCCTCTTGTCTCAAAGCACTTTCCGACAACTGCATGCCTCTTAGGTCTAGTCAGTCAGTGTCCCAACTCCTTGGGGTACCTATGATGGGAAGTCTTTGAAGGAAACTGTAGTAAAAAGTGCTACAGCAATTAAGATCCTTGTACTGAGCAGAGGCTACGGGATCTGGAGAAGGTCCTACTGCTTGCTACCAATACCTTGGCATGCCCCAGTGGATTTCTGAGTTGTAGAGTTTTGAAGCTGACCCCACTGAAAATGGGACCTGGATGCGAGCTAGAGTTTAGAATGTATGGAATGTCTATATAATCGTATTTGGCTTACTGGAATCCAACAAAAACTGGGCTTACAGATTAGAATCTGATCATAACAAAGTATAGCAAGGTCCCCAGCTGCCTTGGGTGCATTCTAACACTGAACAGCAGGTCACAACCAGCTTCGTGACATGAGATGAGTCAGACTATGAAGAGAAGGCCTAAACCGTCAATTTCATAAAAAGCATTCCAAGGACTCTACGTAGGAAAACTAAGTCCACTGTAAGCAGATGACCTGCATGCATGATGGGTACACTAAATGTTGTCCCATCAGGGTGTGGTAGAACGCAATCAAAATTCTCCTCTGCTCTTTGGAAAACAGATGGAAGTTATACGATTTAGGAATCTATGATTGTCTCAAAAGAGTGATAATATTTTTGTGTTCTTGTTTATACATATAAATATATATATCTCTTATCAAAAAGTAATGGATGGTGGTTATGGTAGCATAATTACAATTTTTCTAAACAAGAAGTAATGAAAAAGCTATCTATTGAAGGATAAGGCAAAGCTCAAAAATCTTAAAAATCAATGAAGAATGACTCCCATGATAAATCACCAAGGAAGTCACAGACAGGCTCAGCTACTCAGGCTCCTGCATCACTGTGGACAAGTTAATTAAAAACAACACTCTCCAAAAATCTCCTATTAGACCCTAAGCAGGATGCAATCTTCAACTCTAAACCAGGCATGATCCAACAACAGGATGCAATAAAGGAAAGGCAGCATCCTGGAAAATCCAGGCCATCTGGTCATCAAATACGTACCCACAGTTAACTACTAACCTCCCTGGTCTTCAACAAAGACTACCTTTAAAGTCCAAGGGTTTTTTTTTTTCCTCTCTTAACTCTTGCCTTTCTAGTATTTCACAGATTTTTTTTTCTTTCTCCTTTCCAACAAGAGTATTATAAACTAGTCTACCAGGAAAGATTGATTGGACCAGCATTTTTTTATAATGTTCAAATTCTACACAAAAGTTCTCAAACACCAGCTCTCAGACAGCATCGCTGGAAGAACACCTTCAAATAGAACAGTCTTTTCAAGAGCATAGTATAACAAGAATGTAGTATGACATTGAAAGTTCAGGACACTCAAACCAAGCACATCACCACTGGCACTTTACTCAGGTGAAAATGCGTAAACAGTGTGATGGTGCAGATCTGTTTCTAATTACACTCAAGGGTCAACAAATGTCACCCCATCAGGCACAGTTTGTTCAACACTTAACTCCTAACTAATCATTTGCACATGCTTTAAAAAGGTGTTGATTTATAGGAAAATACCTGCGTAATCTGGGAAGTAAACAAATAACCTACTGGGTAATGTTTGGAGCCAAACAAATAAACCAAACAACAAAAACCAATGTCACTTCACTAGTTTTCATAATGCAAAAATAAAACCATTTTATCTGGGGGCAAGGCTGACTCAAGTCTCAAGAGGGATATCGATAATGACATAGTCGGCAGTACCACCTACTACAAGGGGCCAGGTGGCTTCCTAAGAACTCCTTTGGGAAAGGATAACATTAAAACATCAGAATGTGTTAGTCTGGCAGATCACACCTGAGGGACAAGCATAGCTTCTTGGAACTTAAGAAGTGAGTGGAAAGATAGTAGTGTCAATGTAAGAAAAACTGTTTTCTGGAAATAAACTAGTTTTCATCTTTGCACTGCTAGATTTACTTTATGAAACACAGCTCCTCCCCAGGTCTCTCATGTGCCAGGGATTATAACTAATGCAGAGAGATGTTCTTGAGATCAAGTAGATTCAAACCTACTAGTTAAAGTTCAGCTACAACGGGGGTTCTTCATCACAAAAGGATGAACTCGTATGAGGTTAAAAGATGTTCTGATTCAATTTAATAGATTGAAAAATATAAGGAGCTATTTCAAGGGGGATTTTCAAATTACGACTAAAGGTGTTCTTCATATTACAGGAGATATAAATGTTTGAATAGGAAGAAATGAGGTTGCCCAGAATCTCCTTCCCAGGCTCCAGCCTTAGTCTAAGGAACAAAAGTGATCTAGTGGAGAATGACAACAATCTGCAAACCGCCCACGGAAACTTCAGGCTGCAAGGGGGCATTGTAATGATTTCTTCAGGCTGTCTTTTGCATAGATTTTGACTCACAGAGTGAGAAAGGATTAGCATTTACCTACAGTGCTAAACAAATAGGAAGAATGGAGAAAATAGAGTTGATACCTTTCAACAAACTGCAACACGTTTTACAAAGCAATGAATGGGGTACTCCCAAAGCACTTCCACTTTCCTTTAACAAGTTGATGGTTAACACCTAGGTCAGGAACAGGTTTATTTAAAATAAATAGATAAAAATTCACCTTCACTGAATGAGCTCAGTTTTTAAGCTCCTTTTGCTGGGGAAATAACCCCAACAACCCCTGCAAGACTTCTAAAATTAAAATTGCTCAAAACAAAGATAACCATTTTATCCAATCCCTGCATTTTATGGGTAAATCCCAGGGAGAAGTGATTTGTCTAAGTACACATTGCTAATTAGTGAGCAGAGCTCAGGCTACACAGAACAGCATGACCCAGGATGAGATCAAATGGCTAATGTTTTCACTGTGCACTGTGACCCGGTATACCCAGGGGTTTATTGGAGGTTCCTGAAATTTTACTGTGAGGGAAACTGATTTTTCTGCCATATTTTCATGTAAGAGCTTTAAACAGTTCATTTGAATCCGAACAGTTGCCAACCAGAGAACTCTTGGTTTAATCTCCAGCCTCATACTAACCCTCAAAAAATGACCCTTGGGATTCTACCACGCTTGTAGCATGTTATATTCACCCACCACCACCAAGAGAAACAGAAGCACCTGGCTAAGATTATTCTCCTTCTAATTGCAGAATACAGTTTGGCAAGAGACAGGGAAAGAAAAAGTGTTATCACCGACCTGGGCTTTTCACAAATTTATGTTTTAAACCTACAGGTGACTTAGAATTAAAAACTAAGCAATGTGAAGAGAATTTATATTAGGGCTATAACGGGGAATGTGTGTCAAATTGAGGCTTAAAAGCAGCATCTTATGTTTTACACCCCAAATTCCATGATATTCTGCCTTTGAGAAACTGCTTCCAAAATGTTTCATATTTCAAAGGGAGAGCAACAAGCTGGTCCTGACAGAGGGAAGGTCTGCACTGCCCCCTCATGGACGGAGGCTTGTGTCCCAGCAGCAGACAACCGAGCAAAGAGCCTCCTGTCAAGTCAGGTGCCGTTCACGTATTGCAAAGTGAATGCCATTCCCCAAAACCAAATATTCTCCCCAAATGTATTAAGTTTGTACCCTATTGTATGTGCTTCAGAATTCAACATAAGCACTGTTACTTAGAAAGGGACAAAGCCGGGCTTCTATCCACAGGAACAGAATGTAAAATCACCTTAAAAAAAAAACACAAAACACACCAAGTACTGAATCTTAAAAAGAACATACAGAAGTTGTGTTTTAGTAGGTTAAATGGTATACTTCAGACTAAGGCAGTATGAGGCACAAGGGATTTGGCAATTCAGTTTTCTTAATTTAAAATGATTAGATCAAGTAAAGCTTTAGATACTTGGAGAATCAAAGGCAAGAGTACCTAATCCTTTCAGAAGTCCTTTTTACCATTTGCTTCAAATGAAGATAAAAATAAACTGGATAAAGTGAGGAGTACAGATGAATTGATATTTAAATAAAACATTATATATTTAATGGCCAACAAAACTGAAGTTAAAAGATGAAAGTTTTCAAGGAACATAAAATATGTTAAAACTTCAACTCTTGTACAAGGGAGAACTATTATTATACATCTTCTAGAAAGATCTAGACAGAGTTCCAGGGAAATAAAATTAAATCCTAGGAGCATATAATGAGTTAATGGTATAATACCTTTTTGGGGGGAGAAGGATGAAAATTCTTCTAATCATCTGATTATATATCCTTCATTTTAGATAAAGAGTCAGACAACCAAAATGTGTTATTTACATGATTAGCAGAAAGAAACACTTATTTTAAGTGCTAATAAAACATACTATTTGGATCTAAGTAAGGTGAATGAGAATTCTGAGTATTGTCTGGAGTAAATATGTGTATACTGTGGATAAGAATATATGGTGACATGTATTTCCACATGTCTATAGTATACTTCAGTGCACTTCATTTAGGAAGCAAGCCTACAGCTTAATTTGGTTCACTTCATTTAGTGACAAAAACGCTGGTAAAAGGTTATATTCAGGCTATCTAATTTGCTATTTTAATGATTTTCTACTAACTACTTTGGCCGTTCAATTAAAAAAGACTGAATAATCCTATAAAATATCTCCTGAGAGATATTGGGAGCTTGCATATATTCTTGAATATATTACACTCCCAAGAATGTAAATATGCCTCAAAATAATTTAAAAAATAAATGAGCATAATTTCCAATAGTATCATGTGATATTGGCCTATTAGCTATAATTCTGCAAAAAGGTTTTCATACTTTTACTTCTTGCAAAGTTTGCAAAATTCCAAAAAAGTACTTGGCCTTCTCTTGCACTGATGGTACATATCAAATAAAAGCACCTGTGTCACAGAGAAGACAGGAGTCAGCCTTTTCAGTTGGTCGCTATGCTAGATTTCAACATTACAGTACACAAACATAATTCTGGCTGAACGGGCTAATATCACAAAGCTTAAAATACCGGAATACAAGAGTTGATGATGAAATCTGTTAATTTCCCATGGCCTGTGTCTGCCTACTATAGGTATAATTCATTATAAAATATATAAAACAAAAATCTAAGATGCTTCTTAGTACTTCACAGAAGTCAATTTAATAGCCACCTTGAGAATTACATACATTTATCTACTTTAATTTATTTAACAGTATAATAAGCCATTCAGGTCTACCTCAGCTGGAGACTAATCATCGCACCTAGTAGGTCTCCCAACAGTTTCAGAAGAAACAAACACATCCCCATCCAGGACACATTTATATTTCTGCAAAGACACAGGTTTCCTCCTAAAGCGAGAGCTCTTAAAATTATACTGAGGAGCAAAGGGCTATACCCAAAGCCTCCTTAGCTGAACAATCTGCTGTTGATTGACAAGGTTAGACCCCACTGTGGCATATTCTAAGGGGGTGGTTACGTCACAGGAAACCAAGATGTTTCTTAAAGACATGCTAAGGTTTTTTGCCACTACCACCTCCCCCCCCACTTTATTTCGTGAGGGGAACCTCTTATAACCAAAGTCTTTCAATAATGTGAATGCCACATTGAGGGAGTGGGAGGAAGCAGGAAGGGGGGCAGTGGTGACAGCCTCCCGGCAGCCCCTCAGGTCTAGGTACCCCTGCCCTGGGGTAGCACCAGATCCACCACCCCAAGCTCCGTCTGCACATTCTCAAAAGCCTCTGCAACTCCATCCCAACCATCCCCATCCCCATCCCTGGAGTTCTGTGATCCTCTGAGTCTATTATTCCATTTTTAAACCTGTGGAGTGGGAGTGTTTCTGAGTCCCCTGCTCACCCAGATGGTGGTGGAAAGAACCTCAAGAATATGCTGCATGTAGTAAAAGCCCATTTCACTACGTAATCACTCCCTTCGCATCGCACATGAACAGAGCTTGCATTATCCTCAAGACAGTCACAAAAAGACAAGCGGCTCATTGGCAGCACAGCATGTGCACACAGATATGTAGGGAACATGGGAGAAGAAATCCTCCTCGTTCAATGTCCCCGGGGGCTGGGGACTCCGAACATGGCAAGAATGTAGTGTCACCGAAACAAGTCATTACTGTGCATCAGCTCCACATATTTGGGGGCAGAGGGGGCGGGAGAGGGCAGGGGAGGGAAAGTAAGAGGAGCAAACACAGATAAAAGCATGAGCAATCTCTCTCTATTCCTGATGTTCTAAAGACACTGCACTGAAAATTCATCTGTCAAGGCCACCTCACCGAGACTAAAACCGAGATCAACGTGCCCAGCAACCGTTTCCCACCAATATCTCATTTTGAGCACTGCCTCACCCTTCTCTTCCACAAACCGGCTCTTGGCAAAACTGACCCATGCCACAACAATCTCTGAATCTGGAGTTGAGGCACCATCCCTTTCACCGGATCTCACCGGATCATCTCCCAGCCCTTGCATACACTCTGTTACTTTCTCCTGCCCTGTCCCTGCACATCGGTCTCTGGCAAAAACGATCAATTTCTATATGTTTTAAATTTTTATCAGACCAGATAATTGTCCATCAGGTTTAGCATGCTCTTTCTTTACCTTGGTCTCCTTAGCCGAAAACTCCGAGGAGTTGGAGATTTTCATAGACTTGGACCGGTGGGACTGCCGCCGGATAGAGTCCTCCCGGGA
The DNA here is from genome assembly GCF_030445035.2 of Dasypus novemcinctus. Lineage (NCBI taxonomy): Eukaryota > Metazoa > Chordata > Mammalia > Cingulata > Dasypodidae > Dasypus > Dasypus novemcinctus. Next base: position 28,470,444 of record NC_080701.1, on the reverse strand, counting down.
GTACTTCACGGACCCCGAGGTCCTCACCCGTACCTTGCTGGTACTCTGAACACTGTTCACGCCAATCATTCTGAGGGTCAGCTGGGGGGGGAGGTTTGGGAGAAATCAAAAGGCACTTTCCAACCACGGCGAGAGGCTCTCACGCTGGAGGAACTCTACAGGGTTGTGCCTGAGCAGCTGCGGAGCGCCGGGATCAGCCTTAGCTGGAGCAGCATCAGGCTGCCTCCCCCGGCATCTTCAGCTGCCCTGCCTGCTTGCAGCGAGCTGATTGTTCCAGGCACAGCTCACGTCACTGGCTGCAAAGAGGGGGAAAAAAAAATGCAATCCCACCCCTGCTACCCGGCTCTCTTCCACACGCGCGCGCCCGCGCACACACACACACACACACACACACCATATTCACACACTGGAACAAATGGCAATTGGCCAGGCAAGCGGTTCATTAGCATTCCAAATAGCAACACTATTGCTCTTGTGATATTGTGCAGCAAGCTCATTAATGTCAACAACGAAACAGAGAAGCCGCAAATAAGAGTCTCAAGTAATCTGTAAGGCACCATATGGGGTGGGAACTGAAGCTAAATTTCCAAAAGGAAAAAAATAAAATTACAGGCGCCAAGAGGCTCAATCAATTACAGACTAGTGAAAGGATGGTAGCCATAAAGGCATCTCAATGATCATTTATTTTCCTCTCTTTCCCGGTCCAGGCCACCACACTGCTTAACAGCAATTCAAATTGTATTGCCATTCTGAAGAAATTCATGTTTCTTGTGACCTTAGACTACTGCAGCCAGAGATCTGAACAGAATTTGTGTCAGCTTGTACAGTTAATCCAGAATAAAGATGTTATGCCACATCCCTAAAAGTAAAGGAAATGAATTTGGCGGGTTAGCACTTATTAACTTTAAACACAGCTTAGAGCGAGACCATAGAGCAGGCACAGATCGATAAGGAGCAAGACGCTTTTCTGAGAGCTATAAATGCTCTGCCAGCGTACAAAGGGACATGTGAGCTTCTGCATTGGACTCAGGAACTGGTGATTATTAGAAGATAAAACAATTTTAATTTTCGACAGGTGAAGCTGGTTTTGAGTATAGCACTCAAGATTGCAATGCCTCATTTATCAGGCCTCCTAGGGGTAGGGGGTGGACCACATATGCATATTTTCCAGATAATGGGAGTTTCAGTGCTAGTTTAACAAAAGTTCCAAGGAGTCTTTAAAATCCAATCTGGGAAGAGAATGCTGCCCCCTCCGCAGTCCCTCCATCTGAAATTTTCCTTGAGGACTCAGGACTGCAAGTCTGTGTCCTATCTGCGGGTGCTCTGAAGCACTATGAAGGCACACGGGGCTGTTTCGTCTGCCATCAGTGGGCCCAGGCAAACACAAAGTTTAAGTTTTGCAGGGTTGGTTTGGTTTTACACACACAGTCATGTGCTTTCTCCTGCTCTCCTCTAGATGCCTTCACTTCCCATCTTTGAAGCAATGTGGGGTTTCCACTCTGCTGTAAGCAAAGTAAAGAGGTGAATTTTGGTAGAGCTTTGTCTGAAAGCTTTTGGAAGCTCTTGGGGGCTTTCTTCTCCTTTAAAAGAATTCATGGCGTTAAGTCTCTGACATCATTTTGGCTACTTTAGGTAAATTTTCATCTCTCAACAGGGAGGTGAAGTTACTGAATAAGTATCACACAGAAAAAAAAATCTGGCATAATTTTATAGTCAGTAAAGCATGTTCCAAAGACAAAAAGTGGGGGTACTTCTTTAACAGTATGATAAAGTTGATCATTTAGAATTGGCATAATTTTAACTTGAGCGGATGATGGTCCTATATGCAAATATTATCTCCATTTGACATGTGCAATCTTGAGGTGGAACCCTTAAGGGAACTGAAAGCAGAGCCAAGACCAAAAAAATTTAGAAAGCACTGCGTGAAACAGACAGGGCCCGCCTTAGTGCGACTATAAACACAGAGCACTGGTTTAAAAGAAACACATCTTTTGGATATTTGCCAGTCACTATAATGAGGAGTTGGGGTATGTCTCCCGATGAGCTTAATTTTCTTTTCTCCACCAAAAAAAAAAGGTTAAATAAAAACCCATGAAACCCATGTGATAGCAGGTGCAGAAATGGGATTTGCTCTATAACTTCCTTTCTGAGAGGTTTAGCAGAAATGTGCTACTGAATGCTTTCATCTGTATCCACAGACTGCTCAACTGGCATTTTTATACCTGTACTGTCTTTAGTAATAACAACTTTGATCTAACACCTTATACTTTACAGAAGTAACATATGCTATTTCATTTTGGTGTGCAACCTGACAATTTTGCGAGGTGGGTTGAGGGGGTATTACAGTCCCCACTTTGCAGAGGACGGAAGTCCGTTCAGGAGGGCATGGCAGAGCCAGCTTTTCCTTTAAACCACAGAACAAACCACAGTGCTTCCCGCACCATCTGGCTCTTTAATTCGTCCTGTCCTTTTTTGAGCCTGGAATGAGCCTTTCTGCAAGTCAGGGAGACGAAAGTCTTCTCCTGCCCCTGCCCTATGGTCTTCGTTCCAGTAAAATCCATACCTAGTCATGAAGCACCACTCTTGCCGTCCAAGGATCAACAGCAGATGACACCTACATGTCCCCAGGAGGTAGGTAAGGAAGCTTGGCAGGACTGGTAGGACCCAGAGCCCTTGGGTGCCCTGGCCTCCCCCTACCTACAGAGATGCTATTCTCACCATTTCCCACTACCACTTTTTTCTCCACTGAGGCCTGTTTCTTCACTCAGCCTAATGCACTGGAATCTACTCAGCCGGCCAGAGAAGAGAGCTCGCCTCCTTTCTGAGGCTTCCCTGCGACTCCACACTTGTCCTTCTGTCTGGAACTCGGCTGGTCCCACCCTGATCCCCACAGAGCTGGCTTCTCTCCATTCAGGGTTCAGCTCAAATGGGACCTTTCCAAAGGGACCTTTCCTGACCGTCCTCCCTAAAATAGCCACCCGGTGCTTCTGCATCGTCAGCCCTAGCTCATCCTCACAGCACTTATCTGTCTGAAACCATCTGCATCTCAGAACCCACAACAGTGCCCAGTTGATAAAGAGCTCAATGACTGCTTGTCAAATAAGCTACCAAATACACAGTAAGTTTCCTTTCTCTGTGGCATGTCTTGTCATTAATTTTCTTTTTAAGAAAATTCAGCCTAACTGTTTTCTGAAAAATAAATATAGTAAATACACACTGAATTTCTTTTCTAATTGTATGAAGGAGCATACAGAGGGAGCGGAGGTGGCTCAAGTCATTGGAGGTTCCTAAAAAAAAGAAAGAAAGAAAAAGAAGAGCACACAACAGACAGAGAGAGCAGACAGAGCACAAACAACAATGGGGGGGGGGCATAAATAAATAAATGTTTAAATTTTTTTTCAAAAAAAAAAAAAAAAAAAAAAAAGGATAGAGAGCTTAAATTTAAGTTGCCCTCTCATACCAGTGGTTCAATTCCTCTGCCCAGAAACAAGCACTATTGCCAGTTTCCTTTCTATCTTTCTAGAGATAGGCCATTCATATCCACTGTATATGTCCCTCTCTCTTTTTCTTATGGACTATAAATGGAAGCATGATATATTGTTTCTGTTTCTTGCTTTTTTTCCTTAACAATGTATGCTAGAGATCATTGCATATGAGCCCACATAAAGCTACATCACTCTTGTTAAGAGCTATAGAGTGTCCCAGTGAATGAACACATCACATTTTATCGGACTCTTATATTGGAAGTTCAGGTGGTTTAAAGTCTTTTGTCACTATAAATAATGGTGCAGTGAACATGCTTGCAAAATATCACATTTTGAATAATATTTAAACAGTATGATTTCCAATAGCTTTCTGAACAAGCCTTATTTTCCTCCTCCTACATTCTCTGTCCCCACAGTCACAATGTTAGGTGCACATGGGGTTCAGTATGAAATAACCGCTTCACAGACACATTGGATGGCTCTGGCCTGTTCCAAGGCCTTGACCGTTTTCAGAAGTTACCCAGCCTGTGCAGAGAGAGCCTGCTTGCTGAAAATAATGGCAGGTCTCCTGGAGAGCAGCAGCTGTTTAAAAGTACAAAATAACTTTCCATTAAAGCAGAAAAGGAAGGTGACTTCAATAGCAAATTGAAATTGTAGGAGAGATTTAACTAGGCAAACTGGAAGGCTGGGAATCTGTACTTCATCCTCTGACGTTTTCTCTGGCTGAGAATAATATTTAGCACATAAGCCCTAAAAGACTTCTAAAGAATGTCCGAGTGAGGGGTCAACAGAAAAACTTAACCTCTCATATTCCCAGAGCAATGAAGCCAATTTAACACATCCTTAGTATGCGCTCACTAAGGACCAGGGGCCGTGGACCTGGAGCCCTGATCAAGCACCTAACTTTGAACACCAATGGTACCTAGGAAGATGCTTCCTTCTTTGCTAAGACAATGTCAAGGAATGATTAGCAGAAAAATCTGAAGATTGCATTATGAATTGTGGAGAAAAAACAACACCGACTCTCCAGTTCACTGGACTCCAGTGTCCAGTTCCAGGACAACCAACAAGGAGATGGTGATCGACAATGCCCATCCCAAGGAGCAGAGAGTGTCTGCAACATGGAAGTGAGTTTTAAATACAGATGGTCCACGGTACAATGAAGACACTCCAGTGGTTTTCTCGCTTTCTTTTAAAGAATCTCAAGCCTTCACCTAGGTTCCTTTGATCACATCTGCTTTCACTGAAACTGGGTAAAGTACAAGAATGCTGACCTGGGGGTCAGAGGCCAGCTGCCAGCTGAGGTTTTCAGACTAAGATTGTCATGCAGCCCAACATTTTCAAAGGGCTGTGCTGCTGTCAAAAATGAGCTAATGAGCGACTTCTTCTCTCAGCCATCAGATTGGACTTAATCTCCCTGTTAGAGAGGGAAAGGACTGTAAAAATTGTCATCAAGCTCTTCATTTTATAGATGAAGACTCCTGAGACCCAGAGACATGAATTGACTTTTCCAGGTTCTCATAACTAATAAGTGACTCAACTGAGGCTTTGGTTAACATTTCCTAATTTGTCATCCAAGGTTTTTTTGTTTGTTTTTTTCCTCCTATGCCATTTGTTTCTGGAAAACTAAACAGTCCGTGGTCACACATCTTTTTAGGCTTGAAATCGTTACCTGGAAAAGGAAAATTCAAAAACAATGCAGGGAGACTGACTCTAGCAATGAAACGGAGACCAGTCACCCTTAAGAACTGAAGAAAGCAGCCGAACTACTCTTGGGGTCCAGAAAATAAGTGTCATCCTCCCGGCCCCAATGTGGCAGCAGTGAGGAAGAAGGCTTCCGCTTCTTTGGGTGCTGCTCCTTTCCATACAGCAACATGACTGCAACACACCCTAAAACTAGTTCGCCTTCTAGAGACCAATATCCACACTTTGCTATGGTCACTGAGGATAGTTAGATCTACATAAGTAATTTCCAAAAAAGAAAACTAGGTAAATTGTATAAATGCTTCCTCCCTGCTTTATTTTTCCTGCTACTTGCAGGTTTTCACAGCTGATTCTTCAGTCATCTGGGGACCCATTTTGAACCCCACAGCCCAGGTTGCAGCCTCATTTCTCCCAACCCCCTACACTGCCAGGCTGGATGCTGATCCCAGGGTGGTCCAGCCACATGAGGCCCAAGGCAGGTGCCTCTGCCTGGCATCTGGGCTAGACTCTACACTGGAATCCCTTGCTGTTATATATCAACAAACTACCACTTTGATGGACTGGACACACCTCCCCATAACACTTTCTTTTTATTTTTAAAGATTTCATTAATTTATTTATTTCTACCCCCACCCCCAACCAGTTGTTTGCATTTGCTGTGTTTGTTCATTGTGTACTCGTCTTCCTTTCAGGACGCACTGGGAACTGAATCTGGGCCATCCCATGTGGGAAGGAGGCACCTAATTGCTTGAGCCACTTTGGCTCCCTGATTCGTTGTATCTCTCATTATGTTTTCCTCCTTGTATTTCTTGTGTCATCTTGTTGCATCAGCTCACCATGCCAGTCCATCACATCAGCTTGCTGTTTTGCTGATCTTCTTTAGGAGGCACCAGGAACTGAGCCCAAGACTCCCCCATGGTAGGTGGGAGCTCAATCACTTGAGCCACATCTGCTTCCACATAGCACTTTCTGAAACAGGACTGAGACAATTTCTTCCAGATTAGACACTAGCCCTACAGTGCCTGACTACCCTTGACCTGCCATCTGGCCCCTGTCCTTCAACCCCAGCCCACTGGGCAAGTTTCACAGCCTCTTCCCTTTGTCCACTGGCCATTTTTTGTGAAGGTCTGATAATGCTTGTGTCTTTGTCCATTTTAGTCGGACACAAAAGTGAAACGCTTTGCCTAGCTGTGAGGTACGGATTTCCTTGACTCATAGGTCACCGTCCAGAATGAAAATCCAGTTGAACTTTAATGAATAAACACCGTCTTTTACTAATCAGCAGTTAGAAATAAAAAAACCTTATGACTTGCTGAATCTATGAAGACACATTAACCTCACTCCAGCAGCCCTCAATCTTGCCTGTAGCATCACATGCTTTTAGTTCCATCTGTTTGTCAAACATACAAAGCAACAGAGTGGGGGGGGGGAAATCTTTAAATAGAACCTTCTTACGTTTAAAATTAAATAACATACTTGAGTGGGGAGTGTTCTCTGTAAGCATGAAATAGCTCCAAAACCTGAAAAAAACATTTTTCTATCAGGAACCACACCAATCAAGTAAGATGTTTGAAACAAAGGTCATATATTAAATTGGCTATTTAAAAGTAGCACATGAAAACACAGAAGGAAGACTGCGTGTTTGTAACACGTTTCTGCATAACTGGATGCTGTCACATTCAGCTCAGACCTTTTCAAATTATTACATGGAAAAGAAACACAAAACCAGGTCCTGAAGCTAGCAGGCATTCTGTAGAGATAGAAAAATCTATCACCCCAAGAAGTTATTCTACATTCTGGAGCCCTATAAGGTAGTCTATGCTCCATCAATTCAACCATAAAAATAAAGAAAAGGTATCATCAAAAAGCCCCAAAAGCTGTTCTCCCAGGTAAGCAAACCAATAATTATATATGGGATGGTAAATGCTGAGAAAAGTGTTGTTTCTGTAACTAACCCAATAAAACCATCCATGACAAACTCTTTTTTATAACCATGTAGTGTCAAGTCAATAAATAGTCACAAAGTGCCTTGTACATGGCAGACACTGTTCTAAGCACAGTGTATGGGAGGGAACAAAACTGTCAAAGATACCTGGCCTTGTAGACCTTCACACAAAAGACAAATTATTCTCTTAGTAAGAAACAATGCCAGCCAAAGTATAGGACTCTCATGGCATTTTCTCCAGAAAGGGTAAGCCACTTTTGGCTGCCTTGATTTTATTTATCAGTTTCTCTGAAAGTCCTTTAAAACCCTCAATATTTTGCTTTTTTATTTCTTTGATTAATTCACTTGGCAGTTTGGATAACTTATTTATCGGTTTCTATCAGTCATTAATAATTTCAAGCCATATTTAACTTCGCTAAGAACTAGTCACCATTTGGTGATACAGAAGAGCAATTGAAAGCTCTGTAGTACAAAAGACAAAATGCCTGTTTAATTCTAGCCAACATTTTTATTTCACTCATTTACTAAACTAGGCACTGGGAATAGAATGTTAAGCAAAAGCAGACAGGTTCTTGCTCCCACTGAACTTACAGTGAGACAGAGCTTAATCAATCAAGCAATCACTAACAAATAATCAAATAATCCTGCAAAAAAATGTAAAACAGTAACTGTGCCATGACTATGAAGGAGAGATACAAGGTACACTGGGAGTCTCTAACAGAGGATACTGACCCGATAGTAAGGAGGTCTGGAAGGCTTTTTAGAGATCATTTGGAAATGATACTTGAGGTGGGATCTGAAGACTAGAAGAAGACAGGAAACAGCAGTACATGCAGAGGCCCTGTGGTGGACAGGGGCAGGGCGAGTAGGAGTGACCAAAAAAGACACCACAGGCAGGCTGAAATGGGGCGGTGGCTATGGGCTCTAGGTTTTATGAAGGAGAATGAGAAGCCATTAAAGGGGTTTCAGCATTCTCAATTAGTCTTTCGAGATTATTAATTTTCCTTTTCTTCCCCATAAACGATGCCGATTGCTATGCTACACTAGCAGTTTTTCCTTAATACGCTATAATGCTGTTGCTTATACATAGAGCAAAATCAAAGGCTCAGATGCTCTAATACCAGTCTACATCAATGTGGAGTTAAGTTGATTGTTACGCTCCGGCCACAAGAAATGTCCTACAACCAGCTAACAAGCAGCAACAGGCAGTAGTTACAGCAGTAATAGCAGTAGCAGTGGTTATATTAGTCACAAGAGGAGCTGCAAAAATTAAGTGCAATTGGTAAGTTCGGGGGCATTTTCTATATCCAATCTTATCCTTGGACTTTCACTCTCAAAAGAATAGCAAAATAATTACCTAGACAGCATGGATATTATTTTAACCCCTCAATCAGAAAAGTCTCTCCAGTATGCCTGTCAAAAGAGTTGAAGAGCAACTTAAATTCCTGCCATGCCGAGGCTGTGCCCTGGGCTTCCGAAGTTCATTTCCAGGGGTAGAGGGTCCAAGTGGGAGTCCAGCCTGGCACCAGCTCACCCTCAAGCAAATTCCTGAAAGGTTTAGAAAAATCTCAGAGTAAAATTCAGGAGCCGAGTCCAGTCTGAAATTTGTAAAGACCAGCCCATACATACGGCAGCCTATCAGATAATCAACTTCTCAGACTGCCCCGGGCTTTTGACGTTTGGAGGAATACAGGGCTATTTTAAACACATTTCTCCCACAACCTGCTTGTTAAATTATTATTCTCCCCCCAGATCAGTCCTGAACAACATCTTTTGGGTTCATATTTACCCAGACTAGCTGGAAATGTGCATCCTTAAAAAACAAAACAAAACAAAAAACAACAACCAAACAATATCAAGTGAAAGTTGCATACTCTCTGCCTCAATCCAAATTTCAATGTGGCCAAGACCATTACTGTCTCTTGTACTTAGAGGAGCAGTAAGTGCAATGGTTATGAGCCAAACAGACCCTTGCCTTCATCACTGACTGGTTGCAAGACTTTGGGGAATTTACCTAAATGCTCTGACTCTCATTAAAAAACAGAAGGAAACATGCTGGGTAGACATTGCTTGATGGCAGGCTACTCACCAAGAACAACTTTCTACTTTAAGGAAACCTCCACGGGAGCCGGAGGTAGGAGGGCGGACACTCCCTCTCCTCGTGGGCATTCAGCGCATGTGCCCGAAGCCCGGCCCCCTGATGCTGGCGAGTGACTGACCCAGACCCAGAGTCGGTGACAGAGCTTCCCTGCTGCAGCTGCAGAGTCCTCACTATGCCCTGCCCATGGCGGGAACTTGACTTCTTCTACTGTCAGCCTTCCACGGTCCAAGCGCAGTTTCCAGGTCTGATTCTCAAGCAGCCTGCCCCTCCATTTTGTGAGCTCCCCGATGAGCTTTCAATAAACTCCTTATAAGTTTTGGTTATTGAGGGTCAGTTTCCAATTTTTTTTTTTGTAGCCAAGAACCCTGGCTGTTACCAAGGACATCAAGGGATGAAGAGGAAGCACTGAGCCCTGCACCTGAGAGGTAAGCAGTGTACCCATGGTGGGTGAGAGGCAATGCTGTGCCTCTGATGGTCTGAAACAGCTGTGAATTTGGGATCTGAAAATTACTTCCTACTGAGTCTAATGAGACAATGTCAAAGCTCCTCAAGCCAGGGCTTCACGCGAGAGAACACTAGAACCTATTTAAGCTAGAGTCACCAAAGCCAATAATCAACAGTAACATGATCCTGCTCCCTGTGCCTGAAATTCCCATCTCCCCATGTCCTTCGCTTCTCCTCATCACCACGGTGGCTCCTGAGCTTCTAGAGAAAACATGCTACTGCATTCCAATGAATGAAAACTAGATTACTTCTCTAGATGGAAGCTTCTTCCACTTCCTACTTAGATCATAAATTTAAATTATTCTGATCAATGAAATGGTTTTCAAATAGCAGTGCTCATTCAAGGGATGCTCGGAGCTGTCCAAAGTGTGTGGTAGGAATTTACAGCATCCAAGAAATATACTGCGCTTAGGTACTACAACAAAAAATCTAATACAGCATTCTTGAGTAAGAAGGAACCAATAAAAAGAAAGGAAAAGAAAATCTCAGAGAAGTAGCATGAAAAAGTGACAAGGGCTAGGTTGTACAATTCTCAAATTCTCTAAGGATGAAACTCCCCCGAAGAAGACTAAAGATCTTGAGCAGAAGGAAAAAGCATCTTCACAAAGAGCAGCAACAACAAAAGGAGCTAATATTACAGTGCTACTGAGATCACAACTGGAGCTGACTTAGGTGAAGGCTGACAATCTAAATTAAATCTTAATATCTCTTAGAGGAAGCTACATACACAATAGTTATTGATACCTGACAGCCGAAAATGAGTCTTGCAGACAGGAAAAGTGCAAGCATGAGGCAAAAGAGTAACAGGATAACAGCATCTTTCCTGTCTTCTGTCATAATACGTTATAAACAGAACCGAATCACATCAAATATTTCAGAAACAAACTACTGGGCCTCTTTCACATATGTTACAAGATCCCCTTGAGAGATTTCATAACTACAGTTTTTCTCTATTCTTCTTTAGGGCATTTTTATTATATAAGAAATGATACATACAAAAATAATACATGTAATGTTGATGCAAGAAGCTATTAAACATAATACAATAAACACCCTCCCCCTGCAATATGTGAAACAGAACATAACCATCAGCATTAAGATTTCCTAGGGTTTCACCCCAAAACTGCTTTGCTCTTGCTCAGTATAAACACTAACACTTTGGCATTACCTTGCAAAGGCAGTTCATTTATGATGTGGCAGTTCAATGCCTCAGTCTATATGTGCCCCAGGAGGCGAGTTTGAAAGTGTGATTGTAACAGAGAAGGGCAAGAAACTCAAATGGTTTAAAAAAAAGTATTATGATTTCTTGCACCAGAATCGTATACTTTCCTATGGGTAAAACAAGCTTTGTGAGACAAAGGAGCGGGCGCTGAACATTTCTCTGGGGCAGACACTGTGCTGGGCTGCTCAGAGGCCCCTTCAGTAAAGGTGGACTCATTCCTGCAGCCCGAGGTAGGGCTGTCAAGTGTCAGCTCACCTGAGAACTGCCCAGAGCTAGAGAGAGCAACCTGGCCCAAGCCACTGCCCTTTAGGAGTGATGATCTGCATCCAATCACCGGTGCAGGCCTACCTGGCCTCCTCACCCAATTTCACAGCTCTGACAGACACCCCAGTTTCACAGCGCCTAGAGGGGTCAGCTGAGACCTCTGTTGAGAGCGCACTGCAGGCCAACTCCCTCTTCCGCCCCCACCCAGGTTAGACGCCAAGATGATTCAAGCTGACGCGGTCCTCAGTCTGCTTTCCAGCAGGGAACCTTACACACGCCCAAAACTTGACGTGCGTTACTTCGTTTTATCCTTAAAGCAAATCCTGTTAGGTAGATATTACTAGTTCCATTTTAGAAATGGGCTTCAGAGAAGTGACCTAACTTACCTAAAGTCATTCAGCGGAAATAGGAACTTGGACTGCAGGTTGACTCTCCTAGGACCTTAAAGGCTATGCTCTTTTTGTCACTCCGTGTGGTCAATCTTCCTAAGCAGCAATTCGCTTAGCTTGGATTATTATATATTCCTAGAAGCAAATAAATGTGCATTTCCCTTAAAATATTCTTTGATTCAGATACTATGAATTATAATTTTCCCCTTGAAAAACCTACCAAGACTTTACTGTACTACAATAATAATAAAGCATCACAATTATTGAAGACATGATGAGCTCATTAGCTGTGAATACCTATATTAATTTTCTATTGAGACAGTTCTAAGGGCTCCATTACTTAACTCATTCTGACTAGGATAAGAGGCGGGTGGGGAGCCTCAAATCCAACCATCAGTAGTTATGGGAAAAGACAGAGGAGAATGCTGTCCAACATAAATAAAACGAATGCCACATATGTAACTTAAATTTCTGGAAGCCTCATTAAAATGAATAGAAAGAAAGCATGTGAAAATAATTCTGTTATGTAACCCAATATGTCCAAAATATCATTTCAACATGAATCAATATAAAAGAGTTATTACCAAGATCATGCATTTTACATTCTTTTTTCTGTACTAAGCCTTTGAAGTCCAGCATACGTTTTACACTCAGCACATCTCAATGCAGACGAGGCACATTTCAGGTGCTCAACAGCCACATGGGACCAGTGGCAAATAGACTGGATAGACAGATAAAGGGGAGGAGAAGGAAACAAATAGTGAAGAATGAGATTTGAGGATTTCCAGTATTTCTACCATCCATTCCCTCTCTAGTCAGCAATAAACACACTTGGCTCATTACATACACATAAAAGTTTCTCTCAGATATAGAGCTTGCCTCTCTGACAGTGTATTTAAACAAGAGCAATTTGCAGAACACAACAGAATAGTATTTCTTTTGTTTAGTTATTGCCGTCTGAGGTCCCGGATGAACTAAAACTCTATTTCTTTGGTATCAGTAGACTTGGGAACATTTTGTCTTCTAGAGCATTAGTATTATTTTTTTGAACATTTTTAAAGAACTTTTAAGATAGGAACAAGATATCTTCTTTTCTCTTTTGTTTTGAAATCCCCAGAAGACCAAAAACGTTGGGCTACAGATTAGCTAAATGACCTCAGGCGAGTCTCTCAATTTTTTATAGGCCTTGGTTTGCTCATCTGTCCTGTGTGTGTTGGAAGAGATAACCTCGCCAGTGCCTCAGGCACCAACATTTGTGACTGCATGGCAGTCTGATCAGTAAGTGGTGAAAGTAACCTGAAATTCTCATTTTCTTGTCACACGTAGCTTTCCTCTGAGAACATGCTCATCTATCACTCAACTGCTGTGGTAGGCAGAAAAATGCAACCATAGATGAGGGGGGTTTTATTGAAACTCTGTGAATATGTTACCCTACATAGCAAAAAGGACTTCGCAGATGTTATTCAATTAAGGATTCTGAAGGGGGGATTCTGCTCTAATTATTTATTCCTTTCTTTGCTAAACTCAGGAATATACTGGCAAACAGTAAACTTTGTAAACTTCTTCCAAGCACAAAGTTTTCTCCACAAGAAGTTAACAATAAAATTTCTGAAAAAAAAAAAAAAAAGCAAAAAGCTTCCTAATTTGTAAGAGCATTTGAAAGAACTTATTTTGGTAAGACCCTGTATCATTTTCCTCAGCCAACAATTGGGGAAATGGGACCTGAAATTAAAACCATCTTTTGAGGCTCTCATATCAGTGTTGAATATAATATATTTTTTAAAAAGAAAAAGCAGATAATGCAACAATTGTTTTCCTTTGAAAACAGATTTCTTAATTCAATCATTTCAATTAGATATAATTTAAAAGGTACATAAAGTCCAAGAATTTATTATATAATCTGTATTATGGAATATGAATATTTTGTAGATTCTTAAGAATGAGTCATCAGAAAGGTACATTTTATTAATAGGAAATATGATGTAGTCTCTAGAGCATGGTTGTTTTCTTTTGGACCATGGTCTTAAAGATATAAAATACCACTTAAACTATATGAATGTTGGTTAGAGGCTATATTCAACTACTGTCACCTAAACATTTCTGTTACATGGCTAATAACTCAAAGACGCTGAAGAAAACCATCAATTTTCTTTGCGATCTAAGAATAAGCAAAAGCACAACTTAAGTCATTGGGCAGATCTCCAATATACCACTGTGATGGAGTAAGTTTCTAGGCAATCGTTTTGGGGTCTTCAATTTTATCATTAATAATAGTTATCAGTTTACAAGTTATCTGAACTCCGGAAGAAAAGAAGATTTAAAGAAACTTCATTTCATAAAACAAGAATGGTTAAAGGTCCCCTCCACCACGAAAACTGAACCAGAGTAAAGCAGACGAGATATATAACCCAATGCAGAAAATGCAGTTCCATTTTTTATTTAAGAGGAAAAGGAGGACAAAATGTTAATTTGTCCAAGGCCTCAAAGCAAGATAAGGGCAAAACCAGGAGCAGAAGCCAAGCCTTTAGGCCTCGAGACCCATAAGTTTCACAAAATCACACTAAAGACCAATTCACTGACTATAGCATCCTCCTTTTCTCTTAGTCTTTTCTTTCTCTTCTTCCTTCTTTCTAGTTCAAAGGAAAAATGCCAATAGAACGGATGCTAGACTGAGAGTCCAGACACCTAAATGAAGTCAATGCATGACAGCATCCAGCTGCACTCTCTTGGAACCATCACTTAGCACCTCCAGGCCTCAGTTTGCTCTCTAAGGTTCTTGCAGATATACAATTCTATAGTTTCATAAAACAATATCTTTCTCTTAAAAATGTAACTAAAAATTTTTTTTTGGTCGCAGGAAGTGATATATTTATTTTAAATAGGTAGAAATAATTTTGATGAATAATCAAGTCTCATTCACTTGCTACAAATTTCAATCCCATATATAGTAACCTATTTTACCAAACCCTTTTGTGAAGACCACACAATTTAAAACTAGCATGTTTTAAGGAACCGCTTTTATGATACTGAAGATTCACATTATCAGATTTTTATACTGCAGTCCAGTTAAACCAAGAGTATGTATGCATCCAACTCATCATGAGTTAAGTCTCTCATCGTAGGGGGAAAAAATATCTTCTGAGCAGCTTACAACAAATACATTCCAAGATCTTTCAGAAGACATACATATTTGTCAAGGTGAATTTTCCTCAAGTGTACTGAGCTGATTTGGGAATGTTTGGCATTTGACTTAAAGTGGATATTTGCTTTGAAATATCCCATATCACCAACTGCAAGAACTTTACAATCGCATAGCCATCAGCTTTCCCAGAGGTGTAAAAACTTACCCACAAAGCAGAGATTTACGGACAATATTTCATCTCAGCTTTTTTCAATCTGATTTTTTTAAGAATCAGGAAAATGTCTTTGTTGTGAAATACTGTGTTCACAGGACCATTTATGGCTTTGGTTTTATTTTTTCTCCTACAAATGTTACATTATATGAAAGACTGAAAACAAAAGCAAAAATACAAGTTCTTTATGATCCTGTTAGTTTTAACATTTTACTTTTCAAGGCAGAATGTTTCCTAGGAACCGCTGGCTTGACTTCAGATACCCTGGCATTTACTGCTGGCCAGTCTTATACTGATTATTCATCCAGTTGTGGAAGTAAGGCTGAAATGGCTAATTTGTGACCAGAAGTTCTTTCTACGTGTTTAAGATCATCTTGAAATAGACGGAACTGCTTGTAACTCTCTCTCTCAGATCCACATTCTCCAGGATAACTTCAAAATATGACCTAATTGGTTATTTTACTGAAGCAATACAATACAATGGTTAAGAAAGATGGGGCAGGGGATGTGCCATTTACTAAGTGTCTAAATATGTGTTAGTTATTTATGTTTACAGCTTCAGTTTTCACTTTTATAAAACAGGTGGATTTTGTGTGTGTGCATATGTATATGTAAACATCTCATGTATATACATATAACCAACTCTATGAGGCTGTGCTGAGAGTTGCAAGATGGAAATCATGCAAAACACTAGTTTATTGGTAAACATCTATACCTTAAGTGGTACTCTTTACAGGAGGCACTTAGCTGTCTTGTGCTCTGCCTGCTCGGGCCATTTTCATGTTTCTACTAAAATGTCTTGATCCATACTTTCCCTGATTGTGTGTGTGTGTGTGTGTGTGTACGGTGTGTGTGAAGACAAGAGCTATGAGAAATGTGTGTGTGTGTGTGTGTGTACGGTGTGTGTGAAGACAAGAGCTATGAGAAATCCTAGCCAGGAGGAACTCTTCTTACTTGCCAGTGTCAAGAGTTGGATGAAGCATCCGTTTAATTCTTTGTGCCAGGACTAAACTAAAAAGACAGCACCATCAACAGTGGCTGCGCTTGTTATTGGGTGTTTTTTTCTCCTGGATGATTTTGTAGTCTATGAACCATGGCAGAGACTTCAACTCAAGTAAATGCCATGGCTATAAAAGAGCAAAGCTCACTAATTAACACATGAATGAAATCTGCAACCCAACTACCACCTAGCTCAGAAAAGTGAGAATTATAATGAGGTACTGTCCCCTCCAAGGAACCAAATATGCTTGAACATATGTCCATTCTCATGATGTTGAAAACAAAATAGCTTTCCTGTTACTTTTTGTTATGACAAGGTTATTTGGATTCTGAAGGTATCAAGCACAACTTTTTAAGGAAAAGTTTAAGGCAAAACTCTAAGAACACAATCAATATTTGCCATTTTTGTTGATGTACATAATCACCCACAGAAAATAAATCCTACATAGAGAAATTCCCTTGAAAGTGGAACTTTCAGTTAAAATAAACAACATGCAATTGACTTCCACAGAAGATTGGTCAATCTGGTCAATTAGAGTAAATGGATACTATTTCTAAAAGGGCGATTGCTAACCTCTCTCTCTTTTAAACACATAAGTGTTTTTCTAATGAGAATATAGAACTAAGCCTAAAAATTAATTAGTAAACCTGGTATTTGAAAGCTATGGGTATAGCAATGAATGCACTTGAATCTTCAAAGAAATCATTTTCTGAATTTGGCCTGAAGTATATTGAGAACTAATTTCACATGAAAATGCATTTAACCCTGCAATGTTACCAGTTTGGTCCCAAAACTGTCGCACTGATTTAAAAATAAGATTAAAAAAAAAGATTCCAAAGAGATGAAAAAGCAAAAACCAAAGCAAATCATAATGTACCAAAATGTTGCTTCCTAATTGAAAAAAAAATTCTGTCTTCTCTTCAAACTCTATTATTTCTGGGACTATTTGGCAATTGAAACATGAGAAATATGGCACAGCTTCACACAACACTCACTTTACTGCCACTGAAGTAAAGATAATTTGATTTATTCTGGATATTTCTCCAACTGGACTCTAAATGGAGAATTTCCCTTTAGGAAGGACCAGTTCTGGGAAGATGAACTTCGACAGTGGGAAGCCTTAAATACTAAGTTCAAAGGAAAACAAGGAAGCCTCGATACTTCCTGTTCTTTCCTTGAGCTTCCACCTCAGTTCTACCGATTACTGAGAGACTACCTCGCTAGCTCTATTGCTTCCATTCACTTCGTTCTGCTCCATACATCTAAAATATCTTTGTATGATATACTTTTCAAAACATCTTTGTCCTGCTTAAGATTTTAAAACAGAAGGATACCACACATAAAATTAAAATTTAAGCAGCATCAACGACAGTCAAAGAGAAAAATTTCTTAAAATATGAAGTTAAAGGAGATCAATTAGAAGATAAGGCTCTCCACTGCAAAACTGGAAAACAAGTCACAAATAGGCTAACCAAAAATGAAAAATCAAGTATCTAGTAAATAGGAAAAAGGTTAATAAAAACATAAACTGAGATAATGAAATACTATTTTTATCTATCAAACTGGCCCAGAAACAGCTCAGAACAGGCTTTCTAGAGAACAAGTTTGTAATACCAAAAAAAGCCCTAAAAAGATGTGCCTATCCCTTTGACCCGGTAATTCTACCTCTAGGAATTATCTTAAAAAAACAACTGAAGAAATGTGAAAATACTGAGTTTTGTGCAGTTGTTTAAAATCAGCAAATAGTTTAAATCATCTAAATGTCACTAGTAGGGTACTGGTTAAATAAATTATAGCATAGATAATAGAATTACAATGTAAGCATTAAAATTCAGTTAAAATATATATTGATATATAAAGATGCTAATACATTAAGCAAAAAAAAAAAAAAGCAAAGCACAACCATTTAAATACGTGTGCATCAACACCTATTTTGAAAAATATTTTTAAATGCCACTATAGTTCATGTTTGGATGACTTTTCTTTGGAGAAGAGGTAAATATGGAAGGAAGTGAGTACGTGTGGTCTACAAAGTAAATGTGGTTACAATACCATTTTATAAAATTGTATTTTGTGCGTGGAAAAAGGGAATATTTGAAACCAAGACTACCATAATTGTATTATTTTTCACAAATATCCACTATCCTTTCTATTTTTGATGTTTCCCAAGAATCACTGACTATGAGAAGATATCACCCACATCATGTTCCAGCAGGAACTTTAGAGGTCTTGTTGGTTTGACTTGGCCACTCCTTTTCTTCTCCTATACCACAAGAATGGGCATGTCCCACAGAGGGATAGTTCCCTAAGAGCCACAGCCATCCCACAGCCGCCAACGTGCAATGGGAGAAGGAAAGAAATACTTGTTTTAAGCCATTAAGATTTTTGGGGTTGGCTGGCACACAGCATAGTTGTCTGATAAATAGACAACGTAATATTACTCTGCAAAATGCCATTATGAGACTTTTTTCCTCTTGCTGTGCTTATCTAGATTTCCTAATTTTTCTTCTATAATTATGTGTCACACGAGTTCAAAAAAAAGAAAAGAGGGTAGCTCAACAAGTCATTAGGAATTAACTGTATCATGCCTGAATATGTTAATATGCCTAAACAGCCATTGCTGGCCATTACTTCAGCCAGAGAAGAATAGCAAACCAAGAGTCACAAAGAAGAGCACTGGCAGTGTCCATCCACACAGTTCAAGGGAGAAAAAGCCTTAGTTAATAGGCTTTGATGAGTTTTTGGTCTAACTGGCTATCTCCAAATGTGGCAACAGACACAGGGCAGTAGCTAAGGGACCCTCAGGTTGTGTCCATTGGCAAACTCATTCTGCTTAGAATTGGCTCTTGCAACTTGCTTTAGTTCAACAACACTGACCTTTCAAGTCACCTAGCTCACTTTGTCCTGATTGTACACCAATTTAGTAATTTCATGAGCATGATACAGTTTTTCTCAGTAGTTCTGCCTGTTGGGAAACAATATGATGGTTAATTGAATCAAGAAAAAAACTAAGTTAATAAATTGGCATTTCAATTTTCTTTTTAAAAGAGAGAGAAGCAAGGAATCTATAAAGAGTCCTAGTGTTTAAGTCTGCTGTACTTATTCAGGAATTTAGTATTTTCCATATGGTATTCTATCCAACCCAGTCTCTGACTAGTCCCTATTTTCAATTCTATATTCTAATTGCATATCTCCTTTTAGTTGCCACTCCACCCATACTCATACCATATACTCATTTCCTCATTTTGTTGTTTCTATCCCAGATTCCTCCCCTTCTATCCAAACCCTCCCCATCGTTCAAGAAATACCTCCAAGTTCACCCTCCACCCCTTTCCAGAAAACCCAGTCTTTCTTTCTAACTCACTTCAGCACTGTATATTTATTCTGTATTGCTCGTGATTCAAGTGTACAAGAGTGTTTTCCCTCCAAAGGACTGCAGATTCCTTGCAGGCTTCTCCCACATACCTTGTAACAACAGGTGAGGAGCAGATCCTCAAAAAACACTCATGAAATTGAGTTCCTACCAAATTAATCTGACAGGTTCAGGGCAAAGTTTATCCCTGCTTATCCTGGCAGACAAGAGGTTTGGGATTTATGGTTGGCAGTCCAGCAGAATACTGAGCATTTTCTATAAAATGTATCATAAAAACAAAAATACAAGACTATGACATAGATATTGTTATCATCCTCATGTTCCAGAGGAGAAGACAATGCTCAGGTATTGCTCTAGGTAGGAATGCAAAGCCTGTACCAGCTAGAACATACATTTTAGGGAGGAAAGCTGCCCACAAATGAATGAGCACATACATTGATCATTTCAAGTTGTTTTAAGTGCAATGAAGAACAAAAAAGGAGGCTAACGGGAAAGAGAGGAATGCAGAGGTGGGTAGGTGCTATTTTAGAGGGGCTAGACATGACAGAAGTATTGGTCAGAGTACAAGTGCAGAGAATAGAATGTATTCTAGCTAGTTGGGGGAAAAATGTTTTATCCAGTATTAGTTTGTGAATTGCTAAAAATGCTGAAGAACAAATCTAAGCTTCCAGGAAACTCTCCCAAAACTATACTGCAGAACTGGACTACCAAGGGAGCCACTGCCGTTACCATGATTAAGAAGCAGCCACCAGAAGTGGATGCAGCCCACGTGGTTGAGCGCCTGCTCCCCATACATGAGGTCCTGGTATCTCCTAAAACCAAACAAACGGGGGGAAAAACCAGCTCTCATTGGAGAGCAGACGTAGCCCACTGGTTGAATGCCTGCTTCCCACCTATGAAGTCCTTGGTGCACTCCCTGGTACCTCCTAAAAAACAAAACAACAACAACAACAACAACGAAACAGCAGCCACCCCAGAGCCACTAATATAATCAGCATCAGCAAGATAAGATAGAAACCCACATCCTGCTATAGAGATCAGACACCTGGATCTCTGCTACAGACACGTGGAAAAATGAAATGCCCCCACAACTGCTTGCTCATAGAAACAGCAGCATTACCACAATGCTCCATCTCCTGATGGTCCATATTCACTTTACAAATCTCACCTGGTGCCTCCAAGTCTATAGCATAACTGGAACCCTGGCAGCAGGGGTGTATTGGAAATAATTTTTCCCTTTTTAGCCTCTGCAGTAGAGTACATACTACTCTGAGAATCTGACCTTTGAAGAGACCCCTAATCAACAGGGAAGAGGCAACCCAAAGAAGAGCATCCAGGCATGTATATATAACAACAAGAAGGCCAAAAACAGGGAGGAACTTAGTACATTCACAGGGCAGTAAGAAGGCCAGTGGCAGAAGCTTGAAGCATGAGAAAAACTGGTAAGAGATGAGGCTAGAGGGGTAGTCAGGAGGCAGATCCTAAGAACTTCAAGGCCTTGATAAGAAGTCAAGATTCACACAGAATAAAGGGCTGTAAGTAGGAGAATAACACAAACTGATTAATATTTTAATAGACAAAAAGTGCTAGAACTTTTTCTCTGTGACTTATTTAAATCAATGGCTTAAAAACACAGTTTCAAAATGGCAGTTTAAAATCTGAAGAAATTTTTTTAAAAATCACAAGAAAGACCTGCAAGGTGATTCTCTCTCTCTGTCACAGAGACCAAGTACGTGTGAACATGATCATCTCCACCTTCTCCAGGACCAAGAGGGGTGACACAGAGGTGGTTGACCCAACCATGAGAGTCCTACCAGACTCCAAGGAGATGTGGTTGATCAAGGATGCAATTTAAGAAAAAAATAAATTCAGACCTTTGGACTTAAAAAAACTAAGATTCTTGAGATATGAAAAATATTACTAGGTAGAAACAAAAATGAAATTAACTATCAGCCACTGAAATCAGCCTTTTTCATGCATAAAGTACAGGGTTCTCACACACTACCCTATTATTATCACTTTGCATTGGTGTGGTTCATTTGTACCATTGATGAAGACACATTTTTATAATTGTCCCAATAGTTCATGTTAACTTAGGGCTCACTGTATTGTGCAGTTCCTTGGATTTTTAATTTTATTAAAAGAGTTCTGGAAGAGAATCAAGAGCATTACCATATAGTTAAAAAATTTCTGATCCTAGGAGACATTGATGATTTGAAGGATGAATTTAACAAATGGCTTTCCAAAATCAAGAATGGTCTACCTGGACACCTTCTCTACTTTATGACTCATCTCATTTTGTTTTAGCACTCTGGGACTAAGACCAAAGAAGTTTCTATTGAAGTTTTAAAGACATACACACAGCTTTTAATAAGTGGGAAGCATACAACTCTCATAGCTTTTAAGACCTGTCATTTGCCTCAAGACCTAGATATTGCCCAGTATGCTGTGTTTTTGGAAGGTGTTACAGAATTTGAATAGTGCCACCATTGCCTGGAACTAGGTAAAGAAATAGATTTGGATGTTCCAATAGTAACAAAAATTGTAAATGAAAATATTCAAAGGAAAGATAATGGTGAATTTAATCATTCTGACTGGGCACCAGCCCTGGACACTGGTACTACCAAGCAGGACAACTTAAAGACTGATGTAGTCGACTGGGTGGTATTTAATCCAGCACTGATGGTGGAAGCACTAAAACAAGGCATTGAGATAATGTGAAAAGTTTTGGCATCAAATAAGCAAGAAGCTGCAAAAGAAGTATTTGTGAATATTCCTCAGGATTCTATAGCAGAAATCTAATACCAATAAGAACAAGGAATGGAAAGTCTAGCTCCTGCTGAAGATAATGCTACCAGAGAACATTTGTGCTTCTTTGGAAGCTCATGAAACCTTTAATAAGTGATTTAAGCATTCAGCTCCACAGAGCCCTCCTTTGATACCTCCAAGGAACTTTTACTAAGAAAGTGGCTCATGAACACAAAGAAAAGAAATATGAAATGGAGTGTGGAATAGGGGCATTTGGATGTCCTAACTGCTGATATGAAGGAGAAGATGTATAACATCTTGTTTTTTGATGGAGGGTGGATGGTAGATGTTAGAGAGGATGTTGAAGTCCTTGGAGGAGCACAACACATGACTTTACTGAGAAAGCTTTGCCTGGCAATGTTGAGCATCCAGTATCCTCCTTCACACCATATACTAACCATAGTTAGTATCAGGAATGCCTGCACAGTTAGCTGGTAAGGTAATCTCTGAGCTCCACAAACTATCTGGTACTTTTTAAGGAAGAACTAAGAAAGCTGCTACAGAAGCTAAGGGAATCCTCTCTAATGCTCCTAGACCAGGGTCTCGATCCATTAGGACATGAGATTCGGTCACAATTCATTGATTCTTCATAATCCCACTAATTTCCATGATAAATGACGTTCTTTGTAAAATATACATATTTGTAGCTATCAATTTTGTTTTCTTTTGCATCAACATGGGGCAAACTGTGTAAAATTAACATGCTTGAATTTTGTTCTTTTAAGATTACAGTGACACTTGGGAAATTTAATGCAATATATCAGCATTTCCCTAAGTGTGTTATTAAATAAAGTTATAGAATAAAATATTTCTTACCAAAAAAGGAGTTACAGTATCAAGAAAAGTTTTGTTTTCTTCTTCAATAGATAATGCAAAACCAAAGAATTCAAAGTGAAAGCAATAATATTTAATAAAAATAAATGACCGGTGTAAATCTTCCCTTTTTAGTGTTTTTTTCAGATAGTAAGCATTTCGCTTTAACATTCCATTTGCAATGACCCTACTTTCTTTTGTAAGGTGTGGAGGCTTTTTTTTTAAAACTGTCAATTTAAAAATTGCCAGGGGATGGGAGGAGCGTGAGGGGAATGTGCCCTACGTGTGTGCCTAGTTTAGCAATTGCCACCTTTCCGCCAGGAGCACCTATTACTGGGTTATTTTTTAGACTCATTTTATAGCAGTATTTCTACTTTCCTGTGTTACCCACCAATGCTCACATTAAATCCCTCCCCACCCCCTGGGGTAGACTGAATTGTGCACCCTGATCTGGACACATTCTTGGTCCAAATTCTGGTGGGTATAGACCCATTTAAATCATATTGGGCTTAATCCAGATTACTGGAGTCCATTATGGGAAGAATGAAAGTCAGATAAGAGAGAAGCCAGGAGAGGCTGCCATATGCATTTCTAGGACAGAAAAGCCAAGGTCCAAGGACTGCCAACAGCCAACCCCAGAGCACAGCTGTTTTCAGGAAGAAAGCATCACCTTGTTGATACCTCAATTTTTGACAGACTGTGAGCCAATAAATTTCCATGCTTAAGGAAATCCATTGTTTGGTATTTGTTTTAGGAGCTAGTAAAACACCCATAAGGAATTATAAAAGACTTCTAGCTTTTGTGTGTTTTGTTTTTTTGTTTGTTTTTGTGAAAGAGGTGGCAAAGGCAGTGATAAGGAAAAGCTAAATCATTTAGCTCCATGTGTAGATAAAAAGAACCAAAGAAAATACTCAAAAATTGTTTATGAGCTAGAAATATACTGACATATTTTTAATAATTTAAAATGACAAATATTTAATTTTTATAAGCAGAAAGCAAATACGATTACCATACATATTCATGTATTTGCTGAGGTCTTAAGCACAAGCTCTTCCAACACCTGGACTGTCTTGCAATCTCAAGTAAAACCCTAAACGCCCTCAGGGGATGACATATAGTCAAGTGACAAACAAGAAATGATGGTAGAACAAAGTAAGAAGTCAGGGAAATATTTCTAATTAGGGATACTATATTAGCTTCAAAATTTCAAAGTTGAGGGACTCAGTTAAAAAACAAACAACAACAATAAAAAACCAAAACCCTAAACTGAAAAAGGGGAAAAACAGGTGTTCTGTTTTAATCGAATACAGACAGCTTTGCACAAATGCCAGGACAGTGTACAAAAACAAACATCACAGAACTTAAGGCTCCACCAATTGTCACAAATGTCTGGAGAACTGTCAGGCAAATGACGTAGAGATCTTGTGAGAATAAAGGACTAAAGAATGTAAGCGATAATAGAGTTATCCTAGATCAGGAAAATAAGGCTAGAAAGAAAGCGCTGAAGACAGATTGAAAATTAGGTGCCAGTGACTTCAGATAGTCAACCAGCCTTCTTCAGAAGCAATCTGCTCTATTCTGGCCAACAAACAAGTTTCTAGGAAGCCCCCTGGAAGAGGGATAAGAGTGGACTCCACTAAGAAGGTCAAAGTAATAAGTTTGATGTGAAACATATATAAAATGAAACTCAAACTTCTTCTTATTCAGTATATATTAGGATATTCCCTAAAAGACAAAGTCCATATAAAAAATTTTAAAATCTCAAACAAGTCCCTGGACAAAAAGAAACAGTCAAAGCCAGGTGTTCTCCTTATATCATATTCCAGAAAGCTCCAGAGGGGGGTAGAAATGTCCTCAAGTCACAACAGCAACATTCACAGAAGGAAAAAGACAGGTCAAAAGCATCTTCTTTATTACATGACACTACTCATTACTTTAAAACAACATTCGTTATCTGTATAAAGCTGTAACAAAAGACATACAATAGAATTGTTCAAGACTTTAGATGTCATTTAGTCCAAATACTTTTTTAATGGTACCCATTGATCAACATCTCCACTAAGAAGATGTCCAGCCTATGCTAGCACACTTCAGGTCAAGGAACCCACTATTTACCAAGGTAGTTTATTTTATCCATGGCAGCTCCAACTCTGAGGAGGTTTGACTTGTCTTATTGCATACTTCTACTATATCAGGGTCAAATAGTTTCATTTTTACCAAATAGCTTTTTAGGGATATTCCATGTGTGTTTACATCAAAATTGCTTTGCAAGAGATTTTTTGAGATAATAGGTTAAAAAAATATTCTGTATACTATAAACGAACTGTATACTAACATAAAGGATAAATAAAACAAACCACGTCTCTTTTGTTCATAGTGATATAAAAGCATTATACTTCTCTCACTGAAAGAGAAAAATTTTGCCCTCAGTATCCAAAACTGTAAAACAGCAACATACATGGAATTCTGGCTGCCCCATTCTTACCATCAGGAACAATCTTCATACCCAATATATGGGAAACTCATAAATACAGAGAAAACCCAAGAAAATCATAGTTCCTGCTTTGGTTTTGAAAAATGTAGCCGTGTTTTCTTGACCTGGGCACACGGGCACATTCCAATTTTTTTTTTTTTTAAGATGTATTTATTTATTTCTCTCCCCTCCCTCCCACCCTGGTTGTCTGTTCTCTGCATCTATTTGCTGCATCGTCTTCTTTGTCTGCTTCTGTTGTTGTCAGGAGCACGGGAATCTGTGTTTCTTTTTGCTGCATCATCTTGTTGTGTCAGCTCTCCATGTGTGCGGCACCATCTTAGGCAGGCTGCACTTTCTTTCGCGCTAGGAGGCTCTCCTTACGGGCGCACTCCTTGCACGTGGGGCTCCCCTACGCAGGGGACACCCCTGCATGGCAGGGCACTCCTTGCACGCATCAGCACTGCGCATGCGCCAGCTGCACACGGGTCAGGAGGCCCAGGGTTTGAACTGCAGACTTCCCATGTGGTAGACAGACGCCCTAACCACTGGGCCAAGTCCGCTGCCCCCAATTATCTTAACCAAAGTCAAATGTCAACTGTTTACTGGATTGCACCATTTGGGGACAACTGCATTCTGCGAGCCTCTAAGAAACTCTTTAGATTGACATATTTTAACAAAACATCTG
This sequence comes from Dasypus novemcinctus, assembly GCF_030445035.2. NCBI lineage: Eukaryota > Metazoa > Chordata > Mammalia > Cingulata > Dasypodidae > Dasypus > Dasypus novemcinctus. The sequence continues at coordinate 28,444,325 of NC_080701.1, read as the reverse complement.
GGAAAACAGTATCATTTTGTTGAATAAAGGACAAACATTATAAAAAACCAAATTAAAGGAAAAAAAAAAAAAAGACAAACCTCTATCCATTCTAGCCATGTCCTCAGACTACCTGGAATTCTATGTGCTAATAGCAATTTACAGTTGGCGAAAAACAGCAAGAATTACAAGATCTTAATCTCGTTGGGATAGAAATATAAAATCTAAGTGCAAAGTGACCAAAACATGAAATGAAAAGGGAAAGATTCTCAAAGAAGTACAGACTGAATCTGCCAGCAGAATTAAAAGAAAAACCCAGTCCTTGGTACAGAGCTCTCCTCCCTGCCTGACCACCCCCACAGTTCTTTGCAGATGGCACACAATACCCATACGCAGGAGAGCAGACATGCTCCCACGGTGCATTTTAAACGCACACAGAATCACAACCACCCAAGTTCTCCAGAAAACAAGGTTAAAAGGCACCTTTCAAAAACAGCAATTTATTTTTACTGGGGATGGGCAAAGGTTTGAATTTGTTCCTATTTTACCTCACTTTTCCCTAGACCCCAGACTGTGGGAAACAAAAACAAGCCTTTATTTAAAACACAAAGCATGGAGATAGAAATAGTCATACTTCTATGGAAAGCTTCAGCCAAAATGAATAAGGGGTGTAAATCACAAACGTTCTACAGGTTTTCTTGGGGGGAAAGGACCCCCTGCAGGATGCTCTGAGAGCTCCAATGGACCATGTCATTGTCCTTTGACCCATATGACACCCCCTCAAAACTCTTGCTTTTGGCTCGCAAAATTCTGATATGGTTATATCAAGTAATCTTAATGGTTTCTTTTGAAGGACCCGTTATTCCCCAACAAAATCTGCCAAAGCTCTAATAGAACTGCCAAAGAGTGTGGGGTGAGGAGGACGGATACGATTTGATTTGAGATTCCTTCTGAGACCTGCCTACACTCCTCTATCTGGATGAGTCATCTTGCCCTAGGTAACTAGGACCAAGTACTTTATAAGCCATGGGGAGAACAGGGACCACTGCACTAATCCTTGTGAATCCCCCCAGAGTTCTAGTGCACAACCAGCACCATCAAAACCTTAGAATTTAAAAAAAATTGAAATGTAGTGAGATGATAATGCAGTGTCTCATTTTATACATGAGGAAAGAGAAATGCAAGGTCAGGTGCCTTGCCCAAGTCCACAGAGCTGTTTACGGGCATAGCCAGGGTCTCTTGACTCCTGCTCTGGTAATCCAGTCCTCCCCGTGTCACAATTTTCACAAGAGTCACTCTGCACAAAGAGATGAACACTTGGGAAAATGCTTTCTCTCAATACAGAGAAGCAGGAAGCCATTTAATTTACTACAGTAACACTTTACTAAATGGTTCCTCAGACAAAGATTTGCCTCAATTCTTCCCCCGGGAAAAATCTAGCTCAGAGGGAATCACAGTATTTACTTAACCTGGTGATGTTCGAAAGATGGTTGCAATTAAAAAGCTTTAATAAAAACCTACAAGTCAACCAATGGCTGCACACATATTGTTCCCACTGAAGGGATAACCATTTTTAAGTAGGTCACAAATAGTAACGCCATGTAATTTTAAGTGTGATGACTAACAACACATTCTAAAACGGAAGCCAATTTATTGTTATAATTTCTAAACTGGTGCAGATAAAGTCACTGTGATTTTTCAGTGTTCTTTTTTTTTACCTGAATAAATTATATTTCAACTCCCCTTCTTCCAGCTGCAGGATTGAACTTGAAGGTCTACTAGATCAGTAGGTGGAAGATCAAAGAACATTTTAAAAATTTTAACTTTACTACCCACAAGGATGTGGGAGTAATGTCAGTGGGACTAAAACGTATGTGACAGAGTCAGAGAGATTCCCTAACTCGACAAGGAGCAGGCTGTTCCTTCTTTTAAAGACACAGCAGTTACCTCTCCTTTACTTGCTCTACTTTCTAAAATTGACAAATACAATCAAAGAGTTAAATCAGAATCTAAAAATGCTCATGTTCTTATATGTTCCGTTTCCCACACAGTCAAAAGCACGAATTACAGCTGATAATCAGATTTTCTTACCTAAATGACCTTGTAAAAGGTGTCCCTTTGATTGGGTAATAAGTGATCTGTGGATACACTTATTTTTAAATTGACAAATATTAATTCACTCGCCCTTTCCTCCCCTTCACACCCACTCCAAGGGAAGACAGGTGCGAATATATGTATCTAAATATAATCAGCAGAAGCAGATGTCAATCTCATTTCCAAAAGCCAGGAGCCAAGAAGAAACAATGAATGGGACTAGGAAGAAACACATTGATCTCCCAGTACCTTAGATGCTCTCCCGCTGCCTCCAACTAGCATCACATCTTCCCAGGAGCCACCATTCCTGTGCAGTGTGAACTCAGGCCAGCCATTTCACAACCATCCAACTCTAACACCACCCTCCCTCCAATTCCCACTTCCTGCTGCTCTCTAAACCCAGAACGTCCTTTCCGCCGCTACCTCTCCTCCTTCCATCTAAAGCCCATCTCTCTTTAAGGCTCATCTCAAGTTCCATCACCCCTGGAGAGCCTTCCTGGATTACTGCATACTCACCAGGCTCGCACGTTCTGAACTATTACGGCACTTACTGCGAGAACCCACAAATGACCACCCATCACGGAATGTCTCGGGTCCTTTGCTGGTTGTTCCATATATATTAGTTTGCTTTCCACATTTAAAGTCAGGTTAAGGGCAGGTACTGTAACTTATGCTTTAAAAATATTTCCTATAGCAATAGCATGCTCCTGGATAAGTAAGTACTTGGAGGGAAAAACCATGCTGCATTGAATGAACACAGTCATACCCAAGCCTCTTAAGAATGACCGCCAGTATTTCTTCCTTTGGCTCTGCGTGAGCTTGGGCTCGACTGAAATGTATATGGCTGTAAATTCCACCAGTGTGCTCCAAGCTCCTGGAAAAGACTCGATGTAACTGTCAACATCACTGTTTTTGGTATTCATCTTCACAAAAAGCTAAGTGCCATAGTAATACTTAGGCATGCGCTGTTACACAAATTCCTTTCTGCATATATGGACGTAATTTTTCTTCATTTTTGAATTTCATTATCTCGTGCACTTTCTCATTTTGCAGCACATCACTGAAAGGATCCTTCAGTCAGCTATTTTAATGCAATCCAACTTAGTTGCAGAGGCATTTCACTACTGAAGAGCTAGCAAATGTTCATCACTGAGCAACATCCCAAAAGAAGTACAAAAACACATATTACCAAGTTCCCTTTCTATTTGTTAATGTTCAATAATCAATATAAAAATCTCTCTATCACACACACACATACACACACACTAACATCTCTAACACCAACTCTTTCAGTGCTGGGCATAGAGGAGCAACTCAGTGAGTGAATCAGCATTATATTGCTAATGGAATAATGAAATGTTTAAGTATAAACATAGCAAAGTGTAATGGTCCTTCATAAATAAACAATACACGAAAGCCAAGTATATAAAATAGAATACTGTATTTTAAGAACATATTTGTTCTACTAACTTGACTTTCTAGGGAAGAATTAATTCCCCTACATGCTGCCATGAAATACCATTTATTGATTTGAAATCTCCTCTCATGTTCTCCAAGGCAGACATGAATTTAATCTGAGGGACAAATTCTGAATCTATACGCATCGGGATGCCTGCTGTGGCCACAGCAATGACATGCAGTCACAGTCTTCTAAACAAAAATAAAGGGAGGACTGTCAATTCACATTTATAAAGAAACTTACATGGAAAATTATTCTTTTGAGAGTTAATAACAGAAATAAAATGGGTATACTAAAAGAACACAAAAATATGAACCCAATGTTTGGGTCCCCTGTATGCAGGGGAGGGTATACACAACATCATGGAGTAGAGCTCCTGGTATCGGGCTGAGTTGGAGAGGGACATGCCTACCAACTAAAGCCCAGTCCAGGGGCCCGTTACCAGAAGAGAGAAAACGAGGCAAAAATATATTGTGTGGCCAAAATAGTAACAATAATGTTAAAATTAGAAATCTTTTTATAATTCCTTACAGGGAAAAATGTGGACATGTAATGTCAGCATGAGAAAGCAGGTAAATATTACTTAAAATTATTCTAGAACAAATAAACATAAGAATCAAGGAGTAAATAAATGAATGTATGAGTAAAATAGTGAGAAGAGAACTGATTAATAGCATAAGCCCCTAGATTGGGGGGGGGGCAGGCAGGGATCAAGACACAGAGGAGAGAGCCTAACTACTGGACAGGAGTACTGGTAGACCTGGAGCAGGCAGGCGGGCTTAGGCAAAATTATCAACTCAGGGAAAAAAAAAAAACCTCATGTAAATAGATTATAAGAGATAAAAACAAGTAAAGGGAACCAAATTCTCTCACGTTGGCTATCACTGGGCAAATCCTAACTTCCTAGCCTTTTTCTGTCAAATAGCCTTCTATTCAGCTTTCACTACAGCAAATATCTTCTTTTAATTGATCCCTACTCATGCTATTTACATTCTTGCTTTGTAACCCATGCCCCCTCCCCAAAGCCTATTCATCCGTCAAGGTCTAACTCAATGCAAGCCCCAATAACTCTCTCTTCTTTAGGAAATCCATATTCTTCCCTTCTACCTTAAGTTCCATTTGTCCCTCCTTTTAGGGGATCAGGGCATCTGGAGTGTATTCATTTAGCATATGTCCCCAAGTGAAAGACAACCAGGGAGTGGAAGTAGAAGAGCTAACGAGAGCCTTTTCTTATTTTTATTTATATTTTATTTTATTATTTTTTCATTTTAACTAATTCTGCTAGTATTAACCTTGTACAATGGGAAGGATAACTTCTGCTGGGTTACTGATTAGCACACTGCCACAACTCCAAAGAAAATACAATGCTGAGACACTGAACCACTCCCAAAGAAATAAGTTATATAAAGGGAAGAGAAGAGTAAAATCAGTGGCTGCAATGGCAATGACACAAAGGAAAAGAAGAAAAAGATGCCAAATTGTAGCCAGGCAAGACAATTCAAACCTTTGCTGCTTCATGTCCCATCCACTGAGAGTGCTGTTCTTGAGGATGAAAAAAACAGAACAAAACAGCTTGAGATAGCAACAGAAGAATCAATGCTAAACCATCCTTATCTCTGAGCCGTGCTATGGATCTCCTGGGTTCATGGCCATTATTGAAAGACAGAAGACAGGGACTGGAATGATAATCAGAAGATGCTATGACTCTGGATCTCTCCTTATTTTTGTCTCCCACTTCCCTGAACCCAGAAAGGAATTCATGTGCCAAATTGTTTCAAAATTATATGAATTACCTCTATTTCTTTCATGCATGTTGTTGGAGACAGGCCTAAATTGATATTGATGAGGCCATGAGATACTGCCAAGTAATAAGTGTCAGAGACATCAAGTTACTGAACTTTAATAAAAAATAAATAAAACAACAATAAAATGTCTTCCTTCCTCCACATGAGAAAACTTAATATAACTGGTCAAAAGATCCACTGTAAGGCCTTGATTTGCTCTTTTAACTCTCTCTGTATTTTGATATCAGTTGCTACACAAGGAGGACAACATTGTTGGACCAAACTCATCAATATAAAAATTGAAATAGCCAACAAAATTATCTGCTACCTAGACCTAGGCCCCAACCCCCATCCTTTCCCATGACTTCAACTGATACTTGCCACAGAAGACTTCCAAACATTGATCTACAATCCTAGCCTGGGTGTCGCTCAACAGAGACCCCATCGGTCTCATGAACCTTTAAGATCCCCAGTGCATGAGACTGAGCCGGAGCTTAATAAATGTCAACTGGATGAACCTAGGTCTGATACAATCTCAGACTGAACTTGTGCAAAACATTCTTACTCCATCCAAATTAAAACTATTGTCCCTATCTTCCTCATGGTCCCCACTACTCTCCTGGGCTCTAAATCTGTGATCTTGATTCGTCTTTTTTCTTTATCTCTTCCTTAGAAAATATCTCACTGAATTAAACAACAGAGGAAGAAAGGGAAGGAAAGAAAAGAAAAAAGAAATCTAAACACAAACAGAACACATGCAAAGAAAGCCTCTTCTAGGCATCTTTACCTCTCCTCCACCTCCCTGTTTGAAGCTGGCTATCATTATCCCCAAACTTCGGTAACCTTTTTTAAGGTGGACTTTTTACTTCCAGCCTCTGCATACCAATTACTGCCTGAACATCATCTCGTTTGATCAAAAGGTGCACACAGACTTCCCCATTACCCACCTGCTAAGCACAGTTATGCTCCTAAGGTGAACTATTCGAAGTCCAACATTCCAACATGCCCCTATCCACCCAAGTTGGTTTCCTCATTGTCCCACCAGCCTATCAATGTCTCTATTCATGTTTAACTCATTTTTATCCCCTTATTCCACTAGAATGTAAGTCCCACGAGGGCAAAGTCTTCCTTTACTGCTATGTATCTTCAGCACCTAGAACAACGCCTGCAACATATAGGGCCTCAAAAAATATTTGCTGGATGAATGACTGGTCAAAAGGGGAAAACAAGGGAAAGAAAAGGGAAAGAAGAGAAAGAAATTGCTAAATTCCCTCCCCTGAAAGAGCTTATCACTAACAGTTCAGGCCAAGCCCCAGCTTTCACTAATGGCTACAGCCCTCGTTGATTTCTCTCTTCTGATTTTCTCTGGCATTTATGCATCATAAAATTTAGTACTTAAATGTTCATTCCAAGAATTCAAGAAGTTACAGAAAGCCTCCTAGTTGTAAGGTTCTGTTAGGCACTAGAGATACACCAATGATCGTTGCTTTCTCCAAACTTACAATCTAGTATAAAAGTCAAATCAAGAGCCAATTAAAACCAATGCGATAGGTATACCTACAAAGGGCACTTAACTTGGAATTTGACAACACGGAAGGCTTCCCAGACAAAGGGACATCTAAAAGAAGACTTGAAGGATGAAGATGAGTTAGGTTAGCCAGATAAAATTAGGGAACAGTGTTCCAGGTAGAGAAGGAAGTGCATGGATGAAGACCTAGAGACGAGAGAGAAGAAAAGCTGGGAATTGAAAATAAGGTTAGTGTGCCTGGAGATCCGAGCACAAAAAGGGCCAGGAAAGAGTTAAAGCTATAGGGGTTGGCAGTCTTATGTATCAGTTCTGCCTCTCAGATTACAGAATAAATTTCTTTTTGGGAAAAGCGGAGTCTTGGTATTATACTTTTTCTATAACTTAAAATGCTAAAAGTCCAGAGCTCAAAAAAATAACTGTGGACTGAAAAACGTGATTCTTCTTGCCCCCTTCCCATCCAAAGGAATAAAAAGAGTAACTTTAAAATGTAACAGCTGAACACAGAAACTCATAAACCGGTTTAAATGCCTGGGATTTCACCAAGTGTAGGAAACAAGTCCCTTTCAATTTTTTTCCCTTTGGAGACTATGAACATATATTAGTCAGCGGAGACGTCTGAACTGGACTTGCCCAGAATCCGCCATCTTGTAAATTGTTGTGATTATGGTGCAATTTGTAAAAGTTCAAGCAATGAGCACCGGAAACAGTTCAAACTGGTTCTGATTTCTCTTTTACCTGTGCATCACCTCAATAAGTTACTTTAATCCATAGCAGTCAACATTAGTCCATATTCAATACTGATTTTTATCAACGCATGGTACCTCATGCAGGCCTGTCCTGCTCCAAATCATTTCAGGATGAAAAGAGTCATATCTACATCCATGAAGCACTCCCAAGAACGTGCCATCGTATTAAAGAAAAAAAGTGTGCAAAAAAAGATAAAAGGAATAAAACAGAGTTCAAAGCTCCCGAGGGGGAAAAAAAGATGCTGCTGTGGAAGTAAGGTACAGATTTTAGATTGACAAGTTTTAGTATTTGTGTATTAAGAAAAGCTACCCAGCAACTCTCTCATACATTACCTTCAAACACTGGTTTTTCTTTACAACAACTAGCACTCAGTCTAGGGCAGGAATAAAACGAGGTCATCAGGAAAAACTATAAATGCCAGTCTATACAATGGGGAGGGGGGAATTCCCACATTTCCCTGTTTTGAATCTATTACACAGGAGAAGGAAATAAATCCCCATGCTAAGTCTTCCTACTGAGGAACTTACTAATTCAATTTTTCTTATTAATGGTGCTACAATGCATTATACATTTCCATCGAGTAAAAATAACTCATATTAGTTATCACAGTCATTTACTTCTTTCCTTAAACTAGCAAAGCCTGAGTTCCATAAAGACTAGAATAAAAAGCATCATAAAGCAAAAAAAACTTACTCTTGTCAAAAAATGGAAGCATTAAGTAGATGCTTTACTAGCTCTTGACTTTTAAAAGAAAGAAATAGACTATTCAAAGTGTTTTTTCTAATTACAAGTAGTATGCTGTGCTTTTCCCAAATATACCACTTTTCATCTTTGATGTTCTTAATATGAAATAGTACTTTGGAACAGCTCTAAAAATCTGCATTCATCCCACAACCAGACAACGAAATGGCAACTGATGGTTTAGGGACGAAGGCACTCTGTGGTGGTCAGCTTCAACTGACCTCTTCTTTAATGTTTCTCTCTCCAGCTGACAAGGGACAAATATTCACCATTATAAACACACACATATAACACCCATTACAACTAAAACATGATCAAGCTTTGATTGATTGTGTAGAAGAAATGACGCAAATCTTTATACATGCATATCAACAAGACCATGTGCTGTATTTGAATTGGCAATTTGATCATTAACAAAGACTATACACAATACCTTTGAGAAAAAAGAGACAGGAAAAGATGTACTATATCCATTGTTATATTCATTGGCCTTTCATCCATCTATTCAATGTGCATTTATTGATCACCTTCTGCATGCCAGACACTGTACTACAGAACATTTAGCACCATCTTTGGCCTCCACCCATTAAATGCCCGTAGCACCACCCAGTTTCCAGTTGTAATAACAAAAAATGTCTTCAAATATTGCTAAATGTCCCCGGGGACCAATGCCTTAGAGGTTTAAGGGTATACAGAAATTTAAAATATCATTGAAAAACAAGATATACGTACTTGAAATACATAAAATCATTGAACAAGTAAGAACATAAATAGCATTTTAGAGTCAGGGAGATGATCACCAAGTGGGAGTTCACATGAACTAGGTTAAGGCTGAAAATAATAATGTTTTTAAATGAAACTGAAAAAAAAAGAGAATTTCCCCCTTAAAAACCATTCTCCTCTATACTCTGTAGAAAATTCACTCCCCACCACTGCTCCTGCCCCCCCAAAAACAAACAAAAAAAATGCACCTTCATCACAGAGTAAATTATTTATTCTAACAACTGACTACTGAACTCACTGAGTGTGGTGTAGTAAATAAATAAAGACTGAAAATATGGGAAACAGAAAACAAATCATTAAGGTGAGCTCCTTATGATTCCGTCTGTTGATTAAGGAAGACAAATTAGTTCCTCTAAACTTTGCCTTGTCTATGCTTGAAATTGCTGCCCTAGATCAAACTGATCCCCATAATTCTTTTTAATCAACTATTTGTTTAGGAGAATCTGAGAGAAAAAATTGCTAGACAGAGACAACTGGAAAAAAGATAAATCCTTAATTAAAGTACAAAAAACTGACAACAAAATGAGAAAAATACTACCTTGAGCTTTCAAAGGAAATTGCTGGTAGGAGCTGATACAAGGACCACAGAACAAGCATTCGTTCTACTCAGGAAATTAAAAGTCTTACTTCTAAAAAATGGTTTCAGATCCTACCAGAAAATTTAAAATAAAACTAAAAAACCACCTTTTATGTTTTCCTGGGAACAGTTAACAATCTGAACACAAAACTTACTTTGCAAATTCTTCTTGGATTGGTTTGATCTTTATTTCTTTCTTTAATCCAAATCTTTCTATTTTGTTCTCTGACCATCAATGAATAGGATGCCCAGCTATTCAAGGACTCTGAGTGGTGAGTGTATGTCTCTTCAGGGAAAAGCTTTTGTTTTTTGTTTTTTTTTTTAAAGATTTATTTATTTATTTATTTATTTATTTAACTCCCCTCCCCTCCCCTCCCCTCCCCTCCCCTCCCCTCCCCTCCCCTCCCCTCCCCTCCCCTCCCCCCGGTTGTCTGTTTTCTGTGTCTTTTTGCTGTGTCTTGTTTCTTTGTCCGCTTCTGTTGTCGTCAGCGGCACGGGAAGTGTGGGTGGCGCCATTCCTCGGCAGGCTGCTCCCTCCTTCGCGCTGGGCGGCTCTCCTTATGGGTGCACTCCTTGCGCGTGGGGCTCCCCTACGCGGGGGACACCCCTGCGTGGCACGGCACTCCTTGCGCGCATCAGCGCTGCGCATGGGCCAGCTCCACACCTCCACACGGGTCAAGGAGGCCAGGGGCTTGAACCGCGGGCCTCCCATGTGGTAGACGGACGCCCTAACCACTGGGCCAAAGTCCGTTTCCCAGCTTTTGTTTTTTAAACCTTGTTTTTCTTTAGAGAGAGGAGTAAGAGGAGTAATTGTCTCCTAAGTACAACTACAAGGAATTACTGCCTCTTTGTCCCTCGAGGCAAAGAAATGCCCCCTGGAGGGCATTTTAGGAGACTTCTGCTCCAAGTCAGGACAAATGTTAAGCTGGTAAAGAAATGCCACTCATTAAAAAGTGAAAAACAGATGCTAAAAAACGTTTAACAATGCCTACCACAACAAAATACTAATCAGTGAATACTTCTCTGAGCAATACAGGGTCACTGAGCAACTCATACAAACTGTAAGCAGCTACGAGAAGAGAATAAGGATCTGGAAGGTGCAAGTCCTGTTCCACAACAAGCCACCCCATGAGTCAGGGGCTTACAACAGTCACTGTTTTACTTGCCCAAGAGTCTGTGGATGTGCCATTTGAGGCACATGCAGTCAGCCGGGCTCAGATAAGGCTGGAGAAGCCGAGATGGCCTCACTCAAGCGTGGACCTGAGGCTAGCTGGAGGCTGAGGGTTCTCCCAGAGCCTATGCTTGGCTTCTCTGCTTTCCTTCCTCACCTGATGGCTCAGCGCCCCAAGAGAGTACAAACAGAAACCCCCGGGCCTCTTAGCCCCTGAAACTGGCACAGCATCACTTCTGCCACGTTCCCAAGGCCAGCCCAGGTTTCCAGAAGGGGATTGATTCTGCTCTGTGGATGAGTAGAATAGAATCCACATAAAGGAATGGGAAGAAACATTCTCACAGACAATGTGATCACAGCACTGTTAACTGGAAACTACAATAGCATAAAGGGAATTAAGAAGTACGAAAAGATGACCAGAACTAAGTGCCTCTTCCTAATAATACATCCCATCCTCCTGCATTTGACTCTTCAGCCAATGAAGAAAACAAAAGAAAAAGAAAGAAAAAAGGAAGATGCCGTGCAGACTACAGCATCAGGGAAAGCAGCCTCAATGAGTACATCCAATTAGGATTCCCTGGTAATACACACAAAAGAACAAGAGGATCGGCTATAGAACAACGATGGGGTCTATTACCACCTGCTGCTCAATGTACATTTTATGCAAAAGGATACTTTACAGGCATTTGATACTAAAGAACATATAAGTTGATAAGGAAAAAGCAAAATGTGCTTTTTAAAAAAAATTTAAATTCTACACATTTGGGAGTCATAATTTTAAAAGATCATTATTGTGTAATCTAAAACTTCTTTGAAGACATAATGAAAAAAAAAAGGTAAGACACTGAGGAAAAAATGGAAGAAATTACCACTGTACATACAAGGTAACACCTACTACAGCAATGAAAGGCAAAATACCAAAAAAAATTTTTTTATATTTTTCATTTTTTTAATATCCCTTTTTTTTTTACTTTTAGTTTTTCTAAATTACATGTAGTTTATTTCTTATGTTTAAACCTATCATTACTATCTCATTTTCTTATTAATTGAACTTGGCTTCATTTTTTAAGAAGTTTTGGATCACAGATAGGTTAAACTAGGGCAGGGGAGGAGCACTGGTGTGGGGTGTCACTGATGGGGGATGCATGGGAGTTCGCCTGGGCATGCATATATAGGGTATACAGATATGCTCAGAAGTTCATTGGGTATTGCCACAGTGGGTAGAGACTCACAGGACGACAGAGGGTGTGTTGGGTTCCCATCCCAGGGAGCTCTGCCGCATGCTCTAAAGGAAGAGCAACAATCCCCCAAGTGCAGGAGCAATGACCAGCGAAGGAGGATGGTCCAGTGATGGGCACTTGATACTGAAGACTATGCTTATCAGCCTTTTGCACTTGAAATGTCAACTTGGCCTAGTGTTGTAGGATGCCTACGAGTTACCTCCTGAGAGCCTGCGTGTTGCTCAAATGTGGCCACTTTCTAAGCTAAACTCAGCATATAAATGCATTACCTTCCCCCCAGCATGGGACATGATACACATCCGAGCCTCCCTCCAGCCGAAGAATTATTACCAAGCACTGGCTGGTGATGCAACTAGAAAAAGACCTTGAATAAAAGGGGGAAATGGTAAAGACAAATGAGTTTATATGGCTAAGAGACTTCAAAATGAGTCAGGAGGTCCTCAGAGGGGTTGCATTTATGCACGTCTCAGCAGGATCTCATAGACAGCCAAAGTAGATACAACCCCAGGTGGTGGTGGCTCCTGAGGGTTACGGAGACACCCAGGTCCTACGGTCAGTTGGCTCCAGAGTTTTGTGACTTGCCAGTGGGCCCTACTTTGGAGTTTGTGTTCCTGAGTATGATGGAGTTGGACTCAGATGTGACTTCTCTACACATGCCTCTTCTGTCCCTTTTATTGAACCTGTGGTTGGCGCTGGGGTTGGTGTACGTCCAGGAAACTTGAATCTCTGGGCTGCCAATGTGCCAGTAGGAACCTGAGCCTCAGCAGAGTTGCAATACCTACTCTCCATTTCATTGAACTTACCCAGGTCAGCTAACATGGAGGTAAGGATGGACAACCACCACACCAAGGAACCAAGAGAGTTGACAACTGCAAGTGTGGGGTCAAAGCCCCCTCTCAATTAAAAGGTGGAGTGGCCATCACCATGCTAGAGTCCTCAGGATTGGGGAATAAAACATGGACTAGAGCGGACCTACAGGTATTCTACCATAGAATCACTGTGACCCTAGCATTAGATGAAATTATATCATTAATGTGGAGACAGTAGCCACTAGAGTTGCTGAATGCAGGAGAGGGGAAAAGAGGTGTGATATGGGGGCATTTTCAGGACTCAGAGTTGTCCTGAATGATATTGCAGAGACAGATGCAGGACATTATATATCCTGCCATAACCCACTGAATGGACTGGGAGAGAGTGTTAACTACAATATAAACTATAATCCACACTGTGTAGCAGTGTGCCAAAATGTATTCATCAAATGCAATGAATGTACCACGCTAACGAAAGAAGCTGTTGATGTGGGAAAAGTGGGCGGTATGGGGAAGGGGGTATATGGGAACCTCCTACATTTTTTTAATGTAACATTTTGCGCAATCCATGTATCTTTTAAAAATAAATTAAAAAATAAAAAATAAAAAAGATCAATGTTTCTAACACATTTTTCTATATGAACAAACACTGGGATAGCCACAATTGAAAAATAATACCAATACAAAGCAGGTAGCTCATAGCAGACCATGTGGAAAGCCTAAGTGCAGCTCTGCAGAACTGCTATACCTTTTCCCCCTTGAGGAACCCCCCAACTCTGCAAGTAGGAAATGGTGGTATTTCCCATGCATAACCTTCACCAAAAAAATGGTTGCCAGAAGGATTTCTACTCCAAAGTATAGACAGGATAAGAACTTTGGATCGCAAGAAACTAGCTTAATTGAACCTGGACAAAATTTCAATGGATAAGAGGCTTATTACTTTCATGGAATGTAGACACGTGTTACGGCTTCTGCTAGCTTGCTGGTTTCTTATCATTCCTCCCCATTCTCCTTAATACAAACAAACCAAAAGGTATTATCTTCTTCCCAGCTGTAGATGTTAATTGTCAACTACGGTTAAAAGACCATTCCATCCAAGGGGCATCGGCAATTTGGTAGGAAAGCTTTGAAGCCTGCAAATCATTTAAGATCAAAATGAGGACATTTAAGTGGAATGACAGGAAAATAAGAAAAAGATATGGGAGCAGAAAAGCTCTGCAAATTAGACCACACAGAAGGCAGAGAAAGAATGTACCGGATGAAAGGAACTGGGGAAGATGGGTTTCCTTTGTGACCTTTTAAATACAGACCTTCAGGCTAAGCCAGGACTTTTTGGTCTCAATGTCTACAACGTATCAGGTGCTAGATTAAATAATTTCAACTACTGTGACTTCTGAGCCTGGCTATTTCTTTATATTGACAAATACTGATCCCCAAGTAAAAGGCAAAAGTGGAAAGATCACTAAACTTGGAGACAGAAAGAAATGGACTTGAATCTTGGATCTGATACGGTATAACCCCTGGTAAATTACTTAATCTTTCAAAGCCTAAATTTCCTCATCTCCAAAAATAGGGATTAAAAATATATTTAATCACACAGTTGTGCTCTAAGGGTTCACTGTAGTAAGTAGTTATGTACTTGAAAAAAGAATATCCAATAAATGTAAACTGTGCAGGATTCTGATCTTTATACAAAGGCCCCAAGTAAGAGTTATTTGTTATCAGGGAAAATGCACAAAATCTGTACTCAGAAGATGAGGTTTCATTGTCAAATTTTGATATGTACTGGCTGGGCAATCTTGGGTTAAGTTTTTATTCTTCCCAAATGCTAGTTTCTTCATTTCATTCGCTTACTCAGAAAACATAATTGGATGACCTTCTGTAGCACTGGGGATATAACCATGAACCTGGAAAACCAAGTCCTTGTCCCTGCCCCCGTGGAACTTAACAAGTTGATGGGAGTCATAAAAGAAGCAAATGTACAGTGCCAGGAACTGTCATCTATAAAATGAGGTGACTGGGCTAGAATACCTTCAAAGTCTTCTCCTCTGACTACAAATATGAACACCAGCAAATGTTACAGAAAGGAACTTGTAAGGGGCTAAATTGTTCTTTCTGAAGCTGAAAACAAAAGCTTCCTAACAACAGCAGTGTCATTACAAAGACTTTCTATACTATAGCCCACATCAGAGAAGAAAAGCGAAAATTATGGAATGCTCTGCCATTACAGGGACAACCAGATCTTCACAAAGACAGAGTTCTTCTTTATACCCCTGAAACCAATAATTCAGAGGATAACACGGACATGTGTGCACCCCAGAGTTAGCAGACGCCACTGTAATTAGTGGCTGAGATCTCCCAATACAAGTTCAGAAAATTATGTTCAACTAGCAAATGGTCTGCAAATGAACACAAGAAGACACTACCCCTAGGCTATGATCTGCAGGGAACAGAAAAGCTTTATCTGAAACCTTTACACTTGATATTCTGTTATCAGTCATACAAAAAATTTCTGAAGTTAAGTAATCAGATGGAGGATGGGCTGGACGAGATCAGTGTTTCCCTGAGATGTTCCTATCCCTCTTTAGTATTGTTTTACTAGAAACTTTGGATGTGTAAGCCTTACACAGAAAGTTTGCGCTTTCAGAACGAATGAAACAAGGACAAAGAGATAATATTCCTAAAAAGTTGAAGTCAGTACAAATTTCTTAGGCTGGTAAAACTATGAGGGCACAAAGGATTACCGAATACATCAATGAGGGTTCTTTACATGATTTTTCAGTAAATAACAATACAGTCAGAAACTTCCTATTTAAGTCAATTGAAGAAATATTCATCTGAATAATAAAATTACGTTTCATGAAATTTAGTTAGAAAATTGAACAAAGATTGTCCAGTAGAATTTATTAAAATCTGCTTTACAAATAAATTTAAAAATAACAATCAGCATATAAAATGTTTTTATGGTACGTAGCTTCTGAAATACTTGGATTTTTAAAAAACACATGCAATTATAACAAATTTAAGCATTTCTCCTCTATCTAGTTAACCTATTTGAGTATAAGCATAAGTCTTATATTCTCCGTATAACTTCTATAAACCGCCAACTTCTATGTTTACAAACTGGGGGCAATGGATTTCATGACTCACTGGGTTGCCTGAAACTTCAAGTTCAGACTAGACTTTTTTCAGACTTTTAGATAATAAATGAGTAGAATCTAAATTCTCTTTTCTCTTTTTTTACTACAAAAGAAAAAGATTAGGGTCACCTGCAAATTGAAGCAATATTTGTGGTTTAGAATAAAATAAATTTTAAAATTCTTTGCTCTGTTGTTACTTTAAGCAACAGGCCCAAGGGGCCGAAATTCTTTTTTTGAGTTACTATATTAAATTTATTTGTACAAATATAGTATCATTGACATAGAATCCTTGGAATATGGAGTTGGCAAAATCCTGAGACATCAACACTTTCATTTTACAGATAAGAAGACCTCTACTGAAAGGCTAAAGTATAACAGAATCTACGGTAAGATACCCTATACTCACTTCTAGCTCTTTCACTTACAGTGAAATCAGAGGCAAGATTCCTGCTCTGCTCCTTAGTTTGTTTTTTCTTTTTATTTATAAAATGAATATAATAATGGTACCTCCTCATAGGGTTATTGTATGAATCAAATGTGTTACTATAAACAGAAGAACCACACCTGGCATGTAATACGAATTTTAAAAGGCTAGTGATCACATCATCTACAGCGTTTAGAGACAGCTGTATCTAAAGACCAGTAAGTGCCCATAAAGTGACTTTTACTAAAACTAGGGACTTTTATTAACTCTAGGTTCAATCAAAGCTTGAGAGCTAGCTGGACAAGTGCCCAAACCCTCACTTTCCCTCCTTTGAACATCAAGGGGGTTTTGTTCAACTCTAGGGAACTCACTTTATAGAGACAATAGCAACCGAGATCATGCCCAGAGCAGGACAAACAAGATGCTTTAGATATGGAAAGAAGCCACGTGAACAACAGATGAAAAAATGCATTATTCTGCCCTAAGAAGAGATGACTTCGTGGAGTCATAAAAGTGATACTCAAATACCAGAAAGGTCAGCAAATAAATAAGGACATCTGTTTCCCCAAAGGCAAATTGGACTATTTATCAGGGTAAAATCATTTTAAGAATCTGAGTTTTCCAAAGGTAATGACCATTCTTTCAATGTGAATATTAGCACACACTTGAAGCTACTTTTGAAATAAGGAGGATGGTTATACTAAGTGAATGGGTGGAATAGATGACATGAAAAAGCATCTCAGAATTGCACATTATTAGAACTTGAAAAGGCTTTCAAGATCATCTGGACTAGTGAACAAGTTGTCCACCTGAGTCATCTACTGAGCTTTTCAAAAAAAAAAATACCAATCATCCTAGATCAATCAGAATCAGAATTTTCTGGGGGTGGAGCCTGGAGCTGCTTTTGTTTGTTTTGTTTTACGGTTGCTAATTCTCCCAAGTGTTTCTAATATATAGTTGAACTTGAGAAACAGTGATCCAATCTAATGCATTTAGCTCACAAATGAGGATATCAGGGTCCACAGTTAATAAATGAAAGAACTATAATTTGAACACAAATTCCCACACTGCTATTTTCAATATACTTCAGTACTCAAAAAGACTATGGTTTTATGATATGCATAACAATATGAATCAGTATAGCAGATATAGTTTGGGGAAAAATATGTACTTTTAATTTTTTTCCAGGGTACAAATTGTTCTTCAGGTCATTATTAAATTTCTAACTTTGTAGCCACAATATCATTGACTTTGTAGAAAAGACAGACAAAATGAAACCTGTACCACAGGGCTCACTGCTACCTTTGATTTTGATCTATTGAATCTGATTTACTATTGTTTAAGCAAGTGTTCCTTTGTATAAAAACTTATCACACATGTTACATACAGATACTGACTCCTTCTACACAATTTGCAACCAAGAAAAATGACTTGTAAATTCTTCTCTATCATACGAGTGAGAAAGATTTTTTTAAAATTATCTTTCATTTTAAAGATCTTAATCTGAGAGACTAGGAAAAGCACAAGGGAGTGGAAATCAGAAAGTCTGAATCCCCAAAACAGGGTCACTGTGAAAGAAAAGCAAATCCAGATGAAAGGATATTAGCTCCATACCTCCGCATCTAGACGACAGACTAGTATCATGGCTTTCTGGTAACCAGTTTTGCAGGTCATTTCAAATTACAGGCATCACGGCAAATTGGGAAAACCACGGTAGTAAGAAAGAGGAGAGAATTAGCTTTACTCCTTGTAATTCTCTCTCACTTATCCACATCAACCAGGGTCTTGGGCAAGTAATTACCTCTCCCTAAAACTCCCTTTTTCATCTGTAAAACTGAGGAGGTCCATCAAGATCATTTCAAAGGTCGCTTCCAACTCTAATGCTCTATGAATAGATAAGATCCATGTTGCCAAAATTAGCAGGGCTGCTTTTACCCATATTATTTTTTAGGGGGAGCATAATCTATTAGATGTTATATTCAAATGTACAAAATAACCACACTTTAAAGGGGGTCTACCATACACATAGCACATTAAATTTTGAATACATTAATCATTACCAGTAATATGAAAGGTCTAAGCTATCATAGCTTAAACATTAACATGAGTAGGCTCGGATGCCAAACTGACATTAGCTGCCAGAAAGATGGTTCCATCACAGAGCTATCAATATCAAATGCTGAAGGGCTGATTGCATCTTCAATGGGCTGATCATTTTGCAAAAATGTTCTTTTTGGTCTTGGGTTGCTAAAAAAGCACACAAAATTAAGCTATACTCAAAACCAGTAGCTTCCACCCTCTATCATCCAAAAAAAGAATTCTATAAAGAATTTTAGTAATTTTTCCTAAAATGTATCATTAAATATCTTTAAGAAACAATATTTAAGCAATTGAAAAATTCATTTAGACTGAAAGCTATTCTCAGTTATAATCAGTAGCAAGGAGACACGTGAAATTCTCCCAGCAGAAATGACTTTAGGGAATAAACAAATCTTTGTGGAAGAAAGACAATAGGATATATAAGGAAAAAATGGGTGTTTCTATGTTTAATTATTAGTTTTAGGCTCACTGTTGAAATACCATGAGTATTTAAAGAAACAAAGGGCTGGGCAAACCTGGAAAACATCAAATGTAAATACAGTGCATTTGTTTGAACTCTACAATGAACCATAAAGTGTCCCAAAACATCTGTGTTTTATTGTTGGATTGGAAATAAAGGAGGTTATATACTTTGAAAACTAATTTTTAAACTTCCACTTTTCATATGTTCAGTAGCCTACAGATATATACGTTGAAAACTAATTTTTAAAATTCCACTTTTCATATTTCAGTAGTCTGTAGATGAGAAGTCCATTTTATAAACACACTATCTTTCACTATTAATAAATACAGCCATGGAACTCTACTCTCTTTTCTGTTTTTTTTTTTTTTTTTTTTTTTAATTTTTTTTTATTGACTTTGTAATAATATTACATTAAAAATATATATGTGAGGTCCCATTCAACCCCACCCCCCCACCCCCCCTCTCCCCCCCCCCAACAACACTCGTTCCCATCATCCTGACACATCCATTGGATTTGGTAAGTACATCTTTGGGCACCTCTGCACCTCATATACATTGGTTCACATCATGGCCCATACTCTCCTCTATTCCATCATGTAGGCCCTGTGAGGATTTACAATGTCCGGTGATTACCTCTGAAGCACCATCCAGGGCAGCTCCATGTCCCGAAGACGCCTCCACCTCTCATCTCTTCCTGCCTTTCCCCATACCCTTTGTCCATTATGTCCACTTTTCCCAATCCAATGCCACCTCTTCTATGTGGACACTGGTTTGGTTGTGTCCATTGCACCTTTATGTCAAGAGGAGGCTCAGATTCCACCTGGATGCTGGATGCAATCCTCCCATTTTCAGTTGTAATCACTCTAGGCTCCATGGTGTGGTGGTTGTCCTTCTTCACCTCCATCTTAGCTGAGTGTGGTAAGTCCAATAAATCAGATTGTAGGTGCTGGAGTCTGTTGAGGCTCAGGATCTGGCTATCACATTGTCAGTCCAGAGATTCAAATCCCCTAAATATATCTTAAACCCCAACATTAACTGCACCTCCAGCACATTAGCATGAAAGTCTTATGAAGGGAGATCCCATCTGAGTCCAGATTCATCACACATAAACACCATTTCCAAAGAGGGGCCATCTGCCCTGGTAGTTAACCCCATCGGCCATGACCATAACTCCCATGGGTCTCTTTAGCCCTCAAAGGAACCAATATCTGGGGGTTGTATCTGCTTTATCTGTCTCTCTGACTCTGCTCAGTTGTGCATGAGGGCAAACCTTCTGCCAGCCTCCAGACTCTTTTTTAGAAACTCGTAGCCATATAAACTCATTTCTCCTTTCCATTTCCCCCTTACTTTAGGTCAAACAGCATTTTAAAGTCATGGTATTTTATGTAGACATGGATATTCTGCTGATCCGCATTGAACCTTCCGTATAAGGTCATTTTCCAGTTGCATCATCAGTTGGTAGTTGATAGTGGTCCCTCGTTGCCAGGGAGGCTCATCCCCGGGTGTCATGTCCCACGCTGGGGGGAAGGCATTGCATTTACATGCTGAGTTTGGCTTCGAGACTGGCCACATTTGAGTAACATGAAGGCTGACAGAAGGAAATTCCCAGGCACAAAGTTGCTCTAGGCCTTGTTATTATTTTGGGTTTATCAGCTCACAAGCATAGTCATTAGTATCAGGGGCTCACTGTTGAACCCTCACTCCCTCCCGGTCCCCACCACTGTACCTGGGAGACTGTCGCTGCTCCCCTAGGGACCACGACAGAGCAACACTGGCCAGGAACCCAGTACCCCCCCTACTGTGGTTTTTAATTGTTGCCACTATGAGTATATCCAAACATTACCATGCACCCTGGACATATGTTCTGTACAGCTCCCTGTCAGTCATATATCACCTGTCATTGGTATCCCATACCAGTATCCCTCCATTGCCATTGTTGAAACACTCTGTGATCCAGAACTCCCCGAAATTTGAAGCCCAATATAATGTCATGGTCCCTTACTAGGGAATGGCATATAGCGATGAGTTTAAAGGATAGATAAAGAACTTGGATAAAGTTAGATAAAGAACTTAGATAAAGAATGTTGACTTGAAAAAATTCCACATCCTATTTTTTTCTTTTTTTTTTTTTTTCCCCCCCCCCCCTAATTATTCAGCTTTTCTTCACAGGAGTCCTAGACCACAGCAATGTATATATATAATATACAGCACTCCCACACATCCATCAGAAAACCTTTTCCCTTCCACAGTGATACTCTTACGCCCTATTCATATCATATTTACTTAAAGTGATGTACAGAGTCTGAGACATTAGCTTTCTAACAAGGTGACATCTGTGTTTACATTATGGTGCATACTTTAGGATACACAGTTCTTTACATTTTTAGTTATCCTATGTTTTACATTATGGTTTGCATTATCAGTCTGTCATCTCCTATATGTTATGGTGTAATATTACATGTTTTATATCCATCCTTGTGTACTCTCAAGAAACTCCTCTCTTACCCCCCATTTACTTTGGTTCCACACATTTAACGTCCATTTTCCCTTCCACCTTGGTGCCCTCAGTGATAGCCAACCTCCGTTTCCTGAGGAGCCACTTCCAGAGATAGATGGAATAGTGTTCAGGGCCTAACTTGCTCAACTGCCCCAATGCCCTGGGAGCCACCCTTTCTCTCGAGGGATACAGTTCCCTCTATTGGATGGCATTAGTCCTCCCCAGGATGTGGGTCCACCCCCACTCTCACTACTTGGGTTTCTACCCCATGGTGTCACCCACTCTGGCAGAATGAGCATTTAGACATTCCCCAGGAGCCCGTCCTGCATCAGACCCTCCCCTCCGAGCATTCTAAACAGGTAACCCTCTTTATTATATTTTGATATGATTTTCTCGGCATTTTACTCTCCACCAACACCTGACCCTCTCCTGGTTCGTATGCTACCCCTCCCTCCCCCCACTTTTGGGCAACGTTACCCACCCGTCCCTCCCCAGCCACCCTCAAACCCGCAAAGCCCCAAGCAAAGGCAACCCCTTGCCCCCCTTTTATCTCTTCTTTGTGTTCATACTTACCACCATCTCGTCTTAAATTCCACCCCTGCAGACATCGGCTCATATCCTTCCTCCACCCTCCGATTTCCTGCAAGCCTATCGTTCAGTCTCTTGCTATCTAGGGCAGCTTGTTTATTTCATATCATTGAGGTCATGTAGTATTTGTCCTTCAATGTCTGGGTTGCTTCACTCAACATAAGGTTCTCAAGATTCATCCATGTTATCACATGTGTTTGTAGTGTGTTTGTTCTTACAGCCGAGTAGTATTCCATTGTGTGTATATACCACATTTTATTGATCCACTCGTCTGTTGATGGGCATTTGGGTTGATTCCAACTTTTGGCAATAGTGAACAATGCTGCTATGAACATTGGTGTACATATATTGGTTTGTGTTCTTGTTTTCAGTTCTGCTGGGTATATTCCCAGCAGTGGTATTGCTGGGTCATATGGCAAATCTATGGCTAGTTTTTTGAGAAACCGCCATACTGTTCTCCAGAATGGTTGGATCCTTCTGCATTCCCACCAGCAGTGGATGAGTGTTCCCCTTCCTTCACATCCTCTCCAGCACTTGTATTCTTCTGTTTTTTTCATAGCTGCCAATCTTATGGGTGTAAGATGGTATCTCATTGTGGTTTTGATTTGCATTTCCCTGATAGCTAGAGATTTGGAACATTTTTTCATGTGCTTTCTTGCCATTTGTATTTCTTCTTCGGAGAAGTGTCTGTTTAAGTCTTTTTCCCATTTTTTAAATGGATTGTTTATCTTTTTATTTTCAAGATGTAGGAGTTCTTTATATATGCAAGTTATAAGTTTCTTATCAGATATATGATTGCCAAATATTTTCTCCCACTGTGTGGGCTCCCTTTTTACTTTCTTGACAAACTCCTTTGAGGTGCAGAAGGCTTTAATTTTGAGGAAGTCCCATTTATCTATTAGTTCTTTTGCTGCTCGTGCTTTTGGTGAGATATTCATAAATCCATTACCTATTACAAGGTCCTGTAGATGTTTCCCTACACTGCTTTCTAAGGTTTTTATGGTCTTGGCTCTTATATTTAGGTCTTTGATCCATCTTGAGTTGATCTTTGTATAAGGTGTGAGATGGTAATCCTCTTTCATTCTTCTACATATGGCTATCCAGTTCTCCAGACACCATTTGTTGAATAGGCCACTCTCTCCCAGTTGAGAGGGTTTGGTGGCTTTATCGAATATTATGTGGTTGTATATGTGAGGTTCTATATCAGAGCTTTCAATTCGATTCCATTGGTCTATATGTCTCTCCTTATGCCAATACCATGCTGTTTTCACCACCGTAGCTTTATAGTATGTTTTGAAGTCAGGTAGTGTGATTCCTCCAATTTCGTTTTTCTTTTTCAGTATGTCTTTGGCTATTCGGGGTCTCTTTCCTTTCCAAATAAATTTCATAGTTAGTTTTTCTAGTTCCTTAAAGAAGGCTGCATTGATTTTTATTGGGATTGCATTGAATGTGTAGATCAATTTTGGTAGGATAGACATCTTAATAATGTTCAGTCTTCCTATCCATGAACAAGGAATAGTCTTCCATTTATTTAGGTCTTCTTTGATTTCCTTGAACAATCTTGTATAGTTCTCAGTGTATAAGTTCTTTACCTCTTTAGTTAAATTTATTCCTAAGTATTTGATTTTTTTATTTACTATTGTGAATGGTATTTGTTTCTTGATTTCCTCCTGATCTTCCTCATTATTGGTGTACAGAAATGCTACAGATTTTTGCGCATTGATCTTATAACCTGCGACTTTACTAAACTCATTTATGAGTTCTAGAATCTTCGTTGTAGATCTCTCAGGGTTTTCTATGTATAGGATCATGTCATCTGCAAATAATGAAATTTTGACTTCTTCCTTTCCAATTTGAATGCCTTTTATTTCTGGTTCTTGCCTCAGTGCTCGAGCAAGTACTTCTAAGACAATGTTAAATAGGAGCGGCGACAGTGGGCATCCTTGTCTTGTTCCTGAGTTTAGAGGGAAGGAGTCTAGGATTTCTCCATTGTAAACAATATTGGCTTTAGGTTTTTCATATATACTCTTTATCATATTCAAAAAATTTCCTTGTATTCCAATCATTTGGAGTGTTTTTATCAAGAAAGGGTGCTGTATTTTGTCAAATGCTTTTTCTGCATCAATAGATATAATCATGTGATTTTTTTCCTTCAATCTGTTTATATGGTGTATTACGTTGATTGATTTTCTTATGTTGAACCATCCTTGCATACCTGGGATGAATCCCACTTGGTCGTGGTGTATAATTCGTTTAATGTGTTGTTGAATACGATTAGCAAGTATTTTGTTAAGTATTTTTGCGTCTAGGTTCATTAGAGAAATTGGTCTGTAATTTTCCTTTCTTGTGATGTCTTTGTTTGGCTTTGGTACTAGGGTAATGTTGGCATCATAGAAGGAGTTGGGTAATGTTCTTTCTGTTTCGATGGTCTGGAATAGTTTCAGCAGGATTGGTGTCAGTTCTTTCCGGAATGTTTTATAGAATTCACCTGTGAAGCCATCTGGCCCTGGGCTCTTCTTAGTTGGGAGATTTTTAATAACTGATTCTATCTCTCTGCTTGTGATTGGTTTGTTAAGATCATCAATTTCTTCTTTTGTCAATATGGGCTGTTTATGTGTTTCTAGGAATTTGTCCATTTCCTCTAGATTGTCATTTTTGTTGGAATATAGTTTTTCAAAATATCCTCTTATGATAGTCTTTATTTCTGTGGGGTCAGTGGTGATGTCGCCTTTCTCATTTCTTATTTTGTGTATTTGCATCTTCTCTCTTTTTTTCTTTGTTAGTGTTGCTAAAGGTTTGTCAATTTTGTTAATCTTCTCAAAAAACCAGCTCTTGGTCTTGTTTATCTGTTCAAGTGCTTTCTTATTTTCTATTTCATTTAGTTCTGCTCTTATCTTTGTTATTTCCTTCCTTCTTCTTCCTGTTGGGTTACTTTGTTGTTGTTTTTCTAATTCCTTCAAATGTGCAGTTAGTTCTTCAATTTTTGCTCTTTCTTCTTTTTTGATATATGAATTTATGGCTATAAACTTCCCTCTCAGTACTGCTTTTGCTGCATCCCATAAATTTTGGTATGTTGTGTTATCATTATCATTTGTTTCAAGGTAGTCATTGATTTCTTTTGAGATTTCCTCTTTGACCCACTGTTTTTCTAAGAGTGTGTTGTTTAATTTCCAAATCGTGGTGTGAAATCTGGGCTTCTTTCCCTTGCAAATCTCCAGCTTGACTCCACTGTGGTCAGAGATAATGTTTTGTATGATTTCAATCTTTCTGAATTCGTTCAGCCTTTCTTTGTGGCCTAGCATATGATCTATCTTGGAGAATGATCCATGTGCGCTTGAGAAAAATGTATATCCTGCTGTGTTTGGGTGTAGCGATCTATATATGTCTATTAGATCGAGCTCCTCTAATATACTATTCAGATGTTTTGTTTCTTTGGTGATTCTCTTTTGAGATGTTCTGTCCAGAGTTGATAGTGGTGTATTAAAATCCCCCACTATAATTGTAGATGTATCTATTCTTTCACTTAGTTTTTCCAGCGTTTGCCTGACGTATTTAGAGGCACCCTTGTTAGGGGCATAGATATTTATGATTGTTCGATCTTCTTGACAGATTTTCCCTTTGACTAAAATGTAGTATCCTTCTTTGTCTCTCACAATTGTTTCACATTTAAAGTCTATTTTGTCTGATATTAATATAGCTACTCCTGCCTTTTTTTGGTTATTGTTAGCTTGTATGATTGTTTTCCAGCCTTTCACTTTCAATCTCCATGCGTCTCTGGGTCTAAGATGTGTCTCTTGTAGATAGCATATGGATGGGTCATATTTCCTTATCCAATGTCCCAGTCTGAATCTTTTGATAGGTGAGTTTAATCCGTTGACATTCAGTGTTATTACTATCAAGGAATTATTTGTGTTAGCCATACTTTGATTGGATTTGTGTTTGTCATATTTTGTTTGTATATTTTTTTTTGTCTTTTTTGTTGTTGTTGTTGGTCTTATACTCTCCTCCAACTTTGCCTTTCCTGTTTTTTCCTTTCTTCCTGCAGCACTCCCTTTAGAATTTCTTGAAGGGGAGGTTTCTTGTTGGTATACTCTTTCAGTTTCTGTTTGCCTGCGAATATTTTGAACTCTCCATCATGTTTGAATGCTAGTTTAGCTGGATAGAGTATTCTTGGTTGGAAATTTTTTTCCTTTAGTACCTTGACTATATCATACCACTGTCTTCTTGCCTCCATGGTTTCAGAAGAGAAATCAGCACTTAATCTAATTGAGCTTCCCTTGTATGTGATGGTTTTCTTTTCTCTTGCTGCTTTTAGGATTTTCTCTTTGTCTTGAGCATTGGATAATTTGACAAGTATATGTCTTGGGGTGGGCCTGTTGGGGTTTATGACTTGTGGAGTGCGCTGTGCTTCTTGGATATGTACATCTGTCTCTTTCAGTAGATTTGGGAAGTTTTCAGCCATTATTTCCTGCAACACTCTTTCTGACCCCTTTCCCTTCTCTTCACCTTCTGGAATGCCTATAATACGTATGTTTGAGCGTTTTGCATTGTCATTCAGGTCTCTAAATCCTAATTGGATTTTTTCTATCTTCTTATTGACCCCTTCTACTATCTGTTTGATTTCTGATGTACTGTCTTCCACATCACTAATTCTCTGCTCTGTCTCTTCTAGTCTGCTGATATTTGCTGCAACTGTATTTTTGATTTCTTGAACTGTGGTGTTCATTCCCATCATATCTGTTATGTTTTTGCGTATGTCTGCAATTTCCCCTCCAAGTGATGTCTTCATGTTGTTAACCTCTTTCATTACTGCATCAAATTTGTTGGTGATAAATGTTCTGAGATCTTTCATTGCTTGTGCCAAGTTTTGCTCCCCTTCGTGATTATTGGTTTGTTGATTGGATTCAGCCATGTTTTCCTGATTATTGGTTTGGTTCGTAGATTTTTGTTGCTTTCTGGTCATCTCTTTATTTTGACGAATTTAATCAGTTCCTTAGCTTCTTTGTCTGCTCTTGGAGGTTAATTAGTTGTTATTTTTGCACAGGTGTTATATCTTCTCTTTGTCACTTTTTTCTTCTTATTCTAGTTACTTGTTGTTGGTTAAGTTCACTTTAGAGGAAAGTATTAGTGTTGGGGAAAGGCAATTGTGTAAGCAAGGGAAAAGTGTAAAGTTGTATTGGTGATGTATGTTAATAAAGCAGGAATATGAGATCTGGAAGGATGGAGGTTAGATTCATGTAGATTGTATAGAGTTATAGCTGTAGGTAGAGTACCTTTTATGAAGTTGATGACTGAATTTGGGAGGAATATGGTATGAACTACACAGCTATTGTTTTCTTGAGAGAGGGAAAAAGAAAAGAAAGGTAATAGTTTCAAGAGTGGATAATAGACAGAAAACAGAACAAAGGTATTAGAAATTAAGAGTTAGACACTTTGTGGATCAAAGAACGGGAGGTGGGGAGTGGAATATAGGAGAGACAGTAGATGATAGTGGATATCAAGATGCAGGGGAAGGGGGATAGTGTAGGTAGCCTAAATCAGTTCACACAGAAATGAGGCAGTGGAGGATGGGAAAACCCAGCAAATGTGAGGTGTTCCCTGTAGCACCTATTGTATACTTGAATTAAAGTAAAAATAAGTGGAAGATGAGGGACAAGAGGGAAAGAGAAAACCGAAAAAGAAAAAAAAAAAAACAAACTAATTATAATAAAGAAAAAAGAAAGGCAAGAAGAAAGGAAGAAAGAAAAAGAGGATGGGCAAACGGTGGGGAACGGATAGGGAGAAGAGAGATACAGGTACACACGTGTCACAATTGCAACACTATCTAAAACAACAACTTCCCCCCGCTTTGCCCTAAAACCCCCCCGTCTGTCTGCCCAAATGGGTCTGCAAGCACCTCCCTTCCCACAAACCCCCAATAGGCCGCCCAGGGCCCACGAACTCCCCAGTACTGCAGATGCTCAAAAAAAAAAAAAAAAAAATTAAGTAAAATTAAGAAAAAACAAAAAACAAAAAGCAAAGAAACAAACAAACAACAACAAAAAAAAAAACAGAAACCCCTCCGCAGGCCCCGCTCCGCCCGCCGCGGAGGCTTGGACCGGCTCTGCCCGGCTCCTCACGTCGCCTTGGCCTGGCCTGGCTCCGCCCAGCTCCGCTCGCTACAGCGGCCCAGCCGGCTCCGGCGTCCACCTCCCGCCACCGCGGCCTGGACCGGCCCTGCCCGGCTCCGTACCCGCCGCGGCCTGACCCGGGCCCACCCGGCTCCAAACGCTACCGCGGCCCACAGCCGGGGCCTGCACCGGCCCCGCCCGGCTCCAAGCGCTGCCGCGGCCCGCAGCTGGGGCCTGCACTGGCCCCGCCCGGCTCCAAGCGCTGCCGCGGCCCGCAGCCGGGGCCTGCACCGGCCCCGCCCGGCTCCAAGCGCTACCGCGGCCCGCAGCCGGGGCCTGCACCGGCCCCGCCCGGCTCCAAGCGCTGCCGCGGCCCGCAGCCGGGGCCTGCACCGGCCCCGCCCGGCTCCAAGCGCTGCCGCGGCCCGCAGCCGGGGCCTGCACCGGCCCCGCCCGGCTCCAAGCGCTACCGCGGCCCGCAGCCGGGGCCTGCACCGGCCCCGCCCGGCTCCAAGCGCTACCGCGGCCCGCAGCCGGGGCCTGCACCGGCCCCGCCCGGCTCCAAGCGCTACCGCGGCCCGCAGCCGGGGCCGGCACCAGCCCCACCCGGCTCCAAACGCTACCGCGGCCCGGCCTGGCTCAGCCCCACCGAGCGGGGCTAGATGCCTCGTCTCCGCCTACCCAAGAAGGGAATCCTCTACAGGTAGCTGGGATCTCCGTGTATATTTCACAGACGAATCCTCTCTGTTACCTTCCCTCCAAATCGATGTCCAGACACCTCCGGACCAGCAAAAATCCCGAAACAATCCGGTCCCAAAGAGTCTCCAACGCCGCCCAGCCGATTCCCTGCAGAAGACTCTAACAGGGATGTTCACTCAGCCGCCATCTTGCCCCCTCCTCCTCTACTCTCTTTTCAACAGCAAAAAAACGCAAACCTATCTATGTTTTAAAGAATGTAAGACAACATAAAATTAACATTAGCCCTTTTTAGAAAGTACATTCTTTCCAAAAGAAATCGCAAGGGATCACAACTAATGTAACATTTAATCTGGAATGACGGACTGTTTGGAAATTTTCATGATTCATGAAAAAGCTCAAAGAAACAAACTGCAAGATGTCGGACATCAGCCAAACGTTGAAGGGAAGTGGAGGCCAGCCGGGCTGGCGCGGGCCGCCCTCAGGCCCACGTCCACAGCTGCTGTCCACGGAACTGCTCTGGGCAGCTCCACATCCACAGAGCCTGGCCTTGCTTCTTAGTCTTCTGCTCCGTGCTCTGATCTCAGACTGGCCCACATAACTGGCCACTGGTACAGGCTCTACGTTGACAGCTCTGCCGGGTGCACTCAGCCTGGGTCACCCTCTCCATCGCTTTCACTCGTATTGGGTGTTGGCAACCAGCTCACTCACTCCCCCTAGAATCTGACCTCCTCTCTACTCTTGTTTTTCTGCTTCGCTACTCCTGTCTCAATTCTGACAGCTTGCAGCGACCTTCTCTGGCTTGATGTTGCATGGGTGAAAATCTCAAGTAGAATACATCATAGTTTCAGTCCCGTTCTCTAGGGCTGAAAGAGTTTGGTAGTCAAATTACTGCAGTCATATTAAAGTAGGGAGAGTCTCAATGTGACCTTGAATAAGTCTGGATGCCTCTTTGAGCCTATCCTGAAGAGTTCCTCGGTTTCCTCATCTGAATGTTTAGGGACATCAAACTAATCTTTTAAGATGCACTACAGCTCTAATAAAACTGCCCTTGCTCCTGTATTCCTAATTCAGCGAAATGGAACACCCCACCTAGGTCAAAATCCCAGAAGTCTTCTGCAAAGTTCCTCGTTCACTCCCACTCCAAAAGGACAGCTCATTTCCTCTATCCTTGCCACTTTGTCTCCTAATTCTCCTGATGTGCTACCATCTCCTCTGTGTAGCCAATGTTAACCCTCCTGCACCTTCCAGCTGTTGCAAGTGCAGCATGTCCTCTTCAGAGCTATCCAGTATCTCCTGGCATTCCGCCTGAGTGTGAATTAATTTGGGTGCCTCCCTATGAGCAGAGGACTTAGATAACCCTCCAGAAAGATGTCCTGGCAAACAGTCAACAATGGAAGAAGGAATGAAAGGAAGAAAGAAGAGGGAGAAAGATTTTCAGATTCAAATATAAAAGCTGGCTTAAATCCTGTCTCCTGTTATTATTAATTTTTTTAATCTTATAAAACAAAACACGGAGCAAGAGATAGAATACACCTGGTTTGGAATGAAGGAGGACACTTAAGGAGATTAGTTAGGAGCCAGAAGACATGCAAAACATTTGGACAGATGTTTTTTGTTTTGTTTTTAACTGATTTTTTTAAAGGAGGTACTGGGGATTGAACCTGGGACCTCGCACATGTGAAGCAGGAGCTCAACCAATGAGCTACACCTGCTTCCCTTTTAAAAACATTTTTTTAAAATTTTTCTTAGGACAACTCTTTGAAGAAGGTGACATTACCTCCATTTTATGGGTAGAGAAAGGAGCCCAAGGAAGCTAAATTTGACCAAAGTCAGTAAGTGCAAGATTAGAATTTTAACTAAAATGTATAGCTTGTTACTATCATGATCTCAAATTACATACATATATAGCGGGTGTCAGGTAAGCAGCATGGACTAGAGCTAGTCAAGTTTATCTGACATTAAGATCCTGTAATTTAAGAATCCAAAGTATTGAGCAAATAACTGGAAAACACCACACACACACTGCAGCTGTGTTACTCCTCCATCGCCTCTATTCTTACCTGTTGGTATTAACTACATTTACCAGGAGCTCAGAAATACAATATTCCAAAACCCAGTCTTGTTAAGATTATGTACCAGTATCAGTGGCACGATGCCCTGTGAGCTGTCTCCTTCCATCTACTTTCAGGTTTCCAGATACCACAATACAACAATCTGGGTTTCATACATTGCATCTAATTTTATCATAAAAGAAAAACGCTCTGCCTTTTGGCTGCCATCAGTTGAAATAGTGACTGTTGTAAATGGAAGAAAAAAAGCAGATGGAAACTAAGGAAAAAGGGGAGCTTAAATGAGATAATGATTTTAAAATACAACCAGTATTATACATTTAAACAAGTGTTTAAGGAAACCAAGATGGAAAGAAATGTAACATTACCAAGAGTGAAATGAGGAAAATAATGCTTTCAACATTTTCACTTCTTTCCGTGGTGATTGAAATTGAGGAGACTATAATAGGGAAGATATAAAAAGGAATCACTAATGCAAGAGAACAGAAGAGAATTTTACCCTTTATTCTAAATTGGGGGGGAGGGGGCTTTCTCTATTTCCCCACAATACACTTCTTTTTGACATCTCATCTTAGTTCCGCCTTGTACGTCCATTATAAAACCAGAGCAAACCCAAACCACAAATATAGAAGATTCTTCAATTTGTTACACAGATCTGTACCCACATAAATCAGAGTGGTCAGAACTTCACAGGCACTAAAGCAAGCATGAAGGAAAAAAAACTTTTAAAAAAGCAATATATATATAACTGATTAAAAAAAGCAATATATATAACTGATATCCAAAATATGAATACAATTTTCTTTAAAATTGTATATTGTATATTTGCATATATCCTTCTACGTAAATACAGATAGCTTTTGTTAAAAATACTTGTGAATTCTGGCTCCTGCAATAACTTAGGTGGGTTACCACCATCTAGTGATCAAAAAGCAATTGCCAGCTCTCCTATTTTTAACTACAGGCTTGGCGATTACATCACTTGCTCTACTAAGGTTTAATCATTCTAATGAAAATTACCAGAATTACTTATTTCTGGCTAAACGCTACAATTTAGGCATTTCGGTTTATTTTCCATGAAGACAAAGAGTTGGTCACATCCATTCTCACAATAACCTTTCACAGCCTAGAATTACACGCTATCACCATGCCGTACACATCAAGTTCAAGTTCCTCATTTTCCAAGTCAAAATGCATGTTTCAGGGAATTGTGGACACCAACCAGTTTACACAGTCCGGAACAGAGTCCGGCCTCTTGTACTTTCCACTATGACAACAACTGAAACGACCTTGGACACTTCCCTGGATGACTACACCATTTCTTTAGTCTTAGAGATACAGCTTTCAATTACTTCATTTTTATTTAACAATTACTGATATCAGCTTCTTTTAAAAGCTGCTATGCATGCTTTGCTAACTGTATACTTTATGGAGAATAAATGTGTACATCTTAAAAGGTGGGAGTTCTCTAATTTGTTAAACCCCTCCCCCCACATCACCATTAAAATATCAGAGTCTAAGATTCAAGATTCACACCTATGAGTTTTAGTTAAAGCAGAAACGACATTAGATACTTAATTTTTTCCTACTTACTCCTAGAAAATAGTAAAGTACTAATATTTTCTCAAGTATTTACATGTACCAAGTACGATCCTGAGCACTTGACATGGATTTCCACATTTAGTCCTCACAGCCAGCCCATAAGTACATACCATCACTAGTCCCAATTTACAGACGTTGACACTGGTGAACAGAGAGTAAGATTAATTTGTCCAACATGTTGAATAAAATAAGCTAGGCACAAAGGGACAAATACTGCATGATCTCACTTCTATAAAAATAAGCAGCAACATGAGGTCAGACACTAGAGGACAGGTTCCCAGGGGCTAAGTGGGGGGAGGGAAAATGGGGAGTTAATGTTTAATTGGTTTGGAGATTCTGTTTGAGGTGATATAAAGTTTGGGCAATGGATGACAGGAAAGGAGGCACATCTTTGCGTATATAATTAATACCACTGAACTGTCCATTGGAAAAGGGAAAAAAAAGAAAATCTCAGGTTGTATATAAATTACTACACACATACACACAGCCCCACAGAATTGTACAACTGTATAAATTGTGTGCTAAATAGCATAATTATAATAATATTGTTTCATGAATTGTAACAATGGTACCACACTATGCAAAATGTTAATAATAGGGAAAAATGTTTGTGGGGGGGATGTAGGGGAACTCTGTACTTCCTGCAGGATGTTTCTGTAAACCTACAACTGCTCTAATTAAAAAGAAAAGGGGGGAGGAGGGAGCAAATCGTTTGTCCCAGGTCACATGGCTAGTTTTAAATTACTGAAGGTGGGATTAGAATCCAGGGAACCTTAATGGAGAATGCACACACGCAACACTTTGTCTTCACTAAGACCTATATATGCACTATAGCAGTGCATATAACTCTAGGCAGTTCTTTTTAACAAATTTATTATTTCATTGGATGATAAAGCATAAATTAATAATTCCTGAATGATGGAAAACTGCTATTTTCAGATTTTTGTTATTGCAAGGGATGCTGCAATTAATATCCTTGTACACACATCTTTGTAACTTTAACCATCCAGCCCTTTCTTTTTTGCTTTGGAAATAATTTTACACTTTCAAAAAGGTGAACAGAGTACAGAGCATTCCTGCCTATGTTAACCAATTTCCCCTGATGCTAACATTTTACATGACCATATGAAAATGATCAAAACCAAGAAATTAACATTGGTAGAATACCATTATCTAAACAATAGTCCTTACTCAATTTCACCATTTTTTCCCATTATTGTTGTCCTTTTTCTATTCCAGGATCCTAAGAATCCTCCCTGCATTTAGTTACGTCTCCTCGGTTTCCTCCAATCTATGACAGTTCCTTAGTGCTCCTTGGTCTGTTAATGACCTTGACGCTTAAGAGGACTCTCAGTCAGTTATTCTGTAGAACATCGCTAAATTTGGGTTTGCCTGATGTTTTTCATGACTGCATTAAGGTCACGCATTTTGGGGCAAGAATATCACGAAAGTGATGCTGTGCTCTTCTCGATGCATCACCTCGGGGGGTCGTGATGCCAACATAGCTTATCACTGGTGATGGGAACCGTGATCACTTGGTTAAGGCGGAATCGATACCTTCAGGGTTTCCATCCTGTAAAGTCACTATTTTGCCCTCTGTAATCACAATAAACAACTCAGAAGTAATACTCTGAGACTGTATAAACATCCCGTTTCTCCTGAACATGCACCCATTAATTTTATCATCCACTGGTGGATCTTGCATGCAGCAATTATTACTGTGGTATTTGCCTAATAGAGATTTTCTAGTTCCCGCTTTCCTTCTACAGTTATTAATTGGAATTAGTTTGTAGGGGAAAAGCCATCCCCTCTCTCCCATTTGTTAAATGGATACTCATATTATTCTATTCTATGGGGTATAATCCAATAATATATTTTCTTGCTCAATTTATCCAGATTTTGCCCTTAGGCACTGTTCCAGGTTGACTCCTGTGTCGTTCTGACATGCTTCCCTCCTTCTTAAAGTACTTCCTTACTTTCTGGCACCAGAAGATGTTCCAGGCTCATCTTGTTTTTTCCCTGCCCTAGGCTAGAACCAACCACTTCTCCAAGGAGCCTTGGGTTCTTTTACTGGTGAAGAATATTTTAAAACCAAGGGAAAAGAGGCTAGGTTGGACCTTGCTACCGGTCATCACTGCTTTTAGACTTTCTCAGCAGGCAGAACTTGGAAAATACATGCATACATATATACCCATCTACATTTGTGTTTCTACCTATACACTAAATTTTGTGGGTTCATACTGGTAATTCTAATTCAACAGACCTTGGGGTTCATCTTAGCCTCCACCTTTTCTATGTCTATAACTCCTCTTACAGGAAAGACCTGGCTCTCATCATCCGCAGTATATTTGCTTATTTATTCAACCCTGGTATATAGTTAGAGTAACCATTTCATGCTTTCTCACGCCCCCGGGAGAAACAAATTTGCCAACTAGAATACAAGGAAAAGGTATTGTTCTTTTTGTCTTCACCTTTACAGTGTCCAGTCAAAATGTGTTCTTCCAAATCACCTATGTTAGTTCTTTCCCTCTCCACCACCTTCCGTTTGGTTATGTTCTTTGTAATATAGATAGTTCATTTCTTTGTATCTCATACTGCGGTCCCCCACCCCACCTTAGCCGGTTCGCAGATCTTAACATGGCTAGTGAGTGATGTATTCACCTGGGCAGGCACCCTGCCAACGAGCGAGCAGGACGTGGCCAGCTGATGGGGCTGCCTCCAGGTGAGCGTGGGAACTTCCCTCAGTGTTATTGTGACCTCCAGCCTCAGTTTTTAAACAGAGGTGTCTGTTCCTCATTTGCTTAGGAAATGCTGTGAAACTTAGAAACCTATCAATTTTTAAGGCTGAATGGGTTTCTCACATGCAAATATTGCCAAATAATTACCTATTTCTTAATAAGTTAGAATTGCACACCATTAATCAGTTTGCTTTTTCATAAAAATGCATTTATGTTCCTACAGGAGTACTGACCTCACTTACTGGAAGGATCCCGACAATAAGCTTTTAAGCTAAGTACTTCAAACAAGGGAGACGTAAGAACTCAAGAACTTGAAGAAATTACCTACGTGCGTTTCTAAGAGTTTGGTTTCATTTCTTTAAGAAAAAAATCAGGTTTTCCTACAGAAAAGGAAGCAGAACCATTAACTGACATGGTGGACTGGAAAAAATATATACTCTTAAAGTCAGGAGCACTGCAGAAATGTAAAGAGAAAAAAATACGTGAAAGTGCCAGCAATCTAACAGAGCTCTCAGAAGATAGACCTTAGCATATTAAAGTGTGAAAATGGTTCGAAAACGATGCAATTAGAAAGAGCTGCTGGTGTCTTTAAAAGTGAAAGCACAAAACTTTAACTGAAAACACCAGCAGGACCATGGCAGGATGGTCACCAGGAGGAGGAGAAGCAAGATGGTGAAGGAAGCAGTGCTTTCTTTGCAGGTGCTGAGCTAACTGTAGGAATTTGTAGAACTAACTACTGGAGGAATTGCTTGTGTACTACTGACTCGTAATGCAGGCAGAACTCCAAGGAAAAAATGATTTTCCTTCGAAAAGCTAGTAAAAAGTGACCAAAAAATAGGAAGAGTGGGTTTCCTTTATTAGCAAGCCTCTAATCAAACAGGACCAACACTTCTGATTCCTGTGAAAGGTGGGGAGGGAAGGAAGGAAAGGAGACTCTTCCAAGAGACTGGAAGAAAGGTTTGGAAAGACTCTGGAATGCTTAGTGTGAAAAGTGTGAGTCACCAAAGGAGAGTGAAATGTGCTCATGCCCCTTAAAAGTTTGCTAAAGATTGTGCTTTGCAAAAATACCAGAAATAGGCTGGTTTTTTGTTTGTTTGTTTGTGGTGCTAGGGGGCCAGGGATTAAACCTGGGACTTCCTATGTGGGAAGCTGGTGCTCAACCACTGAGCCACCTCAGCATCCCTGAGTTGTTTTTCTCATTTGTTCTGTTTGTTTGGTTTTATCAGGAGGCGCTGGCATCTGAACCCGGGACCTCCCATGTGGGAGGTGGGCACTCAACTGTTTAAGCAACACCTGCCCCCAGGTTGACTTTTATAATGGGAATTTTATTAGGGGAAGATCCTATAGTTCCAAAGCATTGAAAATGTCCAAATCAAGGCATCATCAGAGATGCTTTCTCACCAAAGGGTGGTTGTTTGCACAGCCTGGCGTCCTGCCACGTGGCGAGACGAGATGGCAGGCAGGGCTGATGTCTGTCTACTTTCTTGAGTTCAGCTGTGGACAATCAAGCATCTCTCCCTGGACCTCATCTCCTTGAGCCTCTGGGCTTACCTGTGATTCAGCAGCTCTCTCACATGGCAGGGTCCAAATGGCAGAGCTCCCTTTCTCTGTATCTGTCCTTTCTGTGCTTCCATTTATATAAAGTTCCAGTAAGAGGGTGGAGACTGAGCCTGAGCATGCCTCACTGACATAGTCCAATCAAAAGTGACCTAATCAAGTGATCTAATCAAGGTCCTGTTACCAAAACTAATGCAATCAAAGGGTCTCACACCCACAGAAATGGATTAGTTCAAAAGTATAACCTTTTCTGGGATTTGCTTAATTCAAACGGTCACAGAACCCTCAGCTTTCTATTGCTTTATCTTCCTTTAACAATCTTTCTCATCTCCAGTGTTGGCAAAGCATACCAACTAGCTATGCTGGATTATTTCAGGCCTTACATATACATCCTTTAGGAGGCTGAATGAAAATATCCCTAGACAGTTAAATCCTTTGGTATTTTTAAAAGTTTAACAGGAAGTATTCTATGATTTTTATTTTTATTTTATTGTATAGACACATGCCTTTCAAAGTAAAAAGATTTCTAAAATAATCCTTTTTTAAAGACGTACAGATAAATTAGGTAAAAAGCAAGGTAAGTGGTAGAGAGCAAAGCTAATGAAAATATTATTCCTTTATGTGGAGTTAATATTAAAAGTCAGTTGGTACGGCTGCAATTTTTAGATTGATGCCACTGAGATGGCTACCGCCCCAGCATCTATCCATAGAAGCTGCATTTGTACTGAAGAGCATAGAACTGTTCAGTCAATTAAAAATGGTCAGAGAGGTAAGAACTGTGAGGAGATAAAAAGAAAGAGAGTTACATTGTACGGAAGGCCACCTTCCCTGGCTTTCATCAGTAAATTTGGGATTTTTTAAAGTTTAAAAATGTGGAAACAGGTTTTTAGATTTTCACATTTAATTCTACTGGGGTCTAATATTCAAAGAGAAGGTGGTACAAATATCACACTAAAACTGCCCTTTAAAAAATAATATTCAGATAGTTTTCAGCACCTGCCCCCCTCCATTTTTCTACTTTGTCAAAAGTTCTGACTTTGCACTACTGTGACCAGAATTGCTCAGTGTAAATAACAACTAAGACCCATGTAGGGCAGTCTATGGAACAGAGGCTGCTGAAAGTGCTTTCCACATCATCACCCTTTCTTTTTCCACCCAGAGTCCCTTCTCCTACTTGAGCTCCAAAGCTCCATCAGATCCTACCTTTCAAACTACAACTAAATCCTCCACCTCCTTGAAGATCTCCCAGATCTTCCCCAGTTGGAAGTAATTTCTTTCTCTTGAAAGCCCCAGCATTTGGTATATATAACTCTCTATAGCAGGCAGACTTCTAAAGCTGCCCATACCCTAAGATTCTCATTCCCTGCCTATCTAATCAAACACTAACCTAGACACTGCTGAGAAAGGATCTGCAGATGGAATCAAGGTCACTTATCTGCTGACCTTAATATAAGCCGATGAATCTGGACAACCCAGTTGGGCACTGAAAAGAATAAAAGGAAGGCAGAACCGTCTGAGCAGACTTGCCAGTCAGTCTGAGAGCTGCAGGGCAAGAGGAGAGTTGAGGTGGATTGAGTGTGGGCAGATGAGAAATATGAGAAAGACTTGACCTGCTGCTGCTAGCTTTGGAGATGGAGGAAGGGGGTGAGCCAAGGAAGAGGGGGCAGCCTCTTGAAGCTGATAATGAGCCTTGATTCACCACCTGCAAGGTACTACAGACCTCAGTACTACAAGAGCATGAGACTCAGTTCTGCTCACAGCCTGAACATCCCTGGAAGTAGATCCATCCGCAAGCCTCTGGAACAGGATGCACCCCTGCCCATGCTTCAGAACCAGCTGCGCCAACCCTCTGACCTACGGACCAGTGAGAGAATAAGTTTGCAGTTTCAAGCTGCTTAATTTGTGGTAATCTGATACAGCAGCAATAGAAAACTAATACACTTGCTTTTGTACTTTATCCTATCAGTTCAAAGCTCAGTGGCATTAGAGTCATCTGGGGAGCTTTTAAAAAAAAAAAAAAAAACAGATGGGCACCATCCCAAGATCTCAAATTGATTGGGGGAGGGGGGTGGGTGGGCAAGACAGCAGGACAGCAGGACAGGGAGAAGATGTCAGATTTTTTCATCTCTGCAAGTGATATTTTTCTCCAAAATTTTATTACCATTACCCCAAAACGCTCTTTGAGCCCATTCCCAGTCTCATCCTTGGAAGAAACCAATGCTCTAATACTTTTCCCACTACTCAGTTGTGTCTGTCCTATAACTTCCTAAAAACAAAATCATACAGTATATACTCTTATATATGGCTTCTTCCGTCTTCATGACATGTACTTCAGTAATCCATTCCTCTTTACTGCTGAGCAGTACTATGCTGTATAGACGTAACGGTTTAGCCGTTCGCCTGTTCATGGACATTTAGGGGCTATTATAAATAAAGCTGCTATGAATATTCTTATGACATATTCTTTCATTTCTTTCGAATTGTGGGCTCAAAGGAAATTGTCTAGTTTCATTTTTTTTAAGTGGCAGGCCTTTTGCAAAAGAGGTTGCACCATTTCAGTGGTCTCCCTTTGAGTGAGAATACATCAGCCTCCTAGTTTTACTCCCCACACCCCAAGTGGTTTTACTATATAGCCAGAGTTGACAACCACCAGAGCAGAATAAAAACTCCTTTAGGGCAGGATTACAGTTTACTCATTTTTGCTTCCAACCTTCTCCCCTCCAATATTTAGCACAGCCCTTACCAAAAGCAGGAATTCATGAATCATGTTAAATTTCATCTTGATACAGCTTCTGACTTATGCCATACTTTGCAAGTCTATCAAGCATGCATTCTGTATCTAAATTCATTTAGTGTAGAACTTGGCGTAAAGCCCTTCAGAGTTTGTATAATCATGGGTCCAGTCAATGCTTCTTATCCCTGGGCTCCAGGAGCATGGCCTGTGTCTCTCCTGTTAAGGGCTGTTACCCATGAGCCCAGCACAGAGCCTGGCACACAGCAGGCCCTCAGTGAATGGACAATGTGCTGCCGGGGGAGGGGGGGGGGGTGGTCCCCTTTCTCCTAAGTTTTTGTTTCTTTGTTTTTCAAATTAAAATAATAATGCATAGCATGCACATCTGCAGGGTCCTAGGCCAATGTTTTTTGTTGTTGTTTGGTTGGCTGGTTTATTTGTTTGGTTGGTTTGCTTATGTTGAGGTACCAGGGCTGGGGATTGAGCCCAGGACCTCATAGGTGGGAAGCTGGTGCTCAACCTTTGATACATATCTGCTCCCCTGGGTTGTTTTTTTTCACATTTGCTTGTTGTTTGTTTTTAGGAGGCACTGGGAACCAAACCTGGGACCTCCCATATGGGAAGCAGGCACTCAACTGCTAGAGCCATATCCACAACCCGGTCAATGATTTTTAATACTTTGGGGAACAAAGATCCCAATGGATAACTTCTTGCTGCCAAAATGAAGAAAGAAAAAAAAAAAAAGAAACACTTGATTTTGATCATATGAAACTAAGTTGGGGAGGAGGATGTGTATACACACAAAATACACAATCCTGCATATAATGATGTTTTTCAAACGGCCCTCCTAAAGCCTTTCCATGGGCAGAAATCCCCATCATTGCATTTTATATAATACAGCAGCAGTTAATTTCTGCAACAAATATTTGTGCCAGGAATCATACTAGGTGCTAGGGATACTGAGTCCAACAAGAGAAGTCTCAGCCCTTAAAAATCTGGGTAGGAAAGGGAGTCACACAAGTGATAAAGCAATTATAATAACATAATATTAGCAAAATTAAGATGTTCTCAAAATCCATAAACCTTTTAAAAGAGGTCTTTTTGCCTAAGTCTATAACATATGACTAACCACGTGAAATGCAAATAACCATTCAAGGTGATATTTTGGGTACACCAAAATATTTCTCCAGGAGTATATGCTCACCTGCCTTCCTGGTACAAATGTTACTTGTGTCCAAACGAACAAGGGTGGTTCATTTTACTACGAAAAAGTGTGAAGATATTAGAATTCTGCCCAAAGGCTAGTCCATGGAATGGATGAGGGAGAACTACAAAAACGTGATGTATCTATTTGATATGAGGTATATAAGCAACAGGAAGGTCCATGTACCTGTGTCATCCAGAAAATACTTCCTCTCATTTATTGGCAAAAGATGGCTCCTGGTGTTTCTGAGAAAGCAACGTTCACAGAAAACAACTATGCTGCTATCTGTGGAAAGTTTGAGGGAAGGGTAAATGTTAAAATAAAAACAACCAACTAAAAAGCCTTTAAAAAAAAATGATTTAAAAAAACAACAGTCACAGGGAATGGAGTTCAAGAACGGACTGGGGTAGAGAAATGAATTATTCTCCAGACATGTATCTTCTAATTGAAGTTAATTTCTTTAACTGCCAAAATCTTTATAAGATAGTTTTGTTGGCAATCTTTCCAAGGCTCTTTCACACTCCCTGTCTCTTTAATCAAACTAAGTAAACATAATAATAATGTTTTTGATGACTTGTTAAGTACATTCATTACTCCGCTCTGCTATGATACAGCTATTCTCTGAGAAGCTACTGACTGCAGAGATTTGCCTGCCCCTTCTCCAAACAACTTCGGTTGCTCTCTTTGGAGAGCCAGTGCCTGCGTCTTCAGGTTTCTTCTCTATTCACCTCCTTATCAAATCATCCCTTGCTCTTGTCCATGTTTCTGACCGTACCCCTTTCAGCTTCATCCTAATTTGTGGCCACCTGGGAAAACAATTTTCTCTTCAAAATAATTCTGACTTAAAAATTTAAGTAACAATTACTAAATTTGTTTTAGAAAAATGAATTGTATGTGGATATCACCTGGTCAAGAAGAGCTGGCTCAAGATGGTCAGTGGTGGGTATCCACCACAGTCCAGTCTTTAGATGTTTGAGCACCTACGAGACAATTCTTCCCTGGCCAGGTGATAGCCACATCCAATTCATTTCTCTAAAGTGAATTTAGGGGAAGCAGACTTGCCCAATGGATAGGGTGTCCACCTATCACATGGGAGGTCCACGGTTCAAACCCTGGACCTCCTTGACCTGTGTGGAACTGGCCCATGCGCAGTGTTGATACGCATGAGGAGTGCCCTGCCACGCAGGGGTGTCCCCCGCGTAGGGGAGCCCCACATGCAAGGAGTGCACCCCGTAAGGAGAGCCGCCCAGCGTGAAAGAAAGTGCAGCCTGCCCAGGAATGGCACCACACACACGGAGAGCTGACACAACAAGATGACGCAACAAAAAGAAACACAGATTCCCCTGCCACTGACAACAACAGAAGTGGACAAAGAAGACGCAGCAAATAGACACAGAGAACAGACAACCGGGGCGGGGGGGGGGGGGGGGGGGAAGGGGGGAGAAATAAATAAATAAATCTTTAAAAATAAAAAAATTAAGTGAATTTATTAAAAGATGGGTTAATAGGCTGTTATCTAAATTGTGAAGTCAAAGGTATCCAAGTTCAATGACAGCAGTTATACCCTAAACACTACAGTCAGTAAACAAGTATTATTTGGAGTACTTGGGCACCTCCCTCCGAGAAAACACAGTAGTGAACTTACAGCTGTGGGTTTCTAGGGGGAAAAAAGGGGCCCACTAATGAGTCTAAAGACACAAACACAACGCTCATCCGATACAGAGCACATCTGCGCTTTTTCATACAGGAAGTAGAGTTGAACTGGTCTAAGCAAAGATGAAGATGCTGGGAAGCTGCGGAGGCTGAGGAAATGGAGATTTCCCCCTGAGGTGATTAAGTCTCTAAATGGAGGGGACTAACTATCACATGCACAGGGTTTTTGGATTACAGATTTAGGACAAGCCCTCCCGGCAACCTCAAAAGGCATGAGGTTTCCCAGGGCTGGTTATGAAGGACTAGTCAATCCACCCACTTACAGAAAGAGTTCCACACAGCTGGGAAACAAGAAGGGCCTAGACTTTTTCCTTTAATATTGAATTTAAGGGGACTTGAGTCATCACATAGCCCTTATTTTACTGAGGAGGAAACTGAGACCCAGACAGGTGGAGAAACTTGCCTGGAGGCACTATTCTTGACTCTTGCCTCATGTTTTCTACTCTACAGTAATCCAGTAAAAGCAAAAGAAAGTCCTTAGAAAGAGGTGCCTTTGTAAAGAAACAAACATGCTATATTACAGAGGATGTTATAATGCCCTAAGTCCATGCTACAAATGTATGTGTTTGTGTGTACATAGCATGTGTTTCTATGTACATGTATAATAAAATAAAAAGGTATATACATACCAAGCAGTTACATGCATGCCTGGATATACACACATACCTGGGAAAACCGACTGAATAATTTTTCCAAGAATTTCATGGTTAAAAGAAATGGCAAATTATTATATGACATCACCTAGCTTTATTCTTGTCTTCACTGTTAGTCAGTGTTACTGGCAAGAATCTCAGATTTCACAAACCAAAATTCTGTCCACCAATCTTAATCAATCAAAGCAATGACTGCAAATGTATAAATCATACACACAAGTGCATAAGGACACTCAAATGTAGCATATAGACTATTTTTAAAACAGATACAAAGGAGAAGGGTTTAAATTTACAATGTTATCCATTAAATTCACATCAATAATACCTGTTCACGTTTGAGTGATAAGATCAGCAAC
The DNA here is from genome assembly GCF_030445035.2 of Dasypus novemcinctus. Lineage (NCBI taxonomy): Eukaryota > Metazoa > Chordata > Mammalia > Cingulata > Dasypodidae > Dasypus > Dasypus novemcinctus. The sequence goes on along the minus strand of NC_080701.1, from coordinate 28,400,768 downwards.
CTTGCTGGACTGAGTTGTTACTTTTTGAAATGTGCCAAACATACAAGCATTCTAAATTCTAGCGACACATCTGAACACGAAATTCTGTAACACTCCTTCATGATCAAATTAAAAATAGATTCTATCCGAGAATCATTAATATTCCATTACAGTACTCTTAACGATTACTACCACCCCCACTCAAACTTTTTTCTTTTTTTTTTTTTCTGCTTAAAAATCTGTTTGTACTCTTTAAGCAGCATCTGTTCTGTCAAAGCGTTCAAACAGACTTCTTTTTGATACGGATTAAAAAAAAAAAATGTGAACACGATCGTGGATCTTCAGCGACTTCAAAGTGTTATCCTTATTACCATCACCGTTTTTCATTCAAGGTCTGAACCACTGCAAGGTAGCATCCTTAGGCTGCCCTTGATAGCACATGACTAAAAGTAATGCACGTTTACAGACCTTCACGGGGAGGACAGAAGCAAAAGCATGCCATGAGCCTTTTATCCCATAACTAACTCAGCTTGATTTATTTTGCTGGGGAAAAAAAAAGCAGCACTATCCCATATTTTAAGCCAGGACCTTTCAAGCCTTACTCTTAAAAGGCTCTCTAACTTAGCTTTTCTCTTAAAAGACTCCCATAAGCATCCAGGCCCCTTCCTTCCGTAGCTACGGTTGCTACCAGGTTTTCTGTGACCTTCTCTGGGAGATAGCTCACCTACTCTAGGCAACAGTTGCTCTTTTTTTACTGACACTTAAATACCACCCGTAAATTCTATTTGCAACGATATACTCCAAATATAACACAGATCAAGCAAATCTGAGAATTCACTCAGGCTTTTCATTTATAAAAAGTTCAGCTATTTTCAGACTGAGGCCGTCTTCCTCTCATGTAGTCCATTGAGAACAAGCTTTTGAGGAGGCTGCTACAATAGAGGCAGTTTTCTTGGATTTATATCTGAACATTCGTCACTTTCACTATGAGGTCTAGTCTTCTTTGCCTAAACCAATAAATACAATGTAAAAGTTAAAAAAAATTTAAGAAAGGTGAGCTGACCAACAGAAAAGACTTTGGGAATATTCCCAGCACTTCAAGATTGAAGAGACCTTTAGAGATCATACCTACAGCATTTTTCTGATTTTTCTTTCTTTCTACGGAACTTTTTGCTCAATAGACTTCTCAGGAGGAAGTTTGAGTGACAAATTTATGCTTTATTAATATGTAACAATAAAATTGATTTGTTACAAAAAAAAAAAAAAAAAAAAAAGAATTAGAATAACCAGAAATAGCAGCTATGTACAGCAGGGGAAGCGTACAGAGATTGAGAGATGAAGAATTTTCTTGTTTGTTTTTTCATCTGTTCTATCATTATTCTTGAAATAATGAAAATGGTCTAATAATGACTGAAGTGATAAATGCACAACTATGTGATTACACCAAATACCACTGATTGTACAATTTGGATGAATCATATGCTTTATTAAAATGTATCAATATAATTGATTTGTTGTTTTTTTTTTTTAAGTAAAAAAAAACCCAGAAAAATAGAGCAAGCAGTTCCTGTTGGGGTGGAGAGTGTGATGGGGCTCCATACACATGAAGCAAAGAACGTGAAAATTCTGAATACAGCCCAAATACCTTATTTTGCAAAGGAAGCAGCTAAGGCACAGAAGGGTGATAGAATCACCCTGAGAGTACTGCCCTGGTCACCAGCTGCACAGACAGGCTGAGGGTCCCGTGACCTCCAGGACCCAGTCATCACAAATAGGGCAGTTTTGTAAAAGCAAGAAGCCGGCCCTTTGTATTTTAGATGGGCACAATGCTAGCCTTTTAACACACGACATCATACTTAACCCTCATTGCCACTCTTGGGGGAAGGTATTATTCCATAATATACCTGAGGAGACTGCCTGCCCAAGGTAAGCCTGTCTTTCCAGGTTTGTCTGACACCTTTCATTCCAACCACCACAAGGACTTCTGTTATATATGGCCTAGCAGATGAAACAAACATTCACTTGGAAGAAAGAACCAGGGTTTTTCCTATTTCTGTTGTTGAATTTTAAAATACTTAAGATGAAATTTATTCTCTCATTTCCACAAATTAGTTCACAGGCACTGAGCTCCCAGGGGACCTTACACTGGATCTAAAACGATAACCCACCAATGTGCATAATGGATCGATATTTTCTTCAGGAGTAACTCTTGAGCAGTCTTGAATCGAAACACAATCCTAACTCTCAGGAAAGGGAGCTGTCACCTCTTCAAATATGCCACAGTGAGAAAAAGACCGCAATCAAGAACACTGACAGGTAGGCAAGCCTTGCTTGGAGAAAGACTACCTGGGCTCCAAGGATTTGAGGCTGGAGATGAGCAGGCACCATGGCCTCGACACACTGTGCAAGGCTTGAGGTAACACTGGAAACAAAGTTAAGGGAGGGAGCAAAAATGAAAGAGAAAGAAAGACCTTATGTTGCTTAAGGGCGTAAGGGCAGCCTTTTGATAGAAAGAAAAGAAAAGTAGGGCAATTGTCAGCATTAAATTTTCAATCGCCTCCCTGGCTGGCAGGGTCAAATTAGAGGGGAAGATGGGACCTCAGTGTGTGTCGAGTTTGCTTTGCTCTCATCTTCAGAAGACTCCTTGCAGCTCTTGCTCTAACTGTGTGTAAACAGGTCCTTATTGCAATCTGAACTTGTAGAAAATTGCTTACCTTTAAATCTTTCATGCTTGATTGATTTTTTTGTTGTTTACCTTATATGCAGCTATAACTGATTGCAAAGCCTAATGGTTATGAACCTGCAGAGCATAATTTTATATTTCCTAATTGTGTTTCCTCCTTGTCTGGCAAATCACATTAATCTTTATTTAACATGTGTTCTTTGTTGACCTTTTCAGACTATTGTTTATTTAAATGTTACCCTCCAGTAATTTCTCCATCATTTTTACAAATTATTTTTCCCTAAGCATACCAAATGAGAAAATTCTACTTAAAATATATAATCCTTTCAAAGTAACTAGATTTGTTGAGGGATGAATGCAAGTAGCCCACATATTCTTGAAAATTTCTTTTAAAGGAGCCATACCTAAATTCTTTTTCAGGAAAGCAAGGGAAAACAAATGTATTTTAATAAGAACTTTTAATGAGATTCTAACCAATAGAATATTAATAATTTAATTCACTATGTTATCTGTCATTCCATATATCATTATGTCATTCACATAAGTATATGTGAATCCTTCTAGGCCAGGCATATTGACACATAACTCTAAATTTATCTATCACTCTCCTCCCAACACACACACAAACACACGTCACCACTAACTACAAACCTGAAAGACTGAAAAAAGCTTTTGATCTTTACTTAACAGACCTCAAGCTGATTTCAAAGTTAATAAGTTAACAAATAAAGGAGATAGAAACAAGCAATTTCTACCAAGAAATTAAGTTTCTAAAGAATATTATAAAGCCAAACATCAATTCATAAGCAATAGTTTGAAAGGGTGGCATATAATTGATTGGCCCTAGCAAGATTTACCTAGCTTTTTAATGATTTCCAGTGATGCTTCCTTGTATTTAGAACTATACCTAGATTTGTGTATGTAAGCAGCCTTAAGATTTTTTTTTTTAAGATTTTTTTATTTTTTCTCTCCCCTTCCCCCTCGCCCAGCCATTGTCTGCTGTGTCCATTCGCTGTGTGTTTTTCTGTGTCTGCTTTCATTCTTGTCAGTGGCACTATGAATCTGTGTCTCTTTTTGTTGCATCATCTTGCTGCCTCAGCTCTCCGTGTGTGCAGCGCCACTCCTGGGCATGCTGAGCTTTTAAAATTTTTTTTCGTGCAGGGCGGCTCTCCTTGCAGGGCACACCCCTTGCATGAGGGGCTCCTCTATGTGGGGGACACCCCTGCATGGCATGGCACTCCTTGTGCACATAAGCACCGCACATGGGCCAGCTCACCACACAGGTCAGGAGGCCCTGGGTTTGAACTGTGGACCTCCCATGTGGTAGGCAGACGCTGTATCAATTGAGCCAAATCTGCTTCCCAAGCGGTAAGTTTTAAAACACCCTGCAAATTGTTTTTTAATTAAACTTTGAATCATTTTGAAAGGTTTAAGATTTTCTGTGTTTTGCCATAAGATAAAAATCTAAAGATTAAAAAAAAAAACTCAAATTAAAGCAGAACTTGTTTCAGCTAATTCTCTTCTATTCCCCCTCAGCATCTATTATACCATATTCAATTGCTGCTAAAAAATTAAATTAAGTAATTTAATTAAACCATTAAAGAGTTGACTATAACTAGGATAAAAATATTAAGGAGAAGATTATTTGAGTATCAGTTTGTAGGTGATAATAAGAAACTTGGGATAAAAAACAATTAGGGCTTCATGTTTCATTGTCAAATTCTTCAATCAGGTTGTCTGCTCAAAATCAAATTACTATGCGGTCAATTAATTTATCTTCCACCCTGTATTACACAATGCCTCTTTTCAGTGGCTCCTTTCCTCTTATTTCCTATTGTTTCTTCCCTCTTTTCATGTAAATGTATTCTGAAGGGGCCACTTGGTCTCTAAATATTTAAATACCTGGTGGCCATCACCCAGGCTCTGGATGTCTCTCCCTGTATGTAATGAGGAAAGGAGGCTCATCAGCCAACAGAGTGAGAAATGGAAAGCAGATTGAGCTGAGAATACAAATGCAGTTTTTCTATTAAAGCCAAGAATGAACGTTCCTAAGAAACTCAGGGGAGAAAGAATGAAATAATTCATGCAAATTAAGCAAAGGAGCGAGGAGCTACCTTGTGAGCACGACGTAGAGGAACGTTTACTGGACCTGGGCCTTTTGTCTGAAGCCTCTCCATTTGGAAGAAGCAGAGAGAGCAAGTGGATATTTAGCAACTCTTCTTCCTCCTCTAGGGATTTTTCAGTCACTTCAGACAACTCACAACTCTATTAATACCCCAGGATTGCCTTGAGGTACCAAAGGAGAATCATAACTAGTTGGTTTCCTCAGAGGTTCTCCAAGATTCGGGATGAGCCCAAGGCCAACCCTCTTTAAGTAACTCACTCTTGCAACAAAAAGAAAAGTCCCTAAAGATCCAAACTAAATACGAGATACAAAAACATGGGGAAAGGGACAGATCCAGGAGAAACTGCAGTCCAGGAAAAAAGGCAAGGAAAATATAGGTTTTGCCAGGTTCGTTTTCAGTTGCCTACACAGTATCAAGATGGCCTTCATAAAACAAATGCCTCTTGTGAAGGATTTCTTTGGAACCAAAAAATAATTCACAACCAAGAAAACCACAGAGACTGGGGGTTAAAACTTACAAAAAAAAAAAAGAAATGCTCAAGGTCATAGATGGTTCCTTTCAAGTAACAAGGGGATGTGTGTGGTTAAAAAGTAGTACACTAGAAAAGGGGGATGGGGGATGGAGAGCTTGTCTATTGCCACTAATCCCACCTCCCCTTAGAAACATACACTTTATGTCCAGATACTTTCAGGAAGGAATGGGGCCCTCTTCCAGCTCACCTCGAGCTAGGCAAAGGATAAAATAATAAAGAAATTAAAAAGTAATAGTTAACACTTTTGTAGCACTTTCTACATCCTAGGACTCTAGGAGCTTTGCATGTGGTAACTCATTCTATCATCACAATTCAAGGAGGCTACTAATAAAACCTCCTATTTCACACAGGAGGAAGTCAAGAGCCAAAGTTCAACTGCACTTGCCCACAGACACCCTGCTAATAAGAGAGGAGAGCTGGGAGGAGAACCCAGGCAGTACAGGTGCCCAATTCATAATCACACGCATCATTCCAGTGTCTCTCATAAGTTTCAGCCCCAGTCCAGAGTTGACCCACCTTTTACAGTCTCATCCCTCTCTACTTGTGTTCTTAAGAGTTAGTTCTAATGTTTATTAGCCTTAGCAGTGTTTTACTAGATCTATCGGAACCCAAAGCAGAACCTCCCCGTTCATCTTTCACCTTGTCCCCTTGATCCTTCCAGGCAAACCACATCCAGCTGAAGGAGAGGCGAGCCCTGTATAGCCCTGAACCATGCCAGAGGGTCTGGAACACTTCGCTGAATGAGTGACTGTCTTGATTTGATAAGAGGGAGAGGTACATATGACACAGAGAGTACATGAAAGTTTGTGGGTGGAGGAGGGGAAGGGTAATGAAATGGAATAATAACCTAAACAAAAAAGTGAATTAAGCCTTCTATTGAAATTGTACCTATACTTCAAAGGCACATCTCAAACACTGCCTCTTCCCAGCCAGACTTCCACTTTGAGAAACCTAAATAATTCCTAGTTATCTACTTAGTCTTAGAGATAGCCATAACATATACTCTAAGCAATTTGTGGGGGGAAAAGGCACTGAGATATCTGTTTAGAACATCTGAGCAAACAATGGGGCATTGGAAAAATAAGGTCCCAGTATATCACCTATCCCTTTGAGGTAGCCTAAGGCAAATTTGGAAACAAAATATTAGCTGGGTTCTCTGATTTAAATGCTTGAGCCAAGGTTCTCATTTTTCATATATTTAAGTACATTAAGTTCAATTTTTTAATTTCTGTTGAGAACAAGCTGAATTCAGTTTATTTTTTTATTTTAATACGGAGTAATTTCATTTTAAGGGAGAGGGAACCCTCCACCTTTCTCAGTAGTTTCCAATCTCTGAGACAAGGTGCCCATTTGGTTTCAGCATCTTCAAGTCCCACAACATCTGGTCAACACACACGAGCCTTCAACAAATGATCCCAACCACTCAACTACACTGAACAAAAGACCTAAGTCCGGCTGTTACTTTTGATTCAACAAAGAAAACTAAAGTAATAAAGTCAACATATAACAATAAAAACCTTGGATCAATCTATGTAACCGTAAGCGTTTTTCGATAAAATTATCAATTCTCCACACTTTTATGAAGAAATATAATAAAGGCCATAATCTTTCTTCTTACTTCATAGCTAAACTGAATGCCTTATATGCCTTTAATTTTTTTAGGTTGGGGAGGGGGTGGAGGAAAAGAGAGTGAGGTAACTCGGAAACCTGTAAGATGGTACCAAACTTTTTTGCTTATCTCTATGTATGTATATGACTCTATGGTACCTGTATATTCATTTTCCCTCCAAACTAAATTAACATTTCTCCCAAAAACATATCTCAGCAGATAATGCAGAGACAACTATCATTAAACAAGAACAAATAAAGGTATGGAGGGACGGGAGGAAAAGGAGGAGGAGGAGAAAGGAAAGGGAAGGAAAACAAATAGCCACATAGAAAAGTGAAATGAAAAAAAAAAGATTTAAATAAAACATTTTTTTTGGTTTAAATTTGCAGTAAACTCCAGATTCCCACTAAAATGGAAAACTCAACTTGGGTGGGTGAGAGGTTGGGATTTGTTATGAAAGGAAATCAATATTTCACTTGACAATTTTCATGCTAAACTCCACTGTCACTTTCAATGTCATTTCATTGTCATCTTCCCAGAGTAAATAAAAAATAGCCTAACACACATTGTCCCCCTGGGGTTTGTAAACATGATCTCAACTGCACAATTGCAACAAATCATCTGGCAAATTCTTTGCAGAGTAAATCAAAGGAGAATGCATGTTCACCCGAGGTGAACGGTGGCCACTGAACTGTACATTAACTACATTTGGTTGCAGACAACGCCATCAAACACGCTCTAAATACGCTCAGTAATTTACTCATAGTCATGCAAGTTACCAGAAACCCACCACCACGATCTAAAAGCTTCACTCTAACAATTTTCCTGTCAATTTTCATTTCTGACATAACTTGATAAAAGCCTCACAAATCCTCTTAGAGAGACTCCATTATCTTCCACACTAACACCACTAGACTGAAAAAAGAACAAATGTCTACTGCCTAGCTTCAATGAGGTACACAGAACCTATTCATGTTACAATCCTGCACCTTTTATTTCCCATTCCCAACTGAAAGTGTAGCGTCAGAATTGGCAGCATTTGCTCTATAAAGAAACAAAGTAAAATATAACCCTCCTTACACAGCAAACATAAGCTACTTTTCTTCTTGCTTTTTTCATAATGTAATTTTTAATGAGCAGCAATTAAAGACAGTACAACTTAGATGCTGATAGTGCCATATTTTTATACATTATTTCATTTTCCATAGTAAATATATACAATTGTGTGCATGTTTTGTGTGTGTGCATATATGTACACCCAAATCTGCCACAATTCCATTAAGTTTTTAATTACACAACGCATAAAGGACTTATCTTTCACCAGATATACTTCCATATTACAGCATGACTCAAATGTGCCACCTTTCTTAGCAAGTTCAAAGGGCTGTGACTCCAAAAGAAACCTATGGAAGTATTAAGTTGTATAAAAGAAGGCTAGAAGTAAATGGAAATCTGTGAAAAATCACATTGGGATTGTACAAATCTCACCCTCAGCTTCTAAAATATTCAGATCCATTTATTAATAATTATTTTGTGCTTGATCAAATGCACACCTCATTTATACTGACGGAGAATGTTATTCATTCCAAAGTCGACTCTGTTCTCTCCTTGAAAACAATCTGATGATGGGGAAGAGCATGCTGATTGGTAATAATAAAGCCAGAGTACAAATAACTCAGACGTTCTACAATGATCAGATTTAATTTCATCTGTTTCCAGAGACAACCTGAGTGCTCCGTGACTAGGGACTGAAGACTGCCCAGAACTGCTTCCACACAGTCTGCGGAGGTCTGTTTCCACAGTGAATACACTTTCGAGCCCTTTCTCAAGTTCTGACGGTACGCTTACGAATAAGCAAAGCTCAGCTCTGCCCACTCATTGTTTCTGTCACCAACCACTACAGATCTACCTATTATCTCAGTATTACTGATTACAAGGTGGCCTTTTAGGAATTGTTAGTTGAGGGCACTCTGGAGTGAAAAGCATCAAGGAATTTCCCAAAAGAAATGTCACCATTAGAATCAAAGCAGAAAGTAAAATACTTAAGTAGTCCGTAGCCTGTTTTGCACTGACAAGTATGCCGTAAATGCAAACATGAACGTACTTTAAAAACAAGTATTTCAATGCTTACCTTCAGCAGATCCTTGGAGAAATCGCCACCCTCATTTACCCCTTGGAGATTTGCAATGAACTCTTGGCAGCTCATCTTCTTCCCAATATTCTGTGGTAGAGGTAAATAATAGATCATAATGACATCTATGGTACTAAGATCAATTCTCAAACAATGGTTAAACAAAGCAAGGTTTGATTTTGTTTTTGTGCATACATAGGTAATACAATTTAATATGCATAATAAAAACAGATGCTTTATCATGCTTATAAACTGTCATTAAATAGGAATTGCAAAACCCTTATTTTCAATCTCGGAAGAAATCTGAAAAAAAAAATCGATGGTACATTTATAGAAATAAAATATAACTCAGTTTTTAATGAGAAACATACTGATGTCTGATGGCTGTTCATTTCTAATCCCTATGTATTGTCAAGAACTGTGAAGGATCTGATATTTTACTCTACTTTCCAGCTAACAAGTTAGCCTGCCACAATCTCATGGATGGTGGCAGAAGAGATGACTCCTGGGTCAGAGACACAGGATTTTATAACTCGCAAGAGCAGTGACCAGAATACCAGCATTTTCTTGTGCCAGTTCCCTGAGCCCCAATTCCCATAAACCAGTTCGAATGGGGCCAGCTATCACCTAGACACACGCTGGGTTTTGCTGAAGGAGAAAACCCTAAGCTTGAGGAACAGGAATCTACCGATTTTCTCAGGAGGGAAACACTAGCTCTATCTTCCAAGGCTATAAACAAACCTCTTCATTGTTCTAGGGTCCCTATTGCTATCTTCCAAAGCTGCCCATTATAGAAATATCTTCGGAAAAATAGTTCAGAATAAAAGCAACCTATGCTCCTGTTAGCTAAATATACACAATAGCAAGACCCCATGGAGAATTGCCCCCAATATATTTCCAAAGGCGATTTAAGGATGACAATGTTTAACCAAAGAAAAGCACATTAATAAATAAAACAATTGGAAAATCAAAACTGACAAAGGGTGCAAATATGCTGACCACGAAAACTAACATAGTTACTAGGTTAGTTAAAGACTAGCTGAACCAAATTTATTCCACAGCTTACTGGGAATCTGGGCTGAAAAGAAAATATAACACTAAAAATTCAGAGACAAGGAAGTATCTGATTTCTTTAAAGGAAAAATGTTTCCCTAGTTCTCAACTGAAAGTTAAAAAAACAACAACAGGGTAACAACACATTCAGGGGGATTTTTGTGGTATAACAGAAAGGCAGACAAACATAGAGACGCACACACTCAAGAAAAATAAAAGTAGAAAATTTTATCTAGAATTAGGTCACTGTCCAAAGCTGGATATAAGACAGATGTTTTATTTTAAAGAGAAATGAAGTCAGAGAAGGCATATAGACTTCACCTCCCTATTCCAGTGCCAATCAACTAGAAGCTACCAGTTGTGAAGGATGCAGAAGCTCAATCTGGACACCGAGGGAAATCTGATGTGAGCGCAGGAGGGGGATTCAGAGCACAAAAAAGGGGCACAGGCATGTCATCTTAAAAAATGGAGCCCCAGTCCATGCAAAGCAACCAGCATATTCATATACCTATATACACTATTCTTGCCAATAAAATGCATGATCTGCCAAGCTATTTTATTCATAAAAGATTAAAGTAGGACAGAACAGCAGTCTTCCAACCGAGGAAGCAAACTTTAAAAGGGACGCACAGCATAGTGTTAAGGAAATATGTACACAGAACCTCAACTTCACTAGCTAACTGTTTTGACAAGAATAACTGGCTTGTTGCCAGTTAACTGGTTTGGTAGATATCTTTCATAATTTGAATAAGTTAAACCTGAGCTCAAAAGTGTTGACAAAAATTTATTTAAAGCACATAAAGTTATTTAAACAAAAATGTTTTGCCAAAGGTATATGGAAAATGACAACCTAATTTTCCCAGTCCTTTTCAAGTCAATCAGGACAAACAGGGCCTAACGTTAAAAAAAAAAAATAGTAAGTATAATCAATAGCCACTTTGATATGAATCGGTAAGGACTTTTTGGATAAGTTCCGAAGATTTGAGAAAATGAATGAGCAATAACTAGGTATTCTATTCCAAGCCAGGTGGTTTCCAATTCTTTGCTTTTAACAAATTAAAGAAGGACCTAATTGAATCAGTTGATCACTAAAAGTGTTTTATTTTTGGAATTCAAATATTTGTAACATCTTTTAAAACAAATTGTGTGGTATTAATTATTATGTATAAATCATTCTAGAAGAACTTTTCATACTAGAATTCTTACAATGATAAGTCAAAATTTTCATTTCAATATACAGTTTTGTTGTAAATAAGTATCAAATAATCATCAACAAAAATTTACAAACAGGGGAGTGGATGTAGCTCAAGTGGCTGAGCACCTGCTTCCCATGTACGAGGTCCTGGGTTCAATCCCTGGTACCTCCTAAAAAAAAACCCATTTCTCATTGGGGAGAGGATGTAGCTCAGTGGCTGAGCACCTGCTTCCCATGTACGAGGTCCTGGGTTCCATCCCTGGTACCTCCTAAAAAAAAACCCATTTCTCATTGGGGAGAGGATGTAGCTCAGTGGCTGAGCACCTGCTTCCCATGTACGAGGTCCTGGGTTCCATCCCTGGTACCTCCTAAAAAAAAACCCATTTCTCATTGGGGAGAGGATGTAGCTCAGTGGCTGAGCACCTGCTTCCCATGTACGAGGTCCTGGGTTCAATCCCTGGTACCTCCTAAAAAAAAACCCATTTCTCATTGGGGAGAGGATGTAGCTCAGTGGCTGAGCACCTGCTTCCCATGTACGAGGTCCTGGGTTCCATCCCTGGTACCTCCTAAAAAAAAACCCATTTCTCATTGGGGAGAGGATGTAGCTCAGTGGCTGAGCACCTGCTTCCCATGTACGAGGTCCTGGGTTCAATCCCTGGTACCTACCGAAAACAAAACAAACAAATGAAAAAACCAACTCTCTTTGGGGAACAAATGTAGCTCAGTGGTTGAGAACTATTTTCCATGTACGTGGTCCTGGGTTCCATCCCCAGTACCTCCTTAAAAAAAAATTAAGCATAAAACATACATTAGAATAAAACTATGAAAAAAGTAGACTGATTTTTCATGTTGAAGTGTAAACTTAGTATTTTTTAAAAATACTAGTTTTATTGAAATACAATTCACATACCATTTTATTTAAGCTTTTGAATTATACAATTAAATTATTTTAATATTCTGGCAGAATTATATAACCATCACCACTAATACCACAAACATTTTCACCTACCCCAAAAGATAACCCATACCCATTAGAAGCAGTCCTCAAACCTTCAGCTACCTCCACTCTTCAGGCCCTGGCAACCACTAGTCTACCTTTTATTTATTCAGATTTATCTATTAAGGACAACTCATACAAACAACATAAAAGGAAGAGGATGTGGCTCAACTGACAGAGCGTCTGCATACCATATGGAGGGTCCAGGGTTCGATCCCAGGGCCTCCTGACCTGTGTGGTAAGCTCGCCCATGTGCAGTGCTGCCGCACACAAAGAGTACCATGCCATACAGGGGCGCGCCTGCATAAGGGTGCCCCCCACACAAGAAGTGTGCCCTGCAAGGAGAGCCGCCCTGTGTGATAAAAGCACAGCCTGCCCAGGAGTGGCACCGCACACATGGAGAGCTGACACAGAAAGATGATGCAACAAAAAAGAGACACAGTTTCCCAGTGCTGCCAGATAATGCAAGCACATGCAGACGAACACACAGCAAATAGATACAGAGAGCAGACAACAGGGGGAAGGGGAGAGAAATAAATAAAAAATAAATCTTAAAAAAAAAAGTTACCTTTTTTAAGAGGCTTCTTTCACCTAGAAAAATGTTTTCAAGGGTCATTCATGTTGTAGCATGTATTAGCACTTCATTTTCTATTTATTGCTAGATAATACTCCACTGTACGGATGAACCACATTCGTTTATCCATTCATCAATTGATGGACATTTGGGCCATATAACTATTATATGGTTGCTATGAATGTTGATGTACAAGTTTTTGCATGGGTACACTTAAACACTCTTCAGCACATACCAAAGAGTGCAAATGATGGGTCATATGGTTAATTTTGTATTCAACATTTTAAGGAACTGTGAAACTTTTCCAAAACAACTACACCATTTTACAATCCCACCAGCAATTCCTGAGGGTTCCAATCCTCACCAAGGCTTATCTATCTCATATTTCACCATCATACCTCATAGTTGAAAGCCTTCAAGACACACATTGAATATTAATGGCTTGAACTTCCCAACCCTGGTTACAAGAGACTCACCTCATACTTATGGACTTAACTGGGTTGAAAGTGAAAGGCCGGAAAAAGATATTCCACACAAATAGCAACCAAACAGGAGATGGAGTAATGATACTAATAACGAACAAAATAAATTTTAAATGCAAAACTGTTATAAGGGATTAAGAAGGCCACTATATAGTATTAAATGGGGAAATTTACCAAGCAGAAATAACTATAATACAAATATTTATGCACCTAGCCTGGGTACCCCAAGATACATGTGGCATATACTAACAAAACTGAAGGGAAAAATAGATGTCTCTACCATAATAATTGGAGACTTCAATACACCCCTTTCAGTATTAGACAGAACATGTAGACAGAGAATAAATAAAGAGAGCTTGAATAATATGATAATTAAACTAAACCTAACCTAACAGACATTTATAGAGCATTATACCCCAAAACATCAGGATATATATTCTTTTCAAGCACTCAGGGATCCTTCTCTAGGATAGACCATATGCTGGGTCACAAGACAGGGCTCAGTAAATTTAGAAAGAATGAAATTATATAAAACACTTTCTCTGATCATAATAGAATGAAGCTAGAAATCCATACTGGACAAAAAAAGGGAAAAGTCATAAATATATATGACTTTTTCTATATACTACAGATGAGCAATCTGACGAGGAAATCAGAAAGAGATTTCCATTTATAACAATGATTAAAACAATCAAATATTTAGGAATAAACTTAACCAAGGATATAAAGTACCTGTATTCAGAAAACTACAAAACATTGCTAAAAGAAACCAAAGGAGAAATAAATGGTAGGACATTCCATGTTCATGAACTGGAAGACTAAATATCATTACGATGTCACTTCTATAAAAACTGGTTTACAGATTCAACGTAATCCCAATAAAAATCCCAACAGCCTCTTTTGCGGAAACGGAAAAGCCAAATTTATTTGGAAGGGTAAGGGGCCCTGAATACCCAAAAATGTCTTTTATAAAGAAGAACTAAGTTGGAAGACTCTTACTTCCTGACTTTAAAGCATATTACTTAGTTACAGATATAAAAACAGCATGGCATAAAGAAAGATTGACCAATGGAACCAAAAGGAGAACTCAGAAATAGACCCTTGAATCTACGGTCAAGGGATTTTTTACAAGGCTACAAGTCCTCCCAGCAGGGCCAGAGCAGTCTACTCAATAAATGATGCTGGGAGAACTGGATATCCATATCCAAAGGAAAAGAAGAGGACCAATATCTCACACTTCGTACAAAATTTAACTCAAAATGGATCAAGGACCTAAATATAAAAGGAACAACCATAAAACTCTTAGAAGAAAATGTAGGAAAGTGTCTTCAAGATCCTGTGTAGGCAGTAGTTTCTTAAACTTTATACGTGAAGCATGAGCAATAAAAGAAAAAAATAGATAAATGGGACCTCCTCAAAATTAAACACTTTCTCTTTTTTGTCAAAAGGATGAAAAGGCAGCCAACTCAATGGGAGAAAATATTTGGCAATCACATATCTGCTAAGGGTTAATGTCATGATATATAAAGAGAAGTTACAAGTCAATAATAATAAGACAAACAACACACTTTTAAAAATGGGCACAAGACTTGAAAAGACATTTGTCCACAGAAGAAATACAAATGGTTAAAAAACATGAAAACTGTTCAACATCACTGGCAATTGGGGACATGCACACCAAAGCCACAATGAGATACTGGAAAACTACAAGAGGTAGAGAAGAAGTAGAGAGATGGGAACGCTTATTCACTGTTGGTGGGAACGTGGACTGGTACAGCCAATGTGGAACACTGGCAGTTCCTAAGGAAGGTGAATCCAGACTTGCCATGTGATCTGGCAATACCACTACCGGGTACATACCCAGAAGAACTGAGAGCAGTGACACGAACAGACACCTGCACACTGATGCTCATAGTGGCATCCTTCTATATCCACATGCAAACAACCCAAGTACTCATCAATGGATGAACAGATAGACAAATTGTGGTATATACACACAGTGGAATACTACACAGCTGTTAAAAAGAAGTTGTGAAGCCTATGACGACATGGATGAACCTGGAGGACATCAGGTTGAATGAAGCAAGCCAGACATAAAAGGACAAATACTATGTGACTGCACTGTTATGAACCAAATATATTATGTAAACTCATGGACTTCATCATTAGAATATAGGTCACCAGAAAATAGAATTAGGATACAGAGTGGAAAGCTGAGGGTTAATCTATGCAGAATTGGTTAAAAGATTGTTTATAAATCTTTGGAAATGAGTAGAAATGGTGAAAGCATATCACGATGTTTGTAACTAGCGAAGCTATTATATAGGTATGACAGTGGTCAAAAGTGAAAGTTTAAGGACATGTATATTATTAAAAGGAAAGGTAAAAAATGTAACTTGGGACTGTATAACATAATGAAATCTCATGTGAAGTACAAATACGGACAATATTGCATATACAAGACTGTTTTTACAAAATATAAATATAAAAAAACTAGAGAGAGAAATAGAATAGCTGCTATACAGCAGGGGAAGCATAGAGAGATCAAGAAGTGATGAGTTGCTTTTTGTTTGCTCTAATAATGAAGTGATGAACGTACAACTATATGACTTTACCAAATAACACTGATTGTACACTTTGGGTGGATTTATGTTTATTAATATGTATCAATAAAATTGAAAAAATATATCTTTTTCAATAGCTTAAACATGTGATAAAAAGTTAGATGGGGAAATGGACTTGGCTCAATGGTTAGGGCCTCCGCCTACCATATGGGACGTCCGTGGTTCAAACCCCGGGCCTCCTTGACCCGTGTGGAGCTGGCCCATGTGCAGTGCTGATGCGCGCAAGGAGTGCCCTGCCATGCAGGGGTGTCCCCTGCGTAGGGGAGCCCCATGCACAAGAACTGCGCCCCGTAAGGAGAGCCGCCCAGTGCGAAACAAAGTGCAGCCTGCCCAGAATGGCGCCGCACACATGGAGAGCTGACACAACAAGATGACGCAACAAAAAGAAACAAAGACACAACAAGATGACTCAACAAAAAGAAACAGATTCCTGGTGCCGCCGATAAGGATAAAAGTGGTCACAGAAGAACACACAGCAAATGGACACAGCAGACAACTGGGGTGGGAGGGAGGGGGGAGGAGGGGAGAAAAATAAATTAAAAAATTAACCTTTTAAAAAAAATGATCAGTGATATGAGAATCTTTTGGGAAAAAAAAATTAGACAACAATTTTTAAATGGGAGACAGTCAATATTTTCAATTACTTTTGGGGGGTTCATGAGCAATATATTTATATATTTCCAAGTCAAAGATGCTTTTAAGGACATTATGAATTCATACTATAGGGTCTGTAAAGTGCAAGTCAAACACTGTCCACTGACCAAAACTAACTAATCATGACTTTGCATCATCAAGATTCATAGGTATCACAGAGAAGCTCACAAGTTGGCATGGATTTGTTAATTTTCTTCCCAAATTGATTTAGAACTTTAGGGGGAAAAACAGGCCTGCTCTGAAAAAAAATGCTGGCCAGGTACATGCCAAAGGAGTGCTTGACATTCTCATATTCTGAATTCCTTTGTAATAGGCCAATAAATCATGGACAGTTACATGGATAGGCACAGAAATGGTCCCTTGAAATCAATATAGCATTTCCAATTCTGAGATGCTAGCAAACATGAGTCTCTGAAACAGTACCTTTGAAATTAGGGGGAATTTTAAATTAAATTTAGATAGATAATATACAAAATAGAAAATCCATACCAAGTAGAAATTGTATTGGAAACCCCAAGACAGCAGACTGGCCCACATCTTTAAGGTTTAGCCAACTAAGTTGACATATTTCATGAGAGAAGATAATAAAGTAAAAAACCCTGGGGGGTTTTAATGCCAACCATAGGCTATTCCCTAAAAAAGGATTATATTGCCATTTTCAAATATGTTTTAATAAAGCTGTTTTCTCTCTGAAATGCATTGTAGAGGGGAATTCTCTTTTTAATTTACCATTTCAGAAATAATTTAACTTGGATATGCTTTTAATACCTTCCCATGTAGAGAAGACAAAGGAATCATATTTAATATTATTTTACTATTTTGGGGAGAGAGGCATCAAAAATATAGAAAGTTTTATGGACTAAGGGCAAGAGCCTAAAATAGACAAATATTTTAAGTTTCTGTAAAGGACCAGGTAGTGAATATTTTAGGCTTGGCAGGCTTTTTGTAACTACTCAACACTGGCAATGGCAATGCGAAGATGTGCTTAAAAAAAAAGAAAAAAAAGTGTCTGTGTTCCAAAAAAATCTATTTACAAATAACAGGTAGTGACTAGATGTTGCCCATGTGTCATACCTTGCTGACCCCTGGTCTAAAAGAGAGTTAGAAGTGGCATTGCTATCGAGAACATCATTATGAGCATGCTAACAAGAGAGGCTTCCTGATGTATTCTGTTTCCTAATTTCAGATGGTCCCTTTGTTAGAGGTAAAGTTTTTCCACACCCAGCTAAGAGTCAGCTCCCAATGTCAGTGGTAGTAATAAGAGCAAAGGAGAAAGTTAAACTAGAGCTCACACTCCTAACCCCTAGAAACCATACTAACTCTAGTCTAAAGCTCAGCATACGTGACCTGCTCTTTGCTCTGAGCACGCCTTCCAAGACGTTCTAGAGACCTGAGCACAGTACTAGGAAAGAGCTATGAAGGGGATGTGAACGCAGTACTAGGGAAGAGCTACTAAGGGTCAGTTGTCTCAGTTAAATATGGCCTAGGAAAGCAAACCACAGCACACACTCTAATCCAGAAGTTGAAAAGTTGGGCAAAATGATTCTAAAATTCTTCATTTTTAATAATGTCAGTCTGGGAGCTCTGTGAAAAATCATGCTTTCGGAGAAACTAAAAGCTCTCGTTATCCAGTGGTAAAATCTGGCTTCATAGATCTCAGGATATTAAAAAACACAGAAGGCCTACCCTCCCACATGACAATTCCACCTCCTCCAACATGTTACAATTAATGGTGAAAAAGCCTACTACCGATTGGGTAATTACTTCAGTTCTGTAACTTGGCTAAAAGCTCCTGGTTTGCTTTTTGTCTTGCGTCCTTCTCTATCAAGTAGGTTTGATTGTGTTTTGCTGCCCTCAGGTGTCCGTTTCTTTATATGCTTGGTTAGTGGGCAAAGCAGGACTCTGTAACAAAATGCTCAGGAGTAAGATCTAACCAGGAGGCTCTGAGCATGATGCTGAAAATGCTGCGTCAGAAGTTCCACAGAGCTAATTTAAGTGTTAAAAGTTCAGCCTTTAGGAATATCTGAAATATTGCTGGGATTTTTTTCCCACCTCTATTGAAAAAGGACCAGGAAATAGGATAAAGGGAAGGGGAAAAAAAAATCACAACAAGGCATGGGCCCCAGGTCCTGGTACCCTGGGTCAGGATATCCAAGAGGCCAAAGCTATTTTCATGCAAGAAGTGTTATCTGTTTTTTTCACTGTCATTCGTTCACTAGTATACTGCAGAGTTTTCTAGAAGCTATTTGAATTGTGGTATACTGCAACATATGAAATTTAGAAGCAGCTGCCTTCTCTAAGCCAAGTATTAAAAAGATTTGCCAAACTTTAAAGTGCCAATATTTTTACTAAAAATTTTTGCTTTGGCAGGAACTCAAACAGATATTTTCACACCAATGTTCATAGAGGCATTATTCACAATAGCCCAAAGATTAAACAACCCACATGTCCATCAACTGATGAATGAATAAAATGTACAATATACATACAAAGGAATTAAGTTCTAAAACATGAAACATGATTGAGCCTTGAAAATATCATATTGAGTTTCTAAAGGGGTCATAAAGTTTTGGTAATGGATGGTGGCAATGGTAGCACAACCTTGTGAACATAATTCACAACAATGAATTATATATTTGAATGTGGCTAAAAGAGGAAAATTTAGGTTGTATGTATGTTATTAGAGTAAAAATATTTTTAAAAAATAATACTATGCTGTGAACAGTAAACTGATGGACTATATTTAATAGTACAACTATAAAAATGTTCTTTCATGAACTGTAACAAATATGCCACACTAATGCAAGGTGTTACTAATAGGGTGTTGTACGGTAACTCTGAATTTTATTTTATGCATGATTTTTCTAAAAACCTATAACTTCTCAAAAAAATGTATAGCTTCAAAAAAACTGCTTTGGAAAGTATATTGTTCAACACAAGCACGGTATTAATGGATTCATTAATGTTATTTTTAAATGTTATCAATTTTGGTTTCTAATATGGTAAACACTAACAAACAAAAGCTCTTAGCGATCTTCAATATTTAAGAATATAAAGGGGTCCTGAAGCCAAAATATTTGAGAAATGCTATAATACATTTTATCAGTATTTCGTAGAAAGCGTTACCTCTAAACTACAAGAGGAAAAAAACCCACCACAGACCTCATTATCGAATTACAAAGTGACTCAGATCTAGTGTTAACTTGTCACAGAGGGACATTCAATTAAGTAACAGAACTAAGAGTCAGAGGTTTCAGTCACCGTCCTCCTCAGTCCTCCCCCCTCCTCACGTCACTTGCCAGCTCTAAAGAAGCACAAAATGGATTGGATAGTGTTTCATTGGCTTTCTTTTATCATCTTTTCCTGAGTTGTGCTAACAGCAAACGCTCTTAATGATCAGGAGAAGGGAATACAGTGAATAAGTAATTAGATAAACGAGGTCCCTAAATGGGTCCACTGACTCAACTGATAAAAGCTGCCGTGACACATCTTCCATGCACAAGCTCTGTGCTAAGGAAAGGAGAACTAGCAGGGAGGAAAGGAAGCTTCCATTTTGAGAGGTCATAGAAGCCTATTAGGAAACAATCTACCAAGGCATCAGTAAACTTGGTATACTTAAATAGAACTCATCTATCATACACAATAAAGACTCCTATTAAAATCCAGACAGGGAAGCGGATGTGGATCAACTGATAGAGCATCCGCCTACCATATAGGAGGTCCAGGGTTCAAACCCAGGGCCTCCTGACCCATGTGGTGAGCTGGCCCACGCACAGTACTGCTGTGTGCAAGGAGTGCCATGCCACAGGGGTGTCCCCCGCATAGGGGAGCTCCATGCGCAAGGAGTGAGCCCCGCAAGGAGAGATGCCCTGCATGAAAAAAATAATAATAATAAGCAAAGCCTGCCCAGGAGTGGCACTACACACAGCGAGAGCTGACGCAGCAAGATGATGACACAACAAAAAGAGACACAGATTCCCGGTGCCACTGACAAGAATGCAAGCAGAAACAGAAGAACACACAGCGAATAGACACAAAGAGCAGACATGGTGGGGGTGGAGAAACGGAGAGAAATTTTTTAAAATTTAAAAAAAATTAAAAATCCAGACAGATGCTATTTTGATACTGAATTGTATCCAAAAGGTCATTTTTTTAAAAATTTATTAAAATATATCACTTATACATGAGCACAGACATTAAGTACATAATATAGTAGTATTAGGTTAGTGCAAAAATAACTGAGGTTTGTAATTGTTGTAATTTGCCATTTGATATTGGCATACATTCTTAAATAAATGTGGTTACATTATATATCATTGAAAAATTTTTATATATAATTTTAATGTACATGTCTTGCCTTTTTTGCTAATGACTTATTAATTGCTGTTTATTTTATATTTATTTTCTATTATGGAAATAATGTTAGACAAAAAGCAAATTCAAGCGATTCTGAGTTCAAAATGGGTCATAAACCCGCAACATCAACAAACATCTGGCCCAGGAACTGCTAATGAACGTACAGTGCAGTGGTGGTTCAAGAAGTTTTGCAAAGGAGACGAGAGCCTTGAAGAGGCTTGAAGTGGCCGGCCATCAGCAGCTGACAACAACCAGTTGAGAGCAATCATCGAAGCTGATCCTCTTAAACCACATGAGAAGTTGCCAAAGAATTCAACACTGACCATTATACGGTCATTTGGCATTTGAAGCAAATTGGAAAGGAAAAAGCTTGGTAAGTGGGTGCCTCATGAGCTGACCAAAAATCCAAAAAATCATCTTTTTTGAAGGGTTGTCTTCTCTTGTTCTATACAACAACAACAAACCATTTCTTGAGTGGATAGTGATGAAAAGTGGATTTTATACGACAATCAGCTCAGTGCTTGGGTGGAGAAGAAGCTCCAAAGCACTTCCCAAAGCCAAACTTGCACCAGAAAAAGGTCCTGGCCACTGCTTGGTGGTCTGCTGCCACTACAGCTTTCTGAATCCTGGCGAAACCATTACTGCTGAGAAGTATACGCGGCAAATCGATGAGACGCACTGAGAACTGCAATGCCTGCAGCCAGCACTGGTCAACAGAAAGGGCCCAATTCTTCTCCATGACGAGGCCTCACCGCACATCACACAACCAACACTTCGGAAGTTGAACAAATTGGACTACAAAGTTTTGCCTCATCCACCATATTCACCAGACCTCTCGCCAACCACCACTCCAAATATCTTGACAACTTTTTGCAGGGAAAACACTTCCACAATTAGCAGGATGCAGAAAATGCTTTCCAAGAGTTCATCAAATCCTGAAGCATGGATTATTACACTACAGAAATAAGCAAACTTATTTCTTGTTGGCAAAAATGTGTTGATTGTAATGGTTCCTATTTTGATTAATAAAGATGTGTTTGAGCCTAGTTATAATGATTTAAAATTCACGGTCTAAAACTGCAATTCCTTTTGCACCAACCTAATAGTTGTGAACTTACAAAACAAACATATAACATCATACAGGGTTCACAAACTTCACCCAGCCACCAATATCTTACATTGTTATTAAACATTTTTAACTAATGATTAAAAAGCACCCTCAAAATATTACTAACCAAAATATTTCCCCCAACCCACCCTATTGTTATTTGTATACCATTTATACATGAACATACATAAATAACTATATAGTAAAAGTTGTGAACTTATGAAGCAAACATGCATAAAACATTATACATGGGTCCCATACATCAACCCTCCACCATCACCTTGCATTGTCATGAGAACTTTGTTACAAATTATGAAATAATTATCAAAATCTTACTACTAATTATAGCTCTTATATTACATTTGGTGTATTTTCTCCCCAACCCACCCTATTATTTTTTAAATATACATTTATGACAGAAGTTATAAAAGAAGTTATAAAAGAAGTTATAAACTTACAAAACTT
Source organism: Dasypus novemcinctus (assembly GCF_030445035.2). Classification (NCBI taxonomy): domain Eukaryota; kingdom Metazoa; phylum Chordata; class Mammalia; order Cingulata; family Dasypodidae; genus Dasypus; species Dasypus novemcinctus. The sequence goes on along the minus strand of NC_080701.1, from coordinate 28,378,200 downwards.
ACATAACTTTTGTAAGTTATAAACTTACAAAAAAAAAAAGAATTCCCAAATACCCCTCTATCAACACATCACAACATTGTGGGACATTTGTTACAGATTATGAGATAATATCTGATTATTACCTGGTCCATAGCATACATTTGGCACACCTTTTCCATATTGCCCCATTATCAACACAGAACCTCTTTGGCATAGATGCAAGAATATTACATTATTATTGTTAACCACAGTCCATTCCAGTTGTATTTTTCCCATCCTTCTCCACATTCCCTCCACCCTGCAATAGTGAGATAAATTTGCTCTAGCTCAAAGGACACTCTTGCATCTGTACCATCAACCACAATTCTCATCCACCTCTGGGTTTACTGTGCTTTTCAGTCCCTAGATTACTTGATAGTTTTCTGACAACTGGCATTTACATCCCTAGACCACCATTTGCAGTCATATCCCCATCTATAAACCAGCTGTTACCCACTACAATGTGTTACCATCAACTCTGTACATTTCCACACTTTTACAATAAAGCTAATTAAAACTTCTACATACATTAAACATCATTAGCCCATCTCAGTCCTTCTCTTATCTCCTTTCAGAATCTCCTACCTACCACCTGATCTTGAAGATATTTTCCTATATTTTCTTTTAGAAGCTTTATGGTTCTTGCTTTTATATTTAGGTTGATTCATTTTGAGTTAACTTTTGTATAAAGCGTGAGATATTGGTCTCTTTCCTTCTTTTGGCTATGGAAGTTCAGTTTTTCAGCACCATTTGTTGAAGAGACTGTTCTACCTGAGTTGGGTGGGTTTGGCGGGCTAGTCAAAAATCACTTGACCATAGATGTGAGGGTCTGTTTCTGAACCATCAGTTCAGTTCCATTGGTCTATATGTCTGTTGTTATGCCAGTACCATGCTGTTTTTAACCACTGTAGCTGGGTAATATGATTTAAAGTCCAGAAATGAGATTTCTCCAAATTCACTTTTCCTTTTTAAGATGTTTCTGGCTATTCAGGACCCCATATCCTTCCAAATAAATTTGATAATCTCATTTTCCATTTATTTAAAAAATGCTAGTGGAATTTTTATCAGGACTGTATTTAATCTGCATATCAATTTGAATAGAATTAACATCTTATTGATAATTAATCTTCCAATCTGTGAGCTAGGAATTATTTCAATTATTTAGGACTTTTTAAATTTCTTTTAACAATGAGTTGCAGTTTTCTGAATACAAGTGCTTTACATCATTGGTTAAGTTTATTCCTGAGTATTTGGGTTTTATCTATCATTTTATTTTCACCACTCTTGACATTTTTTAGTTACTTTTATTGATATAATCTTCTTTTGTAGACTCTCTTCCAGGGCTCTCTCTCCAGCCTTTTCTTCTCAGGCTGTAGGACACCCTTTAGTATTTCCTGCAAAGCCAGTCTCTTGGTTACAGGCTCTCTCATTTTCTGTTTACCTGTGAATATTCTAAACTCTCACTCATTTGTGAAAGACTATCTTGGTGGACGTAAGATTCTTGCCTGGAAGTTTTTCTTTTGCAGTATCTTAAATATATCATACCACTGTCTTCATGCCTCCATGGTTTCTGGTGAGAAATCAGCACTTAATCTTATTGGGTGTCCCTTATATGTTATGCAATGCTTTTCTCTTGCTGCTCTCAGAATTCTGTCTTTGGCATTTGACATTTTGATTAGCATGTGTCTCAGAGTTGGTCTATTAGGATTTTTTTAGATAGGAGCATGTTGTGCTTCTTGGACATGTATATCTATATCTTTCATTAGGGTTGGGAAATATTTTACCATTATTTCTTCAAATATTACGTCTTCCCCTTTTCCCTTCTCTTCTCCTTCTGGAACACCCATGACATGTATGCTTGCACATCTCTTGCTGTCGTTTAGTTTCCTGAGACTTTGTTCAATTTTTTCCATTTTTCTTCAACTGTTCTTTTATATGTGTGCTTTCAGAAGCCATTTCTTCAAGTTCACCAGTACTTTCTTCTGCCTTCTCGAAACTGCTATTATAAGATTTCAGTGTATTTTTAATTTAATTTATTGAGATTTTCATTTCCATAAGATCTGCTATTTTTCTATGTATGCTTTCAAATTCTTCTTTGTGCTCATCCAATGTCTTAATATCCTTAATCTCTTTAGCTATCCCATTGAATTTATTAAGATTTGTTTGAACATCTATGATTAGTTGCCTCAACCACTTTAGGTCATCTGCAGGTTTATCTTGTTCCTTTAACTGGGCCATATCTTCCTGTTTCTTGGTGTGGACTGCAATTTTTTGTTGGTGTCTTGGCACCTGGCTTACTATTTATTCTGGGTGCAGTTTTTCTCCTTATTTTAGGGCTTCCTTCCCTTTCTCCCTTGCTGTTTGTGTAGTAGGAGCCAAAGATGTAGCTGGTGCTGTAAGCTGAGGAGGCTCAAGTTGCCCTCATTACCCCAGGGACCAATGAAGCTTTTCCCAACTTTCTCCTTTGCCAGCGGTTGGGACAGAGTCACAGCTGTGTGGAATAATCCATGCTGAACAGGCCTAGACTCTAGTTGCCCAGAGAGACTGATGAAGCATCACGCCCTTTCTCCCCTGACTAGGGCAGGGATGGATCTACAGGTGTGGGCAGCAGCCTATGCAGTGCAGGTCCAAGATGACTGCAATTGCCCCAATAGACTTCTGATTATTCAGTCAAAGGTACCTGCAGTTACCTGGATAGGCTGGTGCAGGGCTCCTCAGCCTCCTCCCTGCCAGAGGCGGGGCTGAAGCCTAGGCTAGGGCTGCAATGTGATCTGTACGGAAAGAAACCGGTCCCTACCAGCACTGGCTTCCCCTCATGCCAGGTGTGGAGTCAAAATGACAGCTATCAGCCTCTTTCTGACATGGACAGCTTCAAACTTTAGCTGTTCTTATACTTTAGCCCACTGAACTTACTAATCAGTAGCTGAAGTTGGTGCCCAACCATCTCGTCCTTCCCTGTATTTGGGAAGTGGAGCTTCCATTTCCAGCTGCAGAATAGCTCTCGAGGCAGCTTGTGCTGCCAGTGGAGGATGGGCACTGGCCTCCAGGGTGTGGAGTGCTCTGCTTACAAATCTCTGCACATGGGCAGTCTCCTGCTTCCATTCTTTCAAGGATGTTGCAGGATGCTCTTTTGGTCTCCTACAGCCCCCAAATGGATCATTTAGGCAGCTCTGGGTGATTATAAACTGCCCTGTAGCAGGAGTGACTCTAGGAGCTTCTTACTCTGCCTCCATCTTGCTGGTTGTCTATCCAAAAAGGTCATTTTAGAATAGAAAAATCTGAGATCATGACATTTTCCTATTAAAACATCTTTATAGCTGCAGGTTAGGTTCCCAGGCTACCCTATAATGCTTCTTTGATGACAGAAATTGTAACAGTAAAACAGAACTCCTTGCCCCAACAGAGAGCCTTGGCAACTCTGAGCTCTAGACCTGAGGCCTCTGAGCTTTCAGCATCACTGAACCTCTCCTACTCCAAGCTGCAAGGGGTGAGAGCCTGGTGGAAGGCACTACAGCTGGGCAGCTCACAATCAGGCTGGGAGAAAGCCTCGGAACCAAGGAGAAGAGGATGCCAAGGGAAGAAGGCAGTGATGGCTTAACAGAAATTAAGACCAAGGCTGGAATCTATACGCAGGGTAAAGCTCGTGTAGAAAAAGAAAAGAATGTAAGGGGCAGCTTGACAGCAGAGGGCACTGAGGAGGCAGGGTAGACAGACAGAGGCATCCACAGAGAAGAAAGCTCTACAGGAGGAAGGAAGGGGAATAGACAAAATGTACCGAAGGCAACTGCCAGTTTCAATAATGAAAATCTTAGATACTCAAAGAGCTTTACTGAGGACATTAACTACATTGGAACTTGGAAGTTTGTGGTGCTTTTGGAGGTGGAAATATAAATAGCACAGCATGAAGAAAAGCATTCTAATTACTTAATTTCTAATAGTCATTCTGCATTTTTGATAATAAACCAACTATTTTACCCGTCACTTAAAAATTCTAAGCTCCTACAGAGCCAATCCAAGAATTAGAAACACAATCATCAACACAGTGGACAGGTTAAAAAAGAAATATTGAACTCTAGTGTCCTATCTCAAACTGAACTCCATCTATCTTTTTAACACTATTCTGTTATAAACTCTGTACTTTATCTGTTGATCTCTTCTTTCTATCTACAGGATGGTATACTAGCCCTGGTTTTAGCCCTTAGTAAACCAATAACACAATATCAAAGCAGAAACAAAAAGCCCACACTGTAAGGTCCTGCCTCATACGTAGCACTTGAACCAGAGAACAGGCCTCAGTGCCTCCTGAGGGCGCAGTGTCAGCCAGGGTGCAGCCTCAGGAGAGCCACTCCAAAAGACCCACATCCCACCACAGACGCCCACCGCTCACGCGGACGACCTGGGTCCTGCCAACCTAGGGTAGAACTGCTACCCAACAGCCCAAGTCACAATGTAAAGGGTGGCTTTTGACACAAATTCTTGACCAAAGGTCACGCCCTGACTACTTCCTGGTTCTGGCCAACTGCTCACTGTCCTTCCTGGTCTCTTGTGACTTTCTGGTTGTGAACTCGGCCAGCTGACCAGGCTCCTAACTCTTCCCGGCAACACCCTCCTCTATCTGAAACTGCCTACCACCTAGGAGCACCAACCCAGAGGGCTGAATCCTGACTCACAGGTGAGGTAGAGGAGGGCAGGCTGTAGTCAGAGCACATCTGAAGACTAGCCCAGAAAAGGAATAGGTTTGAATTTATTCTAACACGTCAAATCCTTTTATTCATTCCCTTTCTAACAATATGCAAAGTATTAAAAAATTGCTTTCAACGCTTTCCTTGTTGACAGTTCAGGCAACTGAATTATTCAGTACAACTTAGTTTCAATACACCAAAAGAATTTAGGTAAACTCTAGTGTTTGATTCAATGGAAATGTATCTGTATGTGCAGAAGTGTAATTTGTATATGCATTTCATGGACGAAGAGGCATTTTGAAAACAAAAATGGTATACTTAGTAAATCTGCCACGCAACTGCAATTTTTATATATTTAATCTAAGAGAATAAACCACTCCCCAGATAAGCAAAAGCAAATTGATATTGCTAAGATATCAATGATTTTTTTTAAAAGCAGGTACTGAAGGACATCACCATACTTAGTTCAAATGAATTAACATCTAAATGATTTTCCCTCAAAAACGTTGTTTATAATTCGATTGGCTTTTTTCCTAATCCAATTAGTGAAGTTTTAAATATAATCTAGTATGTAATTAAAATATCTCCCCAGTGCTTTTCCACACCACACCTCAGTTACCTGCTACTATTTTTCCATGAAACCTGACTTATGGAAGGCAGCTTAGCCAGCACTGCCACAGAAGAGATTTGACTTTCATGAGCACATCTCATTTCTAATACATACCAAATAGTACAGAACTTGGAATGCAGTAGGCACACTATAAGTGTATGTTGAATGAGAGAATAAATTAGAAACAGAAAGAGAGAAACATTCCAGCATGTAACACTGAGTGATGTATTAGAAAGTATTTATTATATTAGCATACATTCCATTAGTAAGAACATTAGACGGCCAAAAGCCCATACCAATGCATTTTCAATGAGTCATTCCTTAAAAGAAACCTGCATGAAAGATTCACAAAGAACAGCCGACAGAAGTTATTCTTCCAAGTTAGCTCTCCCCCCGCTACTGAAAGCATGAAAAGCTGGTCTCAGCATTTTGAGGAAAGTCATGCTATTAAATTGCTAGTATGACACGATGGTACGGACAAAAAGTAAAATGGTTTATTAGTTCACTCTCCAAGAAGATTATTCTAGCATTGCACCAAGTAATGGGAGGTGATGGACTATACAGTATAGTCTAGGGAGAAGGTGAAAAGGAACAGACATTAGAAGTAATTCACTTTATCTCCTGAACGATTCAACTTCTTTGGGATCATGCTAATAAGTCAGACAGACACTGTAACAATAAATCAGGCAATCATGATGCAAAAGAAGCTACATCCAGAATTATGGATAAACACTTACCACCTAGAAGGAAAATTTATTTTAAAAATGAATCCAGAGGAAGAAGAAGATAAGAGAAACATATTTTTATGTGGTTAGTTTTTATGGTTGTTACTATACACTTAACAGACTAGTAAGAGCATGCATAGGAAAAACAGATAAAGGCTAAGTCCAATATACTTACCGTAAACAGACATTTCTAAGTACCAAGTACACATTTTTAAAACAAAGTAGGGACCAAATAATCACCAAAAGCATGATTTTCAAGATGACAGACTTACTATTATTAAGTTTCTCCCTCTTAATCATTATGTTTGCCACTATAGCCATAAATTGTTAATTATCCATGATTGGTATGATAAATATTAAAATGATCATTGTTATAAACTCTCTCTTCCATCCTAGTCGCCAAAAAAGTACTATGCTTCATTTAATCTCCTTATAATTCCTCAAAAGCAGTCTGAAGAAGGGGCAAGAACAAATGGCCAATATCTGTGGCTACAGACTCTGGAGTCCCCAAAGTTTGCTGGACATCAAGCATACTGAGTTATCTGAATAAATCCTAAAACTGCATTTTTTATTTACTACTATGCTACAAATGTCTGTGATTAATACATATATAAGTAATATTAAAGTCATATTAGCTTTTTAAAAAGCAATCCAGGATTTAATAGAAACATACTCCATAGAAATCTTATGAGAGCGTCAACCTTTAAATAGGAATGGGACTGTTACTGGAATTTTTTTTTTTTTTTTGATCATTATGTGTTTTCTCAGTCAACAGAAGCCAAATGCACAACTTGATCAGGGTACCCTCAAAATATCTGATGTGAGGATTCCTCATATCCAAAAGTGCTGTGAATCCTTGGCTTGGATCAATGTTATATATGAACAAGCATAAGCAAAATTCTCTCCTTCAGTCTGAAAGTGAACTACTAAAACAATGTCATTTCTCCTAAAATGGATAGTTTAAATGAAGCTAAAGTTCCACTTATTCGCAGATAAATGTTTATATACAATCATATTTAATTTAAGAAGTCCATCCCTCTGTTCTAAATAGAAGATGAAAAGGTAATTAGTTTTATATTTCCACTAATAAAAGACCATGTGAGCTGAGTATAGGAGAGGCTGAGTTCTTCGATGTGCTGCTGTATTTAGTGACAACACAGGTGACATTCTCAAATCTAATATATATGCTCTTTCCCTTATTGTACATCAACCATAATACTTAACCAAAAAACAAGAAATTTGAAGAAAAAAAAAAAAAAAAAAAGCTCTGTATATGCCATCTAGTGGAAAAAGAAAAGATAGAATACACATTACAGATTAAAAACTCTAGTCCCCTAAATAATATGGCATCACTTCAAATTATGGTCTGTGCTAGCATGCAAAATAAAAAGCTATTTCTTATGATATTTATGTTCATCTACTTGCCAAGGAAATCATGTGGAGAATGAGAGGGGGAGGCAGAGAATAAAGATACATGGGCACAAAATCAAAAATAAAGCCAAGACATGTTTTGATTTCCAGAAGATAGCTTCCCAAGCCAACACTTACATGGCCATGGAGATCAGTGTTAAGAAGCATCATTGCACAGGTGAGGCAATGGACTCCATCTAAAGAAAGAGGGACAGAGAGCGTTACGTACCATATCCTGTTGAACTAATATACACATGGAAATTAATACAATTATTTAATACTATAACTTATTCTTATGTTCTGGGAGAAGAGTAAGTGGAGAAAAAGCAAAAGCTAAGGAAAGCCAAGAGTAGAGTCTTCTACTATTTGCCTTCCGGGTGTTATTTCTCTGGCTAAGAATATACAGGTAGGAATAGTTTTCTTTCATGTCATTCTGCAAAGGCAACATCTAAGTTGGATAGTTTTGTCTATTATAATATGAACCAGTAAAAAGTAAAATATTGGCATAATCTGTTCAGATTTAAAAATTAAAAATTCAGGGAGAAATTTGCCCACACTGGATAGATTATCTCACATCTATAAGGAAACACTTCTTTTTTTGTATAAAGGAAATGAAAGGGCATAAAGAGTTATGCTTCTCATTTCCAAACCTCACAATCGGTTCTCTTCCCCTGACAATCCTCAATTCAAGTGTAGGACACAACAGCAGCTCTGGATGCAGTAAACATCTAATTCATTTATGCTAAATGGACAGAAAAGCCTACCCAAATTACTCAATTTATAAAGACAGTTAATTTTTTCACGTACATAAAGGGACTATGACAATGAAATGAAAATATATGCCTTCTAGTATGAGATTTCTGTTATCAAAGGATGTTACTAAATGCCTAGACATATACTTAATTCAGTTCCATTTTAATTATCACAAATTCTAAATTAATTTAAAACAAATGTCTGAAAATATTTATAAAACTTAGCCAATTCTCAAATATCCTTAACAGTCAATTGAGGGCCTAAATCCATATTCCTTATTTTACTCAGGAAGGCCAACGTTTTTCTTATATTTGATAACAGTACAATTCTCTCTATCCCTTTTATTCTTTGATCAATGCTGAAAGTGACAGAGTGAATAAATGGCCCAAATATAATCAATGAAAGGAATAAAGAAAAATTGCCAGTTTACAGATAGGAATGTGACCTTAATAATACATGCTGAATTGTATGTAGCCATAGCCTGTTGGGGGGGGGGGCGGGTAGTCACAGCCAAAATTGAGTGCACTTATCCGCTGCTTCGGTAATATGGAAGCTAAGAAACAAATACCATTACATGCTTATCTGCTCCTGGCGATTTATTCTAGAACTTGTAAGTTTATGAAAGGCTCTCCAGTTGTAAGTGAATGTGCTTGACTTCAAACCCTGGAAACCTTGCTTTATTGCAGGAATTGAAATCAACAGAGAAAATCTCTCTCTTTTCATAGGGTAGGTCAACACAGGTAGCTTAAAGTTGCTTTTTTAAACAATAGTGCAAGAAACATAAAATCATAAACAAAAGTCAGGGGTCAGTGTTGTTATATTAAATTATCAAACAAAAGGACAGAGACATACCACAAGCTCCAATGAGGTTTGTAAATGTTTCTAAAACCACAAAATTAAGCATATATGCATTTTCATCAAGAAGTTTAGAGATCAGAGGTATAGAAAAGAATAAGAAAATTGGCGTTTTATTCATTGCAATGTACTTTGCCCATAAGCTCAGTGTAGCAAAGCATTTTAAGTTTAAAGTATATTGTTATACTACGGAATTGAGAAATACATTAAAAATAATTAGAAGAGTAAAAAATATCATATGGCCATTAAATACGTTTACAAAGACTATTTAATAACATGGGAAAATGCGCACAATGAAAGGGAAAGACAGGAAACAAAACTCTCTAATGAATCCAATTTGACATTAAATATTGTATAAATAGACTAGAAGGAAGTACAAACTTAAGTTCTCTCTAAATATACATTCTTCATGATTTTCATTTTCTTCTATATAATTTTTTGTATTTCTCAGGTTTTCTACAATAACTTTTATAGTAAGAAAATTAGCCATTATTCTAAAAAAGAAATTCAAGCATTTCTATCAGATTACCTTGTGAAGAAATGGTATCTGGGTTACAATAAAAATATCTATTGGAGAAGTGTATTAAAACTCTCTCTCGTTCTTGAGTTTCTCCCACAAGAGAAAATGCCTTAAAGAAATACCTAAAGAAGAATTAAAGGGAAAAAGTAAAAATTTCAACAGTGTTATTACACTCCTTATATAATTAATTTATGTACATAAGAAAAAAGTATCCAAAAGAAGAGTCTACAGTTATTTCATTTTTTTGGTATATAGGGCATATATATAGGGCCACCTAATAGTTTTCATCTACTATAAACTAAATATAAACTTATACTGACACTTCAATAAAATGTTAATATAAAAGAAGACATGGTAATAACATCTTGGCCAATAAATACATCAAGAAAGCCTTGGGAAGGTCGATCATTTCCCCATTATGACTAAGTACAAAGCAGTCAATTCTAAACCATCACCCAGAGATAAAAACCAAAGAACATGTATGAGTGACCACATAATCATGCAAGCTGTGTTTTAAAACTCTACATGCATGAGGGTTCTTTTGTCATTTTGTCACCTCATGGTAATCTCCACCAGCTCATTAAAATTACAATTAATCATCTTGTGCACAGCAGATTTCTGTTCATTTTATTTTGCCTATTACTACATTTTATTAATTTTTTATATGAGGGGGCGATAGTCCTAATTTACTCCTTAAATTATGAAATAAGCTAATGTATGTTTAAAATTTCTCTGAATAGAAAATATGCCCAGAAACATATTCAGTCTAAACTGAGTCACTTCAAATGTTACCTACTATACATAAATCTTGATGACCCTCACTTTACAAAGCAGGTGCATTTCCCTACACATAAGGTAGGATGAAAAAGGTTCATTCAGTATGTCCTATGAAATCTTACTATTGAAAGAAACTTTCAGATACACTTTGAAATTTTTCCTCCTCTTATAATTTGTTGGTCTGAATTATATTTTTCAAACTTCTTTTCCTTAACTTTATCTGAAGGCAGAGCAAAAATACGGATTCTTTGTTCACTCTTTCCTGTTTTCATGAGAAGATCTGTGGGTACCTCTTATTCAGGGAAAGACACACAGAACAAGTCACAGCTGCGCATCCTAATCCGCACACCTTCACTTCCCCTCCCTGACCTCAATTTCCTGATTCAGAAAGTGAGAGGGTTATCCTAGATGACCTCAGAACCCCACAAGGCTCTGACATTTTATAAATGGTTTAGCAGATTAAATGCTGTCTGGGTTTCACCTTCAGCTGCTCTCAGAAATTTGTAGTACGAAGTCGTATGAAAAGTGAGGATCGATATATTTAGACACCTTCATTGGTTTAAGTCGACAAAGAGCAGATCCTGCTTGAATCACTTTTATAGACTCTTTTGGCTGATTACATTGATATTTTTATTCCATTCATAGACTTAATTCTAAACTCCTTAAATATACTTAAATTACTGTTTGGCTATTGTATTTAAGTAAGGGCTTAAGGGAAAAGTCCTTTGATTTCTTAGTCTATAAAATGCTTTAAAAAAAAAAAACAAAAAAACAAAAAACACATTACTTTCAAAACCAAACTCCCATTTTCCTCAAGAATTACCATGCCACCTTTTCATACTATGTCATGTGTACTTGGGCTGTCAACCAGATGCGGAAAATGGGCTCGTGTAATTACATAAAAACTGCAATTTTCCTCATTTTCTACTTTGTTTGATATCTTTAATACAATTTGAGCTAAGTTCCAAGTAATTGTGTGCTTAAAAGTATAATAGAATCAGGTTCTAGCTTCAGCACATTATGTTCTCTTCCAAGAATTATTTGGAGGCAAAGGAAGGATCGAGAGAAGTATAATCATACCTGAGTGACTGATCCAACGTCATTCCTGTAAAATCAAAAAACTTCAGATACTCTTCTGCGACGAGTTTGCTAAATTCATTGCTGCAGGGAAACAGAATAGCCTTGGTCACTAAAAGCAAAGCTATTAAAACTCACACCCACACACAACAGGATAAATTCAGACACCAGCTGTGGTTCAGAACGTACTTCTTGCCCAGGTGCTTCGCAACATCTGATCTTCTGAATCGGTCTAGTTGATAAAGGCGTTTGGCCAGCCTCTTGGCTGCTTCCACATTGCTGTTGGTACCATTACTGAGATTTTCTGAGGTCTCCTTTTCCAGAATTTCATTGCTCCCCATTTCAGAATGAGCCTCTAGCAGTGTCTTTTTCACCCCAGCATTGCTGTTAGAATTGATAAAGAGGAAAAAATACAAAAGTTTTTCTTGTGTGGCAAAAAGAGAAATATTGAATGAAATTATCATGACATTGTAGAACCAACGAAATGGAAACTATTTTAAATGAGAGGATTTTAAACTTAGTTATTAATAAAAATACTTTCACTTCCTATATTTCAAAATCCTAAAGCTAAAAAGTAGTAATCTATGTACTTATTTTAACGCAAGTTCTGAAACATTTTGGTCTCAGGATCCCTTTACATTTGAAAAAAGTTTTGAGGATCCCAAAGAGCTTCTGCTTAAGTAGGTTATAGGAATTAATAGTATCCATATTAGGATTAAAACTGAAAATCTTTAAAATATTTATTAATTTATTTAAATAAACCCATTTCATGTAATATAAAGATACATTTTAATTAAAATAAGTATTTTCCAAAGCAACATATTTAATGAGACAAGTAATAGCTACTCTTATTTTTAACAAATTTCTTTAGTATCTGGCTCAATAGACAGATTCTCATATCAGCTTCTACATTCAATATATAGCAATACATTGTTTTGGTTCAAAATATTAAGAAAAGCTGGCCTCATAGAGATGTGTGGTTAGGAAAAAAAAGATTTTAATATCCTTTCCAGGTAATTGTGGATATTTTTTGACACAATATCAAAATACAAGTGGTAGTTTCTTAAGTTAATTGCATTACAGAATATGAAATCCTATCAATGTTTTGTACTTTTACATTAAAGTCTATCTTACTTGTTAAAGCATCTCTTACTTATGCATGATTTTGTAACATAAGCCATTTACAAAGTACTAGTTGACCTATTTCACTCTGCAATTTCAAGAAATTCACACTCAATATCACCACTGATATCGGAAAAGTATGGGAAACTAAAACTTATGGAGACAGACGTTTTCCAACCTCTCATTTATTTATTGAAAGCTCAAAATTGTATCATCAGCAAAGAATACTGTCAGTTTTCTTTAAAGCAATAGGATCGTTTTATTTTTCAAGAAATTGCTTGCCAAGTAATCAACTTTGAATAACCAGTTTGTCAGACATTCTCTCACGGAAAAATGGTTTTCCATGACACAGGCAAGTAGTTCAGCTCACAACTAAGTAATACACAGATACTTTTCCTAGATGCAGCCATCAAGCTTGATGCATATTTCCCATTTCATTACACAGGAAGCTAAAAATGTTACATACTCAAGGGTAGCAATGTCACTGCTTGATCAAGGACAGTAAGTGAAAGTGGCCTTTGTTTTCACATTGAGGACATGGCAGTGAAGAAAACTACAATGACGACTGCAACAGTCTGGTGCCACTGTGCTGGTTTGTGCTAGCATGGCTCAGGGTAACCCATCACCAATGCCTCTGTATCATCAGTGCAGATGTCAACATGGTTAAAAAAAAAAAACGAGAATATAATGTCTTAGTACTACTGTAAAATCGGTTCTAACCTCACAAACATCCTGAAAGAGGTGCCAGGCCGCTCTGAAGACCTCTGCTCTACGCAGGGATTGCAAAGAACAGCCTGTGCTCTGCTCTAGAGAGTTCGAGCATCCAAAACACTGAAACCAGTCAGAGTACCGTCATTTTCAAATCTTCATTTTGACCTGGTAATAAAACATGGCATGGCATGCTCGTGATAAAACACTGTGCTTATTTAGCCTGCCAACCCACTTATCACAGACTTTAAACCAGGGGTGCTCAAAGTTTTTCTGTAAAGGACCATATAGTAAATATTTAAGGCTTTTGGGCCACAAAGTCTGCCAAGTATTCTTCTTTGCTTTGCTATTTCATTTCAACCCTTTCGAAAATGTCAAAACCATTCCAGGCTAAGCTGACTTTGGCCCATGCACTCCAGCAGTTTGCATGCTCTTGCTCTAACCCTCGGTTTGCCAGCTTGGCCTGAATTGTAAGTGGAGTAAACATTCATTGTCCAAACCGGGACACTCTCAAGAGGGAACAGGAATGATAAAATCATTAAATATAATGGTTACCAAAAAAATTTTTTAAGTAACTTTATATCACATAATAAATGGAAAAAAATTTATAGCAAAAATGTGCACATTTTTCAGTCGGGCTACTCGACTTCTCCCACCTATTCCACACGTTCATAACTTTTGATTTCCAGTTTCCCACCGATCCACTAACTAACTGATGACCTGGAAGCTTTGTCACCAGCAGGTACACCACGAAGGCCAGAGGGACTCCACTGTCCGATACTTCTCCAACCACCATCAGACTTGAAGGAGCAGGTGTACCTAGCAGCTCCTCTCCAAGCACACTTGATCAGCAAACACCTGCACGCCGTCCTTCACAGGTAGGGGAAAGGGAGATTGATTATCCCGGCTTGTTTTTTAGATTCAACGACATGACAACTCTATTCACTGTACATATCGATTCGCACATGCCCAGATGAGACCGTGGAAGATGCCAATAGTACAAAGTGGAGGTCTACCACATTCACAGTGGCTTATTTCACTGCAACTGTTAATAATAGCATTTCATTTTTTAAAAGTCTGAGCCAAAGGCTAAACTACAGTCAACACCAGGACAAAAGGCACTAACTGGCCCTGACCAGGGTAGAACAAGGTTTATGATAACCCTAATTATAAGCCACCTTAAACAATTTTCCAACAGAAACACTCACCCATTAAAATAAATCACTTCATTAAGATATCATGCTAATGCACTTCTGTACTTTTATCATGCTAAACCTTCTTTTCTAGAGTTCACATTATCAATTTTGTGTAAATTATCCTATCAGAAAATTGAATACAGCTCTTACAACAAAGCCAACCTGTAAGTAAATTCAGAGAAAAAAATTCTTTTAAAGGGCTACTCAGTTACTTTGTATTTTCCCACATGGTAAGTGGTGGAAAAATAAATTATTTACTCTAAGAACTATGTTACTTATAATCAAGTAATTTTTATAATTAAAAAAAAAATTCCTGGAGTTGTGTTCCCACATACTCTCTTCCTCTGTATAAAGAAATGTCAAGGAAAGGATTTTCTTCTCAAACGGCTACTTACTGTTCACGATTCTCAGGGCAGATTCATGGCATGTATGTACTTACTCCTTACAGACAGTGTAACTCTACTACATAAATAGTACTGCAATAATTTTGCTCAAATGCAAGAGATTTATCTTAATGATAAATTTAAGTGGTCAAAATCATTTTGTTTCTCATGGTTCAAATGCCTGCACTGCTTCTTTCTACTACCTTACCCAGTGCAGCCTATTTCAGCTAATTTTCCCTACATTCACTAGAGGTGATTATCTCAAAATCTGTGCATGAAGCTTCCTGGAGAAACTGAAAAGAAAGAAATCTTCAGTAAAAGGAGAAGAAAACTAAATAAAGTGAGGATAGAGAAATATCTCCATTCCTAGATGGCTTCACGCTGCCCCATTTCACAACTTAGGAGATTACTTGACTAAGAACAGAGACTGCTCCTGGCAAGTTGGAAAGCCTGGCAGTACGACGGCAACACAAACTCACCAGCAGCAGCAGCACAGGTGGCAGGAAGAGCCCATCATGTGGTGGAGGGCACCCCTGAGCCATGCCTCCACGTGGGACCCCCTTTTCACAGCATGCTTCACCCCGCTACCGAAGGATATGCTCATCTACTCTGGCTTCCAAAGATCTGGCTCTCTGTTGAGGTCATATTCTATGACCTCACAGTCTCTGCAGAGTGTTTATTGTTAGGTCTGTGTATTGTTCCCACAGCCCCCATAAAAACCCAAGCCAGAACACAGGGGCCACTGATGACCGAGGACAGAAGGAACAATGGCAGCCGGCCTTGTCCCTGCTCCATGAAGCAGACTGCAAGGCCCCGATCGGTGGGATCACGCCCCGTCTTGTTTCCTTGCGTACACAAGACACTGTTCACCTAGATCGTGGCGCTTTAGGCTTTCCACACTTTCATCAGTGACTGGGAATTTCCCTGCTGCTCTACAGTTCATCTATATTTTCTATAGTTGAATTTTACAAGCATCATAACGCATAATGCCTACTGGTGGCGTGAAAGTAGAAGAGAGTTCCCCAAAAGTTTTCCCTGTGTTCTGTGAAATACTTTGCTGAAGCTTGTATCTCACACCTTCAATAAATATATTAACATTATCATCAGAATAAGGATCATAACGTTGAGTCCGCCGCAAAAAAAACACTTTTTTTTTCATATTACGACTGCCAGATTTAGCAAGTAAAAATAATAGGACACCCAGTGAAATTTGGTTTTCAGATAAATAATTTTTGTATAAGTATAGCTCCGTCTTTTCTCTGTATTTTCACTCTTCAATCCCAAACTGTGTAACTGGCGCCACAGATATGAACATAAGCCTACCTTGCAAAAGTCCTAAATAGGATAAAAATTCATGTTTTGTGGCAATTCATGTAAGGCTCTTTACAAGCTGACTCCAACTGCTCTTCTAAACCCATCCCCTACCATTTCCCACACGCTCAGGCCACCCAGATTCCGTTTGCCATTCTCATGCGCAACCCCAAATTCTGTAGCTCCTCTTGATCCTACAGCCCAGGTGAACTAAAACTTTCTAAGAATACTGCTGCATTCTTAGAGTACTTGATATCTTCATTATACACTGTCTTTTAAAACCCCATCTTTCTGGGAAATGGACTTGGCCCAGTGATTAGGGCATCCGCCTACCACATGGGAGGTCCGCGGTTCAAACCCCGGGCCTCCTTGACCCGTGTGCAGCTGGCCCATGTGCAGTGCTGATGCGTGCAAGGAGTGCCGTGCCACACAGGGGTGTCCCCCACGTAGGGGAGCCCCACGCACAAGGAGTGTGCCCCGTAAGGAGAGCCGCCCAGCGCGAAAGAAAGTGCAGCCTGCCCAGGAATGGCGCCGCACACACTTCCCGTGACGCTGATGACAACAGAAGCGGACAAAGAAACGAGACGCAGCAAATAGACACAGAACAGACAACCAGGGTGGGGGGGGGATTAAATAAATAAATAAATCTTTTAAAAAAATAAAAATAAAACCCCATCTTTCTCACCTACCACTGTCTTTTTGATACTTTGTATCAACATCACCAGAAAAGGCTAAAGTTACTCAACAGACATCTGTTGAAAAAATGCAAGCACCAAGCAATCTCCCTCCATCATGAATAACAACTGACCCTAACTTTTTAGTCCATCATTACTAATTCCGGGCAGTCCTGCATAGACAGACAGGCACAGAGGGTAGCAGATGTTATCTTAGTTCATGTTTCCTTTGAATACACCTTTTTAATTAGGAAAATAAAATGAGAATAAAAAATAAACAAGGGTAATATATCAAAGTCTTTTTTCCTGCCTTATCAAATTTTACCTGGGAGTTGTACTTAGAAAACAACAACAGACAGAGAGCTGGTTCTATTTTATTCATAAACTAGGGAAAGGCAAGTCGAGAGACTCCCAAAAAGTGGGAAGAAATGACACTAGTTGCAAGTAGAAAAACGGACCAGAAACCACGACAGTTATTGTTCCCCTATTCAGGCTTAAAACACAGAGACCTGCAATCAAAAGACTCAGGAAAGTACACAGAAATGCACTGCTTTCCTGCCTGAGTGGAACTCGGCCAGAAGAGCTGAAACACATCCGAAGTAAGATACACCTAAAGCCCTGCAGCGTGAGATGCCTCTGAGAAAGGCAGGGGAATTTGCCTGGCCACTGTTGCCCGTGGCAGGTATTTCCCAGGCACTGCAGACACAATTCAGTCTAATCTTGGAGGAAGTGTAAATGAGAAACTATTTGTAACAGCTGTAACACCTACCATGGTACCATTCACCTAGGAACATCCAGACACTGGCTGAGCACATCCTCTGTGCCAGCCACCGAGCTACTTCAGATGGACCGCCGCACGTAATCCCGCAGTCACGCAAGGTGAGTAGCGGTGTACCCATTTTATAGAGGGGGAAACTTGAGGCACAGAGCTAGGACGCGGACAGTGGGACTCTAGAACCCAAGTCCTTTTTATGCTCGAACACTATTCATTTTGATACTGCTCGTCATCTTCTGATATTATGTTTCCCTGATTAAACAGTTACCAAGTCCAAAAAAGAAAATCCTCCTACCCCAGAGGAACTAAATGAGTAAACTGCATAGTATGTTAGGTGATTGGTGCTATGTATAAACACTAGAGGAGAAAAAGAGCAGGAAGGCCAAGTTCAAGGCGGGGTGCATTTGTTTTTACATGGCGAGGTGGTCATGGTAGTCTTTGTTGAAAAACACATTTGAGCAAGACTTGGAGTAGAAAGAGCTGGCAATGCAAACATCAGGAAGAATGCCAGTCCAGGCAGAGAGACTGGCCAGTGAAAAGGCCCAGAGGCTGCAACATGCCTGATCCATGAGAAAAAAACAAGGAGGCCAGTGTGGTTGGGGCAGTGTCAGGAAAGGGATAACATTCGGAGAGCAGCAGTGGCTGAGGCGAAGAGTGCTGATGAGGGCAGAGGACCCCAAACTTCCTGAGTTCACCAACCCTTAGTACTGAAGTAAGTTTTTCCCATAGTACTCCAAGGCCAAAAGAAATATTCAACATTTCTCTTTATTAACAGCATAATGGGTCCAAACTAATAAGCATCTATATCCTAATAATTTATGGCTATTTGACAAAGTTATATACACATATAAATCAAAAGAAAAAATATATTTCATTATCAAACGACCACAATTCCTTACTAATAGATGCGAGCCCTTACCGGGCACCAACAGCTTCTCAAACCTCAAACAGAATAAACACCACCATTCCCAATGAATTTCTCACGGCACATGCTTTTTATCATGGCAACTGCTGAAAACGCAGCTTCATAAAGTTGCGTTGCCAAACGGCATATAACGCCATCTCACGTTGACACGTGAACTGCCGTGAGCTGGTAGTGAGATGTTGAGTGTGACTGTGTTCCCCTCGAAATTGTAAAATATCCCACAGGAACCCTATAAGTTCACTGCAGGGCCCAGGGTACACCGTTTGGGCACCACAAGTTCAAAGCCTTGTGAGACACTTTGGTTTTCACCCTGCGAGGAATGGTTAATCCTGGAGGGGTCTGGGCAGAGAGGAGACAGGATTTTAAAAAGGCTCTCTCTGGCTGTTGTACTGAGACTAGATTCCGAGAGAGCAAGCAGGGAGACCAGTCTGGAAGCTCCTGCAATACTCCAGGGGAAAGGTGGCTGGCTTGGTGTCAGGGGTGTGGCGAGAAGGGTGGGCTTTAGACAGAGTTTCACGGATGATTTCCTAACCAGAAGGATGTGAGATATGAAAGAACAAAAGAAGCCTGAGCAACTGGATGGGCAGAGCAGGTGTCAACTAAGGTGAAGATGACGCGAGTTGTTATAGAACAGGATTTTGGGGAAAGGCAGGAAGTTGTGTTTTAGACATGTTCATTTCATGATGTCCATTAGATATCCATGTAGATACGTGGCTATGAGGACACGTTCAGCTTTCAAAAAAACACAGGCCAGGTCCCCATTCCAGGGAATTCTCACCCCGTTGGCCAAAGGCGGGCCTACCTTTTCTTTAAGTCCACAGACAACTCTGATGTGACATGAGGACTTCGAGCCACTGCTGTAACCCGTGGGAAACCACCAGGCGTCTTAAGTGGGGAGAAGTAGTCATTAGTCATCAGTTTTGCTCGTAGTTTGCAGGGAGAATTGCAGGGAGACAAAACTGAAGGCAGAGGAAGCCAGCTGGGAGAGTTATAGACGAGAAGCCGAATTGCAAAAGAGTCCGTGCAAACATAGAGGAAAAGCCTGGTCTGAAAAATTCTTAGAAGGTAAAATGGAAGCACACGATGAGTGGTTGAAGATGTAGGTGGAGAGGTGTTCACAGATAGGGCAGAAGGCTAACTCCAACTTGGAAGCTGGAGGGGGGCATGTAATGCCACCAACCAAGATGCTCATTTCAAGAGGAAGAAGCAGGGATATGTAAGCCTGTGTGTTTGCATTTTGGGGAGAAACTGGAGACAGGAGGAGAAAAGACCATGAGTTTGGTCCAAGGACATTAGTATAAGGTATCCACAGGCTATGCAGGCCCAGCAGTGCATTCATTTGCACCCAATTTCATGACAGCAAGAGACTTAGGAGGTCTCCTTTCATTTGTGAAGGAGATCCTGGAGATCCCGCACGCAAGCACTCAGCTTGCCAGTAAGTAACAATTATTCATTTAGAAGATGCTAAAAGTGAGTATCTGCTGAAGAGCGCCAGTTAGATCTGCCAAGGTTCAAACAGTGGCCCCATTGGTCACACCAGTTGCGGGATCTTGGGTGAGTTTATTATTCTGCGAGTCTCGGTTTCTCATCTATATAGACAACGTGGAGACGGCACCAACCTCAGGAAGGTGTTCTGAAGATTAAATTAGAAGGCCCGCGAGAAGTGCTCGGTTCAGCGTCTGGCACGTAGTAAACAATGCCATCTGCCACCCTCGGATCCTTTCTCAGATCCGCTGCTACCACCACCACCACCGTAAAAAGTCTATTGCTTGGCTATTTTGACAAGCAAACGAGACTACATCTGACAGCATTTTATTAACACCAATGTTAGCACTCAATAGGAATATTTGACTTTTATGAAGATACCTTCCTCGAATGAATCTATTTTAAATATTTATTCAGATTACATTTTTCTTACTCATTTAACTAAATGATTAAGGGCCTTTACGAATGGCTCAGAGGCCAAAATTCTGTCTTTAGCAATAGAGAATTAAGAAGTGTCGCCTAGAGGTTCTGCCCCACGGGAAACTTTTTAATGTGCACTCATCTTACTCAGCCTAGAGTCCAGTCTTCCAGAAGAGGGCGCCAACGTGCAAAGCAATGATGCGGAAACTGCACAAAGCCACCAAGTGAAGCTGCCGGCTGCATCTGACCGAGACATTTGTTTCCAATAAATAACAGGACATTTCATCCTTCTGTGAGCTCACCCCCCTCGGTACGATCCAGATGATACGGGATTTTACTTTGCCTTGCATGTGTGCATTTGCTGTTGTTTTCCCTATACAGCTCTTCTGGGCCAGCTTCACAAATAAGACTAATATCTGCAATATTATCTAGCCAACTTTAATCCAATCACACCATAAAAATTTGAGATGATTTATTTGCAAAGCCACTATTATCAGGAGTTCAGTTTGACACACAAGGAGAAAAGATAATGCAGAAACATCTATGTGTTCGTTATGGGCACAGAAATTTCTTGTGGAAACTGGGATCCCAATTCCAGTGGACAAGGAAGGAAGAGTGAATCACTTGAAGACTGACTAGCTAGTTTTCCCGGAATGCTCTTAAAATATCACTGGATAAAAAGTACATGTATCCTTGGGTGTTCTGAGTTCCCATCTCTCATGAGAAACAGGTATTTTCCTGCGTTGCATCAATGGTCTGATATGGCATTTAAAATCTCTAATGACACTGTATCACTCTTCAAGTTGGCAAAAGGAAATAAAGCAAGGGACACTGCAATCCATTTCCCTGAAAATTAGCAAGTACACAGTCTGACAGTGATCATGCCCTCTAATGTTTGCTTTTTAAAGATTTGTTTATTCGTTTATTTCCTCCCACCCCCTTGTTGTTTTTGTGCTCACTGTCTGCTCTCTGTGTCCATTTGCTGTGTGTTCTTCTGTGTCTGCTTGTCTTCTCTTTAGGCAGCAGCAGGAACCAATCCTGGGACCTTCTGGAGTGAGAGAGAGACGCTCAATCTCTTGTGCCACCTCAGCTCCCTGGTCTGCTGCGTCTTTTATTGTCTCTCCTCTGTGTCTCTTTTTGTTGTGTCATCTTGCCAGGCCAGCTTTCTGCTCAGGCCAGCACTCGCACGCAGGCCGGTACTCCACATAGGCCAGCACTCTGCGTGGGCCACCTCGCTGCATGGTCAGCTTGCCTTCACCAGGAGGCCCCGGAAATTGAACTCTAGACATCCTATATGGTAGATGGGGGCCCAACCGCTTGAGCCACATCTGCTTCCCTCTAATGTTTGTTATTAAGACACAGTGGGGGGCACACACTGGAGACCGTGCTCTGAATGTGGACAGCCCACATCTCTACACTGAAAGTCACCGCATATCCAAGCCAAGACATCACGTCTGTTCTCCATGTCTCCAAATGCAAAATATCTAATAACAATGTTTTTCATTTAAAAGAAGGCACTAAGTCTAAGTAAGTAAGTAAAAACATCATAATCTAGCAGACATGTGAAGGATCCCATCTAAGCTGCCCGGCCCCAGCAGCTTCCCTCTTGGGATGCAGTAAGGCCGCTCTCGCTGCTGAAGGCATCACCTTTACCAAAGCGTAGCACCTTAGGGAGAAAACTTACCCTAGCACGGAAAGCGACTTACTTCCCAGGTAAGTTCATCAAAGAACATTTATACAAAGAAATGACAACATTTTTAAAGTGAAAATTACGTAGGCTAACTTCTCTTTGCTTTTACCCTCTGCAACCCCTACCACTAAGAAATAAATAAAAGGGGTAGAGAGGAAACAAATAAGCCACAGAATTCCTATGTAAAAACAAAATAACAACAGGTGCTTTTGCACAGTGCATAGAACGATATAACTCCTTCAGGGCTTCCCTCTGAGGAGGACTATTCAATGATACAACAGGAAGGAAGGAAGGGAGGGAGGGATTCACAAACAATAAATTTCCAAGCAGCCATCTAAAAATTCAGTATATGCTTTATTAGCTAAACCTTCATTATCTATATTTCCTGTTTCCTTGGTGTGTTTCTATCCATATGGGATTATTTGACACTTGAAAGTGATCAGTTTTCTATTACTATGGTCATACTTTTGAGGGAAAGTTCTGACCAGAAATAATGGTTTTAAAATACCCATATTCTGCCTCTTGTTTTGGACAACAAAACACTTAATTTTGAATAGAAAGAAGTACTGAACTACTTTCAGATACTTGTACCATTATCTAATTATTCATATTAACGGATGCCCCTCACAGTCTCAAAACCATTTATACACTGATTTTAGGATGCAAGTGACATCTTGGGCAGAAAATTCTCTTTAGTCCGCCTAATTCTCAGGTTGAACTAGTGTCAGATGTACACTGGACATCAGAGGGGAACAGCAGGGAGCGAGCAGGACTGGGTAGTAAGGGAATACATGAATTTCGACTCACATCACTGGCATGGTTACACCACAAAGTAGGTAATCCTTCAGAGTGAGAAGATGAATCTTAAGTCAAGTTGAGGGTTTTCCATTTATTTTTGGTTTTTAATAAGATCAATCCCTGCTAGAGGTCTCAACTGAAAACCATTTGCCTTTTTTTTTTTTAAGAAGGTACCGGAGATTGAACGCAGAACCTCACACATGGGAAGCAGGCGCTCAACCACTGAGCTACATCCGCTCCCCAGTGAGAGTTGAATTCTTCATTTGTTTTTGTTTTTTTTTAAAGATTTATTTATTTATTTAATCCCCCCCCCCCCCGCCCCCGGTTGTCTGTTCTCTGTGTCTATTTGCTGCATCTTGTTTCTTTGTCCACTTCTGTTTGTCGTCAGCAGCACAGGAAGTGTGGGTGGCGCCATTCCTGGGCAGGCTGCACTTTCTTTCGCGCGGGGCGGCTCTCCTTACAGGGCGCACTCCTTGCACGTGGGGCTCCCCTACACAGGGACACCCTTGCGTGGCATGGCACTCCTTGCGCACATCAGCACTGCGTATGGGCCAGCTCCACACGGGTCAAGGAGGCCCCGGGTTTGAACCGCGGACCTCCCATGTGGTAGACGGACTCCCTATCCACTGGGCCAAGTTCGTTTCCCTTGTTTGTTTGTTTTTAGGAGGTACTGGAGATCGAACTTGGGACCTTGTACATGGGAAGCAGGTGCCCAACCACTTGAGCTACATCCGTTCCCCATTTGCTTTTTAAATATAATTTACTTGAGAACAACAGCCAGTAGGGATAAACAAAAAAAATTTAACTTCATTAAGCATTAGTATCCTATCCCTGACTGAGCATTACAGCCACTCAAAAGAATACCTGTAGAAGAAATGCCATACTTGAAGTTCAAAGTTAAGATGGCAGCCACAAGTCCCATAAATGATACCCTACAAAGAGAAGCCCGGTAAAGGAGGATTGTTTTGAACCAGAGTCAAAAGGATACCCTCAGAGCATGGTTTAATGGGAACCCTTACCTTGGTATATCTACCAGGGAACAGCTAGCCGAAAAATGGGTATTCCAGAGTCTAGAATTCAGGTGTGATTTCAAAACCACAGAGCGAGTCAAAGGCACAGCAACCAAAGTGTGGATGCTCCTTAGAAGAAGATCGAACCCAGGTTGAGGATCAGTCTTTGCTTAGGACTCAGGAATATTTAGGAGCAGGACACAGAAGAAACTGGACACACATGACAAGATCTCAAATCAGTGTCCTGGGTCAAGCCTTCGAAAAGAGCTGATTCCCTGATATTGCTACTAGGGGAGACGGGCTCCCCTACTGGCTAAAGAAGCAGGCATTCCGGAATCAAGAATTCAGATATGGTTTCAGAACTGAAGAGCTGGGCACCAAGGCAGAGCCACAGGGGAGCCATGAATTCCTCGGCAGAGGCTCCGAATCTGAAGAAAGAGCTGATTGTTCAGCAGCCCCAGAATGACCACTGTGCTGTCCTAACAAGTCCCATGACTGTCCTCCCTCCAATTCTTTCAGTGTCACCAGAATTCTCGCCTTCTGTTCTACATACCCTTTATTCCTTGGGATCCTTCTGGGGTTGTGCAGGTCAGGCACCAAGCAGGAGGCAATTTCATCATCTCTGACACTAACAAATCACAAGTCAACAGTGCTGCCTCCAGGCGGGGGTTCTCAGCTACTCAGACTCCTTTCTGGGCCCAATACGAGGAAAATGCCAGGATCACGATGGACACACTGGCTGGGTGTACTACCATCCATAACATCTATTTGCAGCGTAAACACCTGAAGGATCAAGGTCAACAAGACACAATTTCCTTATGCGGCGTTGGGATGCATGGTGCCAAGCTCTGGCCACAGAATGGGGACCTCGTGAAGGGACACTCGGTCATCCAGGACCCCTGAGCTGGACCGCGGTGGCATCTGGCACAGTCGGCTGGAGAGCCGTCTCTCCTGTTTGACCAACGGCATGGGCAATACTTAGAAACGCCAAGCCTTTTGAACAACATCTGCCAACCACAGACTTGCAGGAAGAGGTCAACCTGCTCTGAGTCCAGATCCACGGGAGCAGGGCTCTTCACCCTGAGGCATGCCTCGGCAAGGAAGATGCTCAGGTTCTGCGCCACAGGCTGTGAGGCTCACCAGGGTCTCAGCTGCCAGAGCGAGATGGCACGCCCCCACCCCAGCCCAGGCCGCCGTTCCTCTGAAGCAGAACCAGTGGGCTTTAAGGGACGATGAACAAGGAAGATGCTGTTCTCTGAAGGTGGGCTAACACACAAAGAAGGATAAGCCATGTGGAACCCCAAACGCAGACCTGCAGGCAGTGCTTACCTTCTCCATTCACATCATTTGAGTAAGGATTGTTCTGAAGCTGCAAACTACCCAAGGAGGCCCCAAGGACGCCAGGCAGTGGACACGTTTGCTAAGTCCTTAAGAAGCAAAAGTCTTTTCATGACCAGTTTGACCTGTCCCTATAATCACCGTGTCCTCGGCAATCTGGGCAATCCAGGAACTGCAAATGAACTCATGGCAGGAGGACAGGTTGACCTGTGCTTCCTTCCCTTCCGGCCAGGAGAAAGTCAAACTTGAAAGGAGGCAGACGGGTGGAAAATGAAGACATGCTATATTTCTCGGTGATGTGCCATCAAAAAATGAGCTATTTTCCTAGTGGGAGGGGTGGAATAGATCTCAGTATCCAGCAATGAGAAAGGTTAAACATATTATAATGTATTCTTGCCGTATTTTTTTCCTTTGACTTAAAACATACAGAAAATTGCAAGAAAAATTATAATAGTAATATCATACAATCACAGAAGTTATTGATGCTAATATTCCTACCTTTTTAGGTTTTCCATGAATTTTCACATGTATAAGGTTCCCAATATTATAATAAATTACATGTATACCTAAAAATTCTAGTTTGTCTTCCATTGTTAACTCCTAAAAATACTACATGGTATAAAAAGCTGTATAGCATTTGTATTGATGTAATAAAAATATCTCTGAAAAATAAAAAAACAAGTTCACCTGTAGATAGGAAGTTATTAGCTTGAGCAAACACCTGCTCACGCATCAAAGGATATCATCTTGCCGGAGAACAAGAGAGCAGTGGCTTAGCTCTGCTCTCTCATAAGTTCTGTTTTCTCCTCTAACTCAAAAGCCTTGAAAATACTTTCTGTGGCTACATGCTGTCTAATTTTTATAACCACTATTAAGTTCTGCCATTTCTTTGAATTCTTCCCAATACCCTTTTGCACTCCCCTGTGCCACAGCTTGGCTGCGCTTCTTTATGATGCACTCGCACCTGCACGGGTTCAGCCACGTCCCTCCTGCTGCCACGTGGACTCCGTGGCTGCACAGCCTCACCTTGCTGTACCTTCTGCCCGGGGCATGCTCCCTTCATCCCTACTGCAATCGCAGATCAGCACACCTTCTCTATACTGTTTCCCCTGAATGCTACTTATTGCAACCACACAGAAAGCTCCTGTTTGACGTACTGTGGGTTCCTTGGATTTGCTTAACCCATTTTGTGTGCGATCTTAAAGACAAAGAATTAGCTCCCTATAAAAAGAAAGAAAGGAGGATCTGTCGAAGAAAGCAAAACAAGCTTCAACTAATATAGAATTATGGAAGGAAAAGGAAGAGGGGAGGGGAGGGAAGGGTATAAAGCAAATGAGCTCCCAAGCAGGAAGTTTATCCCCCAAGGGACATAAATGTCAAATGAAAGCTAAAGAATAAATTAGGGTCTGAAGAACACAGTGAACCCGAGGTGGATGGGGACTGTGGTTAACAGTACAAATACAAGAATGTACTTCTATGAGCTAGAACTAATGTACGCCACTATTACAAAGTGCCAAGAATGTAGTGATGCATGGGAAAACGCAAGTCATATAATTTATGAACCATAGTTAACAGCAATATTGTAATATTCTTGCATCACTGTCAAAGGCGGTACTATATCAAAGCTAAGGGTCACTCATAAGGGGGTACGGGGTTTTTTCTTTTGGACTAAAGAAAACATTGGAAAATTTACTGAGCTGATGACTGCACAACTCCGTGATGAAAGTGAGAGCCACCAAGTGTACACTCTGGAGAGACGGTACAAGGCATGGGACTGTGTAACACAGTGAAGCAAGTGGTGGAAGATGGACTTTGTGGTTAACAACACAAATATGAGCACGTTCTCTCCTGAGCTATAACAAATGTACAATACACGGTGTTAATAAAAGGGGGTGCACGGAAAAAATATACCAAATGTAAGCTATGGACCAGTTAGTGGTATTAGTGTGATGATGTCCTTTCAGAACCTGTAACAAATGTTCTACAACAATGCAAGGGGTTGGCAGAGAGGTGATGTGTGGGAATTCTGCGCAGTATGCATGATTGTTTTGTAAGTTCACAACTTCTCAAATTAAAAATATATACACAAAGATTACCTCATTAGTCAGGGTTCTCTCAGGAAACAGAACTAACAGGCGGTATCTGTAAATAGCATGAGATTTTATAAAATTCTCTGATACTCCCATGGGGATGCACAAGTCCAAATTCGGCAGGGCAGGCTATAAACCAGGGGCTCGATGAAGGTCCTGGATGAGCGTCCAGGAGCTGCTGGCTATCGGTAGTAGAGATCAGAATTCTCTCCCTGAATGCTGAAATCACTTGCCCTTTTACGGCCTCCCACTGATTGGCTCAGAGGTCACTCACGGCCGAGGGCAGTCTCCTTGGTTGACTGCAGATGTAACCAGCCATCTATGCCATCAACTCACTGATGCTTAAAACCCATGAAATGCCCTTGCATCACAGTTAACCTCGTGCTTGCTTGACCAGAAAACCGGGCACCGTTACCTGGCCAAGTGGACACATTAGCCTAACCATCATTCCTTCATGGTGGGGGGGAAACCACATCTCTGTCACTTCCTGGTTTCCTCTCCCAGAGAGTTTTTCTACTCCCTACTGCCCATTATGAATGAGTTAGCCAGAATATCCATCCACATTTTTGTTTTAGCGTATTTTATAAGCATTTCTGAAATGTTTACAGCGTCACATACACTATCAGTATTAACTCACTGAATCCTTTAAAGGCTAAGATAGGTATTAATATTATCATCATTCCCATTTTATCATCATTCCCTGTCTTATAAAAGAGGAAACTGAGGCACAGAGAGGTTAAGTTACTTCCCCATGGTCACACATCTAGCAAAAGGCAAAACTGGGATCGGATCTCCAGCCAGGCAGCTTGAGTTTGAGTTCATGTTCTCAACCCATCCACTGTATGGCCTCTCTTCTATGTTCTATTATGATCTTATATTTCAGGTAACGCACTGGTATAAAGGAACATATATGTCCACTTCTTAAGGGACATCATGTCACCAAATGTGCTCAGTATAACGGTGAAATTGTGTACAACCAAATGCGCACAAACTGCCAAGGACGTAGGATGTGCCTGCCATCCCTCTGGGTGCAAAGGGTGCAGCAGTGAACAGCAGGCCCTGCATCCACAGGCCTTCTAGTAAGAGGACACAGACCTGGGGAGAGAAGACACACCAAGCAGGATCCTGCCTCTCCCTCCCGGCGCCCCCGCCAGACACGCGCCTACTGTGCGCCCAAAGGCAGGCCCTGTGGGCCACACAGAGTGGCCCGGATAGAGAGGGCGGGTGGGGGACTAGGGAAGGATGGGAGTTGCTCTTTATCCACAGTTCCAAGAAGGTGTCATCTGAGCAAACTGAAGGGCGGGAAGGATTTGCCCTCGCGGGCGGCTCCTGGAAGAAAATTCCAAACACACGCCAGGGCCTGGGCAGGACTGTTTGGCATATTTCATTACCGCAGAGAGGAGGGAGCAAGGAAAAGAGATGGGGTTAAAGAGGTCACCGGACCTGAATTCACTTCTATTTCCCCAGAAGCCTTAGAGCAGCAACCTGCCGGTTCTCAAACACCTACTGTCAGAAAAGGTACAACAATTGAAAAGTGGCTGGTCGTATACTAGACCACTTGGCCATACCTTAGGCACGCCCTAGCTTCCAAAGTTACAGGGCTTGCCAAGGGCAGCGGCTGGCAAACGAAAGGCGCTAAATTTTAAAAGTCTCCCAAACCAAACTGCAAGAAACTTAAGGAAAGGCCAATGACCAAGTTCCTCTCCCGGCCACGCATAACTTTACGTGCTGATCTCAACATACCCGTAAACGAGTGGGAAATGCCCGGAAATAATGAGGATGCCTCCCTCGTGGACCTGTATTAAAAAGCTGACATCTCAGCTGCCTAGAGCCATCTGGCTAGAGTTATTTCAATAATTTTAAGTATTTTCTTCATTATGGAATCTAGAAACTCTGACCAGAGATAAACACTTGCAGATGAACCCCTCCCAAGATTCCTCCCCCACCACCAGCTTTTAGTTTTTGTTGTTATTGTTGTTTTTAATATGATCTTCTCAATAGCACACAATAGGGAACTAGTGTAAAAAAGCGACAAAGGCAAAGCAGAAAGAGGGAGAAGATGGAAGGGAGACTCAGTGCTTAATATCTAAAGTTAAAGTGAAATCATGATTACCAAATAAAAATACACACTAGCTTTAAAAAAATAACAAAAAAATCACTAGCACTGCCAGTTTCCAAGCTATGTATGTTTCCAACCATTACTTTTAAGCCAGTTTCTTCCTAGATCTATCTATACTTTAAAACTGGGGAGAGCTGTGTATCATCTTGGTTTGTCATTTGATTTTATACCACCAGCTCCTGAAAAATCAAACTACCTGCAATGGGAGGGAAATGAGCCTTGTGTTTCCTTAATGTAAATTAGATCTGTTATCTTTTAACTCTGTTCTAAAATATTTTGGCATTCTAAAATTGAAATGTTGGGATTTGGGAAGTAGAAAGAGTTTAGTGCTGTGAGCTGGGACAGATTCATTTATTGGACACAAGACAGGACAATCTGCTTTAGAAATAAGCTGAGAATTAAAGAGAGCCAGTAGACCACCAATTCGTTAAGAGTCCCAAAAAATTAACAGCAGCCTTCTTCCCAGGAGGGGAGAAATCACATTTTATGACTTTCTAACATGTGGCAGGCCCTTTACATATATGAGCTCATCTGAATGACAATCAGGATGACCTACGACATCATGTGAATTTTAAAAACGCATTCTTCTGGACAGATGGATTTTAAAATGCATTCCCCTTTTGGTAGATGTTTTAGAAAGTGGAAGCCCCCTGCCAGGGCCCACTGCTGGGACAGTGGAATTCAGGACATGCATTGGCCTCTTACATCCGAGAACCCCAGATGGTCTAAAGAGATGAAGTAATTAGAACAATCTTCTACCTTTAGCCCACATGGCCGTAAGAAAGTAGGCTCCTGACCTTCCTGGGAATAAGTCACCTGACAACTCAGAATTCACATGAAAAGAACTGAGCCTTCTGACTCCAAATCCAACACCTTTTGTTTGACAATATAAATAATTGGTGACAAGATCTACTTTCCCAGAGGGCAGGATAAGTCTCTGCAACTGCTTTGGCAAATAGTTTTCAAGCAAATGAAAAGTTATGCAGACAGTCTGGTCAAGGGAAAAGGGGTCATCATTTCCAGAAGCTGGGGAAACAAGTTGGGGGGTGGCAGGTGGGGGGAGGTCAGAGGCAGAGCAAACCAGCATAAAGTGCTGGAGGAATCCTCCAGAACCAAATCATAAGCCTTCCTTATAAAGGGAGGGGATAAGGCCACCAAGGGCCAGAGATGCTACTG
Organism: Dasypus novemcinctus; assembly: GCF_030445035.2. Taxonomy (NCBI): domain Eukaryota; kingdom Metazoa; phylum Chordata; class Mammalia; order Cingulata; family Dasypodidae; genus Dasypus; species Dasypus novemcinctus. The sequence continues at coordinate 28,347,553 of NC_080701.1, read as the reverse complement.
AATAGAAACAGAAACCACTGGCCCCACGCCAACTTTATACTGTCCCTCTGCTGGACATCTCCAGAGACGAAGCAAAAGAGGTGACTGCTCTCGACAAAACTATGTAATCTGTTTATTAATTTCTCGCCACATTTATTTTTCACAAGTCTCTGAATTTGGGTGGCTTCTTGGGCAGGAGCCGGTACAGTCCCTGTCAGCCAGCAGAACTTCAAGCAAGCAGGGTTATTACCTACAGACAGGAATCTGGTCATTTCCTGGTCTTTGGGGAAAAAGTATACATCACTGGTTTAACTGTGATTTAACGATGCTTACAATGTCTTCAAAAAGGTTACATATACTTATGAGTTAGTATTTATTGAAACAAAAGCGTAATTCATACAGAAAGACAAAACAATTCCTATTTTTATGTAAAAATTGCTTCAGTTAGTAGAAAATAAAAATTCTGAGTGTTAAAAAAAGCATTTTCTCATAGTTAATTAGTACGTTTTTTTCTTGGTGGTACTTAAAACACTGCCAATTAATAGCATCTTAGAAGCAAAGAACTCTATGCTTGTTTTTACGATTATATAGATGCCTGAAATTTCATGAACATTTTAAAATAGATTATATTCTGTTCCTTGATTTACTCATTTATAGGTCTTGATCGTAAAAGAATATGGCAAGAAATTCTTTGTTTTCTGTTTCCTTTGAGGGGGCAAAGCTTTGTTCCGATCAAGGCTTATTTTCATTTTCAGATTTAATTCTAGAAGTTTATGGCCATCTCCTCAAATATCACCTTTCAAAGTCACAGAAATACTCTTATAAATGCCTTTTAAAATGCTACTTTTTTCAGGGTACCTAATTGAGAACAATTAATTTTAAAAACATTGCTATGGTCCTTAGTGCAGCAAGAACACAACTGAGACATTTTTGCTTATCAGTATTAAAATCTTAGTTCTCTAATTTCAAAAAGATATCATACCAAGTTCAAAAAAGCTAAACTTTAAGATTATGGGTAGTTACTACTCACCAGAAAAATCACAGAGTAAACGGAGTTTGCATTAGTTGAGATCAAGATTCAAAACCAATTTCTAACAAAACCAAATGAAAACTCTTGTTTTTATGCCCTAACAAAATTGAATAATATTATTTTTCTCATTCTTGAACCAGTTCCTTTGGAAAAATAATATTTCACCACTTAATTCAAGTACTGCTACAGACAATATAACCATGTGGCTTTAATTTAACCAACATTTTAGTCTTTTGGACCCACACACACACACCCCTTAAAATTGTAACTCCCAACAAATTTTAAACTTCTATATCCATAGCTTCAAACAAATTTTATTATATTGAACCATAATCTCTGTCATTACTTAAGACTTTATCTTTCAAGGAAGGGAAAGCCAGAAAAGTTTCTGGGATGAGGAATAAACTCCAAATTCCATACTACAAAAATTGGAATGCCCCGTAAACTGAGTTTTCTTTAGCTTCTAAACCCCATGGTGGAGAGTCACAATGTACATTAGTAAAGACTCATAGTGAAGACACTGGACTAAAGATTCTTGGTCCTTCAAAAAGAAGCCAGTTCCTTTTTAACCTCAATAAAATCCTGTGGGATTTTTTTTTTCAAGAAATTTTTTTCTTTACTAGAGAAGCTGTAGGTTTATATAACAATCATGAATAAAATGCAGGATTCCCATATACCTCCCTATTTCTTGCTACAAGTTGCACTGGTGTGAAACATTTGTAATAATGAATGATAGCTTATTTTTATAATTCTATTAACTATACTTCATGGTTTCATATACAGTTCACTCTTTCACTGCTGTATAACATAGCTACATAGACTTTTTAAAAATAGATGGTATCAAGGTTCCCAGCTCAATTTATTTTCTTTCTAATTTTTTTGGTACTATGGCCAGAGTTTGAACCCAGAACCTGTGGGATTTTTTTCTTTCATTGATGACCAAAGGAACTTTGGTTTAGGAGGGGCAGAGGTAGGGTTTCCCTGGTGGTCTGGACCCAACAGAGGGCTCAGGCTGGGCACCCTACTTCCAAAAGTGCCCCGCAGAGCCCTGACAGCATCTGCCTCGAGAGACCCCGGTTCCTCAAAGGGCATCACCGGGGCCTCGCTGTAAGGCAGGAGAACACACTGTGCCCCCTGGAGCGTGGTCTCCACACCCCTTCACTCCACCCCAAGTCTGACATACACCCCCTTCAGAGCAACACCCCATTCCTGGTGCGAGAATAAAGTGGAAACATCGAATAACTTTGTAAAATGGCAAGAGGCAATGACCTGACTGGGTACAAGCGGCTATCCCCACGTCCCTGTCTCCAGAGCGCGTCTCTCTCCATCCTGAGCTAAACGCCACAAGAGTCAACATGAACCACTGACCAACTCCCAACCAACTGCCACCAGAAAGACGCCTATCACAGAGGAGCCCAGAAAACAGCTTGTCACTTTCGGGGAAGACCCTTACCTTTCAGAATGAAATCCACCATAGAAATAGAAAATAGACTAACTCCACCAGTTTACCAGCGCCATAGAGAACTCATCTTTCTTTTAAACTACAGAACATATATGTCAGATGACCAAAGTGGGTCAGACATGTTTCAGTTTTCAGCACAATCATATGGTTTCCCAAGTCTTGTCATGGGTGCTGGCCCCACTAGCTCCTAGCCCAGCATATGTCTTCACTCGAAAGGCCAAGTTAATTCAGTTAGATGACCTCTAATTATAGGGTCTATGGTAAGTAATATCACTGACTTAATAATGGAAAGGAGGAAAAGAGGGAGGGAAGGAGAAAAGGAAAGAAACGGAGGGTAGGAGGGAACGGCGGAAGGCAAACAAAAGAAAAATACCGACCCGACCAACAGCTAGAAAAATACCTGAGTAGTCAAAACACACCTACCAGTCTGGGGCTTCCACGTGGAGAAAACACACCTTCCTCCGGGGTCTGGAGACAAGGGAATTTGCTTTGGCATCAATCTTAAAATTCATTTTCAAATTTCCCCTTCGGCAATGGTCACGTCACCTGGAAAGTCGAACTTTCACATTCTTAATTCCTATCTTTGGAACTAGGGTTGATAAAATAAAACCTAAACTATTTTATTTCAAGTCCATTATCATCAGTCCTACCAAAAGATCTTTACCCCAACTGCTTAAAATAAAAAGAAAGTACAACAAGACAAGTAGCAATAATAGCAAAGGTGTGAATTCTCCCCTCCCCTTTAGCCACCAGAGGTGTTAAAAGCCCTGTCCTACTGGGGATCAGGCTGGCTTCTTGGTCCTGCCATAGAAGATACTGAATTCTGCGATTTGCTGCAGTGCCACCAGCTCCAAGGCACCCAAGGTATGACGTTTCTGCACCTTGTCACAGTGCTGTCACATGCTAGACACTTCATGGCAGCAAAAGTGCTCGCAGAAGTAACTCCCATCAATACCATTTGAAGCTTGCCAAGGTTTGAGGAGAGCTCATTGTTTAAACTGAGGATACCCCCACCTGCTCTCTCCCCTTACAATTACAGACAGACTAAACGCACACAAATAAATACACGACCACGTTCACAAACGTTCCGAGAGGGTGAATAACTTCCCCAAAGATACAAAGCTATTCAGATGCAGAACTGAAAATGAATCCCCTCTGTCCATCTGTCTTCCATCCCTGTGTGCATTCCACAGCAAAAAATGCACTGCCCTAATAGAGACATAGTCTAAAACTGAAAGAAAGACAAGATGGTTAAGAGAAAGAAAGAAAAAAAAAAAAAAGAGCAGGAGGGTTCAACAGACCTAGATTCAGGTCTTGGGTCCATCAAGACATGTCACTTCAGGCTAACCTCACAGTGGCTCAGTTTCCTCATCTGTACATAATGAGGATCAAAATATCTGCTTTAAAGGGTTACAGTGAGGATTCGATAAAATTAGAGTCTCAAAAATGGTCATTTGCTTCTAAAAATATGTTGAAGACTAATGGTTTCTGGTTCCAAGATTTCTTAATTTACAAAATAAAAATAGGAAGGGAAAAAAGGTCTCCACAACTCCCCAGAGGCTATTCACCAATGCTTAAAGCACACACTTTAGTGTTTGGCAAAGGTTGCAAAGAAATCTGTAGCATTTAGAGGCAGCAGTTAAAACAAAACAAAGCAAAAACAGTAGAGATCAGGCACACTGGTTTGGTATCGCCAGTATAGAAACCTAAAAGGGACAAATTAAACCCACATCAGGGTACCAGTAACATAGAGTACTTCAGCACAGGGCACCCTGGCACACACACATCGTCCCTTTAGCCAAGTCTCAGAACAAACAAGGGGACAAGAGCCAGCCTCTCTCCAAATGTCCGAACAGTATTCTATGAAACACTTGTGCTCCAGGCTCTGAAAATTAGAGCTGCTTAAAAGAAAAATTCAGAATTTCAGCATTTCTCAAACATATTTGGCCATGGCTGCTCCTGCACTGAGGACATCTATTAACATCTAGAGAAATATGATTTGGGAAACCTTACCTTACCTGCAATGCTGTCAAATACTAGTAGTTTCTGGAGCTTATGGCTGCAATAGAGGCACCTGGGAACCTGTTTTAAAGGTAAATTCTAGGGGACCCACCTAGGCCTACAAGTCGAGAACCAAAGAGTTAGCTATGTTTTAAGTAGGCATCCCAGGTTATAATCAAGTTAGAAAACCACCGCACCAGTGGGTTTAGAGTTGTGAGTTGTCTCTCGTCATACCAGCTCACCAACAGTAGCCTGCAAACTTCAAAGTCTGCAAGAGTCACCTGGAGAGCTGGTTTTTTAAAAATGCACATTGCTGAGTGCCACCCCTGATATTCAGTTTCACAGCCCACGGGTGCAGTTTGAGAATTGCATCTGTAGGTGGTGTACCTGGAAGTTCAATGTCAACTGGCTATAAGCATCCACGCATTCTAACTCCCTTATATATCATTAGTGGTTAAATAACAATCAGGGATAGAATGTTAAGGGGAAGGGAGCCCCGTTTATTGGTAAAAAATGATTCAAAGATTTTCAATATGATTCCGAATGAAGATGTCGATACTTGTTTAAAGATAAAAATGATGATCCATACCTTGAAGTGAAGATTGCACTTTAACTGATCAATTCTTTTGCTGGACTGAGAGTGGCCCATGGACATCTGACCTCTTCCCTAGTCTCCACGTCATCACTGGCTTTAAAAGTATCAGCAAAAAGCAGAATATCCAACAGGATCTAATGTAGCTGAGTCACAGCCACTTCAATTGAACAGATGCTTAAGTTCTTCTGCATCTCCCCCCTTTTAGCAAAAGGCACACTGTACTCTTTACAGGAATTGGTGCTACTATTGGGTCCAAATGGAGTAATATCACCAGCTGTTTCTCTTCTAAGCTTCAAGGGCCACTTCCTGCAGAACTCATCCATCAAGTGGTATAACGTCATATTGCCTTACATTCTTTGTGATGTAAATGAGCTCCTTCCTAAAGATATTTTGTAACTTTCTCTTGGGAAAATACGGTAAATAGAAATATTACTGTAAAGTAAAAAGTCATTACATACAACAGATTCCAGTAACATACACTTATCTTTGAAGTCTGAAGAACACATGTCAGCCTCTAGATCCTTAGTAATGGCCTTCTGAAATTTTTTTGAATTTTTTTTTATTTTTAAAAACGAATTATGGTGACACACAGCCAGGGTCAAACCTCCATTTTATATTCACAACAGCAATATAACTTCTTCCATAGCCAGAACTAGGTGTGCCTTTTATCTTTCAGCAGCACTGAACCTTCCAGGCCTTAAGTGCTGTAATATAATTAATACCAGCTCATATCAAATGATAGAAATAATATGATGGTTTTGACATTTTTTGGTAGAAAGTTCACATGATGGCTCAGAGCAGAGGTGTAAAAGGAAGACCGAGCTGCCCAACAATCTCCAAAGTTCCCTCACTGATGTCAATTACTGAGAATCCAGGCTTCCATTAGACAGAATGTCAACAAAGATGAATGAAGAGCAAAACACAGCTCCCAACATTCAGGATTTCATAATACAGAGAGCGAAGACAACAAGGCAGAAACAATGGAGCAACTAGTGTCTTGCATGGTGGACAACCCATGGGAGAAAGGTTCTCCCAGCACAACAGCAGCACATGCAAGTTGCAGTGATGTAAAACTGCACAGCTTATTCACAGTGCTACAGGAGGCAGGTGCAAGGGACTATAGGGCACAGGAGAAAGAACAGCAGAAGACAGGTGCCAAATGTTAAGGTGAGGGAGCCAACCAAGGCAGTAAGAAAAATGACTGGATTTCAGATAGATGACTGCGTACCTTAGAGAGGTGAATGCATTAAGTGGATGGACTGAATGAGTTAAAACTTGTCCAGTGCTTGTAACAGTACCTGGCAAATAAGTGCATTCCGTGTCTGTTAGGAGATGAGACTGAAGCCACACTTAGACCACTACAAAGTCCCAAGTGGTAGATTAAACAGGCTGGATACAGAGGTGTTGGAATGGATTTGTGAGAAAAGCTAAAAACACAGAATTTTATGGCCAATGAAATATGAAAAATGAAGGAAAGGAGGCATGGTAGACTGACTGTAAGGCTTGACTTGGGCAAATGGGTAAATCGTAAGGGCTTTAACTAATCTTTAACCAAAACAAATACAAATCAAGAACAGTTTTAGGAAGGAGGGAGATAATGCATTTGGCTCTTAAATCAGAAGTACATTGTGATGTTTCTTACACTTCAATCACCTGGTTTTCAAACTCCTTGTAAGATGAGTTTACTTTTTTACCAAAAAAAAAAAAAAGACTCAGAGCAATTACAGATTTCCCTTGAATTATGTAATGAAACATTTCAAGCAATCCAAGCCAAGGCCTCTGGCTCCTGTTCAGGGTTATTTCCACTTCACAGATTTGGCCAGAGGAAGCAAGTCAACCCAGTTTTCTATTTTCCTCTAAACCAACTGGGCACAGCAGCCAAAATCGATCAAAAAACTTGACTTTAGTAATCTTGCTGTTGCTGATTTTTCCACTGACACTGTGGTATTCACATCGTCATGTTAAATGCCCAACACAGATAAACACAGATTTTACTAGTTACCATAATGAAATGACCGCATTCAGACTTTGATAACAGAAAATAGTTTTATTCAATTGAAAAAAATGTACTGTTAAAGGCATTTTTCTTTACAATGAAAAGACAGAGTACCTAACATTTAAAGTAAAAACAAACCCAGCTTCCCCACATTATAGAAATACGAATTCTTTGAAAAATATAGAAGTCAAAAAGTTTTAAGGTTATATAGAGTAACCCAGGAATCCTTAGATATAGTTAACTATCTATGCATCTTAATCTTCTTTCTAAGCCAACCTCCATTATTCCAGAGCCTACCTGTGATTCGGATAGATGTCATTCTTTCTCAGATTGGTCCGGTCGCCCTACAGAATATAAAGCACATGCCCCACAGTATGGGGTCCTTTGTATTGTCCATCTGGCTGTACTTCCCACTACTTCTTTCCCTTTGCACATGCTATTGTTTCTTTAGCCTCAATTATCCATCCTCCTTTATAGAGTATGGAAATTGACTCATTCTTCAAGGCTCAATTCAAATGCCTCTATGAAGCCTACCCAAGCCCAAGACAGACTTGACTGATGCTGCATTACAACCCACAGCACTTCTGTTATGCCCACAAAAGGGCACTTTTTTTTTTTTTAACTTCTTGAAATAATGTGAGATAAATTAAAAGATGAATTCTAAGTGACAAGATGGTAAAAAGCAAAGAATACTGGATTTCCAGTCAGGACGGATGGGTGGAGAGGCAGTACAACTTAGTAGTTAAAAGCAGGAACTTGGGACCCAACCGGTTGGGTTCAAATCCTGGCTCTGGCATTTGCTACCTGTGTGCAATTGGGCAAGTTACTTCTCTGTACCTCAGTTTCCTATCTGTAAAACGGGGTAAGAGTGGTACCCTAGTCAAATGCACACAATAGTGTAACTGTTACTATTAGTCTGGCTCTGATGATAAAAGGCTGCGTGACCTCTCTATTAGTCAGCCAAAGCGGTGCCAATGCAAAATACCAGAAATCTGTGGGCTTTGATAAAGGGTTATTTAATGGGGATAGAAGCTTACAGAGAGCAGGCCATAAAGTTTAATTTATTTCCCTCACTAAAGTCTATTTCCATGTGTTGGAACAAGATGGCTGCCGACACCTGCCAGGGTTCAGGCTTCCTGGGTTCCTCTCTTCCCAGGGCTTGCTTCTCTCCAGGCTCAGCTTCTTTGCACTCTCCACAAGGCCAGCTGTAGATTATTATCAGGCAAAGCACTCATCTCTCTTCCTAGGGTCTCCACCATATCTGCTTCTGTGTGTGTTTACTTCCCAGGATCCAGCTCAAAACTCCAAACTCCCTTCTCTGCAGTGCGGTTTCTCTGAGTCCCCATGCACCAAGGGGTGGGGACTCAATGTCCTACAGCCGTGGCCCAATCAAAGCTTAATCATTATTTAATCAAGTAAAAGTTAAGCCTCTAAATCCAATATGATCTAATATGCCTGGAGGGACACACCAGTTTACAAACAGAATCCAGTATCTATTTTTGGAATTCATAAACAGTATCAAACTGCTACAATCTGAGGCAAGTCACTTCACGTCTCAGCTTCCTCATCTGTAAAATGAAAGGGTTGAGTCAGAGCCCCCTCAGCCATTCTAGAATGGCTTAATACATTCTAGAATGGCTTAATAAAACTTAAATACACTAGAGAACCAAAACAGCTCAATCTGCCAAAATGGAGAAGCTCAGCTTGCTTAATTTTATGTCAGGTAGTAATGTCACATAAAATCAACTCAATCACCATGAATTTGTCTTTAATTCACCAAGTTCAATTACACTTCAACATCACATCAATAGCAGATTTCCTCATGTACGAAGAAATAAAATATAGAAAATATGAGTATGTTCTGTCTTCCTATTTATACCCAGTTATGAGCTCAGTTTAACTTAGAATACGGTAAAAATGCAATAGGAAGATAAATTTACTAGAATATGAGGAAAGCTTAGACTATATGCTAACTTTTTATTCACTTCACGAAATTGTGAGCCTGGAGGGTGGTGTGACAGCTTGAAGCTTTTTGTGGCTCCCAGGAAAGATCACGTTCCTGAAGCCAATCCACTCCTGTGGGTGTGGGACCTTGTCAATGGACTGGATTCAGTTGAGGGGTCTCTGATCACTTCAGTGAGGCGTAACCCAGGGTGCGTCTTGGTCCTCTTGCTGGAGTCCTTTATACATGGAGGACTGAAAACAAAGACATGGAGAAAAAGCCACAGGAATGGAGAGAAGGAACTCAGGAGCCTAAAGAGAAACCCCAGAGAACGGAAGTCACAGAAGGAGTAGCCAGCAGCTGAAGCAACGAGACCCAAGAGAAGCAGATGCCTCCATGTTCCTTGCCATCTGAGAGAGGAGTCCCGGGTCATCAGCAGCTGGACTCTGGTGAGAGCATCTCCAAAGATGCCTTGATCTGGATATTTTTGCAGCCTCAGAACTCTAAGCTTTTAACCTAATAAATTCCCATTATAAAAGCCAACTCATTTCTGATATAGTGCTCCCAGCAGCCTTTTAGCCAACTAAAACAGGTACCAAAGCAAATCTTTATTGTTTTTGCCAACTACTAACTTTTTGTACACACTCCTTCTGGTCTCCCCCTACCCCCACACACACACACAGACACACACACACTTTTTTTCATCCTAGCTTTTTCAACATGGTAGTGGACTCTGAAATTTATAAAGTAGCCTGCCATTTTAGATACTGGAAAAATCCATTGGTTATACTGCTGCAATATTAAAGAGCAAAGAACTTAAAGGATAAAAGCATAAAATGTAGCGTCATGTTTTTCTTCATTTCCAAGGATGCACAGAGTCCATCCATGCACAAAACCGCCTTTCAAACCCCTCAAAACTCTGTGATTACTTGTATCAGTCCCTTCCCTTCCATTCTACACAGGTTCAGACTGAGATAAAATTAAAATGTTTTGAACAGGCAAACATTGTCCCTACCCTTTTCAACTTTTCCAATTTTTTTCTTGCTAATACTTTTGCTGCTCGAGGGTGCTCCCTGTAACCACTCACTCAAGCTCACTGATAACATGCAAAGTACTATCTTCCATCATTAAATCAAGAAACATTTATTGAGTGACAGCTTACATATCAGACACTGTATACAATGGCCGACAAGGCAAGTATGATCTCTGGCACGCAGTTTGAGGTTATAGTTAAACTGCCTTGAGAAGATTTTAAAAAGCAACTGTAAACAAAACAAAAAAAGGACTTGTAATAATGTTGCTTAGAACAGAATACACCGTGTGTTAGGAGCACATAGTAGGACCCATAACCCAGTCTAAGAGAGTTAGCCTTCATGGAGAAAGTAATATTTAAGTTCACACTGAGGGAAAGGATGTAAAGAGCAGGGGAGAAGAGTACACCTAGAAGAGGAAAGTCAGAGGCAAGATGATTGACATATTTGAGAAAGCAAAAAAAGTTCTCTATGTTTTGAAGTTTATTGGGGGGGGGGGGGTTGCAGAGGACTTAGGGCAAGCAACAGATGAGGCTAGAGGAAGCAGCTGCACATTAAGTAGGCTCCTACTGACATTCCCATCTAAACACTTTATAGTCCATTTGGTTGAGGTCCATTTCTCAAGTTTCTAAAATAACAGACCAGTATCAACTATCAAATAATCAGAGAACTAAATCCATGTAACATGCTATATTAGCAAGTCTAGTGTCTTAATGGAAGGGAATTGTGCACTTTAACCCAGACTTTCTAGAGGCGTGCTCTCTCCAGGAAGAAGAGTTATCAAATGAAATGTTTAGACTCCAAGATAAACCAGCAGAGAAAATCTATTGAATTAAAAGGGGTTTTCACTAGTTGCATTTACCTATATTTGCTATATATTTCTCCAAGCATTCCGATTAGTCAGAATGATTAGCCCTAACAAAATACAATAGTTTAAGGTATACACTATGTTACACTACAATTATTACTCATCATTCTGAAACATCTAGCTCAATAAACTGTTAAACAGGAAGGGAGAGCTAGGGAAAAGTAAAAAGAAAATGATAATTACTTACAGATGATAAGTTACATAGAAAAGCCCAAATGTATCAAGTAAAAAGTTATTAAACATAGTAAGATGGTCAGCTGTAAAATAAAAATACAAAAACAATGGCTTTAATGAACCACAAAGAACCAGTTAGAAAACTTGATCAGAAAAAAAAATCCATAAGAATAAAATTTATAAATCAGCTAGGAATGAACTTAAAATAAATACAGAGCTAGAAAAAGGAAACTTAAAAATTATTGCTGAGAAAAATAAGTTAGTATTTATTTCCCAGGAAGGGAACTAATGAATATTGCAAAGTTTCTCTCTCAAATTCCTCAAAAAGCTTATGCATTTCCAGGGGAACATACAAAATAAAGCCAAAAAAAAAAAAAAAATTAGAATGTATAATTTCCTAGTAGACAAGTTATTTCTATCCTTTCAACTGGCAGAAATAAGAAATGAATTAATTGGCAGATTTAATTACATGGCAAAAACATAAAGCAAAATTAAAATACAGAGGAAAACACCCATGAAGGAGTACACTATCCTGTGTACTCCTGTGTATCCTGTGTATCCTGTATATGACTTTTATATACCCAGAAGGAAAATAGGAACAGACCAAATTAAAAAATGGGCACAGGACATTGTCATTGGTCACTGCACACTTCCTAGAGAAGCTGCTAGCTCCACAGCCCTTGGAAGGAACAGGCCCCCAACCCCCCAAGTACCTCAACCCTTCTCTCCTGCTCTAGAGTCACCTGGGCCAGGTGTGACTACCTGACAGAACAGAGCCAACCGAATGTCGACGCTTAGAAATCTCAGTCACAGGCACTCATGGCATTTCAGTGATGAATACTTTGAGCCAAAATGTCATGTAAAGTAGGGGCTGAGTGGAGTGACGAGGCAAGCCACAGCCGGGTGAAATAATGGGTGGTGGGAACAGAAAATAAGTGTTGATGAAGACGGGGAGAGATTGGAATCCTCCTGCAGTGCTGGTGGGACTGAAAAATGGTGCGGCCACCGTGGAAAAGAATCTGACAGTTCCTCAAACTTTTAAACAGAGAATTATCACAGGACCTAGCAATTCCACGCTTAGGTACATACCCAAAGAATTGAAAGCAGGACCTCAAACAAATACTTGTACACAAATGTTCATAGCGGCATTATTTACAAAAGCCAAAAGGTAGAAACAACCTAAGTGTGTCCAACCACAGATGAATGGATTAGCAAAATGTCATATATCCAAATAGTAGAATATTAAGCCATAATAAAAAAGGAATGAAGTGCTGATACACGCAACAACCTGGATGGACCATGAAAACAATTTGCTGAGTGAAATAAGTCAGACCTAGAAGGACAAATAGCACATGATTCCACTTAGGTGAAATATCTCAAACACGCAAATTCAGACAAATTAAGCAAATAGAGACAAAAAGTAGATTAGTGGTTATGAAGGGCTGGTGGGGAATAGAATAGGGAGTTGAGCACTTAACGGGTAGAGAGTTTGTTTGGGGTGATGAATGTTTTGGTTATGAATGGTATTGAGGACAGCACAATATTGTGAATGAGTTTATTTATTATCAGTGTAATGTACACATGGAAGTGGTTAAAACGAGAAATTTTATGTCATATGTTACCACAAAGAAATTTTTAAAAAAGAGTGATGGGAGATCAAAGCAGTCATGAGTAAACAGAGAAATCCAGTATGCAAAGAAAAGCAACAGACTGGAGATATGCTGAAAGAGACCTCAGGGACCGTGGCCTTGAGCCTGACCTTCCAGTTCTAGACACTAGGAGGTCTGACTGTACTCTGTGTTCCATTCTTGGGTTTATTAGCCTGAGTGTCTGTGATATTTGTCTAATAAAACTAGTTCACGTAGGTTTTCAATCCGCCACAAGCAGTACCTGGCTCAAGAGAGGCATGAACAAGCAATTCACAAAAAAGGAAAAACAAATGAGAATGACACATGTGGGAAATAATATTCATCCATACGAACTATCAAAAAAGTACAAATTAAGGGACTTAGCTTTTTTACCTACCAAGTTAGCAAAGACAAAACGACATTTAGATAATGCACAGTAAGGGAAGGTATGGGAAGAAATGGGTTCTCAAAAAAAGATGGGAGTGAACATAAGACAGAACAGGGGTTCTTAACCTTTCTGTTCCATGGACCCCTTTGCCAGTCAGGTGAAATGAACACGACTGTAATTTATTTATTGCATACTTTCATAAGTGAAAAAAATGCTAGATTTCAGAGGTCAGAGAAAATGAACATAATAAGTTTTGGTTTTTTTTTTTCAGTTCAAGCTCATGGACCCCTTGGAAGTCTGTGGCCCCCTGGTTAAGACCCCTGGGCAGAGAAATTGTCTAGCTTTACTAAGTTTTAAAAGCATACCTATCCCTAAGCATTTATTCTAAGGAAATAATCATAAATATAAACCAAAAATTACTTCAGGCTATTTCCTGCACTACTATTTATAATAAGAACGCAAAAGAAACAAATTCAAAGATTACTTGCGAGTGCTTCTCAAACATCATTCACTTATCACTTTCATGACTTTTGTCCTACACGTGGTGATTTACTCAATATTATTCTCTAAGTCAACTCGTGGTTTTTATGTCATGTACACTTTCAACAAGTATTTACTGGATGCCAATGATGTTCCAGGAACTGTTACAGTTGCTGGAGACTCGGCAGTAACCAAAACGGACAGTATCCTGTCCTCATGGGCCTATTTTAGTGGAAAAGGTAATTTTAAAAAGCCCAATCTCTAGTATGTTAGACAGGGATATGGCTAAGGGGAAAAGGAAAGCAGGGAAGGGGAACGAGGCCCTGGGGAAAGAGAGTTGCAATTTTAGATAGGGTGACCATGAAAGACCGGCGACCTGAAGCGGGGAAGCTGGCCATGGGACCATCTGGAGGTAAGCGTTCGGGAAGAAGGAATAGCAAGGGCAAAGCACAGGGGTGGGAACATGCCTGGCACGTGCAAAGCAAGGCAAGAAGGCTAAGGGGACTGAAGAAGAGTGAGCGAGCCGAGTCGGAGATGAGGTCAGAGAGGTATGGGCAGGGGGTAGATCCTGTAGGAGCTCATACCTCCTGGTGAGGACCTCAGCTTTTCCTCTGAGACGGGAAGCCAGTGGAGACTGCTGCCTTGTCGAGAAGGCTGCAACAGTGAGGCGACTTAGGATACTGCAATAAGCCAGCAAGGAGACCACGGCGGCATGGGCCACCTGGATGACGGTGGCATTAGGAATGGTGAAAAGAGTTTGCCACATGGATATATTTTGGCAGTACAGCGGATGAGACTGCTAATGTGTTAGGTTATGGAGACCTAAAGAAGTCCCCTAGAGTGAGGTGCTGAAGAGGCACTGGGGCTCCCAACATTTAAAGGACTTCCCAAGGAACTGTAACAAGTCATAGGTTTCATGCGCTAATTATATATTTATTCTGTGTGCTGTAAAAATATAATTATTAAAATAAAGCACGCTCATTCATACAGTCTCTACAATTATCTCATTTGCCCCAGTGTTTTTTTATACCAGATTTGGGGAAGCAATCATTTAAATAAACTTGATACATTTAAACAGTAGAATCAAGATTAATAGATTTTCTCTATCTGCATGCACGCATACATACATACACATACACACACACACACACGGAAAGTGCATATACCAAAACGGTTACAGTACTAATTTCTTGGTGGAAGAATAGATTTATTTTCTTCTTTGGGCTTTTAAAATTGTCTTCAGTGAATATATACTTTACTTTTACATAATCAGATTCCTTTAAAATCTTTTAATACATATCCAAGTCTTGTTAAAATCAAATTATTTGTTTCTGATTTGATCAGATGGCAAGGCTTTGTCCATACATCCAGAAGAGGAGGAGGGATCTAGGACAGGGACCTATGAGGCAGAGGTGAGGAATTATGTTCAGAATCTAGAATTAGAATCCCAGACAGCACTGAAACAGGAAGCATAAATAATCTCAAAAAACCCAGTGAAGACCACACTACATATAAAAATCAATATCCAGAGGGAAGTGGATTTGGCTCAATGGATAGAGCATCCACCTACCACATTGGAGGTCCAGGGTTCAAACCAGGGTCTCCTGACCCATGTGGAACTGGCTCACACGCAGTGCTAATGCGTGCAAGGAGTGCCGAGCCATGCATGGGTGTCCCGTGTAGGGGAGCCCCATGCGCAAGGAGTGCGCCCCGTAAGGAGAGCTGCCCAACACGAAAAAAGCGCAGCCTGCCCAGGAGTGGTGCTGCACACACAGAGAGCTGATGCAGCAAGATGACGCAACAAAAAGAGACACAGATTCCCAGTGCCACTGACAAGAATACAAGCAGACACAGAAGAACACTCAGCAAATGGACATAGAGAACAGACAACTGGAGGAGAGAAATAAATAAACTTAAAAAAAAAATTCCCATTGTTTAATCAGACTCGTTTCATGACATTTGCTTAAAGCAGCCTAGGAAACTAAAACAAACCGAGTTTACAAAAAAAAAGACAGTATTAATAATTATGTACATTGCAAAAAGAATTCTGATTTTACACAGAGTGGGGTCTAAAAGCAATTATATTTCTCCTGTCCATTCTAAAGGCATAATTTTCATAGGTAACTAGGATTAAGTGGAGGTTAAACCATTTAATTAGGTTATCAAGATGCCTCTATCTTGAGGCTTTATTACCAACTGGGAAAAGACCATAAATGTACAGAGTGAATGAAATGTGAGACTAAACTATAAAAGCACCCTGGTTAGTGCCAAGGTTTTCAAGACAGTGAGTAATTCTCAGCCTTGCTTAAAATCTAGGATGACTTCCTTTTAACCTCTGTCAGCTAGACAATTTGTTTTATCTTTAAGACATCATGCTGTACACCTAGCGACAGCTAATGGGTAAGTAGAGATTGCTTGGGAATGAAATGATAGAGGACTATTCTAAATACCTATCGTCTATAGACTTATCTCTCCAATCTCATCAGTAAAGAACATAATTATGAATGGTCTTTTTTCAAGATTTATTTTTACTTATTTCCCCCCTCCGCTCCCATGACCCCTTGTTGTTTTGTGCTTTTTAGGAGGCACCAGGAACTGAACCTGGGAACTCTCATGTGGGCAGGAGGTGCCCAATGGTTTAAGCCACCTCCACTCCAAATGGTTTCAAATTTTCATTTATCAGATGGATCATATGGCCTAACTAGTTAACAATATAGCGAAATCATGTAATACCATCTGACAAAGCTTACCCCTTGCAACTTTGAGCAGGGCTTTTAATTCCTGAAATAGTGTTGTAACAAGACTAGAGTTAAGATTTCTTAGGAGGTACCGAGGATCAAACCTGGGAAGCAGGCACTCAACCACCCGAGCTACATCTGCTCCCCAAAATTTTCATTTTGAGGTCACCTAGTACCACAGCTTCATGACGTGATGACCAAAAGACAATGAATATGAAAAATTACCTAAAAGTCAGCTTTGCCTTACCACTCTTGACAAGTCAGAATACAGAATTCCTTAGAAGGAAAGAATTTAATAACTCCTTCCCGACTCTTCTGCTCTCCCAATATTTGTGATTAGCAATATAGATATCATTATTCAATAAATGTATCCTGTCCTAATTAAATGGAGGTTAAATACGAGCAAACCTAAGTTCAATTTTACAACAACAACAAAAATAATGTTCAATGAAACTTATTTAGTAAGCCTTCAGTGGGAGACAGCCTATTTCAGTTAACTGCATTTCAAAAGGCTTTTGTAAGTAGGCCTGGTTTCTCAGTTATCTCAATCAGGTCTCTGAATATTCTACAAATGACCCAAGGTTTCTCATAGAAATGGAAATGACAGAGGACTCAAAGCTAACTTTAAAAAGCAGGAGTGAGAGGCCTTTGAAAAGGGAACTAAATCTCAAAGCACCAATTGCCGCACTGGCTTTCTCCCAAACAGCCAGGTTGCTACTTTTCATTTTTAACCAGGAAAACTGCAAAAAAAACTTCCCAAACGGCCTAACCTGAAAGTATATACAACTTGCAAGCGCTCCAACTGGCTAAGTTCATCAGTTTCAAGCACTGTTAACTGATTTGAGCATAGAAGAAAGGACAGCCTTGTCCAAACAGTTACTCCCTTGAACTTCTAGACATAAGCCTCGTGGAATTTTTCTGTGCCTTCAAAGGAAAGTTGCTTACACAAGAAAGAGAAAAAGGACCAAACCCTGTTGGGCAAAGCTTTCCCTTTTAGAAGACCCATTACCAAAAGGCCAGTTTCCCTTCCTTCTCCAGTGCCACTCGCAGGGTATTACCCTGTCTCATTACTTTGCTTTTCCTCCTACACCTGCTCTGGCCCTTTAAGGGTGGAGCCCGTTTGTTACAGCAAAGAGGAAGCAGCTCTGCACAGGAGCCCCACTTTTGCAGATGTAAGCAGGTGCCAGGTTTACTCACCCAGAGAAATACACGTTTCCCAAGAAGGCTCTGAGACTCCAGTCGTTGTACAACACACTGCTCGCCACAAGTCGCAGCAACTCTAAGTCAATTCGAAAGTGGCCTCGGAAGTACTAAGGAGGTGATCCTCCAAGCACCTTACTCATCATCCCACAAAGCACGGCTGGACTTGGGTGTAGCTCTGCCGGGCCACGGGCTAGATCCCCACTGTCTTCCCTGCCTCCCACACAGCCAATGGCAGTGGACGGGCAGATGTGCTAGTTACTTAGCAATACTTTGTGGTTATCTCACCCACACCATTCACAGCGGCAGACAACGCAATGCCGCCATTCCACAAAAACGTCTCTCTCCTCCCACACTCTGTTAAGCTCCACATCATAATTTACATTACGACATGGAGGAGTAAAATACCGGCTCGTGCTTAGCAGGGGAGCAGAGCGCCGTCACTTCGTGGGCCTCTTAGGATCTTGCCACTGATTTCTTTGTCCTCTGGGTATTTGACAAAGCTACTCTGCAGTATCCTAGACCAAGGTGATTGCCAAGTGAATGAGCTCAGTGGGGACCACCACCCACCTGAGAATGCCCACCACATCATACTAGGCATGCTAAGCCTCACGCCCCAATCACTGCGTAACAGGCTTCAAAGACTTAAATCAAAATGTGTCAAAATACACTGGCCTCCCAGAGACAGCCTGGGAATTAGAATATATTCTCCTAAACCTAAACGAACACTAGATCTACCCAGACTGGAACAAACATTTCAGCTGTCACAGGCTCTACTTGATTTCTCTCACTGCCATTCAAGACCAAAAAAATGATAGTTAGCATGGACTGAGCACTTTTGATGGGCCAGGCAATGCTGTGAGACTTCCATGGGCATCAGCGTGTTTGGCGCCCATGACAACCCTGTGAGGTAGTTGTGCCCAGGTGATGGATGAGGAAACTTAGGCGTAAGCATAAGGTTTCCCCAGGTCACAGCCATCACAGCAGTGTGTCAGAGGCGGGACATGTGCCCAGGCAGTGTGACTCTGGGGTCCACCCTCTGAACGGCTGCTTGCGCTGCCTCTCGGAAGTCGGTGGCAGCAGCGTGGTACGGCAGGTGCACACACGGTCACACGGTGCAGGCATTCTCAAACAGCAGGGCAGATGTGGAAGTCAAGAGTCTCGCCATTATAGAGCGGCTTTGAGCAAGTCCCCTCACTTCCTTGGCCTCAGTACAATCACCTGCACAGCTGTATACAACGGTGCGTGCTCAAGGCCAATGTCCCTTATGTCTCTAACATTCTACAAGAGTCATTTATACCTGAAGGGGTTCTTAGAATACCATGTGCTATTCTGAAAGTATTTTTTTTTAAAAAAGAGAACATAGGGGCTAGAGAGCAAAAGAAAATCCAGTGGTTTCTGTTTGGCAACAGTGAAGTTTACAACCAAAACTGCCTGCGGAGTCTCGGCCCAGCAGTGACAACCCGTGCTGAGGGCGGTTAGGCAGCTCCCAGCGCTAACTGGAGAGCTTGGTAGACTGGCCTGCTTGTCGAGGCTTGCTAGTGCGCGCGCTTGGGTGCACACTTGCACACAGAGAGCAAGGAAAAAGGAGGCCAGATGTTTTGCTAGTGAGGAAATACGGAGTCTAACTAAGAGGCTGCCCCTGGGAGCGCCAGGGAGGCTGAGGGAGTGGAGCTGGGCAACTCCCCTTTCACCTTCCCACAGGGCAGCTCCATCTTCAAAGTTCTAGTAAAACTGGGGGGTTCTGGGTAATACTTTCTTATTAAAAAAAAAAAAAATAGCAAACTTTTTCAAGTTTTAAAACTCACCATCACGGGGAAACTCCCTCACTTGCCCTGAGGAGAAAGGACTCTGGCGCCGATGTGGAAATGGGGAGAGGAAGTGTAGGCGTTGTTTGCACAGGGTAAGAGGAAGGGTGCTGGTGAGTGGGTGGGCTTTTCTGGCTTGCACCAGCTGGTGCCCGCCAGGCCTGAATGACTCAACTAGGATGAAGACCTGCATTCTCTGAGTGTTTTGAAAGACCCTGGTGTGCAGCTAACCTGAATGAGCCACCCTCGGGGAGTCTCAGCAGGAGAGAGGGGCAGGGCATCCCACATGGACACGGCCCACCCAAAAGAGAAGAGCTTTCGGAGTAGAGGAGGGTCACAGGCAGAAGGTCAACATGAACTGACCGAGGGTCCCTACCTTTGTTTCATCAGACTCTGTTCCTAAGCGGGAGACGCAAAGCTCAGGGCAGGGGCTCAGAAGGTGGGCTGATGAGAAACTCTACCCACAAATCAGGAAGGGGCAGCTGAGGACCCCCTTGCTGTTTCCAAGGCCAACAATTCGGGGGACTTCACCATCCTCCCACATGAGCCAGGAGTTCAAATACTTTATAGAGTCACAGGAAGGAGAAGAACCTGGCACCTACTGCCGTAGGTGATGAAACTCCAGTCTGCCTATGGAGCGCTCAGCCCACGGCGAGAGGAGCTGCGTGGACCCGACCACAGCCACTCCCTGCAGCTCCAGCAGGGACTGTCAATCCCAAGTCCCCAAGTTTGCACGCCTCTTTGTAACACCTCTGTGTGCACAGACTGGTCAGGCAAGGTTGGACATAAAAATCCTCTCATCAGGGGCTTCAGCAGAAAAATAAAAAAACCTCTTGGTTCTCTTTTAGAGCAGTCTGGATGGTTGTGAGTGAGTGAGTGAGAGTGTGTGTGTGTGTGTGTGCGTGCGTGTATGAGTAGATCTCACTGATTCTGTGGTTTTATGAATAAACGCTTCTTTAAAATGTTCAGTTAATGAGAGCTCTGCAGACCAGGGTTTTTGACATAAATACATGTCAGGGAATACACGGACTAAAGAAAGCCTGGTATGAGGTTACGGTCCAGAAGCCCTCCTTAGATACCTTAGATGCTCCCCTGTGCCAAAACACGTGGAACCAGGCATGGATTTTTCCTGAGCAGAGATCCATTGGTCTTCCTATTATTCTAACTTTTATAAGGACATATTTAGTTTCCATTTTGTTTTACCCCACTGTCAATGTACTACTCAAGAAGTTGCATTTCTGTGAAGGCTGTTAATAGAAAAATAAAATCATCGGAGGGGTTATAGGGTCCCATTAATGAAGGGTACTGTTCTAGCTAGACAGGCTTTGGCATGAGGAATTGGTTAAAATCACACCTTAAAATCTCAGCAAGGGAGTCAAATATCTGGATTTCTTCATTTTCTTTTAGTCTTTTGTACAATAAACGAGTATAAGAGACATTAGGAAAATTCCCCTTGCCAAAAACGATATTGCAGAGAATTCTGTATTCTGGGTTTTAGTGTTTTCTCTTTTAATAGCTTGAGGAACAACTTTAATCCTCACCTAACACCGCTGACTCAGGGGTACCAATAAAAGAGAAGCAGAAAAAGGGAGAAATATACAATCCTGTTCCTTATTCCTAATCTGAGCCTTTTCCTTAAAAGAATATAGAAAGCATGATAAAAATAGACACACTTGTCCCAAGAATGGCAAGGAGCTATGTGAAAATGACAGCTTCCTGCCGAACTGAGGTGGGTACTCAGACCAAAGAAAGACTTGAGCAAGTCCAGCCTGGAGAGCAATGAGCATATACTTAGGGGGCTCAGGGGGGAGTCCTCAGCCTCAGCTGCGGGAAGAAAAACAGCATTTTCAGAGCTCTCTCCTCTGTGCCCTCAGCGAAATGAGAGGCTTCTTTTATAATGCATGTCCATATACAGATCAAGGCACTGGAGGGGCAGCAGGACTTCTCAAAATGCAGGGTTACAAGATTTACTGTAATACAGCCAGTTCACAACCAGTTCCCCAGGCTTGCCTTTTTTAAGGACTTGGGAATGCTGCTGCAATTTGGGGAGGGGGAAAGAGCAGCAGGATTGGGAAGAAAATGCAGTCATAAATTCCATAATGCTCTTCGAGGGTATGGAATTACTTGATGATGATGATGATGACAGGCTGGTAATGATGGTTGATGTTTGCTGTGTACTAACCAGTACCAGACACTGTTTCAAGCACTTTACAAGCTCAGTTGATCCCGATCACTCCAGGAAGTATGTACTACTCTAATGATTTTACAAAAGACAGTGTTTTTGTTTTGTTTTGTTTTGTTTTGTTTTACCTAAGGCAATACCTTCAGGACTAGGCCAATTTGGGGCTATGGAAAGATACCTACTGATAAAGATTCTTAACCCCATACACAATTATCCCTATCTCACAGTTAAAACCCATTAAATGCTCTTACGTTGGCCCTCCAAGACGTCCAGCAATTAGGCTGATAGAATTCCAAAATGTGAAATAATATGGGAAGACTTTCATTACTATCCTCTACGTTATGTAAGTTATCCATAATTATCTAAGACCTATATCTTCTCAGAGAAGAACTATTACAGTGCTGGTAATTCCTCTTCAAATATGTAGATACCATAAAGAAAGGAAGTAAAGGAATTACCCCCTACAGTCTCTGGAGAGGGTGAATTTTCTATATGACTTATTGCTCAAATCAATAATCTCCCTACGCTTTTTCTGCACATATAATTGATATGAGGTAGAAACACTTAGCGCTTCCATGAGAAACATGACTAACTCTTAATAATGCCTAGGGAATGCAACCCCTTCCTCCTAGTTCAGGGCCTCATATGTCAACCACTTAAAGAACACTTCTCTTGGCTAAATATAATAAAGAGCTTCCTTCGATCCAATATATTTTAGTTCCTACTGGTCTATGCTCTTGAACCCAAACACTGAAACTGAATCACACCCAGTTGAAAAGACACTCTGAAGCTAGAAAAAAAATCAAAACAGTAAAGACTGGATTTGCTTTTAATTGCAACCAAAAACCATATTCCCTCTTCTAAAAGGGTGGACTGCTTTCTCAGGGAAAAGGAAGGCATTACTAGAAAAAGTTAGGGCACAAAAATAAAAACTTATAAGGGAAACACTTCACTGGCAGGGCTCCTTTGCTACAGAAGATTTTAATCAGGAAAAAAAGAGTGGCATCAAATTCCAGAAAAAGCTAGTCTGCATAGCATTTACTTTGGGCATAAAGAAAATGACATCGTTGAAGGGGTGAGAGCCAAAACAACTGTTCCATACAAAGCCGATTACAATGAACAGTTCATTGCAAATTGGTGGGAAAAACTTCACACTCAAACCTAGGAATGTACAGCCACGGATGGCTCGAGGCATGCCACAGAGGTTCACAAACTGCCCTAGATTTTCTAAAGTCTGGTTATTTCAGAAAAAAAAAAAACAACACTAAGTTTTAACTGGCAGAAAAATGAAAAACAAAATTATGAGGTGAAAAAGATATCTGGCAAATCGGAATTTTTCTTCAAAAGCAAATAGCATCTTTTCTTATTACCAGTCTGATTTGAGGTCGTATTTCTCCTAGAAGCGTGAAGCATCTACATGGATATTACGTAGAAGAGGAGGGGCAGTGGTACCGGCAAGGAATGGAGGAACCCTGCCCCCTCCCAGAGGCCCCTGGCACCTGCTGCACCATCCCACCAACAGGCTCCTGTGTGTGCCCAGAGGAAGGGACATAAACAGAGGTCAACCACCTCCTGAGCCATGAACTCTAGGGCAGGTACTTCCAACTGGAGCGTGCTATGGAACCTGACACCAACACACCCTTCGACAAGTGTGCCTGTTGTGCAGGGTGTGGCTCCTCAAGCCCTTGTACTAGTTCTTCTCCCCCCAGCTGCCCACATTAGAAGTTTCACAGGCCTCATCATTACATCAGTAGCAGAAGACGGAAATTCAAATGAGTCACACTGGTCACCTAGCTTAACTACTTAACAGGAGAGAATAGGGAACCTAATGTTTTGAATAAAATAGACGTAAATGAAATCCTTTGTGTCTCTGTGGACAAGAGCACAGATAACAAAATAGAACTGTAAGGATCTCCACTTGTTCTGAAAGCACTTCCCTAAAGGAAAACATTCTCTAGGACTTGGCAGAATAGCATTATGCTTCTCCTGCACCAGATAAATGGATTTTAAACTCAGAGACAGTTGGCCAACTCTGAATTTAGTCCAGGGTACCTGCAGAAATAAGGATAAAATAAAAAGACTTGCAGATCCCCTAGGGCCAGAAAATACTCTCGGTAAGTCATTCAAGGCTTGGACTCACCTTATCAACTGGAATATAAACTGACTGGCACCATCATTAAGAAGGCAAAGGCAGATAATTCCCTGGAGAAACACCGCTGCTCCCTGCAAACCTTATTTCAAGGGTCAAGAGCCTAAGCAGACCTGCCAACATACCTGAGTGTCAACAGGCATTTAGTTCAGGCTGTGGAGTGAGGAGTGTCCTTGAGGCGTTTGTGGAAGAAAAAGTAACCAAATGCGAAACATCAGCAGACGTTTTCCCTGTGAAGGCACAAAGAGATCAAAAGTCCTGCTGCCACCAGGGGGAAAACCAAGACTTGGAAGCCACTAATGTTTCTGGGAGGTTACACTTCTAACAGAGTACAAATGACTGCTGGCACCTTGATTAATAAATGCCAAAATAAATCAGTATCCTGATCAAAAGAAACAGTGAATTTTGAAAGATTTTTTGGTGCCTGGACTTAGTGCTATACAAAACTTCACACAGCCTCTGCCCTCACGGAGGGTGAGGGCTACTTGTAAGCCATCAACAGAAGGTGACTGGCCCGGGTTTCCTTTTCTTCTACTGCCCTTCCTCTCTCATGGTTGTGATTTGGGAAGAAAAAAAAAAAAGGGAAATCACAGGCTCACTGCATTTTGGCTTTGGGAAAACCCCTAAATATTGCCTAGCTCAATTCCCTCTTTTAAAAGATAAGACCCGCTCAGAAATGGGCAAACAACATGCCCAGAATCACAGAGCTACAGTGAAGTAAGAAAAAAGCCCCAGTTTCCTGACTGCCAACCCTGCACTGCCTTTTCCAGTTCCAAAGGGAAAGAATTTTTCATATGGGGCCTACCATCTGCACATGCTGGATAACCAAGAATTAAGAAAGAATCCCACAGCCTTTCTTTCATCTTCTGCGTTCTGGTTTCACTTCAGTTGCTGTTGCTTACACTTCTGCTTTCAGGTTGAAAGAATCCCTCTGACAGAGGGATGAAAAGAAGCAACACCAATCACTACAGCCAAGGGAAGAGAGTGTTATAATCTCCCAGTGTCCCTGTGCTCAACTTCCCAGAAGAGAAGATTTGGGGGTTTCAAAATAGATATTTGGCAAGCAGTTGTAGCTCAGTGGCTGAGTGCCTTCTTCGCATATAGGAGGTCTCAGGTTCAATCCCCCATACCTCAAATAAATAAATAAAATTTCATCTCAGTTAACTCAGAATGAGGAAGGGTAAATGGTGGATGCTGCTTCCATGGAAGAACAACACAAAAAGCCAGGCTATTTAATGAAGTCCAAGAAAGACAGCAAAAGAATGGAAAACACTACTTCCCTTCACTTGCTTTCTCTACCTTAATGGTTAAGAAAGCTCTGAGCATTCTTTTAATGAACTTTTTTACATCTAAGCTGTTCAGTCTCCCACCATTTTATTTGCTCTGTATAAAAGATCCTAATTTGTCACAAGGAGCTAATCTAAGGAGTCAAAATTAGTATGAAATCAAAGAGTCAAATAATGGATTTTGAGAGTTGGAATACACCTTGGGAATTACTTAATCTAATCTCAATTTGGAGACAAGTAAACGAAGGCCTCAGAAGTGAAGGAATTAGAGAAAGAAGCAGGGCTTAAGGCCACATCTCTTGACCCCCCAGTACAACACTCTGCCTATAAAACACCTGCTGCAGCACCAGATACAGGAAACTGCAGATGTCTACATTCCAAGATAGTCAGGAGGCAACTCTGGGAACTGTCAGGGCAACACTGACCTTAGACGTGTAATGGACACAGCAACATAGCAACGTAAACTCCTTTTCCATCAGTGGCTAATGAGGCTCAGCAAGACTGAACATGGACTGTAGAAAGCAGTGGAGACATGAGCATGGTAAAATAGTCAGGGAAAAGAAAAGGTCCACAACAACCAAAACAATTCTGTGAGAGAAGGAACAAGAAAGGCCAGGGGAAGTAAAGCATGAAGGACAAATCATGGCATCAAGAGAGCTGGTGAATGTGCAGATAGGGTGATCCTATATACAGGAACTCCTAAAAAAAATCCATGGCAAAGCTACTAGAGCTAATAAATGAACTCAGCAAAGTGGTGGGTACAAGATCAACACCCCAGAATCAATAGTGTGTCTAAACTCTGGTAATGAACAATCAGAAGAAAAAATATTCCATTCACAATAGCAATGAAAAGAATCAAATATCTAGGAATAAATTCAACCAATGATGCAAAGGACTTGTATATAGAAAACTTCAAAGCATAAAAGAAATCTGAGAAGACCTAAATAAATGAAAGGACATTCCAGGTTCATTGGCCAGAGGACTAAATAAAGATGTCAGTTCTACCCAAAGCAATTTACAGATTCAATGCAATGCCAAGCAAAATTCCAACAGCTTTCTTTGCCGAAACTAAAAAAAATCAAGCATCAAATTTATACGAATGGGTAAGGGTCCCCAAACGTCAAAGAAATCTTTAAAAAAGAAAAGCAAAGTTGGAAGACTCCCTTCCAAATATTAAAACTTATTACAAGGTCACAGTAATCAAAATAGCATGGTAGTGGCACAAGTACAGACATTGCCCAATAGAATCAAACTGAGAGCTCAGAAATCGTCCCTCACATTTATGGTCAACTGATTTGTGACAAGGGGGTGAAGACCACTCACTTGGAAAGAACAGTCTCTTCAACTAATAGTGCTAGGAAAACTGCATGTCCATACGCAAAAGAATGAAAGGGGACCCCTACCTCACACCGTATACAAAAATCAATTCAAAATGGACTGAAGACCTAAATATTAGAGCAAGAACTATCAAACTCCTAGAAGAAAATGTAGGGAAACATCTTTAGGACCATCTTTTAGGCAATTTTTTTTTTAGACTTTACACCCAAAGCACAAGCCACAACAGTTTTTTAAAAAAGACCTCATCAAAATTAAAAACTTTTGGGAAACGGACTTTGGCGTCCGTCTACCACATGGGAGGTCCACGGTTCAAGCCCCGGGCCTCCTTGACCCGTGTGGAGCTGGCCCATGTGCAGTGCTGATGCGCGCAAGGAGTGTCGTGCTACACAGGGTGTCCCCCGCGTAGGGGAGCCCCACGCGCAAGGAGTGCACCCATAAGGAGAGCCGCTCAGCGCGAAGGAGGGAGCAGCCTGCCGAGGAATGGCGCCGCCCACACTTCCCGTGCCACTGACGACAACAGAAGCGGACAAAGAAACAAGACGCAGCAAAAAGACACAGAAAACAGACAACTGGGGAGGGGAGGGGAATTAAATAAATAAAAATAAATCTTTAAAAAAAAAAATTTAAAAACTTTTGTGTAAAGGACTTGGTCATGAAAGTGAAATGACAACCTACTCCATGGAAGAAAATATTTGGAAACCACATCTCAAATAAGGGTTTACTATCCATAATATATATAAAGAAATCCCACATCTAAACAACAAAAAGATGAACAACCCAATTTAAAAAGTGGGCAAAAGATTTGAATAGACATTTCTCTAAAGAAGATACACAAAAGGCCAAAAAGCACATGAAGATGCTCAACATCATTAGCCGGTAAAGAAATACAAATCAAAACCACAATGAGATATGATTTTACACCCACTAGAATGCTACTAGTAAAAAAAAAAAAAGAAAGAAAACCAAGTGTTGAAGAAAATGTGGAAAAATGGAAACACTTATTCATTGTTCGTGGCAAAGTAAAATGGTACAGCCAACTGTGGAAGACCGTTTGGCTATTCCCCAGAAAATTAAGTATACTATTACTATGTGACCCAGAATCCACTTTTAGTCATATACTCAAAAGACCTGAAAGTAGGGACTTGAATAAGATTGCAGTATTATTCACAACTGTTAAAAGATGGAAGCAACGCAAGTGTCCATCAACTAATAAATGGATAACAGAATGGGTATATACATACAATGGAATATTATTCAGCATTAAAAAGGAATGAAGCTCTGATATATGCTAAAACATGGATGAACCTAGACAAGTTGAGGGAAATAAGCCACACAAAACAGGACAAATATTTATGATCTCACTGATATGAATTAATTAGAATAAGCAAACTCAGAGTTAGAATCTAGAATACAGGTTACCAGGAGATGGGGTAGGGGTAGGAAATAAGGAGTTAATGCTTAAATTGTAGAGAATTTCTATTTAGGATGATGGAAAAGATTAGTAATGGATGGTGGTGATGGTAGCACTACATTGTGAACGTAATTAACAGCACTGAATTATAAATTCAAATGAGCTTAGAAGAAAAAATTTCAGGTTGCATAGATGTTACCAGAACAAAAAAAAACTTTTTCAAAAAATCAAACCATAGGACCACACAGCACAGTGATCCCTTATGTAAACAATGTTCTATAGTTAACAGTACAACTATAAAAATGTTCTTTCATAAATTAAAACAAACATACCACACAAATGGAAGGTGTTAATAGGGTAGTATATGGGAACTCTATTTTATGCATGATTTTTTCTGTAAGCCTACAACATCTCTAATAAAAATGTAAAATAAAGCAGGTTAAAAAGAAGGTATTAGAGCACAGAAAGGATAGCCACTGATCATATAATATATAATAGTTTTGTAGGGGAAAACCTTAAAATACTATTGCCTTTAAAGGAACCTTTCTCTAGAAGAAGTGGAAGCACCACAATTCAATTTTTAATCAAGTTGCTATATGATTACATCAGACTGCTGCATTTAAATATGTTTTCATAAAACAGCGTGCAACGCAAGATAAGTATTATGTCTACCTAGCCAAGGATGGGTGCATTTTGATAGTTAACCTACAGAGTAGGGCTGCCCCACCCTTGGCCAGCAGCATAGCTTGTCCAGATGGATCTCTGTGGATCTTGCCAAAGCTGGCCCCATGGCTACGTGGCCTTGAGACCTCCCAAGAAGACATGGGTGCCACAGGAGAGAGGGCCAGCTCCCAGTCTAAAGCAGCTGGACCAGGCATGGAACTGAGGAGCAGCATGAAGTAGTGTTAATGTTTCAAATGCGAGTGCCAAATGTGAGTGCTCTCATGTTGGGATGTTTCTGGAAATAGTCTTCTGTGTGTGCACGGTGGTGAGTGTCTGTTTTTGTTCAACCTGATTTCCAAGTAAAATTCTTTGTTAGTAAAAATATTTTTCTTTTATGAAAAGAAGAGACGCTTTCAAAGGATTGGTTATACAATCCATATGACTTACCAAGGGAGGAGGCCCAGAATCACAGTCTCACACTGGGCTGAAGAAGTTATTTACAGAGAGAGAACCCCATGGAGAAGGCAGGGCCTAGGGTAGCTTATGGTTTTTACCAGATACACAGCAACTGCCATTCTCTGACAATATTTTGCTGGGGTACTTTTTGGTTCCTTCATTTTCAAGTTTTAGAAAATGCTCAGCCATTTCCGTAGTGAATTCAAAGTCACAGTAGAGGACAGGAAACACAGGTTCCCAAAGTCAAGATGCCAGAAAATGAGCAGCCAAATCCACCTCATATCAACTGACTCCTTAAGTTTACTCTTCATCACCTAAACCTGTCGGTCACACCCCATTCCCAATCCCAAAGCAGCACTTCTATATACTGGTCCAAGAGTGTATGGAAGATATAGATCTGATTCCTTAAGCACATTCAAATACATAATTCAGTGCCATTAATTATGTTCACAATGCTGTGCTACCATCACCCTTTAGAATTAGCAAGAAATGTCAAGCTCTTATCAGACTTCCTATATTTTTTTACTTTCTTTTTTTAATTTATTTTTATCATTGTTTTTTAAAAAGATAAATCACATGAAATGTTACGTTAAAAAACCTAAGAGGTTTCCATATACCCCACTCCCACCCCCTCACCCCCACTCCTCCCACATCAACATCCCCTTTCATTATTAAGGCATATTCATTGCATTTGGTGAATATACCCTGGAGCATTGCCACACTGCATGGACCATAGTTTACACTGTAGTTCACACTCTCCCCTAGTCCATCCAGTGGGTTATGGCAGGATATACAGTGTCCTGCATCTGTCCCTGCAATATCAATCAGGACAGCTCCAAGTCCTGAAAATGCCCCGTATCACACTTCTTCCTCCCTCTCTCCCTGCCCTCAGCAATTCCCGTGGCCACCACCAGACTCCCTATTTACAGTGCAACTGAAAGGGTCTACACCAGAGATAATTTCTTTACCCAGCGGGTCAAACACAAGCTATTCAGCTAAGCACACTCAAAACAACGTTCCTATTACCAGCCACGCCGTTTTGAAGTTCTGGTTAACTGTTTGAATCAGAAGGACATCTCCCATGGCTTTCTAACACTTGGCCCAACTGATGAGTTCTCCCCAACCCCCCACCCCCAAGCAACTCAGATAAGTTCTAGCAGCCAATGACTGTCACCCTCCACTAGGGCCAGTTCTGAGACTTCTGGTTTGATACACATAATTCACACACGATGAACGTGCCCCTCTGTTCAATAACGTTTAATAAAGACCTTGAGAAAGAAACTAGGCTACATGAATGGCACTGAGAAAGGGTATGACAGCAAGGCAAACATGTCCCACACAGCCTGGCAAACAGTCCTTCCTCTGCCCTGGAGGGGTTATTGCCACAAGCTAAAGGAATTTTCAAACTCTCCATTTCTTCTCATGATGCATTTCCATTTCAGCTACCAGCTAAGGTAACATCCCTTTCCCCCTATCTCTCCATTCGTGTTGTTACAGCTCCCAGATGGGATACTGAAGCTCTAACCAGACATGATCAGCAATGGGTGATTTCAAAAGAAAACAACATCAAGGCCTGTCAAGTATAGGAGAGTTGATTTGATGGGGCCCTACATACCTTGTCACGACTAAAAGGTTTTCATTCCATTCCAGTGTCCGAAGTCAATTAGCTTGATGTTTAACTTTATGATTCTGCTGTCACATCCTACAAAGATAATGATCCTAAGTTGTTTACAGGGGAAAGTAGAAACTGGCCAAAAAGATGGATCGAGGAAGAGGTAGAAGAAGGATAGAAAAGGGAAGAGTCACGATCTCATCCGCCCCCAACACACACCTACACACAACACAGATAGACACATACATGCACACACAGACACACATATACACACATTGTTTAGTCCACTCTTTTCATTTTGCAAATGAGGAAACTGAGGGATCAACAGAAGAAGTGACTCTTTGCAGATCTCACAACAGTAATAGAGTTGGGAGCCAACCGAGGCTCTGGGAGTTTCAGTTCTCAGGGCTTCCTCTGCTGAAAAGTTGGGCCTCAAGAAAGGACCAGCTGAATCAACAAAAGGGAGTGGCTTATCTGAGAACAGCCTGGGCACAGAAATGATATTGCCCCCTTCCTATCTGAATAAAGGCTTCTAGCCATGCCAGGAACATTCAAGAACAGAGGGGGAAGTGACTGCCACAAAAAGGTGAGACCAAGTCTCGTGACACCAAAATCCTAGACAGCTACAACCCCTCCCACCTTTTTCGTAGCACAGATAGTTCAGTCAACCTAAGTCAGTAAAGAAGAAGCTGTTTCCTTTGAACAGTCCAATAAGAACAGGAAAAAGAATTTTGATAGAGTACATTGCAGTTGATCTAACGCCTTCACATCCATTATTTACTTTCACCTCACAGAAGTCCCCTTAGTAAAGAAAAGAGTTTAAAAAAAAAAAGCCCAAAGACACAGTTGGTCAACTGCAATCCTGGAAGTCAAGTTCAGCTCTTGCAACTCCATCCTCAGTGCACCTTCCTCTCAGCTGCCTCCACCCAACGTTATTAATGACCAAAGCCAAACACAACTAGACCAAAGGGCAGACGGAACCACACCCTCGGGTCAACCAAACAATGACTAAAATCCCTGCTTCAACCCCACACAGGCTCCCCAGAACTTCAAGACTGAGGAGCTGGGGAGCACGTTCAGGCACAGCCCTCTGCGGAGAGAAGCCAGCCAGAGCCCCGGCTCCTGCCCAGCCCCACTAACCGCCGCAGCGTGGCTCCTGGTGCCACGGCCCAGCTGCACGGGCGGGTTTCCTGCAAGGGAACTCCCCAACATTCCCAACCCTGCTGAGCCCCAGAGGGCGGAGCGAACCTAACAGAACGTTCCGTACCACATTGGCACTTCTGCACCCGGCAGGCTTTAGCTTAAACGCAGGTCCCCGAGAGCCGCAGGGACCGTGCCTTGCAAGAATACACAGGAAGCCGCCGGGGGAGGTCCCTTCTGGGCAGTGGGGCCAAAGGGACTTCAGCTGGAATTGTTAGCGATTGGCACGCATTCCTCCTTTCATAAAATATTTTTCAAAGCTAGGTTAAAATTAAGTTTAAAAGCTGTAAGGATTATAGACTGCCCTGGGAACTCATGCAAGCAAAAAGAAACTGATGCTAGCTGAGGCAAACTTTTAACACAAGAAAGTTCTTTTAAATGAAGCAAAACTTTTGTAGAAAGACTGATCTAGGCATGTGACACCTTTAAGGCATAAGAGGGGTAGAGAGACATTTGCAAATTGTGTGAAATGTGTCCTCGATGATAAAAGAAAGGGAGCAATCTTTGGAGGAGCAAAAAAAGTGTTCGGCACTTGCTCTGTGCTAGGCATTTCACATATTTCACCTCGTTGAATCTCCTGAAACACCTGGGAAAAAAGTTATTATTCCCATTATCAGCCAGGAAATAGCCTCTCAGAGAAGCTCAGAAACTTTCATACAGGTGCACAGCTACCAACTCCTGGAGCATAAAGATGCGAAGGCCAAAGCTAGACATGCAAGTAAGTCCTATAAATAGCAGCCACTGCTGTGCAGCTAAGGGCAACCCTCACCTATGGAAAGAGCACACATAGAATGGCCAGTTTCTGGCAATCGTTCAAATGTGAGTCACATGTCACTATACAGGGGACATGTGTGTGCAATGCTATTCTCCATTTCAATGACAAAACTGACTCACCATCAACAGGATGCAAGCCAGGAGGTGTTTTCCCAATACTCTTGATGGAACTGCACGAATCTAGCCATTTTTCTTTCTCTCAGTTGCCCCCAGCACCAACGACTGCATTTGAGATACCTGACTGGTATAATCATAGAGGCACTACCTACCTGGCACCTTGCCACAAAGAAGCACTGATCTGCTTCCAGTGTGAGCACCCCCACAGTTCCAAATTCCTTACCATCAGCCTCTAGGGTCTAGATCATCTCATGTGCTGATGCAAGGAAAAAATGTAAATAATAATACTATAATAACAGATCTTTAAGTCTTTATTAATGCAGGAAAAACTGCTAAGTATTTCCCATGGCTTACACTGCAATTAATCTGCACCAACACAACCTTTTAAATTAGTCAGTATTATCACTCCTTTTTGACATATGAAGAAACTGAGGTTCAAGAGGGGCCAAGTAACTTACTAGAGGTCAAACTGTAAAAGTAGAGGTAAAAGTTAAACCTATGGACCTATGACTTCCAAGTGCAAACTCGTAACCACTATGTTTCATGCCTCTCATAATTATGTTTAGTGTATTTCTTCCCTATTATCTTTGTTCTTTAAAAAACAAACAAACTAGGAAATAAAGTGTCCAAAGAGACAAGGCAAAATTTTTATACTGGTGGGCTATGTAGGATGAACGACATTACAAAATATTAGAAATAACTTACAATTAGGAACTTATTAATGAATTGAAAATCAGTATTCAATGCAAAAAATATTAACTTACCCAACACATGCACACAAACACACGTGTTATAAATGACTGAGTCCCCTGGAGGCTCAAGTACTGGGGTTCTCACTGGGACTTGATGTTCTGAGGCTTTTAACCACTAGCTTCTCAAAAATGTGTGTAACAGCAATGCCGGGGACACTCGCCCCTTCTTGTACATCGCTACCCTCCCTTATGCCTTGCATGTGTCTGCTGAATGGGAAACAGAGAAACCACTGCAGAGATAAATGTTGGAGCTACAAGTCCCTCAGCTCCAGATTAAACTCCTTATGCCTTTTTGTTGAACTAACTGGCCTTTGAATTTTCAGATCTAACACTGAATACGAAGACACAGAGATAATTTTCCTCGTAGGGCCATCAGTAAAATGCCAAAATAAGAATGAGAGCCTTGTGCAGTAGCCAGAATGGACCCCACTAAATGACCAAGCTCAAATTGGTGACCTTCCCATGCCTGGAGGAAGTTTCACAAAGGGGAACTGAGAGTACACTCCGTGTGGACGCGCCAAGCTCTGCCTCAGCATCAGCTTCTCAAAGAGCAGCACAACTCTGTGAGGAGAAAAAGCTTATCTTGCCCAAACATTTAGACCTTGTACACAAACAGACCTGATTCATTTCTGCCATCCTTACTTAGAAAATACCTATGAATGATCACTGTCCCTAAATTTCTCCTTAAACATTTATTCATTGGAAGTAAAAGATTTTAAAATCCCAGGAATGTTCTAGAACTACAATTATACGTAATCCAAAAGCTGCCTAGGATCAAATAAAGAACATAAACTGAATTCCAGTTACCTCCATCAGCAAACGGTCTGCCTCTTACTCTGCCAAGGATACAAAGAGCATTCTCTCATTCCATCTGCTCAGCAAACTTTTACCTTCTGCAAGGACTCTTCAAATGCACTTCTAAAGCTGCTTCTGTTCTGCGGACAAACTGCTGCACACAGACTCGGCAGTGACATTCTCCCAGAATGCCACTGTATCCCTCAGGGGCTGAAGGATAAGACTTGAAAGAAGTGGAAGGAGTAGTTCACCCTCTTCCCAGCCTCCCCTCTCAGCCAGCAGCTTCCCTCCAAGAGTCCAGCTTCAAAAGTCCAGATGCAGTGAAGTCACACATGAGCTCACACACATCCAGCTTAACTCTTTAGAGACCGACCCAAAGCTGGCAAGAAGGCTACGGGGGACGCAACGAGACAGGAAGAAAGGACGACCGGTTTAGTTTATTTGGGGTGACTGCTGTCTAAGGAGGAAAGGGAGGTTTGTCCACCATCACTCAACAAAAACAAAAAAAACACAAAAATTTGTCTCATTTTCTTTAACGGAACTAAGGCTTGTGAAGCTGCATGTTAAAGACCAAGATTTCTTACAGCACACGAATTCTGGTCCTAAAAGAATGACTGGAATAGCCAATAAAATTTATCTAATTAGTTTGTATTACAGAAACTTTCACTGTGTTAAATTCACACTGCATCCAAGTCACTTTTTTTTTCTACTTTTCATTTTTGGTACTTTTTTCCCCCTCTTCCTGCTCTCTTTGATCTGAAAATATTCATTTGTTCTCTTGTTCAAATCCTGCTTCAGACGGCCAGCAGTGGACAGTCACGGCTCACAGCTGTCAGCCCCAGAAACAACTGCCACAAAGGCAGCTGAGCAAACTAACAGCGATCGGACACAAGTGACAGCCGCCAGACCCAGCTAATGGATCACAGAGTTGGCATCAGTGCCCCTAAAGGGAAAGGAGCCTGGTTTTAATAAAGTCGTTTTCTTTTCCACTATTTTTTTTTCCTTTGAGCCCCTGGTACTTTTGTCGGGATATGGGAATTATGAAGATCAGGAGGTAAGAGAACTTAAAAGTTAATTTATAAACAGAAGCAGATTAAATTACATACCCTCAAAGGAAATGTGCCCTTTCAAGAATGCCCTGGTCCACCCAGAAAATGATTATACTGACCGTCCAACAATTTTACTCTTAAATATATACCTAGCCTAGAAAAACTCTCCCATATGTGCACAAGAAGCCACGTATAAGAATGTTCCCTGCCACGTTGAAATAACAAAAGTACCAGACATAGCCCAAATGCCCATAAATGGGGGAAATGGAAAAAAAAAGTCACAGTAGCTTCATGGAATGAATACTGTAGAGCAATTAAATTAATAAACTAGGACTTTCTAAATCAGTAAGGATGAATTTCAAATGTTGAACAAAAACAGTTGAAAAAGAAAACAAGTACCCTTTACATAAAGTTCACAAACCCTAGTGGGCACCGATGGACAGTACATGTAAAAATACTATACAGTGTATTGTTTCTGGATGCATACCTACAGGGGAACGAGACACCAACAGGAAAGAGGAACGGAGCCAGGGAGGCAGTCACAGGAGACCTCAACTCATCTGCAATGTTTTGTTTCTTAAATTGGCTGGTGAGCTCACAGGTGTTGATTATTTTGTACCCTTTGGGCTATGCCTAAAATGCTTTCGAAGTCAACTGCACAGGGCAGGGGTTCTTAACCTTTTTGTGTTCCACGGACCCCTTCTCAGAAGGCAGCGTCAAATAGTTTTATGACACTCAACATCGGAGGTCAGAGAAAATAAAGATAATAAGTTGATTTCTTTCAAGTCAAGCTCGCAGACCCACTGAAATCTTTCCACAGGGTGGGTCCATGGACCCCTGGCTAAGAAGCCCTGGCATAACGGCTACCTCAGCGAGAGCAGCGGCACCTGTTCATTCTGGAAGGGGAGCAGAGCTTGAGGGCAACGAGGTGAAGTGTTCCATCAACGTCCTCCTCTCCACTCCACTCCCCAAATCCAAGCAGCTGCCTCACTCTGGCTCCCTTCATCTAGAAAGTACCCCACCCTACCCCCACCACCCCGAGAACCATTTATATCTTTATCCTTCAGAACCTCTCAAAAAGCACCACTTCCAGGAGAGTCTCCAGGACACTCCTGAGTGTGAGAAGCCCTGCCCTCTAGACTAGTCGTCCGGGGTCTCTACTGGCATTATCTGTGAAGTTCTCTTATCTGCCCTCCTCTTTGCAAGAAACCTTAGTCTCCAAGATAAGGCAGTGCTGGTCAAGTTCATTCCACACACGCTGAGGGCTCAGTTGTGCCAGAGGTTCTGGAGCCCCAAGGCCAAGACTTAAGAGGTCTATGACCTACAAGGTGGGATAGGTCTGTACCTGGCGGACTATAATGTCACAGGGTGAACCCTAAAACAGTTGCGAGAGGAATGTTGAGCGTAAACGATGAACTTTCATGGCTGTTTCGCAATAATTTTATTTAATACCTCCAGTTTTCTCTATGTTAGAGTACAGATTACTGCGCTTGACAAGAAAATGTTAGCTTGTTTCTGTTGATTAATTATAAAGACACTAAACAGACTATCATTAAATCTCCTCACCTCCAAGTAATCCAAGGCTTTTAGAATTATTATTATAGATCTACAACATCCTAGGGTTAAGTTCACCATAGTCCATTCATACCAGAGGATTTTGAATTCATTTTAAGGACTATGTGAGGAACTTTCAGAAGGTATATTATTACTGGCAATAACAGCTAACATTTACTGAGTACTCATCAAGTGCCAGTAAATTATCATCTCTTTTCCCAAAAGAGGAGGTTGAGGCTTAGAGAGAGTTCACCAAAATTTGAAGCAAAGCACTCTGACTTGAGAATCTACACTCCTAACCACTAACCCACACTGTATCCTAGCAGAAAAAAATCAACTCTTCCATCTCCAGAACAGGGGCAAGCGTCCGATGATCACTACCCCAAAGGGTGCACAAGAAATTACCTCCACAGTTACAGCCTGGGCCACTTACTTTTACAAACCTCTCAGGAGAGTTTGCCCCTTTTCCCCATCACAGCTCACCTTTAATGGCTGCTCTCCCTAAGAACAGGGATGGCCTCTCACTTGGCCTTATATTCTGCCTCTAACAAGTTTCCAACGCTTCTCAGACTTTCATGTGCTCTGCATCACCTGGGTATATTGTTAAAATGCAGTTTCTCATTTACTAGGTCAGGAGTGGACCCTGAGAGTCTGCATTTCTAACAAGCTCCCAGGTGAATGCTATTGGGTAGCAAGATGGTGAGTAGAACGATTAGAAAAATCTCAGGAGGTCAATGTGGGTGATTGATAAAGCTTTCCTCTCACAATCTTAGATTCCGAGACCAATAGAATACCCATGAAATAAGGATCAGGTGCAGGCATCTGAAAGCACATATGATGTATGGGGATGAGGAAGTCAAAGCATGTATCTACATGGGTTTAGATGGCATTTAGTATGAATCCTCATTAGCATTTATGAAAAAGAATATTCAGGTTCCCTTGTGCCATGATCACTGTGTGTTGAATATAAAGGAAAGACCCTGCTAGGAGCTTGGGCTGATTAATAGACTCTGTATTGAGGTTTATAGAAAGCTTATGAAACTCATAGGGGGGCATTCAAAGGGAAAACAAGATTAAAGCATTGCAAAGTACCCATTTTGGATTCAAATAAATTCATACTCCTACATAAAATACCTTCAAAGAGTTGTTGATTTGGATATGGTCTCTGGTCTTTTGTCCTGAGCAGAGCAGAGTTGACTGAATAACATTCCTCATGCAGTATTGCAAACCTGGTGTTAAATGACCTATGCTGAGAGGAAATGTTACTGCTTCCTATAAAAAAATAATGCACTGAAACATGAATAAAAAGATTGCTGTATCCTCATGACCAATTGAAATATCAACTGCCATTCCAGTTTTTATGGAAAGCTAGCATTCTCCTTGTAATAACTTGTACCTCCAACATCCTTTATCTCCTGTTCAAGACGTTGGGGTCTTTAAGAAAAGACCACCCACATGGCCATTTCAGCACACTACAGCACTCTTCCCACCAACCTCCACCCAAGGGCATTGCTTTTGTTTGTTTGTCTTAAAGTTTTTGTTAAACCACTTAAGCCACAGAATTGGAACTTCTCTGGAAACCCAATTTCAAAGCCGGAACCATTGCCTGAAGTCATGACCAATTTACCCAAGAGTTTTTCTAAGAGAAAAACTAGGATGCTGAGACATAAAATAGACTTTCTCACCCAGAGGGAGAGCCTCAGACCAACAGACTCAATGCACTGTCTATCTGAATTCAAGTGAAAAACAAGCCAATGACCAGAGCACTTAGCTTCCACACGGGGCTCAGACAATGCACTGAGATGTGCCTCAACCACAGAAGAGCTGCCAGGAAATTCATGCTAGCAGGCACATTTCCTACCAAATGGGAGTTTTCAATTCCCAAGACAGGACCCACGTGCTTCTGCTTGAGCATCTCTCAAGCCCCTTCTCACCCTCCAGGCACTGTCTCCCTCCCACAGCTCTAAGTCTCAGCCTAAGTGAGTGACTCCAAGTACCTCCCGCAAACCTTCAGTCCCACATTCCCGCCAGTCCTGTCAATATTTCTATGTGAATGACCCACACTCTCCTTCAATTTAACCTATTTTAAATTGACCTCATTAGATGGGGTCAAACCCTTTACAAACCCTGCTTCCCTCCCCAATTCCTGTTGAGTGTAATTTATCCATGCTTGAAGTCTCCCTATCATTTTTACCTGGCCCCTCATGCCTTCTATGCAAACATTCGCCGGACTTGCATCTTTTTGTCTTTACCAGGCCTTTTCTCATCTATTCCTTAGACTATTTCTCAGACCATTGCAAGACCCACGGTCAATGTAAAATGAATGTCCACAAACTCAGTAAATTCTTATAAGCAGCCTGTAAATTAGCTGGTCGGGTTATTTCCATTTTACCAATAAGGAATCATTGGTTCCACCAATTGAATGGGCCTGCCCCAAATCAAGCAGCCAGTAAAGAGGATGACTCGAATTCCTCCCTTGTGATCCCAAATCCTACTATTTATTCTATCCTACTTCAGCGCATTGTGCTTTAAAAAAGCAAACAATAAAAACAGCGATGTCTTAGGCAGTCCAGGCATAAGTGTTTCCAGTGGCTTGGAGATGGCATGGCTGGTGCTGGCCGCTCAGAGGCTGATTCAGGGCTTGAGAACAGGGCAGAGATACCTGACCGCTTCTCTTCAGGGTACTCTGCTTCATTATCTCCTACTACACAGATATTGTTAGGGCACATGATTTTCTTTTCTTGATTTATCTCACTTACTCCACCCTCCTTTACAAGTCAGGGGCCATTAATTCCACTTTACACTTGGAAAGGTTCCCAGATTTTATGTAATTTCCTAAGATTACACACCCCGCAAATCACGGAGGCAGGGTTCAAACCCAGGTATGATTAACTCTGAACCTTGTAGAGCTTTGCGCTCTCATCATGCCACAGGAACTCCTCGGATGTGAAAATCCAACGTTACCTTTGCAACTACTTTGGGTAGCTGAAAAGAGAAACAAAAACCTCTTTATCCACACAACAAGTTTTGAAACATAAAGGATCAAAGAGATCACTAGAGCAATAGCAACCCACTAATGAACCTATAAGGCACCACACCTTCACACTCCCAACGACAGAAGAAAAGTTGGGGGCTCCGTGGTCAGCCAGGTCTAAACAGACCATTTCACATGACTAAAATCTTTTCCTCTGCCATCAGTTCAACTAATCTCACACTATTTTAATCTTCGTTTTAAGATATATGGATAATTAATTTTAAGATGTATGGATTATAATTAAATGCCTGTAAATCGGGATGTTGAAAACCATTTTGAAATCACACTTCAACAAATACCTGTATTAATCTCATTTCATGCGACTTCTTCCTAGGCAGAAAGACGTTAAGGAAAGAAAAAGAACTAAGAAGGAAAAAGATAGTTCCAACCACCAGTATTCCATCCAAAGTGGGGAGAGGGAGGGCAAAGCGAGTAAGAAACCACAAATAGCAAATTCAGAGCAAGCTGAGGGCTGACTGAAGCGCTTTCCCCAGGCACATCAGCTGCACACAGATGGAATACATCTCTTCCACTGCACGCCGTATGCCGAGCAATAGCTGAAAGAAAAACTAGGCTGCTGAGACACAAAATATACCTTTCCTATTAAAAGAGCATTTTAGAAAGCCGTTTTGTGTAGCTGAGAGAGCCAAGAAAAGCTCCTGCCATGTAACTGCATCTGGCATCTCCCTTTTTTCTATCTGCCCACACCCCAGCTCAACAGAAATGGACAATATTCAGCTCTGCTAATGGTCACAGTGACATCTGTGCCTTAAGAGCCTCAGGCCAGAACTTACTGATTGGAGTCCTGGTCATCAGCTGATAAGCCATTGAGGGAGAAGCACCCAGACACAAAGGCGCCCATTGGAACATGTATAACTGTAAGTCTCTAATTATCCGTTCTAATTTTGGAGCCATGTGACTGGACTTTAGGCAGCACCGCTGACCCCCGTCAGCCCGAGTGCGATGTAGCTGGACCACAAAGGGAGACGATGCTACTCTTCGCTCCTTCATTAAAATCTTATGTTACATTTGCTTGGCGCGTTATTTCCTGGCCAATACGTGGCTTCCTGGGCTACGTTCAATGCTCAGATCAGTCAAAGCATAAGGGATAATTTAACTATTACAGTCCAGATTTATTTTAGGATTTTAAGGGGTTTTTTTTTTTCACTTTACAGAGTGATCTATTTGATCTCCCAGAGGTATTTAATCTTTTAAAAAACACAGTGAAAACAAGTACTCTAAAAAAATAAAAGTCCTTCCCCACCTGATATTTGAATACTACAGATTTGAAATATTTTCTTCTCTTGATTTAAGTGGGAGACTAACAAGAAGAAATAGTCATTTTCTGGCCACCAAAACATGGCTAAATCCATGACTGGAAGGTGTTCCTGAGACAGGAAAATAAGATTTGCTCAAGTGATTTGACATTCTAATCAACCTTTCTCAAATGCTTTGACCCATGTCTCTTTAAAGAAGCAATGCCACAGAAAACCAGTACACTGTAATCCTGCAGTCAGAAGAAATATTGTCAAATACTGCCACTGAAATAATCTTTAATAGCAAACAGAGTCACATATTGACATAGGAAAGTATTTTAAAATATACATAGGCAATGCCAAGCAAATACATTTTTGTTTTGAGAGCAAAAAATAAGGTCTTTGGCTCTGTTCTACGAACTTATGATTACTTGTTGAGATTACTTGGTGTTCCAATTCCACAAAAGATCAGGAAGAGCATGGACTCTGAAGCCTGACTACCAGGGTTCAAATGCCAGGTCTGCCATTTACCATCTCTGTGACCTTGAGCACGTTCCTTAACTTCCCTGTGCCTCAGTTTCCTAATCTGCTTATTATGATTCAGCATTTGGTGTTTACCAAATTAAACAAAACCTATGGGATGCATATGATATAAAAATACATTTTGAGACTAAAGTAATCATGATATTTTCTACTGGCCAACCTAATTTTATATATTTAAAAGTACCACACTAATGCAAAGTGTTAATCAGAGACATCTGTTGAGGTGGAGGAGTATATATGGGAACTCTGTATTTTCTGAATGATTTTTCTGTAAACCTACAACTTTTCTAATAGAAATAAATTTTTTTAAAATGTTGTCCCTCCTCTCCCCCACCCCCCCCCGAAAAAAAGGGATGAGCTTAATTTTCCCGGTTCACTTCTGCCTAGAACCAAAGAAGCATTATCAGGGTAGGCCTCATTTTGTCATTCCCTTTCCTTGGTTCTTTCCTCAAAATTCACTTTACTCAACATGGTCGAACCCCCAGTCCACTACTAAGGAGATGGAGAGGCTTCTGAACAGAGGTGGCACTCGAGACATGCACAACTTGTTTTATTTCTCATTTGTAAATATTCTCAATACCACAGCTTTTTTTAAATGAACTTTGAAAAAGTCATTTTTCCCTTAAATTCTTAGCCCTTTGGCCCTGAGTGCCTGGCTAAGGGCAGTCAATCGTGTCAGCTATCGTGCAATCAGCATTCTCATCTGGATAACAGGCTCAACGGCTCTGCAGAAGGATGTTTAAATGCAGAAGAAATGAAAAAGCTATTCATCCATTACTTTTAAAACTTATGGAAACATGTTTATTAGTAATTTGGTCATTTTTTTCTCATACACACAGCCACCACCAGCAGCTGTGCATTTAAAGCTTAGTTTCTTGAAAGCTGACCAACTCACAAGTGTGTGACTCTGTAGAATTATGGCATGAGAGAAATTAGATCAAAATCACAAAGACGTAAGAGCCCAGGCAGCCCAGAAGAGTGAATGAACCCGATCTAGGGGTCAGGTAACTTGAATTCCGGTACAGGATCTGTCACTAGCAAGCCACGTGACTCTGGCTTTAGGTAATTCACCACACCAAATGGGGACTCAGCGTCTGTATTATAAGAGGTTATCTAAGGCCCCGTCCAAGCTCTAAAACGTCATAAATCTCCAATCCACAGCACTACACAATTCCTCATATGCGGCGCTTCTCTGAAGCACCAAAGGTAGAAAAGTGGGCGAAGAAAACTATGAAGGCTCTTCCAGTTTCTTCCCAATTTCTTAGGGCCATGAAGTCCTGCTCTGTTTTTTAAAACTCTGAATACAGACATACAGCACAAAAAGAACCTTTCTCCACCCATAACTGCTCATTATCTTCTCGTGCCAACTCAGGGAATACAAAATGGGGTGCCCCACCGAGCGACTGAGTCTAAGGCTCTGGCAGTGCTCAAGGAGGGGGGGAAAGCTCACAGCAGTAAGCATGCTGGAGGAAGGCCAGAGCTGGATGAGAAGTTAGGGGGACTTATCTCTAAGAAACTTCTCACTCAGTGCCAGGATTTGGTCTGTTATCACTAGACAAGGTCTCTTGGCCTGACAGTGCTGGTGACACGGCTGAAATTCGCCTCCAGGAAGCTTGAAGTAGACCACTGCCTAAATCGGAAGTGCTAAATACTACAATCAACTCCAATACTTTCTCGCAATACATTTCACGCTATCCATACTAATTCCTGGCACCCACGCTGGCCCAAACCACGATTGCATCCTATTCTGAGCACAGAGCACACCTGCAGAAGCCTGTCGCCCAGTTCCTTCCTGTTCTGATGGGCTGGTGTTCAGCTCTCGTCTTCATTTACATGCCCTCCCCGTGGCTTCTGCAGCAAATCCTCTCAGCTCCTGAATCATTTTTTGATCTGTAATATAAGCACCTTCTACACGCTCTGGAAAGGTGGGTTGAAATTTCAATGACATTATCTGCCTATCTGTCCCTTAGCATTTTATCATAATATATAGTTATCAGAGATGGTGGTGAAACCAAGACTCAAGGGGCACCCTTCTCTCGGAGATCCGGGCAGTCTCAAGGTGGGTTACTCAGCGAACCCATTCAGATTCAAACCTTTACTCAAGCTCCCCACTGTGCTGGGTGCCTTGACCTAAATTAACCCTAAATCTCAGGGCCCCTCAGTGCACTGGATCTCATTGACCCTGTTTTGCAAAGACACAAATCAGATTTCAGAGAGAATAAGTGGCTTGGTCTTCTGCATTTGAGATCTGTGTCCTTTCCATTATCTCACTGTGACCCAATAAGATTACCAACATCCACGGACCACTTCACAGGAAAACAGCCTAGCTAAAAGGTTATAATGAGCCAATCTTGCATTTACTCGTCCAATGAACTAAAGTAGTTCCAGAAAATGCAACTCAGGAAGGGTCTGCTGAAGGAAAAATAGTTGTTGGAAACATGTGCTACAAAGAGTCAATTTTAAAAAATAAAAACCTGATATTTTTTATACAGCTTTAAAATAGTGTCTCCCCAGTTAATCTTCCCTTCCCAGCTTCTCATAAACATTTTCAGGAAAAATAAACTACACACAGTGAATCCTTGAGAAGTTTAGCATCCTCTGCCCACTGATGGTGAGGCCAAAGGACAGGCAGACGATCTGATGATGACGAGCAAGAAGAAATGAAACGCTGGATAATCTGTAAGGAGAGACGGAAGCCCTAAATGATAGCTATAGTATATGTGACCTCTACAATTTGACATTTATCTCCGAGGTAGGATTGAATCCTAAATTAGAGAAAATAAGTACCTACAGGTTTTATCAGCCCTATCCAGCGTCAATATAATCAGCTCCTTCC
This sequence comes from Dasypus novemcinctus, assembly GCF_030445035.2. Classification (NCBI taxonomy): domain Eukaryota; kingdom Metazoa; phylum Chordata; class Mammalia; order Cingulata; family Dasypodidae; genus Dasypus; species Dasypus novemcinctus. Next base: position 28,303,226 of record NC_080701.1, on the reverse strand, counting down.
CCACCATCTCAGAAACAGGAAGACAGCTCCAAAGAACAGGAAATCATGGAACAGGGGACTGGAAGAGATTCTGGTGACCATCTAATCTAACACAGTCTCAATTTCCAATTAAGGAAACTCTGGTCTCACAAAACACCTTCCTCTAAGTCACCAACCAATGTCGGTCACAGAACTAAAGCCACAATCTCCCACGCTCTTTTCCCAGCACGGTGTTCCCGCCATCAAAGCCTCATCTGAGCAGACTCACTGGCGTCACTGGATGCAGATTCATCACCCACAAATATTTGTTCAGAATCCAATTTACATACAGTAATCCAGGAAACGCCACCGAATAAAATGACCTCAGCGTGCCAAGTTGGCAAACCTCTAGAGTGTGCTCTCCCTGCCCTAAAATCTCAAATTGCTTTTTACTCCCATCATTTGCTTTATAGCTACAGAAACCAGCCAAATGCTTTTAGAAGATGTTCAACACACAGATTTCCCAAAAAGAGAACGTTACAAAAACAAGCACCGTGACGCTAATGAGAAGAAGACCGGTACCTTCCCCAGAAAGCAATCTCAGGGGTGCCTTTCGTGTAGATGGTGTCGCCGATGTCGTGCAGCCCATTGGGGACCCCACTCGAGTAGCCCATCACTATTCCGCCATCTGCCGAGACGCTTAGGACGTCTTGCTGTCCTCCCCCTGAGGTCCTCTCCAAAAACTGGCCAGCTTCTTTAATGCGCTGCTGAATCATTGGAGTCAGAGGCATTTCAAAGCTAAAATAGCTCTCAGGCTCTGAGTATAACGTCTCCAACGACTCTGCACTGTAGTATAAAGACGTGTTGTCCAGAATGGTCTCAAACTGGGAGCTGTACACATCGGTGGAGTCCTCCGTATACCCAGGCCTAAGGACATCATCCTCTGCTCCGCTGATGTACTCCTCCAGCTCAGGAATCCTGGAAAGGAAGGGGGAGTTAAGAATTTCAGTATTAGCATAGTCTTTCTTTTTTCCCTTTCAACAATATAAAAAAGCTAACGCTCTGTTGCACAAGCCTTTGAATTCATGGGCTTCTGTCTTAACACCGTAGTTGAGAAGGAAGCTATCAGCGAAACATACCCAGGTTGAGAAAACTCTAAGCATACATGTGTAACATACCCAGGTTGAGAAAACTCTAAGCATACATGTGTTATATTATACTATCAGTAATTTAATATAGTTCCAAACTAGCCTCTTAGTGTATGAAGACAAATGGTCCAATGAATATTTGAATAAAATATGAAACTCTCATTTTAGCCAACTAAATTCAGCAGATTCAGATTATTAACAATGACCATCATTCTCAATCATAACAGAAGCAGATAAATATATGGTGTAAACTTAATGGAGGAAAAATACACTAAACTTCCAGCAGTTTGTTAATACTCTAGATTTAACTAAGACCAACTGCTCTCAAGAGTACGAGTACATCAGAATCCAAGGGCTGCCCTCTGCTGACAAGAGGCAAAACCACAAAGAAATTTCAAGTCCAAAATGAGGCAGCCAATGAAGGACCTAAAGGGAAAAAAAGCCAAAGGTTAATGAAATCAGCGTGAAACCAGAAACAACTTGAAAGTAAATATCCAGGAATGGGAAATTAATTGCGGCACACCAATGTGAAATACTAAAATGCAGCCAATTATTCAAACATTTAAAATATACATGATGAAAACTAAGTAAATTTTTAAAAACGGGGAAAAAAAATCCTCATATTAGGTCAGTGGAAAGAGCCAGGGGTCCATAATGAGAAAAACCAGGTGCTGAATTCTGGCTCTGTCTCTTTGGGCAATTTACTTAACCTCTCTGAGCCTCTGATTCCTCACCTGCAAAAGATGGCCTCTTAGGCCATCCAAGATCCTCAGTATTGCCAAGATCCCATTCAACAATACAAATGTTAAATTATCGCAGGTCTACAGTGGACACAGCTCTGCTCTGAGCTCACTCTTCACGGCTTCCCACTGCCCTTGAAATAAACCTGAACATCCTTATGACCTCATGACGCTCTAACAAGTCCCTCCCTCTCCACACTCATTTCATACCACTCTTACCCAGCCCCTCAGGCGCCATCCACACGAACAGTTTCAAGTCTTCAGACTGGCCGTACAGCAGGCCTTCGCTGCGCACAACTCCAAGAAGCGCAGGGCAGGGGCAGTCGAGCGTCCCTCCGCCGTACGTGCTGGGCTCTGGGCGGGGAACACTTCCCACCCTCTGCCTAGCTAACTCTTCCTAATCATTCAGCTTCCAATGAAACACCTTCCCCAAGTCATCAGCTGAATGGAGCTTTTCCCTCTCCCTGCATTCACAGCATTTTTTGTCTAGTATGTCTCTGTTCTTTTCCTTCACGACACCCAGCACAGTTTGAAACCCTATATTTAACACTTTCATATGGTCAATGTTGATCTTCAGCAGTCAAAGAATATACTTCTTTTTTTTTTTTTTTTTTGAGGTACTGGGGGCCAGGGATTGAAGCTGGGACCTTATATGTGGGAAGCCAGTGCTCAACCACTGAGCCCTGAGCCGCATGGGCTCCCTGGAGTTGGTTTTTCATTTGTTCTGCTTGTTGTTGTTTTTGTTTGTTTTAGGAGGCACCAGGAACCGAACCTGGGACTTCCCATGTGGGAGGCAGGTGCTCAACCACCCAAGCCACTCCTCTATATCTGTTATGATCATTACATTAATGCCCAGCAGTGTTAAAAGACTATCAAAGATAGATAGATAATAGACAGACACATAGATAGATAGATAGATAGATAGATAGATAGATAGATAGATAGATAGATAGATAATCTGTGAAAGGGAAGAAGGGAAAGAGGGAAGAATGAATTAATATTCTGCACAGCAGCAAAAGTGCATGTTTCAGTGGGAATATAAACACTGGGCCATGTGCCATGGAGAAGGCTGCTTTTGAGGGAAGTCTAGAGACTTTTATGTAGGGAGCACAAAGAGGAGGGGAGAGAAGAGGGAAAGCCATCCTGGATCTGTTAACTGTAGTAGAAGGGCATTTCCTTATACAAAATATAAATAAAAACAACAACCAAAAGACTTTCAGCCTTGACACAAATGTTCTCCCATATAAAAAGACTGACAGACAAAAAAAGATAATGATACAGATTTGAAATAACAAAGCACAACAAATGCCTTCGCCAAAAGGAGCATGGTCTCGTCAAGACTACAAGTAAAGGTGGCTCTGGGAGTGAAACACAGGTCAGGTCTTCCGTTTATCCGGGACTCTAAGCTGGCCTGGATGTCAAAAATGAAGGGAGACAGTACAAATATGAGCACATTCTCTCATGAACTATAACAAACCTACAACGCTAAGGCACGGTGTGAAGAGCAGGATGGTCTGTGGGGAAAATACATCCAATGGAAGCTATGGACTACAGGTGGCAGTGATGTTACGACGATGTTCCTTCATCATTTGTAACACACGTGTCACAACAAAGGAAGTTGCTGATGGTGGCGTGATGTATGGGGAATCCTATATGGTACACATGATAGTTCTATTAACTCACAAGAGCTTGTAGGAAAAAATTAAGAAATCCTTTAAAATGGAAAGAAAAGACCCAGAAATGCCGCACGATGCTTAGTTTACTTCTCAGGGTCATAAATCAAAACATACATGACTCTCGAGAAGGATGTCCCGTGGGAATGCTGTGTAGTGACTGAATTAAAAGGTCTACTTCTGACCTTCTGAAATGTCCTTTCTAAACAGAAAACTGGGTGGGCCCAAACCCAGGCCCTCCGTGTTCACATACCTGGGCCGTTAAGAGATTGCAGCCATCAGTGTCGCACAGGGAGGAAATGCTGAAGTAAGGGTTTAAGGAGGATGGGGTATGTCAAAAGAGTCCAAATCGTTTCATATCATTAAAGATAACGGTGGCATGTTTTCACTACCTTGAGGTTAGAAAACGTGACATCTGTCAATTTTAACAAACTATCAGAAATGGATTCACATAATTTAGCATTCACAGTCTCTCCACAGCTCTTGTTTCCCTGGTCCATGCCTAATGGACATCTTTTAACAACATCACTTAGAAACGTAAGAGGGATCTGAAGAGACCTGGCTTACAGTGGCATTTCTTCCACTTCCTGATAACAGGGCTTCAACGTACTTTGCCGTGAGTCCTCATAGCAAACACAAGACAAGGGTTTCCTCTCATACACACTAAGTATCAGGGCAGCAGGTTTGTGCTGTGCGCTCACCTTTCCTTGTCTGGCTCCAGTTCAGGCTTTTCCTCAAGATGTTGTTTGTTTTCTTTCAGGAAGACCTCGTCCTCTCCACTCTCAACAAGAGACGCAGGGAGACGCGTCTCTGAGCCACCGCCAGGCCTCTCTGAAGGAGCCTTCCAGGTTTCATCCCAAACAATCTCAGCCAAACCAAATGAGTTACACAAACTAGCAGATGGAATGAGATGCCGTGGAACTTGGGAAACCTCTTTGCGTTCAGGAGAGGCGGTCCGTGCCAAGGATGTCTCAAAGTCTACCGCATGCCTTGCCTCGCTCTCCTCCCCTCCTGCCCACAGGATCTCCACCCCCTGAAATTCCACGTGTTTGATCCGGCCCGGGCGTCCCGCAGAGCTGCCTCGGTCACATCCCCCAGGAGGCTCTCTCCCCATGTCAGGCCTCCTCTCTCTCAAAAACCCGACACTGCCCACGGAGTGGTGGGCGGCCGCTGCTCTCTCCACAGAGGATCCCGGGCACCCTGGCTCCTGCACGCACAGAGCCCCTTTTCTCCCATTCCTGGCCATCTGGGGAAGCTCTGGCTGAGCTGTTCCAGTTAGCAGTGCAGTCAGATCCTTCTCCATGCGCAAATGAAAATTTTGCTCAGTTGTTACTTCAGCTGCAAGAAGTCTGCCTGGCGATTTTTCCTGGCCCGCAGGGATTAGCTGGTCTGCTCCCTGTGTTTTATGATCAGCAGGGTCCAGCTCATTCCTGACCTGCTGAACTGAAAACCCAGAAACAGAGTCTCTGTCCAGTACCTTTGGAGGCTGGAACGTTCCTGAAGGTCTGGTTTCCGTGGCTTTCAGAGCTGAAATCAAAGAGTCCAGGGGTTGTAAACGTTGGTCCTTGGGGTGGCTAGGGCAGGGAGTCTCTCTGGCGTCGTTTGGTCCTTCTGTAACACTGTCGAGCCCACCAGGATGGCCAGCCAGCAGCCGGGCCCCCTGCTGTCCTTGTGGGCAGCACGGCAGAGACTCCACATCAAACTCGAGAGAAGCCTGCAGGCCTTCTCCACTTTCCTCCATGGTCCCGTATTCTGGAAATTCATTCGTAACATTCTGTGGGAGTAAAGTGCTTCCTCCATGATCACCTATGAACAGAACAGAATGGACACGTGGCTTGTTTTGAAAAACAGATTCCACCGTGGATTAAAAAATATCCACACGTATTAGGCACTCGGTAATATTTGATTTTTTTCACTGTCTCCTTCTTCCCACCACCCTGCAACACACACATTTCATAATGTTGCCAGTGTCCCTTCCACTTCGCCTACGTGAATGAAACCACAAAGGTTTTAGTATAGAAGGAGGCATCCCAATCAATCACACATGCCATATTTAGACTCACTTCTGGTGAAGTCCCATATATAAAGATTCAGTAACTCAGTTGATTCAAATGCAAAAATAAAATAAAATAAGTATATGGATCATCTCTCAAATATCAGCCCTGTGAAGGAATGACTACAATGTTTATATTAGGCACAACACCAAATAGTTTTCAGGCCCAGCATTTGTTCAGTGCAATCTCAGAGACAGAGTCACAGAAAAATCGTATAACCTATTCAAAGATAGTAAACATTTTTGCAGCCAGGAGACTCCCTTTGGCTGCTGGATTTTTGTGAGGGGAAAAATAAGGTTTTTAATACATCCTTGGAGAATGAGAGGGAAGCTAAGATGGAAAGGAAACTTAATGGGTTGAGAAAGATTTCCAGGATTTCAACTGCCTGCAATTTAAATGATTTCCTGTGCCCCAATATAGGAAGCAGATAAAGCAACACTAGTAGATATTTTACCTATTACATCAAATTCAGAAAATTTTCTTACTAAAATGCCAATCAGGATAAGGGGGACATTCTGATACACAAAAAAATTAATTTGGGGATTTGTGGATGACAGTTACAATCCTATCAGCCCCAGCATCCGATTTCCTTTTGAGCTTAGTTTTGGTTACTAAATCCTCATCAACAGTAGAAATGTTATAGTGTACTCACTATGTTTGTTGTTGATGTTATTGTTGTTTTTAAACCACTGCAGTGCTACAACCTTCCTAATTAGTAATATTTGCTAAATGTACTCAGTAAGTATAGTGAAATGACTGGCATGAAACACAAGACATGCACAAAATGGGGTCCCTTGGAAGCATAAGTTAAAAACAGATGTTAAAATTTGATAAGTGTACACCCGAGAGTATGTTGTTTCATATTAAAATTAAACACTAATCAAGTGTTGGTGGAATCCCAGAAGCACCTCTCTGTGATGCCTTCACCAGACGAAACTAATAGGACATAGCTGGCTGAAGTCCAAAGAGCTTTCCAGAAACTGATTTTGAAAGGGAAGGCAGCTAGCAATAATGAAGATCCCTCTTCCTAGGTAGCATATTACCATCTTCTTTTCAATAGAGAATTAGGTAAAACTTACCATTTTCCCCTTTTAAGTAAACAATCCAGTCGTTTTTAGTATATTAAAGTTAATTTCGATAGGGATCGTGGTGAATGTGTTCATCTATTGGGGGGATTCACATCTTGACAATGACCATCGGCTGTGTTTCCATTTATTTAGATCTTCTTTAATTTCATTTAACAATGTTTTATAGTTTTAGTGTACAAGTCTTGTACTACTTTTGTTAAATTTATTTCTGGGTATTTTATTCTTTTTGATATTATTGTAGATGGGATTGTTTTCTTAATTTCCTTTTCAGATTGTTTATTGATAGTGTATAGAAATGCAGCTGATTACTGTGATGATTAATTTCATGTGTCAGTTGGCTAGGTTATGGTCCCCAGGTGTTTAGTCAAGCAAGCAATGGTCTGACTGTTCCTGAGAGGGTATTTCATAAAAGGATTGGCATTCTTAGTTAGCTGATAGCATCTACAGCTGATTGCATCTACAACCAACAAAGGAGATGGCCCTCAACAATGAGGGGAGTCCACTCATTCAATCAGTTGGAGGTTTCAAAGTGAGAACTGCGGATTTCACAAGTTGGAAAGAATTTCTTCCTCTTATTCAGCCAGCCAGCTTCTCCTGGGGGATACAATTTTACCTTCATCGGAGTTTCCAGCTTGTGGCCTGTCCTGCTGAGTTCGCATTTGCCAATCCTCACAGTTGCCTGAGCAAATTTCTGTAGTATAAACCATCAATTCTGTTCCTCTGAAGAACCCTGACTAATACAATTACCGTATATTGACTTTATCTTGAACTTACATACTGAAACCTTACCAACCTTGCCGTTAGTTCTAATAGCTTTTTGCGGCTTCCCTAGAATTTTATATCTATGAGGTCTTGTCATCTGTAAATAAAGACAGCTGTACTTCTTCCTTTCTAATCTGGATGCCTTTCATTTCTTTTTCTTGCCTAACAGCCCATCTCTAGTACAATGTTGATTATAAGTGGTAAGAGCAGCCGCCCTTGTCTTGTGCCTAATCTTACAGGAAAAGCTTTCAATCTTTCACCACTAAGTATGGCGAACCTATGGGTTTTTTGTAGATTCCTTTATCAGGTTGAGGAAGTTCCCTTTCATTCCTAGTTTGTTGATAGTTTTTATAATGAAAGGGTGTTGTATTTTGTCAAATGCTTTTTCTGCATCTATTGAGATAATCCTGTGGTTTTTGTTCTTTATTCTATTAATATGATATATTACATGAATTGATTTTTATATATTGAACCAAACTTGCAATCCATGGGATAAATCCTACTTGGTCATGGTGTATAATCCTTTTTAGATGTTGCCAGATTCAGTTTGCTAGTAATTTGTTGAAGATATTTGCATATATATCCCTAAGGGATATGAATCTGTAGTTTTCTTGTGATATTTTTGTCTTGTTTTGGTATCATCAGAGAATTAACTGGAAAGTATTTCATTCTTTTATACTTCATATCTTTTTAAAGTTTTTTACACTTATTTTAAAATTTTTTTGCCAAATTTTACCATTTTTTAAAACTTTAACCAGTTTTACTCCCTTTGTCACTCAGAAGACTAGTTTCTTCAACAGTTTAAAGCTAAAATATTTTTAGAATACAATAAAAAATAAAATAAAAAAACAAAAGGGATGTTTTCTTTCTTCAACAAAGTAAAATTGCCAAAAAAGTAGCTACAGAAGTACTTGATCCACAGTGAGAAACATATCCTCTAAATTTTACAATGATTTCTAAATTAGTTCTCTAAACTAGGATATATCCTAAGTTTCAAGGTTTGAAAGAGTCTACAAATTAATTCAGCCACCTAACATAACAGGTGAGAAAATGGGATCCAAGGAATATTTATATAATACAACCAAAAAAATCGGAGGTCATTAATTCAACCTCTGTGCTTTACATCCCTCCCCACCTTCTCATCTTTATGGACAGTGGTACCCTAATTTTCTCTAATATTTTTCCTGAAATTTTGAAAAAGTATCTAGAATGGTTATCCAATGTCCAGCTTCATCTTCCCCCTTCATTTTACAGGTGAAATTCTTCCTAAAATACACATTTATGTTGTTTTCAGTAAGCTTTGCAATACTACAGAATAAAGTCTAAAGTTCAAATTCGTTGATCTACAAGTTAGGGGGTACAGTCTAGTCCCAATCTATGTTTTCCAATCCTTGTCCCTTCCATGCTCTCCTCTTTCATGCATATAATACCACTGCTTCTCAAACGAGAGGAGGAGGACAGCACACAAATACCTGGAAAAGTTCCTCTAATTCTAATATATCCTGAAAATAAAGTGAACCACATATACGCTCAGAACATTACTACTTCTTTACCTTTGCTCAACCATTTTTCTCCACCTGACATACTTTTTCTTCCCATCTCTCTATGATGAAATGTTTTCATCTTTCAAAACCTAATTTAAAGACTGATGAAGTCTTCCCTTAGTCACCAACAGCTTGAAAGAAGCCACCTATCCTCCTCACAAATGTCAACAGAATTTTAGATGTATGTAACATAGAGCATATATACATGAAATGAATTAAGAGATGTTAGGTTAGTTCACACCTTAAGGTTTCAAAAGGCTACAATTTTTAACTCATCATTAAGTGCTCTAGGAAAAAAATCTGCTATAGAGATCAGTGAAGATTTAGCATCACAACAAACTAGAGTGAAATCCATTGAAAGCGGGAAAGAAAAGGTAAGCTTTATCCTTTGGGAACCCAGTTTGTTTTAACAGTTTAAATTGCCATCTATCAAACAACCATGAAAATAAACACTGGCCCTAAGATAAGTTACTGCTCCCCTCCCCAAACACACACACACACACACACACACACACACACACACACACACACACACACACACGAGTCAGGGAAAGGGCCTTTAAAGAAACTCTATTATTCCCCTACTCTGTTTTTATTTCTTTTCATTGAAACATACCTCAGAAAGGAGACAACAAATGTTTCAGTTGTGCGAAAGTGCTTGCGATGTGTTAACCGGAACTAGTTTAAAAATGTGGGACCACCATGTGCTGCAGCAGTTCTCCAGAACGTATTCGCCGGGTGCAGTGGATGTGCCACAATGACGGAAGAGTTTGTTGATGTGGGAGGGGTGGGGTGGGGGGGTATATGGGGACCTCATATTTTTTTAATGTAACATTTAAAAGAAAATGAAGAAAAAAAATAAAATTTAAAAAATTTTTTAAAAATGAAAAAAAAAAAAAAGTGGGACCAAATAAAAGAGAGAAGGGCTAAAGCAAATCCCTGCATGAAAAACAGCTTGCTCAGCTATTCTCATAAAGTTAACTGTTCTAAGTTTACTGTTCCAGGATGCATACTATAGTAAGCTTTGTTTATTGTAAGCTAATTAAGGACCAGGGGAAATAAAGGTTCTGAGAAGCAAGTTGACTTGACCAAGATAAAAGAAATGAAATTGAACAAAATATATCAGAATTAAAATCCAGGACCAGATTCCGGGGAAAAACTCAGAGGTCCCTGAGTTGTAATACCATCACTTCTAATAGCAGTCATGTTAACAAGCATAATAAAGAATGAACAAAGTCTTCTTGCTCTAGCTTCTGGGTAGAAAGAAGGGGCCTTAATGAAAGACGGTGTTTCATCTTGTGGCAGGATTCAGCATAACAGCAGGTCTTTCCTTTCAGATAATGCCCCTTTGTTAGACTGCAAAAGCAGTTTATTTTTGCAGTTTGCATTTCTTTTCACCACTTAAGAAAAATTGTCCTTAAAGTTAAAAATAAAACTTTGTAAAATCATTAACCCTGATCTTTTACTTAGAATTTCTGATTTAGTCCTTTTGTTTTAAAAGAAGACCAAATTCTTCTTTTACTTGAAGCTTTTTTTTTTCCTGTTCCCTTTTAAAACAGAGTCATGGGCATATCCGATTAAATGACCACCATTGCCAAAATTCACTCACTCATTCAACAAACAACTCACTCACTCACTCAATCTATCAAAATGGATGGATCACCTACTACTGAAAGTTGCCCCAGCACGAAAGCTCAGTAGGGCGCGTTAGGAAGATCCCCCTGGTGTCACTCGAGAAGGAGGTTTAAAGATGAGGGTACAGACATAAAGGGATGCAGGATCATTATGCTAACAAACATAATGAAGAATAAACAAAGAATGATAGCCAGGTGAGAGCTGATGAGGGCCTGACCTGTAACAAAGGCAGGAGGGATGGGGACAAAGATGCAAGGGTTGTTGCGCGTCTGTGATACTCCACGGTAGCCAGGTCCTCACCCATTGTCACTGAATCCCCTGCGCCCCACCCCTCTCGGATTTCAAGATGTGTCCACCAAAGCTACTGCCCTGGCTCCGTCCAACTGCTGGCAACTCTTAGAACTTACTGAAGGCTTCCCTTTCTTTCTTTCAGGCTCTATTTATTTCTTACATAAGACTCTAACTCCAAACAGTTCTCCCCTAGAAAATCTTACTCATTTAGTCCTGCCCAAATTTGGACTCATATCCGTGACAAAGGAATCTGCTAAGTATAGAAAAAGAACTTCAGCACTCACCTAAATATAAATCACACATGAGTAGAATCTGAATTAGCAAGAGTTGATAGCTTTACTGGGCTTTCTCCTCTGAAGGGAACAAAAATGTCATGTAACATGCGCAGGAGGGAAAGGAGGGGAGGAAGGGAAAAAACTTTCTTATGAGCCTCCTTCATAAGAGGGGCTGTGGGAAGATCAAGGTCCTTCCAGGAATGATACTCTTTTGAGACCAGTAAATGATACCAATTTCTTCCACTCTGACCAACGAACTCCAAAACAGATCAAGAATAATAAAATATCAAGAATTATTTGGAAACTCTACTGTAAACTTGGTCACTGCAGGTGAATTTAAAGCATTGAAGAGTTTACCATGAGGGATTCCGAACAATAGGATGGGGGTTTCCAAGAAAGAACAATCACCTCCTCGGTGCCTAGAGAATTCCCAGCCTCAGGTGAACCGCAGTTAAGGCCGGTACACATTCCCTAGAACCTGTGCCAGGTGTTCTTAGAAAACGATTTTTGGGCTGTTTATTTTGCCCTGTTGTGTTTTCTTGCCTCTAGAATATAATCTCTAAAAGGCAAGAACTCTCTGCTTTATCATTATATTCCCAGAGCCTAGAACAGTACCTACCAAAAAGGAAATATTAGTTGAATGAATGAAGGAATGAAGGAATGAATGAAGAATGTCCTATAACAGGATACCATGTAGCTCCTCAAAAGAGAAGCAAAAGGAAGAAGCCTCCTTAGACCTAAGCAGAATTATACTGTAGCTTAAAGGAAAAGGGCTAGGAGAAAGGGGAAATTTTTCAATTTTTAAAAAATGGAATTTTTCTCAGGCTACTAATGTTGATGGTGTTATATATGTGACCGTCAAATAAAAATATATGGGCAAATTCACTCTGATGAGGCACTATCAAGAGTGCAGTAAAGGTCTACAGCATATTTTCTTGGAGTACAGTTCATCAAATTTTCAACCCTTACAAATAAATCATGGCTAACCCAGCCACTAAAAATCTGTTTCCTTTCCTTTCCATGTGGTTTTTTCATAAATGCAGTAACTTCCTGGGTGTTCCTGTCACCTAATAAGTATCAGTTAGTAAATACCTTAAAACTTGTATTATTGGTTAGTATGAAAGGAGAATATAAATTCTTAAATTATTTTCACACTGTAAGTTTACAGAAACAAGCTTTAAGATACACTCCCCTTGACAGGCAAGCAAGGAAATCAGTTCCAGAGATAGGAGGGAAGGGTGACAGTTTTATCCCCTTTATTCTGAAATTCCATAAATCAAAGCAAATGGAAAGACAAAGGTCCTATTTACAAACCAAATGGAAAAAGCAAGTCATGCAGAGCTAAGAATCTCAAATGCATTTTACCGGTAAGTGACAATGATCCTTAACTATGAGTAATAATGATCAACAGTTTTATGCTCAATAATACATAAATCTCTCCAGAAACACAGTGATGCAAGGCTCAGATCACTCACAATGCAAAAGGGGAAAAAAGCATTTTTAAAAATGCAGGATAACCTGATGTATTTTTACTAAATAATAGAAAATATATTCAGTATGATAAAAATAACAGAAAATGAGCATGAGTAATGAGAATTTACTAAATGAGTAATCTACATACATTATGTTTTGGGACCCATTCTTCACCCTAATAAAAGTTACACTGTGGGAAAGCCTACAGTATGTAGTCAAGGATAATGGCTATTACCTGTACCTGGACATAACTCTCTAAAAGCATGGATATTTAAGATACACGCAGCCAAAAAAAAAAAAAAAAAAAGGCAGGAAAAGGCCTGCCACCCATTACACAAGCTTTTAACGTGTGCACCTGAATACAGAATGCTCATTAATTAGACACTCTTGCCCTGAGAGATTAATGGTTACAGCTGTTCTTACCTTGAATAAAGTTTCACATACTAATGATTCTGAATCCAGGTTTTCTCATTCAGTGCTAAACCCTGGGGAAGTGCTACTAGTTTACCATTCCACTGCATTTCAGAGGAAGCTCTGCATGCTAAGAAGCCTCAGGGCACACAGCAGACAGAGGTAAAGTGAGTGAGATAAGATTCAGGGCATTAATTTCAAACGGAAGTCTCTGCAACTGTGCAGGCAGCTTGACTTGCCATGGAGAAGAAATACTACACTGCATGAGCTGACTCTGAGCTTATCATTCAAATTATTTTTTTCTTAAAGCTGTTTTCCTTTGTTCCAACAATAGGTTTCTCCACTTTTGTGTGTCCCTCATCCATCTCTCATAATTTTTCTTTTTTTCTTTCAGCCACACGCTGTGCTTCTCTTTTTGGCTTTAACTTTTCTGATTAGAGTTTCTCCTGTGATTTTATCCACCCTGTCCACTTTCCACTGCTTCCTATGAATCTACATTTTTAAAAATTCAATTTTAACCTTTCCCTTTCTTCACCGACTTCATGGTTTTATTTTTACTTTTTTAAAAGCAAAACAATTTAAACTCTAACTCCAGTCTTGTTCACGGTAGACTCTCTTTGGCTAAAGTTAACACGACTTTGGTAGTATTAATATAAATTTTTTCTTATATTTTATGAAATATCTCAGTATTTAAGAAACTGAAATAATTGTTAGAAAATATTTTCTAATTCTTTTTAAAAAATTATGAACACCAAGCAGCTTGAGGGGCTCCTAGTGATAATCAGCTACAGCTGTAGATTTCCATAAACTGCTGTCTGTCAAGACAGATGTTAGATGCAGTGGGAAGCAACCAACCTCACAGCCTCCAGTTTTTCAGTAAGCCTTTGCTGATCCACATTTGCATTAAATAGTTTTCTTGCTCAATATGAGACCAGCAGACTTGCTAAGAATTCAGATTGCAAACGGACATGAAATAATAATTACCAGTACATCTGAAAATGCAGGATTTATAGAACGTTAAACTCCGTTTCCTGGTAAGAGAGAAAAAAATTTCGAGTTGCTATAAAACTGATACTTTCATTGTCAGGCAAAAACATACCTTCCTGTGCAAAATGAGGAATTAAAATACCTATTATAAACTTCCAGTAGAGACTACCTCATCCTCAACTACCTTGTTCACAGAACCTTTTGGCAGATACCTGTGTCCTCTTCTAGGATATTCAGACACCGTTTCCGAGATGCAGGTGTAAAAGAGTTTGAGCACTTTAAGAGAAACTCCTCCCCTAATCCCACCCAGCACCACAATATTATGTCTCTCTCAAACTACAGGGGTAGCCTTTTTCCCCTCTTTTCTTTCTATAAAATACATCACAAAACCAGGGAGCAAAACAGAGTGACAGAATTCTGTGTCCCCAGGAAAGATGGTTGAATAAAAAAGCAATGAAAAGAAATAAGATCACAGGTAAGAAAAGCATTCTGCTTTCTATTTAAAAATAAAACTCTGGGGAAAGCCAATGCCAAGGTGCTAAAATGAACATTCCAGGTGAAAGCCAGGTAAAGTGCTGGGCAAAGGCATTCAGAGGGAAGTGGCATCTTTCTGATGATTGAGGAATTAAAAGAATGGTTGGCAGGGGCATCCCGGAAGAGATGCAGAATGTTCTGTATGCTAGGATTCAGCAAAACCTGGTCTAGCCCCAGGGGTCTGCACCGGGACAGTCAAAAAACAAGACTAGGAAGCAAAAACAGTCAATAAAACAGACGGATCATTTCACAGCAGCATTTCACAAGAGATAGCTATATGAAAATATATTTGCCTGCATAGACCTACAAACAGAGGTTACTCACAGAGATTACTGTAGCTCCAGCAGTTACCCATTGATCATAGAAAATGCCCAGTTCATCAGTTTAACGCTTGAGAAAATTTAGCTAGAAAAGAAGCAAGCTCATTCAAAATCTGCTGTTCTAGTCAACTGGAAGCAAATTAGTTTCAAATTTCCTGGCAGCCCCTGTGGCCCTGTACTGCACGCGGTGATGTAAATGGAAGCACTTTGAGCAAGAGGAACCCGAGCTGCCGCTTCAGTCCCTCCCTCACAAAGGCTAAGCAGCTCCTTCTCTCGCGCTCTCCCTCTTCCTGCCTCTGTCGCTCTCTACCTTCGTAGCTTACCGAAAACAGCCACCGTAGGGCTTTTTTCTAGATTTGTGAAAACTACTTCCAAGGAGATAATTGAGAGGACGGGAGTTAGCTTTAATGTAACCATTTCCCTAATGCAGGGGCAGGCGAGCCGGGCAAGGGCTCTGCGAGCGAGGATCGTACCATGCTCAGTGACATCAGAGGTAGGGATGTCATGTTAGTATTATGCAGCATTTTCTCTGAGGCCGGAATGACACACGCGAAAGGAGATGGATGGGTTGTGTTTTTTTTTTTTTAAAAGGGGGGTTTAATTACTGTATTATTTAAATGGGAAAGGCAAATGCAAATATAACATTGAGATGCTGCTCTAGAATGACAGAACTCCTGCCCTGCGTGTCCTTATCTCACTGCTAAATGACGCTGCCATCTAAAGTCGTTTTACTGATGATCACATTACTGGGCGTGTGATTAAATTAATATTTAATGGGTAATTGATATTACTTGGAAATGTGACATGTAAAGATTTAAGGACGTTAGCATCCATTTTAAAATACTATGGCATAAACTTTGACATCACTATTGCCTTGGATCTACGCAATCCCTTTTAACACCATCTCAATAAAAATACTAAGTACAAAAACTACTAGTTTTACAGATGAGACACCTGAGATGAAAAGTAGCGCAAGAGGAGTGGCATAATGTAGTACTGATTCTGAGATCTGGCGATACAGGTTAATGCATATTGTGAGTAACTCATCCTCCATAAACATAAGAGTCCAACCAGTCTGAAAAAGCAGAGGCCAACAATGCAAAGTAATTCATAGTTGCTTTTATTCATTTCATAGGAATGTGCTGAGTGCCTAACAGGTGACAGGAAATGTGTTAGATTAAACTGGGGACATACCCCCTCTAAATTAGAGGCAGAGTGGGCATCTCCATCCCCAAGTCCTAAGGATTGGGGAATGAACAATGGACTAAAGTAGACTTAACTATTATTCTATTATAGACTTATTGTTATTCTAGCAATAGAAGAACTTGTATCATTGATATAAAGGCAGTGGCCACCAGAGGCTCTGAGGGGAGGGAGAGCAGAGGTGTAATATGGGGGCATTTTCAGGACATTGGAATTGTCCTGCATGACATTGCAATGACCGATACAGGCCATTATATATTTTGTCATAACTTACGAAATTGTGCGGGACAGAGTATGGACTATAATGTAAATTATATTCCACGGTGTGTGGCAATGCTTCAATATGTGTTCATCAAGTGTAACAAATGTACCACGTTAATGAAGGATGTTGTCAATGTGGGAAAGTGTGGGAGGGGGAGGAAATGGGGCATATGGGAATCCCCTATATTTTTTATGCAACATGTATGTAATCTAAAGCTTCTTTAAAATAAATAAATAATAAAATTTCAAAAAAGACAGAGGAAAAATAATGGGGGGGGGGATGCATTTCTGATAAATGATAACATAGCCAGAATAGAAAATTAGTGCATAGTGCTTACTCTGTGCCAGGCACTGAACTAAGCAGCTTCGTGTATTTCTCCCAATAGCTCTGTGGGACAGGTACTATTATTAACCCATTTTACAGACAAGGCCCCTGAAAGAGAAGAAGTTTCATGACTTGCCTGAAACCACATGGCTAAGAACTATCCCAACCAGGATTCAAACACAAGCATTTTGCCTCCAAATTCTATCCCCCTTCCCCATCCACTAAGTTATATGGCCTCCTAAGGGGATCTGTACCAAGAAAAAGAAAAAGAATTCTATGGGAAAATTATAAGGTTCAGAATTTTAGAGTCACAGAAAGTGAGGGAAAAAAAAAAAAAACAGCTAAAAGACTGGCCCAAATATAAGAGAATAAAGTAAAGGTTGGTGAGTACAGCTAGAAAAAATCTACTGGAAGAACGGAAATTAGACCCAGGAGCTGTATTTTGAGTGCTGACTGCTTATGAGACATTAGGTCAATGGCTCAAAGTCTTTCAGGTTTAGTTTCCATATCTCTGAGCTTCAGCATTTTTAAATAGTAGAACAGTGTAAAAATGTGGTTACAGAACAAGATCTAGATTTGGAATCCAGGCTCCATCAATTTCCAATTACATCGCCTTTAGCAAGTTGTTTTTTTTTTTAAGATTTTATTTATTTTTTATTTACTTCTCTCCCCTTCCTCCCAACCCCCCAGTTGTCTGCTCTCCGTGTCCATTCACTGTGTGTTCTTCTGTGACTGCTTCTATCCTTATCAGCGGCACCGGGAATCTGTGTTTCTTTTTGTAGCATCATCTTGCTGTGTCAGCTCTCCGTGTGTGCAGGGCCATTCCTGGGCAGGCGGCACTTTCTTTCCCGCTGGGCGGCTCTCCTTACGGGGCGCACTCCTTGTGTGGGGGGCTCCCCTATGCAGGGGACACTCCTGCGTAGCACCACACTCCTTGCGCACATCAGCACTGCACGTGGGCCAGCTCCACACAGGTCAGGAGGCCCGGGGTTTGAACCATGGACCTCCCATGTGGTAGACGGACACCCTATCCATTGAGCCAAGTCTCTGTCCCATGAGCAAGTTTTTTAACTGCTCTGGGCCTCCATTTCCTCATCTCAATAAATGGAGATAACAATAGGGTTTTTCTGAGGACTGAATAAGTTAGACTATAAATATATAAAGCACTCCAAATTGAAACCAATATATAATAAATGCTCAAGGTTAATTCTTATTGTCACTATAACCACCATAACTTTTAGTACTATCACATTTTTAACTAAAACTGTCAACTTTCTACTTTTTCAAGAACCTCTTTCCAAAAAGAGCTGCTATTGTCTCAGGGTTGGAAAAACATAAAGCACAACCTTTGTTGGCTTCACACAAATATTAACCAACACATGAATTGCCATTTCCCAATGACACATAAGCTCAAGTTGTTGGGTATACTTTCTAAGAAAGCTCCTGACAAGGGGAAGATACAAGGGCATGCACCCTTTTGCCTGCTCTGACTTCTTCCATGCTTCTGCCTGGGATACAGAAAGGTGGCTGGAGCTGAAGCAGCCATGTTGAACCATATCATCAGCTCAGGAGGCAAAAAAGAAAGAGCCTCCATACCTACCACATACCTTCTGTCCCCTGTCTTCTTTTACATTAGAAATAAACCTCTAGTTCAAGTTATTTAATTCAGGTTTTCTATTACATACAGGTCTACACAGTCCTAACTGATACACAGTAAAAGTTACAATTTCCCAATGGTTTCCAAGGCTAACTTGAAGCCTGAGCTACTTTTTGTAACATTTTTCTACCATTACATCCTCTCAACCTGCATCCTCTCCAATGCCACCTAAAAGACAATGGGTGTTTCCTAAGGGAAATAAGAAACAGCAAACTACACTGCTTCTCACTACTTAGCTAGATTGTCCTATTAAAAACAGAACAGCAAAGGGTCGAATGGGTCAGCCCATGTGATGACACATGAGATGTCTCCCTTCATCTCATTCTCTTCCCACCCCTAAATGGATCATAGGTCCAATCTGCATGCGGATAAGCTAATGAGGATGTTCAACCTAGTGACTTCAATTATAAAGCTATTTAACTAACACGGTCCCCCTTTGCACCTGCTAGTGACCACGAGGAAATGAAATGTGTCTCGACTGTCACACCAATGTCTCAATTCCAAATGGCTAGCACTTCACATAGGTTTACTTAACACTTTCTCTGACACCCTAAAACTCGCCATTTCAAAAGTAAAACCTCAAAAAATAAATTTGTTCATATTCTCTAGTCCCTCACAGCACCATCTCTGAAAACAGCACTGAAAAAGCATCTGAGTCTAGAACTCTGTTAGGAGTGCCATCTTGAAATCCTCAATTGTTTTTATTTTTTTCTGAAGTGTAAGCTGATAAAGCTGCCATCATCCTTGAAGAACAGATATCAACCAGAATATATTCAGAGGAGAAAATCACTAGAATATTCACAAACCAATATTCTATTTATTCCTCTTCTGTGAAAGATAATTTTTTCTAGAAACATATTTGACAGGTGAGCCAAGCAAAAAAGGCAGGTTTTATTTATAAAATTTACTTTTTCATTAAAATTTAAAGAACTATTTTATAAATGAAAGTAGATCTACCAACTGCAACCAATGTTTATTAATGAAGAATATGAAATTGCATTCTAAAATATTTTGAATGTTAAAGGTTTAAGATAAATGGATAATTATTCGTTAGGAACAAAATTTCACATCAGTAACAGATTTTCAGACTTTAACATCAGCAGCACTTCGTCATTTAGTTTGGAAATAGACTATAGATAGTAAGTTATTTGATATAATGTGTTATTGTTTAAAAGTTCAAATGAAGTAATACAAATGGGTAAGCAAGACAGTTGTTACTATCCAATTTAGTACAAATCTCAGAATTACAAGTTTTTCACATATAAAGACCATGATTTTATAATGCAATTTTAAAATTACTATACTACCTGAAATATTTTACTGTTACCTTTTGAATACTAACAATCCATGTATAAGACAAGATTATTAGAACTCGTAACAATAATTCCTTCATTTGAAATAACTAACTTTGAGAAAATTCGAATAAATAAGAAGTCAGTTCTCCTATATCACAATTGATTTATTTTTAAGTCTGACTCATATCTTTAAAGCAAAATCAATATCAACTGTCATTATTTCTTATAGACCTTTGTAGAATTTGGTCTTAAGGATTATAAAAGTTTAGGCTTGATATTCTATTTATAAGGTGCATCTGAATGTTTAATCTTAAGGGAGACACATAAACAGAATTCCGGAAAGATATAACAAGGAAATAACATTCATTTGAGCAGAAAGAAGGAGGTGTGAGATACCAAGAGCTGATAATAATGATAGTCCTCCTGAAGCTTTATACTCTTAATTATTATTGAAGAGGAAAAGAAACAAACTTACATACACTAATGTAAAAACTGACGAGTATACTCCTAGTAAGATGTTAGGAAGCAGACATCATAAAAACTTTGTAAGTTGGAAACATTATGAACAGTGAATATGTAATTAAGTGTCACCTACTGTGTGGTGCAGAATTAACTTTATGGAGAGAGGTCTGGCCTTTGCCCTTGGCTCTGAGCCTCTGGAATGTCCTGCTTTTGTTGCCTGGGGACTCTGGCCACTGGACAGATGTGATTTATGATGGGGACTTTGGGTCACATGGTATTGGGTGACCTGGAGACTGAGTTCAACCATATGGACAATCTAGCAATCCTTCCTACATTATTAAGTCCCAGTAAAAAAATCTGGACATCAAAGCTCAGTTGAGCTTCCACAGTTGGCAAAACTCCATGAGTACTGTCACACCGATACCGAGAGGGTGACACATCCTGACTCCGCAGTCAAGAACAATGGAAGCCTCATGCTTGGACCCTCGCGCATGCAAGACCCTCAGCAATCTGGGCACCAACTCTCCGCCCTATTCCCTTACTGCTATCTTAATGGCACTGTCTGTACGATTCCTTATGAAAGATAACACATACCACATAATTTAAATTTAAAACACTATGAGAAAGGTACGACTTTTACAAATGTGGAAACTGAGGCACAGAGAAGTAGCTTATAGCCAGGACAGCACCTTGCTCTTAACCACTAGCCCATGCTGCCTTTCTACTGGTCAACCCAGTGTCTCTGTGTCTCCCTCATTACTCAGTCACCTGCGGACCTTCACTCACAGTCATTCCATCCTCTCCAACTAAATCTTCCCATTTCTCCTGTCCCAGCTCAAGCATCACTTCTCCCTGAAGCCTTCCATGCCTGACCCAACTCACTGTGATCTCACCTTCCCTTTTACTCTTGAAACATACAGTGCCAGTACTTTTCTTTTGATTCTCATACTTTCATGATTCCATACTGTCTTCCCTACTTATTTTTGATGTCACAGTTTTCTGTATCCTAAATAGCTACCATAGTGTTCTGATGTTAAAAGGTATTCATGAATTTTTTTACCAGTCTGATGATTGTGGGTTTTCTTCTACAAGGCAATCCATAGATATGTGGACCTTAAAACAACTTTCACCATCCCTCATGCTTAGAAAGACTAGAGCAAGTGTTCCCAGTCTATTACATATCATTTTTAAAGGATAAAGAAACCAAAAGTATAAAGCAATCCCTTTGATTTTTACATTATGAAGCATATCTTGCAAAAGCAACTATGGTAATACACATTCAGAAATTGACCTACTAAGACTTTATTTTATAAGAAACATCTTGTAGTAGTATTGTTTTGGGGTAACACTTGTACTTGTAGGACTAGGGAAATACAATCCTTAAACTGATTTTTCTGTTACCTGGGTCTCCGAGAAGTGGTTCTTAAATGTTTGCACCATGGACCTCTTTAAGAAAGATATATAGCTCCTCTCAGTTAAAAAAAAAATATCCAAATACGTTTACACAGATTTTGCATAAAATTTTGGGAGACTCATGGACCTGTAAACTTAAAAAA
The DNA here is from genome assembly GCF_030445035.2 of Dasypus novemcinctus. Lineage (NCBI taxonomy): Eukaryota > Metazoa > Chordata > Mammalia > Cingulata > Dasypodidae > Dasypus > Dasypus novemcinctus. Next base: position 28,281,574 of record NC_080701.1, on the reverse strand, counting down.
CCCTGACTCAGAGGGTCTCATATTAGGCACTCACAGCTCTCACTTATCTAAGACATTTTCCTTTTAATTCAAGCATCCAAAGAAATTTTGAGGCACCAGAAGGCTCTGCGGTCATTTTTTTCTAAGTTCAGAGAACAAAACTTCAAACAAAAGGTGTCATACATCTTAAATAGTGGAAAAGAGGAAATCTACAGTTAAGAGTAAATGAGGGGTAGAAAAGGGGAGAGAGAATATCAATAGTAACTTAAAGATTTCGTTTTATGGCTTGCTACAAAAGCTCTGATTCCTCATAGAGATAAGACACTACCGGGAGAGGCAGAGGCACAGGTTTTCTATGGAGGACACACACATTCTTTTACTGCCAAGCCTCAAACATCAGAACTGGTAGAGTCATATCCCAAAACAACAATCCAGCTAAGAAAAAGCAGCATGAGCAACTAATTGTAAAATCTCCCTTGAACATTCAAACATTCAAATATTTATTCAAAGATAAAAAATAATAAGTTGGCCGAGTTCTTAAAACAAGCGCCAGGAGAGCACCAGACCTTTGAATGGAGCAGCAGGCAAATGACACACACACATTACTAATGATGCAGAGTGGCTGAATTTTGCATTTCCTTTCATTTAATCTTTTTTTAAAATAAAGAAAATTTGTTAAATGTATTGATTCACAGGATTTAATTTTTATATCTTTGTACCTGAAGGTAGAAGCAAAGTATCACAAAAAACAGTCGAAAATCCTCTGTCCTCCCCGCCAAGGACATCTACATCCTGATCCTGGGATCCTGGGAATCTGTTACCTTATATGGAAAAAGAAACTTTGTGGATGGGATCGGTTATGGTTCTTGAGATGGGGAGATTATCCAGTGTTATCCTGGTGAGCCCTCAATGTTCTCATAAGGATCCCTGCGGGAGGGACCAGGAGAGTCAGAGAGAGGAGGAGGCATGACAATAGAAGCAGAAGTCCGAGTTACTGGACGGGGGCCATAAGCCAAGGAGAGTGGGTGACCTCCAGAGGTTGGAGAAAGGAAGGAGCAGATGGCCTCCTAGAGCCTCCAGAAAGAATGCGGCCCAGTGACACCTTGACTCTGGCCCAGTGAGTCTGATTCTCCACTTCCGACCTCCAGAACTGTAAGACAATAAATGTGTGCTGTTTAAGACCCCTGAGTTTCTGGTATTTTGTTACTGCTGCTGTAGGAAATGAATATGTCAGCTATCTAGAGAGGGAACCATTCCTGAATACAAGTTAATTGAGGACTGGAGAAATTCAAAAATATCCAAATTCCAATCAAGATAACCAGGCATAGTTTCAGGCTCAGTGAAAGAAATCTGGAAATGGGTTAGCGCCATTGACATGACTGGTTCAAGGGCACAGGCTGACTCTAAGGCACAGTGGGGTGCTGGAAGAAAGGGGTAGTCAGCCCAACTAAGAGAGATGGAAGAAGGCTACCTGAGGAGGTCCACTCCCAACTGCTATTCCAAGGCCTTCCACGATCAACCCTCGCTCAGCTCTCCACCAAGGTCAATATTTTCCTCGTCTCCACAATGTCCTGTACTTATTCTATCTTCTCCTCCTAGAAGAGACTATTCTGCTCATTCTGTCCACCTATTCAAAGATCATCTATCCTTCAAGGCAGTGCAATGAGCAATCTCTGAGAAGCCTCTGGTCACTCCTCACCTGCTCTGTTTCTCTCCTCTCCTCTACACAACACGACGATCACGTAAACCTGATTCTCAGGCTGCCCCTGATCTCAAATAGATCTGACGGCACGCTGCAGTCTCTATGCAGGGTCTTTAGTATGGAATTTGTCCCCTGCTCATGAGATTTGCACTATTCATTGAGCATTTAATTTACATACCATGTTCTATGTAATGGTTTCCAGTATGAATGTTCTCTTGTTTGTAAGTTCATTAGCTCCTTATAAGCAGTGATTAGCAGTACAGGATACCTAGCAAATGCCCAATAAATATTGGTGAGAATTAAATGTATTGAACAAGAGAAAATTATTTCCTGTCTTTTTTACTATCTAAAGAATCAGAATTATACAAATTTGCAACAATTTCTAAAGAACATGCCACCAGAAAGTCCCTAGTCATTTTTCCTTAAACAGAAAATTCAAATAGGGCTTCCATTTTTTTTTCGTCTATTCACTTTAACCAAGACTAACTCAAGATTTACCATGCCAGTTGCTTCAAAAGTAACTGAAGGGGCTGTATTTCAGATATTTCACAATCCACCATCACTAGGGCAAACACATCAAATTGCTTTTTCCTAGTATGGTGGGTTTTGTATTGAGCTCTCCCCTGCTCTACTGCTAGGGCCCCCTTTTAACGAACAAAAAACAGTTTTGTAAAATAGTTGCCAGTGTTCCTGTCTGTACTTCACAATTTTACCCTGGCCCCATGAACACCACTCTCTTACCACCTGAATTAATTCTGCCTGGATGCTTCAATGTATGGGTAACATGGAAGTAGGAAAAAAAAATACTGGAGGAAAGTGCAGGTAACTTAGCTATGGATGAAAGGATGCTCTCTGTTATTTTTATCTTGCCAAGAAATCTTCTACAATTCTACGATGTTGAAAGCAAACAGAAATTGTGGTTTGTACCTCTGTTTTTATGTGTGTGTGTGTGTATTTTCTTTTTACTTCTATCCTATTTCTGACATTATAATTTCCCTCCATTGGGATTTGGGGACTACAAATTATATTGCTGGAAGTTATACTGCAAGGAAAATGGGACAGGCTGGTGGCTCCAATTATAACAGGTAATGAATTTGGATGTTGCAGAATTCTGGGAGACAGAGAACTGTATCATCAAGTTTGTTTTCCTCCTTTCTGTTCCTGTCACCAGTACCAGAATGCTACAATTGAAGAAGATGTACAATTTTAAATAATCCAACGCTTCAAGTCACACCTTCTTTTCCTTCCAAAGGGAATAAATAAGGAGTTACTTTGCTACGGCAAAAACCATAAAGAAATATTGAACTAGGTGGTACTTGGAAATCATATAGTCCAGAACTTTTAAATTTCTGAGTAGAGAAATTATGACTTCAAATGGTATCTGACACAGAAATCCAATAAGTTAAACAGATAAAAGAAGGGATGATTTTGGTTAGTTGAAGGCATTCCCCAACCTCAGCAAGACAAAAAGACCTCAGTTTAAAGAATTTTTTTTAAAAAGCCCAAAAACTTCAGTTTATTCAATATTATACTAAAAGTTAATAACACAGAAATTAAAACCCACATTCCTATGAGGTTAGTTGGTTGACAATTATGATAGAGTGGTACCTCACTCTGATTCTTTGTAAGGTTCTGAAGTTATACTGGAGTTGTCGCGCCAGTGTCATTTCTCACTTGTATATAACCTGAGGTCAAGTTAACCTAACGTAGGTGAGTCTCAGTGTCCTCAATTATGAAATGGAGAGGAAAAACTCCTGATATCAGAGGATTTTTCTTTGGTTTAAAAAATAACTGATATAAAAAGGGCCTACCACAGTATGTATTGCATAATAAGGGTGCAAAAATATTCACTTCTGCTTGTATTTTCTGATAAAATAGAAGATGGAGGCTTTATCTCTTCTTTCTAAATAGCATTTTTTTTGCAATTCACATTAGGTTTTTAGTGTGTGTGCATGAGCATATATGTGTATAATATATATCATGCACTAGTCAACAATATCATAGCAGAGCAGAGAACTCAAGGTTTGAATAAAAGATTAAGAAAAATATCATATTCATCTAGTCAGGGTACACCATAATTTAATACAGAACAAAACAAATGCAACAAATGAAAACCTATAGGTTAAGAAACATCCACTGTAGAAATACCTTCCATACTGGTCCTTCAATTATTACATTACCAATAATACTGGTTTCTTTAAAAGGTTTTACAAAATTTATAAATAAGAAAAAGCAACACTCCAAACTGGGTTTCATACATTATTTTAATTATTCTCAGGGTCAACCAAAGTGCCCATCTGAGAGTATAGTTGTTTAACATTTCTCTTTCAAGAACGTGTTTATGCCATGAAAATTCCATATCTTTATTTCATAATATCCTCAGAATGAAATTACAATACAACCAAGGGCATATTTGTACACCACTGGCATTTTGATAAATCTCCAGGTTAGATTAAGCAGAAAGAACAAAAGCATATTAACTGACCTCCAAAACAAAATTGAAAGATATCTGCTGGCAGGAAAGGCAACTCCCACTTGACAATGTGAGAACTGCTACTAAAAAATGTTGACTATGTCCAGCAGGGGGAAATGTTGCTTAACAATTAGCAGAACTCTGCACTAAAAGAATGAATCTTTCCACTTAATATTTCTTTCTAAGTTTTCAGGAAAAACAAAACAAAACAAAAGAACAACTCTCTCTCTCTGACATTAGATCCCCACTACTGGGTTAAAATGACATCATAGAAGATGGTCCACTTTCCAAAATCATTTTGTGCCTGTGACATCATCATGCCTACAGGTACAGGGCTTCACCCTAAAAGGAACTCCGACAACGCACGATGCCCGGTTCCACAACCTGCCTGGCAGGGGCCACTCCAGTCCTGCCCAGAGCCCTCTTTTCACCGACAGCCTCAGACTCAATCGCAAAGAAAGTGGCAAGAAGTGGTGGGTGGGACCCTAATGCTTCATTCCAAATTTCAAGCCATTTTATACTTAGGGAATGCTAGTCCTTGTCTTAAATATCTACCCCACTATCCCCACAAAAGTATTCACACTTCGCAGTAAACATATTGTAGGATTGCAGCTTGATGAATAGAGTTACTATCCCATCGCAGGAGTAAAAGCTCCAAACTGGCTGCCAAATCACCTACCTTAAATTATTTTTAATATGAGAAGTGGATTTGGCTCAACTGATATAGGGCATCGGCCTACTACATGGGAGGTCCAGGGTTCAAACGCAGGGCCTCCTGACCCATGTACAGCTGGTCCATGCACAGTGCTGAAGCGTGCAAGGAGTGCCCTGCCATGCAGGGATGTCCCCGTGTAGGGGAGCCCCACATGCAAGGAGTGCGCCCATAAGGAGAGCCGCCCCGCGTGAAAGAAGTGCAGCCTGCCCAGGAGTGGCTCTGCACACACAGAGAGCTGACGCAGCAAGATGATGCAACAAAAAGAGACACAGATTCCCCGTGCCGCTGACAAGAATACAAGTAGACACAGAAGAATATACAGCAAAATGGACACACAGAGCAGATAACTGGGGGGAGGAAAGGGAGAGAAATAAATAAAAAATAAGTCTTTAAAAAAAATTATTTTAACAGTCATATAATTAAAGAAAAACATTTTTTGGTTTAATCTAAACAACTTCCTAGTTATATAAATATGTTCATGTATATATAGGTTCATAGATATACAGACATATATATGTGTATTTATACATATATAGGCATTAAATATATCTATGTAAAATACATACACACATATATAAATATTAGTATTTTTTTATTTTATTGCATTCGATTACCTCCTAATTGCTAGAACACTCAGTCTTTACCTTGCTGGACTCCTCTATGGCAAGTCTCTGCAATTCCTCTCTCATTAAAATTCTCTCTCCCTTGCCTCCTAATAGTATTCTGTTCTGACTTTCCTCTGCCTCTCCCACTGATCCTTTTAAATTTCTTTTAAACACTCCTCTCTCCGCCTGCACTTGAAATTTCTTCAGAGTGCCATCTTCAGTCTTCTTTTCACTTTGCACGTGCTTCCTGAGCAATCATATCCACTTCCAAAATCTCTTCTCCCGGGCCCAGACTTGTGCACCCCCCTGCCCCCTGGCTACCTCCATCTGGATGAGCCCCAGGCATCTCAAACTCAACAGGTCCCAACATGTCATCATTCTTGCCCGGGCCCTGGCCCCAGCCCCAGCCCCAAAACTTGCTCTTTCACTGGAACCTGCATGCCCCAAAACTTGCTCTTCCACTGGAACCTGCACGTTGCTGAAAGCAGTGCCTCCCCCTTCCTTACCTCCCACATCCAACCAGCCGCCAGTGCCAGCACCTTCATCCATCCGCAGGGGTCTCTTCCCCGATTCCACTTGCTCGGTTCAGGTCCTCGACGTGTTCTCCTTGCCTTCCTGCACTACTCTCTGGCAGAGGGGTAGGTGTTTTATCCCATTACCCATTTTCTTCTCTTCCCTTAGTAAAAGAGCCCCCAGTTTTTATCTGGGCACCCAGGGAACCCAGAAATCAGGCTACACTGCCAGCATTTCCCTTGCGGCTTATGTAGGCATAGAACCATGTTAAGGATAGCACGCCGTTACGAGAAGTGTCTGGTGGCAATTTCTACAAAATCTCCTTAACAGATAGCTAGTCCACGCTCTGTTCCTTTCTAGTTGCCCTCTTCCTCCTTCCTGCTGTTGGGAACGTGGCTAGAGCTCCAGTAACCAATTCAGAAGATGAGAAATGTTCAAGAGACCGCAGGCCCAAAGGAGTCACGATCCCACACTGTGAAGCTCCAGACAAGACTTGAATCATCTTTCTGTAGTTCTTTTATGTACGGGAAAAGTACATTTTTATTTTGTTCAAGCAAGCGGTGTGTGTGTGTGTGTGTGTGTCCCACCTAAACCTGAACTTAAGTATACACAGCTTCCTAACAATAAACTCTTCCTCCAATCTCACCTTTTCATAACTACAATCCAATCTCTACACTGAACTGAGTTTATAAATCCCAAAAGTGGAGAATCAACCCATTATTTTAAACTATTCATAAAATAAAACTCCTTCGCATGGAATTTCTGAGCTGGTGCTTGCCTACCCGCAGCCTTCTTTCTCCGCCTCTGCTAAAACCTGCCTTGTCCTTTGCACGTGCTTCTTCCACTGTCTACAACAACTTCCTCGCCAGCACCCCATTTCAGTTCATCCTCATCAATTCTGCTCAGGTAATCACCTCTTCCAGGAAGAGGGCCCTAACTTCGATATGCTTCCAAACGCACCTCCTCTGACCTGCAGGGCAGCAGCTGTCATACAGACTTAGAAGCAGCAGGCTTCAGCAGTCAGAGTCACCCTCAGATCGTGGGCTTTATCTCTGTTTTCCTAGGCTAGCCACTGTGGGTTGGAAAAGTAAACACCCTCGGAGGACCTCTGAAAGAAGCTGTTGATATCTGATATCTGACCTAAATGAAAACCCAAGCTTCTTGATTCCTTGCCCAGTGCTGTTTCCAAGACATGACCATTTCCCCAACTGCGTTCCAAAAGCAGCCGTTTAGGGAGTATTAATAACGTTAATAACGTGTGGGTTTACAGCCACCCCAGACAGCTTTCAAACTCCCCCTAGCCGCCAAGTCTCCCTGGGCCACCCCTTGGGCTCCACCTGCCTGGAAGGCACTCTAGCCCGGGGCAGCTCCAGCCAAAACACGGCCAAGTCTCCCAACACTTTTAATAATTCTCTAAAATTTGGCCACAGATTGCTCAAAAGTCACCAGTTTCTACAATCTCCCTTATTCTCTTTTCTACAAACTGAGGTTTTTCCCTCTCAAATGTTTTAGCACTTGTCCCTGTCTTTAGGGTTTTCATTGAATACCTAGCGTATCTATACTTGATCTGAAAATGTTCTCAGGTTCATAGACATCATGCCTTGGAGTTTAAACCCATGTAAAAGGAGCCAAGTAATCACTTCTTGGCCTTCAGCCTTTTCTCAGCAGTTTGTTCTACCTTTTCCAATAAGGCGATTGTTCTCCTTGATAGAGAAAGCCCCAGAAGGAACTGAATGTCTCTGTTTTACCTCAGGAATCTCTTAGCGTTGCCTCACGTACCCTTAGAGAGGAAAGTGACCCTTTCCTGCTCTCTTTCTTTTTCAGACAACAAATATTTAGGACCTAACCCTTTAGAGCAGATTGCTCAAGTGTCGTCCAAGAACTACCTGGAAAGGAGTCATCTGGGGAGCTCATTAAAGTAGATTTCTGGGTCACATATCAGGATTGGAATCACTGGAACGAGGTTCAAGAACCTGAATTTTTAACAAGCATCCGAAGTGTCAAGAGATCTTCCACTTGCAAAGTAGGGCGAGACCCAGGTAACCGAGTCCCCAGAAACAGCCCCCCACAGCCTGGAGCAGCTTCCTTCCCCACCCCACTGTGCAAGGCGGTCCATGTCATTTTCTAAGTTGGCTGTGAAGTGAAAAAGACTAGTGAGGTTCCTAGAATTTCCTAGGGAACAACTAATATTTCTAAGGCAGAGTCACAAGGATCATTTTCAAAACTTCCACAAGCAAATCTGATGTGCACTCCTGGTTAAGAGCCATTGCTTTAAAACAGCAGTTTTCAACTTTCTGAGAGCTAAACACCTTTTTAATAACAAACAGTTTGCAATGCCTCATTTATTCTCCTGAAATGAAATTCATAAATAACATAACCTACCTATATATAAAATTCAGAGAAATCAGTATAATGCCTTAAGTGTAATGCAAAGGGAAAATAAAACTAAGATGATTGTATTAGTCAGACAAAGGGGCATTGATGCAAAATACCAGAAATTGGTTGGTTTTTATAAAGGGTATTTATTTGGGGTCGGAGCTTATACATACCAGGCCATAAGGTATAAGTTAGTTCCCTCACCTAAGTCTATTTGGAGCAAAATGGCTGCCAATGTCTGTGAGGGTTCAGGTTTCCTGGGTTCCTCCCTTCCAGGGTCTTGCTTCTCTCTGGGTTCAGGGTTCCTCTCTTCCCAGGGCTTGCCTCTTAGTGGGCTCAGGTTTCCTCTCTTCCCGGGACTTGCTTCTCTTTTCTCTTTCTCTCTTCCCGGGACTTGCTTATTTTCCAGGGCTCCAGCTTACGGCTTCAGCATCAAACTCCAACATCAAAACTCCAAAACCAAAACCCTCAGCTCTGTCCTTTGCCATGCCTTTTATCTGGGAGTCCCCACCCACCAAGGGGTGGGGACTCAACATCCTAATGACGTGGCCCGATCAAAGTCCTAATCATAACTTAATCACGCTCAAGTACAGACCAGATTACAAACATAACCCACTATCCATTTTTGGAATCCATAACCATATCAAACAGCTACAATGATTTTCAACATGTAAATGCTCAGGTAGCCAGATGATTGCTTTTACCTAAATGAAGAAGCACCCTGAAAGCAAAGGCTTGACACTGCCTTCTGAAACGTGATACTGCGAAACGGTTGAACATTTTTTAGTGAATTTCCAAACAAAACAAAGTATGATCTTCTCTCTTGATTTACATGGTAGATAGAGTCCTAGAACATTCAGTGAAATTAAAAACCTTGCAAAAAAAAAAAACATTTATATAACCAATATTTATTATATTTATATATAATTACAAAGATAATTATAAACAGATGTTTCCCTTGCAGGACTGTCCAGGGGGACATTGAAATGTAATGCTGTGAATGGAACAATTCTCCCTTGTGCAGGACTATCCCAGGTACTCCAAGCTGCACAGCACCCCACGCTCCTGCCCATTAAAGGACAGTAGCCGCAACTAAACAATAAAAAAAACAAACACCCCAATTAAAAAATGGGCAAAAGATTTGAATAGGCATTTGTCCAAAGAAGAAATACAAAAGGCAAAAAAAAATACATTAAAAGATGTTCAACAACACTAGTGATTAGGGAAATGCAAATCAAAGCTACAATGAGATATCCTTTCACACCTATTAGAATGGCTTAAAGACTATGAAGAGGAGAGAGCACTACAAGTGTTGGAGAGGCTGTAGAGGGTAAAGAAAGCTTATTCACTGATGGTGGGAATGTAGAATGGGACAGCCACTGTGGAGGATGATTTGGCAGTTCCTGAGGAAGCTGACTAGAGACTTGCCATGTGACCCGGCAGTATCATTACCAGGTATGTACCCAGAAGAACTGAGAGCGGCGACATGAACAGACATCTGCACAATGATGTTATAGCGCTGTTATTCACGATTGCCAAAAGACGAAAACAACGCAGGTGCCCGTCAACCGAGGAAGGCATAAAAAAATTGTGATCTCTACACATGATGGAATATTATTCAGCTGTAAGAAGAAATTGTGAAGTGAAGTACATGAGAACAAGGATGAACCTGGAGGACATTATGTTGAGTGAAGCAAGTCAGACACAAAAGGACAAATTACTCTATGATTGCGCTATTATGAAGTAAATATACTGTGTAGAATATAGGTCACCAGAAATACAGCGAGGTTAGAGAACGGAAAGCTCAGGTTTAAGCAGAATCGCTTAAAATGTTGTTTGTAAATCTTCGGAAATGAATGGAAATGGTGAAAGCCCATCACAGTGTTTGTAACTAGCAGTGCTAAAATATGGGTATAATGGTCGTTGAAAGGGAAAGTCTACGATCCTGTATATTACTAAAAGGAAATATGAGGGAAGTGGATGTGGTTCAAGCAATTGGGCTCCTGTCGACCATATAGGAGGTTCAGGTTTTGATGCCCAGGGCTTCCTGGTAAAGGCGAGCTGGCCTGTGTGGCGAGCTGGCCCACGTGGAGTGCTGGCCTGTGCAGAGTACTGTCCCACGCAGGAGTGCTGCCCTATGCAGGAGTGCTGGCCCACACAGAGAGCTGGTGCAGCGAGACGATGCAACAAAAAGAGACAGAGAGAAGAGATAATAAGAGACGCAGCAGATCAGGGAGTCAAGGTGGCGCAAGAGAATGACTGCCTCTCTCCCACCCCAGAAGGTCCCACGATTGGTTCCCAGAGCTGCCTAATGAGAATACAAGCAGACACAGGAGAACACACAGTGATAGGACACACAGAGCAGACAATGGGGAGGGGGACAGGACATGGAATAAATAAGTAAATAAATAAAATCTTTTAAAAAAAAAAGGAATACAAAAAATTAACATGGGACTGTAAAGCACAGAGAAACCTTATGTGAAATACGAGTATGGGTAATATTGCATATATAAGACTGTTATTCTTTGAAACATAACAAATGTATATTAATGCTACAAAATATTAATACCAGGCAAAAATACATCCAAAGCAAACTATGGAAAATAATGTATAGTAATATATTCATAATCTTCAGTTAAGGGTAAAGAAAGGAAATATACTAAGTGAAAGAAACTAAACAAAAGGTACTACATATTGTTGACTCTATACAAATATAATTATAAATAAATTAGAGAGACAGAAACAGAATAGCAGCTATGTATGGCAGCGAAAAGGCTAAGAGATTGAGAGCTGATTATTAAGAAGAGATTTTTTTAGGTTGTTAGGTTTTTACTATTATTATAGGAGTAATGGAAATGCTCTAATATTGATTGAAGTGATAAATGCACGACTCTGTGATTATAACCAAACACCACTGATAGTACACTTTGATGGACTGTATGCTCTACAAATATGCGTCAATAAAATTGATTTTTTTAAAAAAGGCCAGTAGCTCACTCCCCACCACAATCCCTATGTCAACCAAAGACAACCACACAAATTCCCAAAACCACAACTTTAAACAACGATCCAATCTCCCCAAGGAAAGAAAATAGAGTCTCCTGTATTACACTACAATATTTTCCCTGGAGCTGCTATCTTACATTTTAGGAACTCCAGAATCTCTAACCTAAGTCCATCTGTACTTCTAACGATGTTCTTTTCATTAGCAAATGTTTACATGAATTCTAGCATAAGAGAAATTGATGGAGGAATTGTATATGAACAGAAGACAACCATCAGATATAAAAGCAATTTTCTTCATATACTGTTGAAACACTAATGCAAACAGACAAATTTTTTTTTTTACAGGCAAATCTTGTCTTCCTATAGATATCACATTTTAATTTCAGGGATGTCCTTACATCTGATTGATCTTCAATTGGCTGTGGTTCCTAAACATTTCAGTTTTGAGTGTCAGTAAAATACATGAAACTATAATTCCTAAGTATTGGAGGATTCCACATTTAATCCTCTTAATATTAATTTGTTAAATATCTCAAATAATCATCTTCTAAAACACAGTGATTCTCAAGCCTCTAAGTGTATTGAAGTCCTCACCTGGTAAGCTGCTTATCAATTTAGATGCCTAGAGTTCCTCACCCAGAAATTCTGATTTCATGGGCATGGAGGTAGGTGGGGCCCAGAGATCTTTATTCTTTTTAAAAGAATTCTTTTTAAAAGTTCCACAGATGGTTTTCCTGCTGGCAGAGGCAGATCCACTTCTGTGGGTCCTTAAACCTATACAATTTCGGGATACCTCTTTCAGAAAATGAGGGGGGGTGGGAACTAGTAAGTCCCAAAGGCCTTGGAAGGGTCCCCTGAAAGTGAGGGGCCTTGAAGCTTGAGCTGCATTAGCTTAAGCTGCATTAAGCTTTAGCCACATTAGCTAGATCCACTTCTGGATGCTGGGTGGGGTTGCAACAGCAGACATAATGGGAATCAAAACGGAAATACAACTGAAAGTGTAAAGTCATATGCTATGTATGACTTCAAAGCAGTGATCACAACCCCAAATGCTGCTAGGCACCAGGAGGTAACATAACCGAGTGAAGCAGACAAGTTATGAGTTAACACAGGAGGGGGGGTGGTGACTGGTAAAACAGCACTACTTAGCACCACCACTAATGTACATTGTTGCCACGTCTCAGATTCCAACAGAAGCTCAAAATCTGAATTTTTACATGAAACCTCCCAATTTTTAAAAATTAACTCAGTTTTTAGAATCAAACACTGGCAAGGCAAAATAAAGGGAATAGAGTGAAGGATGCCACTTTTTACCACTGTATAATAGAAGGGAAAAGATACCTCCTACTCAAAATTAAAAGGAAACTTAAGCTTAGTTTGTTCAAGGAATGATAAAAGCACGCTTTGTGAAAGAGTTTGTATACCTGACAATAAACAATTTTTGCTCAGGGATTCTACATCTCAAGGACTCTAATTTACACTAAAAAATCCTAACAGAACCCAAAGTGTTCTATATGTCAATAAAAGAATAGGAAAATTTTTTAAATACATCATAAGCAGCTATAAGGTTGACCTCAATTACATCTGGCACAGCAATTTTCTGGAGATTAAAGCTCTCACGTCTATTTGAGATGTGCTGTTCCAGTGCTGTCCCAAAGCTGATCTGATTCCACACTGAAAAAAGTTGAATCCTGCTCCTCAGCTTTTAAAAAATGACCACCAGTCTGAAAAATAAAAATACTATACTGAGTAAGCATAAGCTTTTGAGCATGCCCTCCAACTTGATTTTTGCAATGCCCCTTAAATAGTTCTAATGAGGTATTTGAGGCTACCAGTATACAGCTCAGCATGCAGATGTGCAGGCCAAAATGAGGTAAACTGGAAGCAATTTCATATCATTATAGCAAAAACCTTAGCCCAAAAGAAGGCTTACAATTACTTCTTAGCCCGGTTGGCCAAGCCAAAAGAGACCACTGAAAACTAATTTATCAAGCAAGGTCTGTGGTACAGCTAAAATAACAGAGATCACCTGGCCTGGTCAGCAAGCACCATGGAATGGTAAGCAACTCTAACGTACATGTGAATACCATTTTATAAACTCATTTTTCTGCTTTCCATAATGTATGAAAAGAAGTGGAGTGTAAGGGAGTGGAGAGGAAATAGCAAACTAAAGAAACAGTGCCAAAGATACAGATCTTACTCAAGGACTTGCTATTAAATTATAATCCAACTTGTATCCCTTGCAGAGACAAAATAAGTCAACAGAAAACCCTGAAATTAGTGGGTTTGTGATTTGTTGCTTTGTATATTTCTGGTATTTTATACTAACCCAAATTTTCCTAAGGCAATGACTCTCTGCTTTACTGGGTCCTGTGGCCAGATACAAAGATTAGGATAGGGACATGAACAGGATTAGGATCCAAGGCTATTTGTTTTGCTTTTTGCTCTCCAGGAACTCTGTGTGTATGGAGAGGTAGCAATCCAAATCAGTGAAACTGCTCCTCATTTACCCAGCACCTTCTATCTATCATTAAAAATGAGTCAGCCCCTTCCTCACAGCATATGCAAAAATTAACTCAAAATGGATCTTAGACCTAAATATAAGAGTTGGAACTAAAAAACTCTTAGAAGAAAATGTATTTGTAAGGCTTGATCTTTGGCTAGTCAATGGTTTCTTAGATATGACACCAAAGGCACAAGCAATACAGATAAAAAATAGACAAAATGAAACTTTTGTCCTACAAATGATACCATCAAAAAGTGATAGGACAACTACAGAATGGAAGAAAATATTTGTAAATCATGTATCTGGTGAGGGACTTGTATCCAGAATATATAAAGAAATCTTGCGATAATAAAAAGACAACTCAACTAAAATATAGACCAAGGTTCTATTTTTTAGTTGAGTTGTTTTGCATTTCTTCAAAAGATATGTAAATGGCCACTAAGCACATGGAAAGATTCTCAACATCATTAGTCATTAGGGAAATGTAAATCAAAACCATAATGAGATACAGCTTCATACCCACTGGAATGAATAAGTTCAAAAGACACGTGTGTTGGCAAGAATGTAGAGAAATTAGAATCCTCATACACTGCTGGGAATATAAAATAGTGCATCGCTATGGAAAACAATTTGGCCATTCCTCAAAATGTTTAACAGAGAGACTACATGACTCAGCAAATCCACTTCTTGGCATATGCCCATGAGAAATGAAAACAGGTCTACACAAAAACTTGGTACACAGATGTTCAAAACAGTATAATTTCAACTGTCAAAAAGTGGAAACAACCTAAATGTCTATCAACTGACAAATGGAGAGAGAAAACGTGGCCCTCCCATCCAATGGAATATTATTCCATATAAAAAGGAAAGAAGTAATGATACATGCTACAACACAGACGAACCTTGAAAACATTATGCTAAGTGAAAAAAAAAAAAAAGGTTACAAAAGACCACATAGCATATGACTCCATTTATAAGAAATGTCCAGAAAAGGAAACTCTACAGGGACAGAAAATAGATTAAAGGTTGTCTAGAGTTAGGGTTGTGGGTGAGGCAGAGGGAAGAGGGAGTGACTGCCAATGGACATGGGTTTTCTTTTGGGGTGATAAATATGTTCTAGAATTAGTGGTAAGAGTTGCAGAACTCTGTGACTATACTAAAAAGTACTGAAGTGTACACTTTAGATGGGTCTATTCCATGTTATATGTATTATATCTCAATAAAACAATTAAAAAAAGAATTCCTCAAGCTTCCTGATCACAATGACAGACAGCAACACAAATATGCCTCCTCTTCATCTCTAAGCCCCATTAAAATGACAGCAACAAATTTCATAAGTGCTGAGAAAAAGAGGAGACATTAAGTCAGAGATTTTAATGAATTTCTATTTGACAAAAGGTTGATGGGATTATACTCACAGACAAAATAAAGCAGAAATTCTAATCCAGAGCCAACCTAGAAGGCCACATTTGTCCTAATGGTAGAGCCACAGAGAAGTTACAAACCTAGAGTCAGCAAGTATCCATATCTGAGACGGAAAGCAGCACAAATATCTCTGTAATTAACTGAAGAATTATCTAAAGAATAGCTTCTCAGGCTGGCTCCTCTTCCTTTCCCCAACGCAGAGGCTTGATCACATGAAGGCCTTTAGCATGGATATAATAGGTGGCAGGCTCTCCCTGCCCTCTCGGCCACCTCACAACCGCCACCCAACAAAGATTCTACCATAAGAGGAACTCCAGGGAAGCGGATGTGGCTCAAGCAATTGAGCTCCCATGTACCACATGGGAGGACCCAGGTTTGGTTCCTGGTACCTCCTGGAAAAGACAAGAAAGACAGAAAGCTGGCACAACAGGCAGGCATGGTGAGCTGATGCAACAAGATGATGCAACAAAGGAGATGTAAAGAAGAAAGACAATGAGAGACACAACAAAAGCAAAGAGCTGAGGTGGTTCTAATGATTAAGTGTCTCTCTCCCAAATGGGAGGTCCCAGGTTCGGTTCCCGGTGCCTCCTAAAGAGAAGATGAGCAGACACAGAGAGCACACAGTGAACAGACACAGAGAGCAGACAGTGAGGGCAAACAACGGGGTTAGGGGCGGATAAAATAAATTTTAAAAAAAGGAACTCTAGCCATCTGGATTTGGGGAATTAGTCTTGTATTCATACATATGAATAGAAAAACAAATTTTAAGACATTTGAGGAATAACAGAGGTTTCCAAGAGCAGTTTCAATTTATTGAAATTTATTGACCCTGGATGAAGGAGAAATTCAGGAAATAGAAGGGAATCTTTTTTAAAAAGACCATCAAATCTTTAGAAGGATCCAAGGTATTAATGCATCCACAAAAAGAAAGACTGCAATGAAAATGAACAATCAGAGAATGAGAAAGAGTTCTTGAAATTAGGATTATCAAACACTTCATCAGAAAGAATGGAAGATGATATTTGAAAAAAAGAGAAAAAATTAAGACCCAAAGAGTAGTCCAATCCAGGAGGACAAACAGCGATCTAATAGGAATTTCATAATTAAAGACCATTTTAAAAATGGAGGGGAAATAATAAAAATAAAACAACAGCACAAATGTTTCCAGAGCTAAAGAGAGATAGGATCAAAAAGGGCTTAACAAGTGCCATACAGGAAGAACAACTAAAGACTCTCACTTCCTGAACTACAGGAGGGCAGAGGTAAAGAAGAGGGCCTGAAAAGGGTTCCAGACAGAAAGGGCAGGTGATCCATAAAGGGTCCACATCAGGAGAGCAGCAGCTTCTCTGGAAGCTAAAGGCAAGCGAAGCAACGCCTTCAAAGTGCTGATGGGAAGTGATCTGAACTGGATTTCAAGCCCCAGGGAGATAAGCAATGAAATATAAAAACAAAGTAGTCACTTTCAGATATACAAAGCTTTGGGAGTTGTGCCAGTCCCAGAGCCTCTCTGGAAATATGCCCAAAGGATGCACAATACAGAAACAGGAACCCAAGAAAGAGGTACGGAATCCAAGAAGAAGTAAAGCTCATCAAGTGTGCAGTAAAGAATTCTGCCAAAGTCTAAGAAGAGCAGCTGTATATAAGCCTAGAAAACGTCTGATACAAAGTAGGAAAAAAACTGTCAGAAGGAATTTCCTGCTACAAGTAAAACAGTCCTAGAAATAAAGGGAAATAAAGTGAAAACATAACGATCAGTCTATAAATTATGTCTCCACCTCTCCCCAACTCCTTTCTCCTCTGTTCTGGTCAGCTGTATTCTCCCTTAAACAACACAGATTACAATCATAGTATTTACTTCTCCTTCACTTCAAGGTCAACCATACGGATTTTACATTTTGTAAAAGCTAGTGCTAGCGTTAAAACGATTAGTCAGCCTCTAGTGAAAGCAGAGAAGTTTTTCCTATAGTTCCAGAAGAGAACGTAAATGCCATATCCTTGTAAACAAAGGTACAATGGATGGAGGCTTAGCATGGGGAAGGAAAGCAGGAAGGAAAATGCAGAGGCACTCAGCGCTCATTTTACCTAAGTGTCAGGCAATGGCTGTTTAGAATCGATGGCTTAAGAAACTTCCAGCTATTAATATCTTAAAGTCATGAATGTAACCAAGTAAAGAACTGAGAAATAAAAATATAACTGTGGGGATGGGGCTTGATAGAGTATGAGAGTCAAACTCCTCATATTTCATATTATAGAATTAACCGATACTTTAAAAAAAAAGGTAAGTTAAGAAATGCAGGGTATAAGGGTATCTATGCAGGCAACTATCAGATGAGCTTATTATAAAAAGAAAAGAATATAAGAAAAAAATCAACAGTCGAATGTCATTGCCACTGGGAAGGAAAATGGGGTACAGAGAGTGGCAAGGAGTCTCTGAGGAGTCAAGAGTCAGGCTTCACGTGTTCGTGCATAGAAAAACACCAGCAGAGAGAGACCAGCATGTTACCAGTGGTACCCCCAAGGGCAGGCATGGAGAGCTGAAGGTGATGCTCGCTTTTTCCTGTGTCTACTTCAGTAAAGGCTGTATTGTTTGGATTATGCACATTTATGATTTTGGTAATTAAAAATGCAGAAAATAAAAAATAAACGCCTACATCTGAGAGAGTAAAAGCAAATCCTTTCATACTCCCCTATCCAATTTGATGCAGTGCTGTGATTGCTGAAGACAAGCACTCACACACACTGCAGGGGGCATCTGAATTGGAACAGTCTTTCTGTTAAGAAAGTAGAAAATGTATAAATGTATAAAATGTTTAAAGAGCCTGAACCACGTTCTTATTCTTTGACTTGGTAATTTTACATTTAGAAACCTATGATAAAGCAATAATCGGAGATGAAAAGATTTAGGGATAATATTTCATCCCAGTATTATTGGTAATAGTAGGGAAGCAGAATAAAAATAAATGTTCAGCAATCAGAAAATGAAATAAATTATTGTGTATTTACATAACATTATAACACACAGTAAGTGTTATTTTCATCATTTTAATAAAAATTATAAGTTAAGGAAAGGTAAGATAATACTTCATGAGCAATGCGTTCTTATTTATGTTAATAAATACATTTATTCAAATATATATATATATATAAAATGAGTCAGGGTGTTTAGTTTTGTTCGATGGTTCATTCCCCAGACCTAGACCATTAGTACAAAGTAAGCACTCATATACTTACTGAATAATGAAAAAATGTACACATGTATATGTAGGCAGCATATAAACAAAAAAAGACCAGAAGTAAACTCTGCCAAAATATGAGCACACAGTGATTGGAATTATGGGTCCTCTTTTGCCCTTCTTTTTACTTTTCTATAAATAACATTTGATAAGAAAGGGAGAAAAAAAAAAGGATCAAAAAGAGCTCAACAGTCCCTAATTTAAATACCAAAAATATACCAATAATATGCACTTAACCCATCCACTGGAGGGTTTTCTTGCTTGCATTTCACTATGGATATTTTTCATTTCTGCAAATCCCATTTGGTTATTTTTCAATACACCTGTTCTTCCTCCTCCTGCTTTATCCCAATGGTTTCAAACAAATCTATTTTATAGTTTCAGAATGTGTTCTTACCTCTCTGAGGGCTAATTCCCCTATTTGCTGTGTATGCTGACCTTTTCCCGCATGGAACTCCCTTCCTTGTTGTAACTATCATTTCTATTGTGAGTTCGTGGTTTTTAGGGGTTATTTATTTACTTGTTAACATAGGAGGCTAATGCGTCCTGAGTCATGAAAGTGGCCCTCGGATGGTTTTGCATACACTCCTGTGGTGCCTTATAGGATGTCACCAGTCCAAGACCAGCTTTATTCCATTTCTAGGCATCTTGCGAAAAGGAAACATGGACCTCTAACGCCTCGGTGCTGCAGTCGTGGCTTTCAGTTTCACCTGAGCAAATGCCCCACCTTTGCACTCAGAGCTCTGGAAAGCCAGTATCCCAAGCCCCAGCCTCTCTCTTCACCTCCTCCCCACCCCCAGCAGCCTCCAAGGAAATGTACACTTTTTCTAATCCACTTTCTCAGGGATAGTCCCCACGAAAAAGTTTTGTGCAGGGACTCGATTCCAGCTTCACACCTCGTGAGGCTAGAAGCCACAAAGACTGTCCCCACTTGAGTCAAAACCCCTGCCCCTCTGACCTGCTGCATGCTCGAGGTAGAGTTCCCTCTTAACTCTCACACTGACTCTTCGTCCAGTTCAAAAAGTATCCAATCTCACCTTAATTCCATTGAGTTTATGGGCTGATTTGGGGAGAACCGCTTTTTAACGATGGGCCCTGAACAGTTCAGGTGAAGGCGGGAGTACGGCGATGTGAAAACAGTCCACCTCCTCTTTCCTTTAGTGATCAGGTATGGCACAGAAGTGGCCCCTGAAGGCCTCCTTCAGAGCCTGTTTGCTCTGATTTTGATGTCGTTGTAACAACGCAAGCACTTATAAACAAGTTTCTCAAGGGGGTGAGCTCAGATGGCTTGTAAGCCTTTCTAATCCTGAGAGCCTGTTTTTTCTAAAGGAGCAGGCAGTATAAAATATCAAACACAGAATTCAGAACCAGGAAACCTACATGACAGTTCCAAGCCTGCCAAAAGAGTTTAGGCAAGTTCATTCATTCTCTTGGCCTCAGTTTCCAAAGACTCTGCTCATTTGATGATACAAGCTGGTTTCCTAACAGCTAAACAGTGATCGGGTACCACGTGCCAAGGTGGAGCTCTGTACTTAAAATCTCATTGTTTTCCACTACAGCGCCATGAAAAGGTTACTATCATTGTCCCTACTTTACAGATGAAAAAAACTGAGGTGAAGAGTGATTAAGTAACATGTCAGCTGGCTGCCACGTTAAGCCAGGACTCATGCTCACTGCTGCCACTCAGTAGCATTCAGTAAGCTGGAAGGACGGGGAGGCTACCTCGCAGCAGGAAGGAGAGCCAAGGGCAGCCTGTATGATTTACACATACGAACCCTAAAAGGCAGGCTTAGGACCATACGTGAAGATGGCAAAACCTCTCCACACAACTCAGTCACCCCCGAGGGCCCTTCCTTTACCTCACCACATACAGTAGACTGCACTAGAGCCTATGTCTCTCCACAGAGTCCACCAGAGATACTGTACCTGATTCTAAAGCATCTAAACCATGGGCCCAGGGCAAGATCTTTAATATCGCTGGAGATAATTTCCTCATTTATTTCTCTCAAAAAGCTTAAAAATCAACAGAGAATGCAGGAGAGAGACTTCTATAAACTCCCCATCCATGCCTCCCCTACACCCTTTCATTTTTCCACACGCTTCCACAGGTCACTTATTCTGCCTTCAAGTCACGGATCGGAGTTGGGCTCTTCTTCAAAGACTTCTTCAAGTATTTCTTCCTTCCAAAATAGAGACATAGACGCACATTCACTCTGGCCATCTAATGCTCTTGGAACTCTTCAAAGAATACACTTTCCGGAAACAAAGCCAGCGCTCGGCTAAAGTGTACCTCATCTGACCAGTTTGGAAAAGCCGTGCCAGCCACCTGAGCACGGCCACCCAGACAGGAAGTGTGTGGTGAGGGAAGCTGTGGGGTGCTGCCATCCATCTCTAAAGAGCACAAGTCTCCTGGTTAAGCCCCTGACGAGGCTCCTGCAGTACCAGCAGAGCCAGAGTCACAGCACGACTGATGACACACATTCCTTTAGCCCAGGGCTTCTCAACAGTTACCACCTACTGCCTTAGCCTCTTAAAAGCTCCGGAAAGCTGGACAACTTCCAGGAAGTAGCAGGAAGCAGGAAAACCAGAGAAGTACAGTTACCTCTTTCCTTTCACTGTATTAATGAACAGATCATGAGAATCCAGAACTCTTAATTCCCAACCAAGAGACTCTTCTCCCTA
The DNA here is from genome assembly GCF_030445035.2 of Dasypus novemcinctus. Lineage (NCBI taxonomy): Eukaryota > Metazoa > Chordata > Mammalia > Cingulata > Dasypodidae > Dasypus > Dasypus novemcinctus. The sequence continues at coordinate 28,260,359 of NC_080701.1, read as the reverse complement.
ATCACACGTTCTCCGAAATACCCTAAGGTCTGCATCACTGATTCAAAAGCATCTAAACTATGCTAATCCTAGGGTCGACAAGTTACAGCTTGAAAGTGATCTCGAATCGTTCTTCCTAGAAACTACCACCATATCCCATGTAAACTCCTGTACTCTGGGAAAGTCCAAGCCCTCTCTCCCTAGAGCAGCAACACATTTCATGGGTCTATTCAGAAATCATAATCTGACTGGCCCCGCCTGACCTGGCTATGCCATTACTAGGTTATCACATCTGCGGTGCTGCCACCTATGCATTTCTAGGAGTGTATCCAAAAGTCACTGTCAGCATTTCCATTTCTCCAGCAGGCTGTTTCTGCAAGACTTAGTTAAGTCACTGTGTCAAGAATGAGTGTGCAAGTTGCAGAAACAGGCTAACACCTAACACAGAAACAGTAAACAGTCTGGTAACAGCTTCCAGGATTCATTTAGAGGAAACTTAAAGAAAAGTCCTATGTGGGGAGATGTCTACCCACTAAGTTCAAATAGAAACACTCTCCACTACCTTTTCCTATGGTACTGAGTTTGGTGGGCAGTGTTTGGAGGCAGCTGAATGTTCTATATAAAGACTTCAAAGACCTTTCTTAAATGATAAGACGTGCCATCATTTCTCTGAAAAGATACAGAAAAAGAATTTCCGAAGGCCAATATACACTTGCTTCTGCTGCCCTTGTTCTAATTTCCAGATCAATTCCTCTTGATTTATCTGAAACAGTACTTCAGTCACTTCCTGATTGCTTATTTGGCTAAAACGCAAACTCTTTACCCTGCTTTGGAAGGCTCTACAGGATTTGGCCCCTGCCTAAATGGTTCTCTTTCTAAACTCACCTCCCGCTAATATGTTTTGCAAACCAACCACACTGGTCTACTCCCTTTACCTCAAACAATTCCTATTTTCTGCCACCACACCCTTGCCCATGCCATTCCCTCTATCTGAAATGCCATCCCCCCAAATTCTATTAATCAGAATATAGTCATCCTTTAAGACCAAGTTCCACGTCTGCCTCCTCCATGAAGTCATCACCACTCCAGATGGAAGTGACCATTCTGTCCTTTGTATCCCTAATAAATGTAACCACATATTCAGCATATTCCACCTGACAGTGTTGTCATTTGGAGACATGTCATTTTTCCCAGATGAAAGAATAAGTTCCCAAAAGGCGAGAACCATGTCGCCTGATTCTTTGCAGCTCTGCTATGCACAGCACAGATGACTAGCAGTCATTAAATGTATTTGCTCAACTAATTCATGATAGTTTCACACCTGCTCAATAACATCACACTAGACACAGAAATACCACCAACCAGTTCTACCAAAGCAAATAAGAAGCGGAAGGTTTAAGACGTCATTTTGGTTTTGTCTTGGGTACAATATATCATAGAGAGTATTACAAAGAAAAAAAACAACGCAAAAGTCATGAATAAGGAAGAACCAAGTTTATCCATCAATAAGGCAGAGGACTATGTAGACATTTGATATTATATCTATCTAGCTAAGTAAAAAACACGTTTTATCAAAGTCAGAGAAAGTTTAATCAGCACAAAAATCATAAGTGGCATCCAAAGTTATGGTTATGCCAAGAAGGAGTTATAAACAGTCTTGGGTTGATAATCTGTATCCCCTGAGAAACAGTGAAAAGATGATTAGGTGTCCCAAAGCACAAGCTCAGAATAGTTAGGTACTTATGCTACATGATAAGTAGCATAAATGACTTTAGTACATAATAAGTATAAGAGATATTTTATGAAGCATACTCTCTTTAAATTGGGACACTGTGTTAAAAGCAGAATGATAATGATTTTTTAAAATAAATTAGCTGTTATGCACTGCATCGTAGAGTTCCCAACTATTCTCATATCTAATAAATATTCATTTCATTAAGTCAAAGGAAATTATAAAATAGCTCTGTGCACTTTGTCCTCTTGGTATTCCCTACAATATATTATGGGGGCAATTATAGAATCCCAGCAAATATATAAGTCATAAGTGTACAATTACTATTTGGCTTTTTCAACTGAACAACAACTACATTAGATCAGATTCCCTGTCTAGCCAAAGCAGAAATCAGTATCAGACAGAGATAGAGTTGAGGAAAGTTAAGACTGTACTTCTAAATGTCAACCTCAAAAGTCAGGAGTATGATGATGGCAATTATTGTGATAAATAATAATAGCAGCAAATACTTTTATAATATTTATTAAGTACCAAAGATGGCACTGAGATATTTACATATGTTAACTTATTTAATCATCAAAAGAACTCTGAGACATATAGTAGTATCACAATCCCCTTTTACAGATGAGAAAACTGACGCACCAAAAGGTTAGATAACTGACCCAAGGTACCACAGGTAGTAAGTTACAAGACCAGGATTCGAACTCAAGAAGTCCAAATCCAGAGCCTGGGCTCTTAGCCACATCAATATCTCTTTCCTGTCTAACTCCAGGACATGCCAATCCTTGTTATCAGTCTTCCAAAGTACATCTAAATGCGTAAAATTCTAAAAAGCTGTTTTTATGTTTATCTCATTCCTTCTCTGAAGAAAACACTTCTAAAAAATTAACTGCCTCATCCGGCTAAGAACATGAGCTTTGAGATCAGTCTTGGGATAAAGTCCTGACTCTGTTGTATAAATGACTTAAACTCTCTAAATTCTCTGTACTTCAGTATCCTCAAATAGAAAATGGGGATAATAGTAGCAACTTAGAGAGCCATTGTGAAGATGAAATGAGATCATGCATGCAAAGCACTTAGCACAGTAACTGGCACACAGCACTCAATAAATACTAGTTAATAGTATCACTATTACTAACACTAGTAATCATTCTTCCATGTGTTTTAAATTTACCTGTCTCAAAATTCAAGGATGTTGCTTATAATTCTAGTATACTAGAATTGTATAAATAGATGCAATCAATTCTTTTTTCAACAAGAGCTATGATCATCTCCAAAGTTATGATCACAGTGTATGAAAATCATTGTGGAAATTTTCCCTAGCAATACATACTGGTACCTAAAAACCAACACCAAACTTAAAGGAGTCGATAGATTCAACAATGGTAAATGTAGAAAAAGAAAAATTTGTGAGAATCACTTAATACTGAAAATTTCAAATAGCTGAGAATTCTTCAAGTCAAGAACATGACTTGAAATGACCTACAACAGGCTAGAAAACCCAAATCCTATGTTACTGAAATTCTACACCTTGAAAAGACTGTTTTGATGAACAATTAGAATGAACAAGTTTCACAGAGGCAGGAAGGCAGCAATGCTGATGGAGAAGCCGCATTCCATATCTTTTACCAAAAAGAGGGAAAGGGTGAGGAAGCACTTACAAATATCCAGAGTTTTCTCTTCAGATTTGCCAAATAAAAATTCATATTTGGCCTTGGCAACACTCTGGGAATGTGCTGATGCATTGTTAACCCAAACAAATGTCTCTGCCTGCAGAATTAAAACAAAACAAAGATATTGTTAAAAATACATCATAAAAATATATCATCTACTTGAAATAGTGCTCTACAGCCACTAAAATTAAAACTAAACCATAACATGAAAAAATAATACAAAGTCATCACTTCATGATTAAAACCATGTGAAAAAAACATACCATTGAAACATCTATAGTAGAATAAGGAAAAACATGAAAAGTCTGCCTTGATTTGGTGGTAGGATTATGGCAGGTTTTTAAAATTAAATCTGTTACCTTTGTGCAATTAGAAAACAATATTTTGCTTTAAAACATGCCATTTTCCAAGTGATTACCATTATCCTTAGCCCATAGCAAGAATATTTCTAATGTGTAGGTTTTCTTAAAGTATGGCGACCAAAAAAGTAGACTTCCCCCAAAAGAGATCACAGTTTATATCATGAGTAACACCACTCAGCCAAACAAGGCATGGAATGGAATTGCCAGCCATCCCATTTACACTGACTGTCCCAAGTTTGAGCATCTGTGCGAACATCCTTTGGAATTCCCGGAAGTCCCTTATTTGTAAGAAACACTACAAAGATGTCAGTGAAAGTGATCCCAGTATTTCTAAGACCTTCTTGCTGTCTGCTTTAAGTACCTGCCAAAAATCTGGGCTGCCTCCCTCCTCTGGCCTAAGACTAATTAAAAATAAGCAACAAGAAGAAATTACAAAGTACAAAGAAATTTGACCTAGACCAGGCAAGAAGTCACTCCTTTGCCTCTTTCCTCTGAACTCAAGTATTAACCAGCATCCAGATTACCCACCCTGGTTTCCCCTCTGATCCTGAGCCATTTTCTTTTCTCATACCTGAGCAACAACAGACCATTCATCTTTCGGGAGAGCACAGAAAGGGTTCTATCAGCAATCAGGCAACTACGTCCAAGTGGGAAATTCAATGACTTCTATTATATGCTTTGGATCAAAAATGATTGGCACTGGTGAGAAGGACCCATCGTAACTCCATCACCCGATTTCAGCCAGGTTAAATGAGCAGATCCCACTTTGTTCTCAATACCAATACCAAACAGCTAGCTTGCATAATTTTGAGAGAGCAATTTCTTACAAGGCTCTGTAATCACTTAATGCTCATAATGTGTTAGCTTTCTGAGAACAGTGTACACTCATCTTGGTGTTAAGTTCTTGATAATTACAATTTGTTAATTATCCTCCCCCCCCCCCCCAGAGAAGAAGCTATTTTTATGTTTGGTGGGTGCTTCAGGCTGGTAAAAGAGGAAACTGGCCAACGGGCTCCCACTCCAGGCCCCCTAATTTAAGTAGGGTGGTTAAAGAAGGAGTATCCTGCAGGGAGACATAGAGGAGGAGAAGCTGTGGAAGGACACGGCACATTCATCTAAGCAGGAAGAGGGCCGTACGCAATGGCATTAAGACATAAAAGAACATCCTGCTCAAATAACTGAGAGAGGGCCAGTGTGGCACAGAATAGCAGATGAATGGGCAAATGGAGAGACCAACAGGGAGGAGAGCACAGCAAAAAGTAAGTACAAGAGGGGCAGGGGACAAACGCACAACTGTGTGTAGGCCAAGGAAAGGAGGTAACATTATAATTAAAGTAGGATGGGAAGGCAATGAAGGATTTTAGACAATACACTGATTCATTGACATTTTAAAAAATTAATTCATACCAGCTGATCATATGGTTGCTACATGGAAAACAGATCGTAGTAAAACAAGAGGAAGTAGAAATACCAGCTAGAAGTCCAAGCAAGTGAATACAGAAGCTTGGAGAAAGGTGATGGCAATGGCAATGGCGACAGAAGCGGATGAATTTGAAATACAACTGTATTTTGTAGAGATAATCTATCTACCTAACTTCCTGACAAGTGGGATTTAAGGAATGAGAGAAAGGGAGAAAGCAAAGAAAATTATAATGGGCAGCATTTACTAATCACTCAGAGCCAGGCACTGTTCTCAGTGCAGTACAGGGAACCTATCATTTAGTGCTCCTGAGACTCCTATAAAATCAGTACCACTATCACCCCCATCTCACAGAGAAAGAGAGGCAACAAGAAGTTAAGTAATTTGCCCAGGATGATACACCTAGTAAACTGTAGTCTCTGGATTCAAATCCATGGAGTCTGAACCCAGAATCCATGGTACTGAGGGGAACTCCCAGGAATTCAGCTTAAGCAAATTGAGGCATTTACTGAGAAGGAGGACACTAGAGAAGGAATTATCAACAGCACAGATCTGGGCTTCCAGATGGCCTCCCAGCATCTCAATAAACAGAAAAAGGAATTTTTTTTAAAAAGAATCCATTAATATAGTGTTAGAAAACAAGAAAGGATAACTAACATCAATGAAGCAAAGGTTCTACAAAATTCCAGAAAGGTACGTTTTTGGCTGGACAGTCTCAGCTTAAAGCCTGAGCTGTTCCCGAAAGAAAGGTTCCTCTTGACCAAGGGATTCTTTTATTTTATTTATATATTTTTTAATGGTACATAAAAAATATAAGGTATTCCCATATGCCCCACTCCTTCCCTCTCCCACACTTTCCCACATTAAAAACATCCTTCATTAGCGTGGTACGTTTGTTACAATTGATGAACAATTTTTTTGTACAATTGATGAACAAAAGTAGCACTGCTACTAAACATGGACTGCAGTTCATAGTTTAGCTTTTGTCCTGCACAATTTTCTAAGTTATGACAAAAATATACAATGGCCTGAATCCGTCACTGCAATGTCATGCAGGACAAATCCAATGTCCTGAAAATGCCCCCATATTACACCTATTCTTCCCTCTCCCGTCCCTCAGAACCTCTGGTGGCCACTGCCTTTATATCAATGATACAAGTTCTTCCATTGCTAGAATAATAATATCTATAATAGAATAATAATAAGTCTACTTTAGTCTATGGTTCATTTTCCAATCCTGAGGATTTGGGGATGGTGATGCCCACTCTGCTTCTCATGGAGAGGGGGGCTTAGATCCCATGCAGCAGATAGATGGAGCTATCGCTGCAAGGAGGGCTTAACCTCAGGCCCATGTGGGTCCTTCAAAAGAATTCTGGAAGGCTATAATGTTGGAAGGGGAGGAAATCACCTTTATTTTCACTGACCCTAAGGTAAAATTACGCATTTCTTCAAATATTAATGTAGGCAACAAACCACAGTATTATTAGCTGTAACTGCAGTTTTATCACACTAGAAATCACAGTTATTTTCACGTCACGTGACAAGTACTGCAAATATCTTGAAATACTTATGCCTGCCACTACTTTGAAATGACAGTCGTTACTAGACCCACCGCTGAATCTTACTGTTATTTTAAAGAAAACCAAAGTATTACTGTATCACAAATAGGTTTAATATTTTGACAACCAATATTATTGGATTCTTTTGCAACCCTGTGTATATTCTCATATGCATTTAGAAAAAGCATTACCCTGACAAGAGGCCCACAGGGCTTTTCCAGGCTGTCAAAAGGGTTCATGGCACAAAATATGATTAAGAGACGCTTAATCGTTTTTCAAATTGCAGCTTGTGACCCATGAGTAACCTGTGTAATCAGTTTAGTGGGTCATGACCAAATTTTATAGACATAAGTTTAAACAAGCACATGTATATCTAACAGACTAAAACAGACAATACAGAATACATTACACATAATAAGATAGCATGGTTTTATAAAACTTCTAGGTCAGTTGTGTGTGTGACTGTGATACTGTAAAATGTATTTTACATTGTAGGTCATGATCAAAAGTATTTGAGGAACGCTGCTCTAGAATGGTTTCCAAACTTTAGCATGCATCAGAATCACCTGGAGGGCTGGTTAAAACACTGCTAGGGCTCTCCCCAACCGGACTCTCTTACCCCCAGACTTTTTTTTTTTCCTCTCTTTATTTTTTAGTGTTACACTCAAAAAATATGAGGTCCCCATATACCCTCCACCCCCTTCACCCCACTCCTCCCACATCAACAACCTCTTTTATCACCATGGCACATTCACTGCATTTGGTGAATACATTCTGGAGCACTGCTGCACCACATGGATAACGGTTTACATTGTAATTTACACTCTCCCCCAGTCCACCCAGTGGGCCATGGCAGGACATACATTGTCCAGCATCTGTCCCTGCAGTACCACCCAGGACATTTCCAAGTCCTGAAAATGCCAGACTTTCTGATTCTGTAAGTCTGGTGTGGTGCCTGCCCCAGTCTAGTGCTGTTAACCAAAAAAACGAGGGGAAACACAAAGCCATCCGGAAAGTCACTGCCTAGGGCCGAGGTGATCGCATCTGCCCAGGAGACAGTATGGGCATATCTTGGTCATAGGGAAGCCCCTGGTTCTGTTCCCAGAGACACTGTGCAGATCTCTCTTTTTTTTCCTAATATATTTTTTATTGAAGTATGTCATTCATACATGAACATACATAAACAATAAGCATATAGTAAAAGTTGTGAACTTACAAAATAAACATATATAACATCACACTGGGATCCCAAACATCAACCCACCACCAACTCCTTGCATTGCTGTGAAACTTTGTTACAAACTATGCAAGAGCATCGTCAAACTGTTACTACTACCTATAGTCCATATCTCACATTTGGTGTATTTTTCCCCCAACCCACCCTATTTTTTAAAACCGATCAATTTTATCAATACATATTAATAAAGTATAAAATTTATTAAAAACAAAACAGAAAGATGTTCAGATTCTCAAGTTCAATGAGTCTGTGTATTTCTGAGCCATCTCGCAGATACCTCATTAAGGGAGAATAACATAATTAGTTTCTTTGTGATAAAATTATGACACAATCACCAAAACATGCCCTATATTTAAAGATGCAAGCTGACCATTAACTGGATGGGATACATAAAATCTCAACCTTACATTGTATACGTCTTTCAAATTTTACAAAGATTTTCACCTACATTATCCAACGCATAATACATTACCGATTAAAATGACTAATTTTGGACACAGGAGAAAACGCTACTGGATCAAATGGTTCTCGTAATGGTCTAGCTACAGAAAAATCAAGAAGCCAAAGCAGGAAGCTTCAGGCAAATTTGAGTAGTAAAAGCAATTTTCATAGTTGATTTAGGAGGGGCAGAGATAGGGTTGAGAGCCCCTTTCTTTCCTTATTACGTCAATGTCAATGTGATGGTCAGAGGATCTGAGCACCTGCAAGGCACAGCTGAGTATTCCAGAGTGCTTTAGGCCAGAGACGCATAAAAGCTAAATTAAAGGCTATGAAAATAAAAGTTCACAACTCACTCAAAGATAACACTTGATCCCAACATCCCCGCTCCACACTTGATCCTGCTCAGTCTCATTTGCCACCACTACCCAGCAGAAGCCGGGCCCCGGGAAAGAGGGTACTGCACACGCCAACTCATAAGCAGGCAGGGACGAAAAGCTAGTGCCAATGCTGCAAAGAGCAATGGTTAAGAAGGCTGAGAGGTCTGACAGCAAAAGCCATGCTGTCGAGGATAACGGGTAACTTAAATCCCCGCTGATCCCTTTTAACAAGAAAAAGGGTGTGTTGGTGAGAAAGTGTCCCCCTGCTCCAGCAGGAAGAGGAGGGGTGTGGGTTTCAAAAGAAGAAAGATACACGGGAGGTTGGTAAAGGTGCTGAATCACCAATTCCAGCCATAAAGAGAGCAAAGAATAATACCCTAACCTAGTGGTTCTCCAACCGTGTGCGCCTCTGAACCCTAAGACGCAAAGGCGCGGCCTGGGCGTAGAGATGAGGCTGCCGGGCAGATCCACTGACCGCCCGGGAAGGGCTCTCGTTCCTCCAGCCCCCACCACACACTAGCTCCACTCCAGACTTTTCCATTCAGGTCCTGTGTCAGATTTATTGAAAGAGGGGGAAGAATGTAATGCATTAAAAAAAATTACACTTTGAAATATCACCAAATCACCATTGCATATTTCTGGGCAAGAGGGCCAATTGAATATACATATCTATGGTTATTCTCTTCCAAAACCCCACTAAAAGCACAGCAAAGAGATGAAAACGAGACAGAGGGAGAGAGCAAACCCACAATTAAGGGGAGAATAAAAGAAAAGACCAAATTTGTAAAGCAAATGGTCAAATGGTAACTGGCACGGGGCCCCCAGGAAACCCTGGAGAAAGCCAAGTCCCAGCGCCATTTACTCGAAGGCAAAAGAATGGAGACACCAGGGAAACTCTTGATGTGTGTGGGGGGCTGGTAGAGGGGCGGTGCTAAATTCAGAAGCATCGGTTTTAAAAAATGATCCCAGACCCCTACCTCCACTTCACTTCACGGGGCAACAGCTCTTCCCCATCCAGGCAAAATAATTGGAGTTTTATTCCCTGGAAACATATTTCGAAAGCACTTCAATGGCTTGGGGACACCAGGAACCACTGAGGATCAAGTGATTTTGTATACACTGGACATTGAGACACCAAGACTTCTGGCCCAACCCAGCTCCTGGGAAGCTGGCTCAAAAGACTTTACCCTGTATATACGGGATTTAGAGAATTTTCTCTGAGGAATGCAGCCAGCTTAAGAGGAAAGAACTCTTAGATAGTTCAGCCAGATGGCTACTAAATAAACGGCTCAACCAGGTCCTCCTACAGTGAAGCTTAGAATTCAGAACCTTATTGTTACCTCTAATCCTTTGACCATCATCCTTCATTTCAAAAGGATCCAGTTAAGAAGGGCATGTTGCATATGTTATGTTTCTTTCATCTTTCAGTCTGAAACAGCGCTTCAATCTTTCTTTACCATTCATGTTTACAACTTTTTTTTCAGTTGCAGGTCAGTTATTTTGCAGACTCTTCCTAAATTTGGTTTGTCTATTTGTTTCCTCATGATTAAATTCAGATTATGCATCTTTGGCAGGAATATCACAGAAGTAATGTTGTTCTCGTTGCGTCCTATCAAGTGGCAGACAATTTCGATCTGCCCCATTACTGATCATGTTACTGACTGAATAAGGTTGTACCTGCCAGCCTTCTCCACCATCACCTGAAACTTTTCCCCGATGTAATTTATTCCACCTATATATTTCCTTGTTATTGCAGTTCACTAAATGCAAATGCTAGTATCTTTATAAAAGGGAGGCTAAGGGAGATTTTAGACAGAAGCAGAGGGAAGCAGAGTTGGAAAAAGATGCTATGCCACTGGCTTTGAGATGGAGGAAGAGGCCATGAGCCAAGAAAGACAGGAAATGCAATCCTAGGTGCTGGAAGAGGCAAGAGAACTACTCCACAGAGCATCTGGAGCGAGTGTGGCCCGGCCAACATCTTGACTTTGGCCTTTTAGTCTTATTTTAGACTTCTGGCCTCCAAAACTTCTGTTGTTTTAAACCACCAAATTTATAAGTTGTTACAGCAGTCACTGGAAACTAGTATATATGTAAATACATATATACAAAAACCCACTTTTACATCTGTATTTCTACATCCGTCTATAAAAAGCATGAAGTCACATCCATATTTGTCCATAAGTTCACTTCTGCTGTTTTCAAATACAAATGAGTTGTGAATGAAATAATCGTAAGATTTAATATGTGTAACTTATTCCACCTATATTTTCCTTGTTATTGCAGGTCCCTGAAATAAATGTTGCTCTCTCACTATAATGAAAATAATTTCCATTGCTGAAAAACACCCCCTAAACACAAACTATCCATTCCTTCAGTTTATCCAGCTATCTAGTGAGAGATTCCAATTTTAGGATGTGTAGCACTTTTTTCCTGTTTAAAATGTACTGGAGATATGCCTACACATAGCAAGCAGGAAAAAAAAAATACTGTGGCTTGGAAAGGAGGAGATGGTCCACATAATTTACAATGGCCGTAAAACCACTCCCAAAGCCCCAGTCAGGCTAACCGGAGAGGTATTCCAGAAGCCGATGAAACCACCATTTAAAGTGGGACAGTAAGCTGCTCAAGAGTGGAGAGGCGAGCCAGGAAAAAAAAACCAGCATAACCCAACGGCGAAATCTTTCACTTCTAAAGATTAGAAGCAGCTTCAGAACCAAAGGGCCCATCAGGAAATGGACTGCAGTGCTGAGGCGAAGAAAGCCACAAAAAGCAAGACTCAGCCTGGCACCTAGTCGTCAGCCAGCCCTCCGGCAGCCTGCTTTTACTCCTGTGAGCGCCAGGGACAAGGGCTGAAGGCAGGGCCTTTCTAAAAGCCCCTGGGGTCCATCCGCAGTTTCCCGCCAGCTGCTCTCTCTCTTCACCCTGCCCATTTCCTGAAAGCACTCTCTCGTGGGGGTTCTGCTGGGCCTCCACGCATGCAATAAGGGGACAGAGCAAAACTGGGGTGGGGGTGGCCGCGGCGTCCACAGCTACAGTAACTTGATCGACCCAACGACGCGGATGTAAAGTCAGAGGAAAGGAGGTGAAAGCAAGCCTAAACGTCTCTCAACAGCCTTCATCTTGGATCCATTCTAGTACTTCTTTTGACCCAGTGGAAGATTATATTCCCCTCTAGGAACTAAGCCCGCCCTGGGCCGACCTCGGAATTCACAATACATTAGGGACTATTACACATGGTGACAGCTGCTTTGTTCTCCCCTGAAGAGTGAAGGAGATGACGCTCTCTCTCTGTCTATTCAGGGGGTTATGGCAGGATCCTCAATGTCCTGCAGGTGTGCCTGGGGTATATGGGAATCCCCTATATTTTTGATGTAGCATTTATGTAATCTAAAGCTTCTTTAAAATTAAAATAAAAACTTAAAAAGAAAAAAAAAGAGTGAAGTAGAAAGTTAGGGGCTAGGAAACAAGGATAACAAACGTTTATTTGCAATAAAGCCTACCATAAAATAAATGTAAGACAAAGGGATCAGGTTTTCCACACGTCTTTGTCACTATGACATCAAATAGCTAAAGGCTTAGAGAGCTTCAAAAAAAGGATTTAAAAAAACGTTACCCAAATATTATTAGTTCACAATATATCCTCCACTTTTCCCATCATTTCACAATTCATACTGGCAGCTGAATCTTCCACCTTTCCCATCATTTCACAATTCATATTGGCAGCTGAATGAAGTCTTTGACAACAAATGCATAGATTTAAGTCTGCATTTTGCCCTTTTTTTTTCCCCTACCTGCCACCTACCTTTTTCGCCTTCCTCGGGGTCTAGGGCCAGGTGTTCCTGATAATGTTTAAAATGCAAAATGAAACAAATAACATAGAATCTAAATTCTTAAAACAAACAGAAAGACATTTTTAAGCCTTTAAATATGTCTCCTCACTTGCTACATACACCAGGTTCTCAGTGAGCTTTCCACACCCAGATAACCCTTAAGAATTTAAGCTGGGTCTTAGAAGGAGCTTGGAAAATAGGCCCAGCACAATCAGAAGCCCAATGAGGAAGCCAGTCAGACTTTAATAGGTAACGTTCACAAGTGCTCCCCTATGGACTCTTGAAAAAAATGGAGGAGGGCTGGGTACCCAAAACTTATGGCAAAAACATACCAGGTAAAGCAGGGACTACTTGTTCACAGTAGGTGTTCAATAAATATTTTTGCTGAACCCCTATAAAATCAGCAAGGTCAAAAAAAAAAAAGAAAGTTTTGAGAACTTGGCAGAAATCCTACAAAACAAGCTGCATAAATGAAAACTAAGCATCAGCCTTTTTCACGTAAACCTACGCTTTGCAAAATACAAAAGTATCCTTAGTTATTTCAAAGATTTCACTCCTGAAACAAAATTAAATCCACTTTAAAATGTTAAAAACATGTCATTTGGCACTTTGGCAAGAAAAGAAAAATAGGTGCTAAATGTAAATCCGAGGTGGGAATTATGATATGCACAGTGTCTTCTCACCTTTCTTGGGTACAACTATATTTCCTTTAATTTGAAAGTTGCCTCTGGGTGGCAAGTATTTTATTTAAACATGTTATTTAAACATGTAATATCCAGTACTGAACCTTACAAATAAGACATGATAACGATTGTTCCTGATTAAGGTAAGAAAACCAGAAAAACTTCCTTCTCGCCCACAGAACTAGGTAAGTAATCAAAAGAACTAAACCAACATTTTCTTCAACTTACTCGGTATATGTTATTTACGCAACCTGCAAGTATGAAGAAGAACATATCTTTAGGCAAAGAGAAACAATATCTCATAAAACCTAAGTTGTAATTTAAGCTAAAATAGCACATGAACTATTAGGAATAATATAATCATTAGGTTAATTTCCATATGAAAAATATATGGTCCACCGAAATTTTACCAAAGCCAAATATTTCCAGGCACTGTACCCCTTTTGAAAAACACCAAATAATCATGAGTTTGGTGGCATAAAGAAAAAGAGGGGAGTCAGGTCACTCCCTCTGGGGTAGCATTTGGTCCTGTCAGCAGGACATAAATGTTGACTAGTCTATACCAACCATCTCACCCCTGGCTGTTAACAGATGCCCATTAAGAAAAAATGGGTATGAAATGAGATAAAAGGATCTATAAAATACACATCTCTAAAGTTAAGATAAGGGAACAACAAAGAGAACATAATGTTATAAAAATATAAATTTAACAGAGAATTCCAAATCTGTCCCCCAAAATAAAACTAATTATCCATGGTCTTGATGAAATCTTTTTAATTTGAAAAGGTAAATATATTATGTGGATATTTAATGCCCCTGTTAATAACTAGTAAAGTCATTTCTTCAAAATGCCCTGCCAAGGCAGGGTACATTAATTGCCCAATTTTCCACTGATAAAGTCTCAGCATTCCAACTTCAGGAAAGTCCTCGTGGGCTATCAGTAGGGAAAAAGACACTAGACAAACTGACAAAGGTACGTCAATCGTGATTTCAGATGGTCTCAGTTATTTAAATTTAAACGCCGTCAGGATATTCACACTACCCACAGTACTAAAAAGCTCTCATTACACATTTTGAGTTTTTATAAAGATACAAACTACTCGTTGGTGAGCCAAAATGAGTAAGCTTCACAGAAATGAACTGCTTACATAAGCAAGTTAAAAGTAAATAACTCTTTCAGGACTGCAAGGTCACAGTTGGTCAATTAACTCTTGGGAGACATCTAATTGGACACTGGTGCCCTGAGAGTTCATCGGCCTCCCCCACGGAAGGTCATCCAAGAATTGTCTTGTTCTTAGAAAGGTAACACCGTAGGGGCATTTCTGCAGGTCCACACAGATGACTTAGAACGGAATTACAAGAAAATAGATGGTCTACCAAAATGTTACCAAGGCTAAAGGATTTCAAGCGGGCACCCTGGGGTGCCTGCAGCTAAACTAGGTACTGCTCAAACTGCTCAGGCCCTGTGACTTGGGTTCCTGGGAGCGGACCTGGAGAAGCTGCATTTTGAACTCACTCTCTCAGCTGATTCTTAAAGGTGCTGAAGTTTGAAAACTACTATTCTGGAGTTCGATGGGGTATAAAACTGAGCCGTCAAAAAAGTACTTAGGGGGAAGCTGATTTGGCTCAATAGATAGAGCATTCGCCTACCACATGGGAGGTCTAGGGTTCAAACCCAGGGCCTCCTGACCCATGTGGTGAGCTGGCCCATGTGCAGTGCTGATGTGCGCAAGGAGTGCCGTGCCACGCAGGGGTGTCCCCCACGCAGGGGTGTCCTCCACGCAGGGGAGCTCCATGCACAAGGAGTGCGCCCCGCAAGGACAGCCGTCCCATGCAAAAAAAGTGCAGGCTGCCCAGGAGTGGCGCTGCACACACAGAGAGCTGATGCAGCAAGATGACGCAACAAAGAGAGACACAGATTCCGGTGCTGCTGACAAGAATATAAGCGAATATAAAAGAACACACAGAGAATGGACACAGAGAGCAGACAACGGGCGGGTGGGGGGAGGGCAGGGAAGGAGAAAGAAATATACATATTTTTTAAATCTTAAAAAAAAAGTAGTTAGGAACTGGACAGCAGACAGCAGTGGACAAATCTCATTGACATGCCACCTCCATCGTCCCCGCAGCACAAACCAAAATGATAAAATGTCTGGGAAAACGTAATGAGAAGTTATGATTTCTGGCATTGTGGGTATTTTACAACCGATGCTGAAGTTGGTAGTGGCTTTCATCAAGGGGTCTAATTTTGTGCTCTGAGTAAGAACAATGCTATTAGCCATGAGTTGCCTTTGGACCCAAGCAATGCAAGGAGGACAATGCCGGGGAAACGTCCTGGCTACAGAAGGTAAGCCATCTTCACAAACACCGATGCACAATCTAAAGAAGAATGAGTGCCTGCAACCACCTTTGTTCTTAAATACAGAACACTGGAAGATAAATGATTCACCAAAGGTGTGCTCACTTTTATAGTTTTAAAGAAGTTTTACACCCTACTCCCCACCCATGCAAACATACGCACACCCCGCGATCTTTGATCTCTAGAGCTTCTGAAGATTAGAGGTTTGTTCTTTACATCTTTTATTGGTACATAAAAATAATGTTGCAAACTGTGCTTCTAGGTTTCGTTCAAACAACACTCAGCACTTTACTAAGTAGTACTAGGGTTAAGAAGCTTGTTTGAGCTTGCTGGAAACTGACTTTCTGCGGGAAACTGAAAGCAGAATTCAAAATAATTAAGTTATAAATAAACTTTTCAGATTTGCATTTCAAAGTAAGAGACAGCCTGTACATATTATTGATATTTATAAAAATAAAAACTGGTTAACTGAGAGTGACAGCTTACATCAATTTATGAACAAAGTTTGTTGACATGAGTCTGACTACAAATCTCTAATTTTACTTTGGAGACCTGAGGGCAAATCACCTTCTTTACAACAGAAAATTAATGAAGAATATAAGGATATGGTATTATTAGGGTAACACCTCATGTACTTGGAGCACAATAATCCAACGAACACATTCAGAACTCAGAAAGTACAATTTTAAAAGGCTTCAGAGTAACCAAAATATGTACGTTTAAAAATCCATGCAATTATTCAGGAGAGCCCCATGGGATCTACATTCACTCTTACATATGGAAAATTTCAAGATTTTTGTTACTTTCTGCCTCTTACAGGACTCCAAACAGTTACAGAGCAGGGCTTATAGCGAGCAGATACCATCAAAAATCAAGAATAACAACCAGAAACCTGTACAAATGAAACGAGCTCTCAACAAAGAGCTCGCAGCCCTGGAAAACTCCCCTTCCCTACCCTCACCCCCCAGCTTTTGCAGCTGGTGTCTTAAAGTTGAAACCCTCAAAGTCATCCAAGAGGGCTGGAATCAACTTCTTCCAAGCTCCTGTTAGTGCTGATACTTTGACCTCCTCCCATGAATCACGAATGTTCTTAAAATGGCATCAAGAATGGTGAATCCTTTCCAGAAGGTTTTCAATTGACTTTGTCCAGATCTGACAGAAGAATCACTGTCTATAGTAGCTACAGCCTTATGAAAAATAAGACTTGAAAGTCCAAATTATTCCTTGTTCCTTGGGCTGCAGAATGGATGCTGTGTTAGCAGGCATGAGAACAACATTAGTCTCCTTGCACATCTCCATCAGAACTCTTGGGTGATGTGCATTGTCAACGAGCAGGAATATTTTGAAAGGAATCTTTTTTCTGAGCAGTAGATTTCAACAGTGGGCTGAAAATGTTTAGTAAACCACGTTGTCAACAGATGTGCTTCCATCTAGGTTTTGTTGTCCCCTTTATAAAGCATAGGCAGAGAAGATTTAGCATAATTATTGAGGGTCCTGAGGTGGGGGAGGGGGTACCTCCTAAAGTAATACCCCAATGAATTACTTGGTTAGTTTCTAGTCCGGTGGCTCCCAACCTTGAGTGTGCCTAAGAGTTTCTTAGACCTCACTCCCAATTATCCTGTTTTACCAGGTCTACAGTGGAGCTCAAAACTCTGTATTTTTGGCAAGCTCCACCATGATTCTAATACAGATGGCTCAGGGACCACACAATGAGAAATAATGCTGTGATCCAAGGGAATTGCAACATTAACCTTTCCGCACTTACCCCACGTTGAACGATGAACATTGCTGTGACAATTTTGGAAAGGACATCAGGCTAGGTTGGACAGATGCTACAAAGATAATAACTTGGGTTCTCAAGCTTGCAGCGAGGGATGGAGTAATGTACTGTATTCATCAGCTTTCACTAGATTATTCTGAAGCAGTAATAAATAACTTTTGCATTTTAGTGGCTTACAACAAAGGTTTATTTCTTCCTCGGGGTCTACTCCATTTTGCAAGTCTGTTCCATGTGTCTTCTTTATTATAGGATCCAGGCTGAAGGAGCAGACCCTATCTGAACATGTAACCTCACAGCAAAAGAAAAAGAGTCGGAGCCCAAACCACACAATACATCCATCACTTGAGTTCACATTACTAAAAGCTACAGCTGAGCTGCTGCATTAACCAATCTTGAAGCCCAAATCACTGGCCTTCTTTTCAGAGACACCAATAAATGCCCTCTGCACATAAGTCATTTTGAGTATTCTTATTACTGTCATCCCAGGGCATCCAAACTGATGCCCCCTGATTGAGAAGCACTGCTCTGTGGTCCTTTTACTTCTTCTTAGAACTGTAAACTTTCTCTTCACTTTTCTGCACCCCCATCGCTCATCTATGTACACCACCATGCTTCTTGGTCCCTCAATGCTTTGTAAATAAACTTCCCTACATCTTCAATCCCATTACAATCCCTTCACCCCCAGCTGAAGATTCTTCCAAATCCTCATATCACAGACATTCTCCAAATAACATCATTCCCCAAGTTCACCATTATCCTTGACTGACCATTTCTTTTTTATCCTTTATATAAAGACTCTTCTCTGAGGTTCATCCCAGCTACTTAAACCTCTGCACGCCCTTCCCACCCCTCCCACCATCATCTTACATAGCCATAATTTTGTCACCTGTTGAGAGTCGTTGGTTCTAATACAACTACCACCATTTCCAGTGACTTCAGAGTTCACATGGGGACTCAACTCACAAGCCCCTCAGATCCTTGAGCTTTTTGTCTCCAGTGGTCTTTTCCTCTACTGCGGTTCATTGCCCAGTCCCATGTCTCAACATCCCAGGCTCTTACTTATGCTTCTATCCCTGGGCTCTCTTGCTCCCTTATTCCCAGTATAGCACTTGGGCCTCATCAAGACTTTCATAGCCTTGAACTCTCCTTTTTCTGAAAGTCCTATCATACTACCTCTTTAGTCTCCTGCATTGGACTTTTCTCCAGCCTTTACTTTATTGTAATGCTGTTGCTCCTATGGTTGATCTTTTTCTCTTCTCACTTTATAAACATTTCCAGGTTATCTTACCCAAACCCATGGCTCCCATTATAACCCATATACTGATGACTACCCAAATTGTTACTTTCTGCCCAAGTCAGTTCATCTTATATATTTAACTGCTTACCATATGTCCCCACAGATACTTTTAAACTCACCTTTTTCTAAAATGAAATTCACCTTTCCCCCAAAAGCAGGTTTCCCTTCTCTATTTCTTAACCTAGCAAATAGTGCTAACATGGACACAGTCACCTAAATCAAAGCCTGGAAGCCATTCTAAACACCTTTCCCCCCTCACTTCCACTTCCAGCTGATCTTCTAAGTTGCATCAAGTCTATCTCTATCCTATCTAAAATGTAGTCCCTTAATCCAGGAACAATATCTTATGCCTCTTTGTGTCGTCCTTACCTTGCATCGCTCCTCAACACATTACAAAAGCTCAATAAACTGTCACAGTGATTATTACACCCTCTCCTATCCATCCCCGCAGCTCTTGCCAGCTCATAACCTCATCGTGTCTCATCTAACCGACACACTGCAATAATCTTCTAACTTGTCTTCTTTTTACCAATGTTGTCCTGAACTGGAGCATAAAGCTGACTCAGTCATTTCTTCCTTAAAAACTTCCAATGGCTTCCCACTTCCTATGGGACAAGGCACCCAAATCATCAACACAAAATGCAACAGCCTCTGACCCCTACTCATCTGAGCCCTCATGGTCCACCTCTATCCCTCCATCCATGCCAACTTTTTTCAGATTCCCAAATTCTCTCTGCTCTCTCTTGCCTCAGTGCTTTTGAATATATTCCTTCCTTTGCCTAGAATGACTTTCCTCAGTTACTCAGCCTTCTCGTTTTCAAGCTCATTCTCTATGAAGGCCTCACTGACCATAAACCCCAAGTGATTAATTTTCACTTTTCTGCTTCCATTTGAGCTTAAACTTGACCATCAGATCCTGCCTTTACCACTTATTAGTTATACCCTCCGTGCTTCATTTTCCTCATCTGGAAGTAGTAATAGTCTGATTCCATAAGGTGGTTTTAAGGATAAAGGTAGATAACACATATAAAGTACTTAGTACAGTCTGGAATATTATTTGTCCAATAAATGTTCGTTGCTGTTATTATTATCATTTGTATTTCTATATTATTTGTAGTCTATATTATTTGATTTACATTTATTTCTTACTTATTCAACTACAAACCATTGGAGGGCAGGAACCATGTACTTTTTTAAAGATAACATTGAAAAATAAGTTAATGTTTATTCAATCATCTATTGTTGGTTTATTTTTATTTCAGCAATACAGCAGATACATATATAACTTGGCTTTTTTGACTATATAATAGGCTACTATATGACTGCAAAACAATTTATTACTTTATCAATTTTTTACTATTATAAATCATGTTTCCAGGCTCATCTTCCTACACTTCTTGTTAAATTATTTTCTAAATATTAATTCAGGAAAACCTCCAAAAAGAGGAATTTGGGTGTCAAAGGAAATGCACATTTAAGACTCTTGGTGCCTATTGCCAAGATGTCCTCTAGAGAGCTGGTACCACATGGGCAGGAACTTTGTTTTGAATCATTTCTGAATCTCTATTCCAATCACAGATCTTAGCCCATTCTAGACATCTAATAAACTGGTGGTAGAAGGAAAGTAGGAAGGTGGAAGAAAAGGAAATTTCTGAGCAAATGGTATCATTTGAGGAAGGACATTCCACTGGGGAATCACAGAGCACATTCGGAAAATGCCAGCTAGGCTAGTTCAGCTGTAGGACATGGAAAGAGACTGAAAAGAGTTAGTAGACCAGTGCTTCTCACAGTGCTAGGCATACAAAACAGTTCAGGATTTTGTGAAAATTGTTAAAGTGCTGATTCTGATTCAATAGGTGCCAGCACCTGAGGTTCTACATTTCTGACAAGCTCCCAGGTGATACTAACACTACTGATCCATGGATCATACTTCAAAAGGTAAGGAAGTAGATGATTACAATGAAGAGGCAGATTAGCACTAAAAGGTTTCAAATGCCAGGCTAAAGAGTTTGGGCTTTTTATTTATTTGGTAGACATTTTAAGGGAGGGAGGTATATTGGAGGTTTCTGAGCAAAGGAGACCTAATGATGTAACAAATCAGGTAAGAAAAATTTTTGTGCCTCATGACCAAAAGAGTCTTTCTTTTTTTTATTCCCCCCCTTGCCCCATTGTCTGCTCTGTGTCCATTCGCTGTGTGTTCTTCTGTGCCTGCTTGCATTCTTGTCAACAGCACCAGGAATCTGTCTCTTTTTGTTGCATCACCTTGTCGCATCAGCTCTCCGTGTGTGCTGCGCCACTCCTGGGCAGGCTGTGCTTTGTCCCCGCAGGGCGGCTCCCCTTGCAGGGTGCACTCCTTGCGTGTGGGGCTCCCCTACACGGGGGGCACAGCACCTCTTGCGCACATCAACACTGTGCATGGGCCAGCTCACCACACAGGTCAGGAGGCCCTGGGTTTGAACCCTGGACCTCCCATATGGTAAGTGATGCTCTATTAGTTGAGCCAAATCTGCTTCCCCCGAGTCTTTCTTAGAAGATCATTTATTTTGTTTTGTCACTTAAATATTTTCTCAGATTTGCTTAATAACTTACACAAACTTGAAGCTCTTTTGGCAAAGTATCCGTGTCTTACACAGATCCCTTGCTAGGACTAAAAATTATTTTTAAAAATGGGAGAGACAATTAAGAGAGAAAAACAAAAGAATTTAGGATTTTTCTCTTCCCTACCCACCTCCCTCCTGTCCTCTCTGGTCCATTCAGTTGAGACCATTCCCCAAAGCTCCCAGTTGCTGCTTTATCACTGTTTCTAGGGGCAATTCCAAGAGTCTGCTTGGAGGTCCTGTTTATAAAAATGACAGGAAGAGCCAAATGCTACATCTCCCTCATGATTCCTCCCCCATAACTAAACCTCAATTATTTCAAGGTCAGTAAAGATGGTGCTCATTCTTGGAGCACAGATCACCTCAACACACCTAGGCTTAAGAACAAAAAAGATGTGTTAGCACACACAATGTGAGAAATGAATCCAACTCAGGAAAACACAGACAAAGGTAACAATCTAGACGGAGTCCAAAGCTAATTCCATGCCCTCACATCAACCTCTGTCATCTCCATTCATCATTAGCATTGGAAGGCTAACACATACAAAAACCAGCATTTGCTGAATTTCTTTCAACTATTCAATCACACCCCGGAGAGGAAGGGATGTCAAAAAGAGATCAGAATAAGTTAGCAGGCCTAATGCAATACATGATGAACTCAATACCTGATCTCTGGGCATTTTGCCCACATCCTCTCACCACCCCACCCCACCCCTCCATCATACTTTAGAACAAAGCAGTTCCCAAGGCTCTTACGAGGCTCTCTAGCAGGAAATCACTGCTTGCCAAAGCTTATGAGATCACCAAGATAATAACGAATGCACCTGTTCATGGGGTTAAATGTGGGGGTAGCTAGCAGAACCAAGAAACTACGTGTCCTATACTGTGGTCAAGTCGTCTTAGGCCTGATGCTTCAGAAGTTTGCCGTGGCATACTCACATACTATTGGAAAATAAATGTGGCTATTTATATCAAAATTGGAAATGTATATACCCTTTTATCCAGCAACTTTTATGGAGGAATTCATTTCACAGAAAACCATATGCTAAAGAGGAAGGTACAATGATGCTTGCTTCAACAAAATACTACAAACAACTTATATGTCCATCAATTGGAGTGTGACCATCTAAAATGGAATAAAACAAAATATAATACAGCTCTAAAGAAAAGACTAAGAAAGGCTTTACATGCTTCACAAGGACTGGAAAATAAAGTGAAAATCATTAGGTGCAGAACAACATATAACATCTGTTACCATTTACAGAAAAAAGGAGAAGGTTTATGTTCATGTGTATGTGTGTGTGTATATTTTGCGAACACACACAGACTACCTCTGCTAACAAAGATTGCCTCAGAACTGTGTTCCCGAGGCTGGAGGAAGGCTTTCATTTTACAGCTCGCACTCTTCTGTTTATTTTGTTCATTCGTTTGTTTAGCGATCACACACACATGTATTACTATTTCCAGGTTTTCGTATTTTTCATTTTCTTGTTTAGATTTCCCAGAGCATGGATTCCTTCTGAGAACTCAAGGAGTTAGAGAAAACATTTACGCAATCTCCGTGAAGGAAAAATTCAGGTCAATCTCATCACACTAAATGGAAAAATCCTGAACAAGATATTAGCAAAGCAAATTCTACAGTATGTAAGAAAGATAATCCATCATGACCAAGTTGGCTATATCCCAAAACTGCAAAGCTGTTTTAAGTTTAGAACTCAATATAATTCACCACATTGACAGATGAAAGTGGAAAACCCATATAATTATCAGAATACTTGCAAAAATATGTGATAACGTTTTACATCCATTATTAAAAAGAAGAAGCCCTTAGCAAACTAGATAAGCACCGTAATCTAGAAAAGGCATGACAAAAATATCCATAGGAAACATCATACTTGGTGAAATTCTGCATATGTTTTCTATGTGTCCCGTAAGCAAAGAGAATACAAAGGTGTTCAGGGGTGGTTCTTAACCCCTTTAAAAATATCCTGCATGTGATTTCAGGGTATTTCATGCACATCTTCCTTGTGAAGGCAGGAGTTGCATGAATCCCAACTGAAGAAGCCCTGAAGTAAAAGTTTTTTTTAAAAATGTGCAAAAGCAGGAATCCATTGTAAATCATCATTAGACTCATAGTAGTAGAATATCACTTTATGCACTTAAGTGTTCAAAATACTTGAAAGCGTCCTCAGTCTATTCAACAGTCCACGCTGTGGCCCTCCACAATCTGGCTTCAATCTCTTCTTCCACCCTGCATGCATCATTGCTGCCTCCACTAACCCGTCACGCAGCCACTCAGGGTTTCCAGAAGCACAGTGCGCAGTCCCACCTCAAGGCACTGGTTGAGCCCGTTGACTCAGCCAGCCTTGCCCTTCCGCCCTCCTCTCCCACCTCACAGCCAAGTAACAGAAGTGAGAATCAAAATGGCACCATTAGCAGCGCCAGAGCTGAACAGAGAAAATGGCTAACTATCTGTGGACAAGAATGCAACAGGGGAAACGGACTTTGGCCCAGTGGTTAGGGCGTCCGTCTACCACATGGGAGGCCCCCGGTTCAAACCCCGGGCCTCCTCGACCCGTGTGGAGCTGGCCCATGCGCAGTGCTGATGCGCGCAAGGAGTGCCTGCCACGCAGGGGTGTCCCCTGCGTAGGGGAGCCCCACGTGCAAGGAGTGCACCCATAAGGAGAACCGCCCAGCACGAAAGAAAGTGCAGCCTGCCCAGGAATGGCACCACCCACACTTCCCGTGCTGCTGACGACAACAGAAGCGGAAAAAGAAACAAGACGCAGCAAAAAGACACAGAAAATAGACAACCGGGGGAGGGAAGGGGAATTAAATAAATAAAAAATAAATCTTTAAAAAAAAAGAATGCAACAGACTTCCCCAGTCGGCCAGTCGGACCACCACAAGCCTCCGCCGCAGGAGGAGCACAGCAGAAAAGGCTGCGAATCTGATCAGAAGCTGAGTGAGGCTCTCAGCTCCTTTTCCCAAATTCACCAAGCAGAGAAGGCACTCCTCTTCCAGTGAAAGCTCTACTTCTGAAAACAGGAGGCCAGGAAAACCAAGCTCCCTCACCAACGTTCAACTCTTTTTTTTCAAGGCATAGTAGAAGTCCCACACCCTCGAGCCAACCACCATCTCATCCCAGACAACATTCAACGTATTATCCTTTTCTCCAAATTTCTATATAGCACTTAATACCTGATGCGACTCTTTAGATTCAACATTCACAATAATATCCCTCGTCCTGATGATTCACCTCCCTACCAGCAAGTCCCCTGATCCTGACACTATACTTTCTCTCTCTTTGAATTCTCATCCCTTGGGTACATGCCCTGAACATGCATGACATTCAACTATGTAGTGACTATGAAAAAATACACATGTCTGAACATGGGCTGTGTTCTTTGATAGGTAAGATGGTAATTAAGCTTACTTCAGGGGAAAATGTGAGCAGAGGGGTGTTTTCTGAAGACTAATAATCAGCAACATGTCTGATTAGAACACAAGATACAAGGAAGCAAGAGACAAGATAAAAGAGAAGCAAGATGGGAAGCAGACTTGGCCCAGTGGTTAGGGCGTCTGCCTACCACATGGGAGGCCCACGGTTCAAACCCCAGGCCTCCTTGACCCGTGTGGAGCTGGCCCACGTGCAGTGCTGATGTACACAAGGAGTGCCCTGCCATGCAGGGGTGCCCCCCTCGTAGGGGAACCCCATGCGCAAGGAGTACACCCCATAAGGAGAGCCTCCCAGCGCGAAAGAAAGTGCAGCCTGCCCAGGAATGGTGCCGCACACATGGAGAGCTGACACAACAAGATGACGCAACAAAAAGAAACACAGATTCCTGTGCTGCTGACAACAACAGAAGCGGACAAAGAAGAACACGCAGTGAATAGACACAGAGAACAGAGAACTGGGGTGGGATGGGAGGGGGAGAAATAAATATTTTTTAAAAAAAGAGAAGCAAGAGAGAGAACACTACAGTTTTTTAGATGTGGTTCTTTGAAGAGGGTTCTTTGAATGTGAAATTAATAAAGCAGAAATTATAACAGAAAGCTGTCCAACCAAGAACATTAACAAATCTGTGAACACAAATTAGAAAACATATAAATAGACTAAAGGTCACACCAGCTGACATTAAACTGCTGCTTCATGACACTGCTCACATGACAAGGCTGTTCAAAATGAGATATAATAGGTTATTTTGTATATTCCTTCCATCTACAATCAACAGATCCCAATTAGATCCTTATTAGAGTCCCATGACTAGCTGAAAAGAATAATGAAGGTGATTTAGAGAGCTGAAAATGAGCCTTCTGGATGGAGGAAAACAAATTAGGACAAATATAAAAATATTTTTTAAGGGCTAATCTCACTCTTGAAGACTAGAGGTTAAAGAGAAATAGGAACTAGACATTTGACAACTCCGCTGAAAAAAGGAGAAATTCAACAGCAGATAAATTTTATCTAAATATGAAGGAGAAATCCCCTAAACAAAGGATTATTGATGAAGCAGTGGTAAAAATGATGCTTTTAAAATTAGTCAACTCAATTACTATCTAAGAATCCACACAGTGCCAATACCAAAAGGCACCACCAGTACAGAACATAAAGAATGTTACAATTTAAGCTACCTGAAGAAAAAGAAAGACAAACACAGCAATCAAAAAAGCCCCCAAATTTAAATATATTCAGAAATTATTTGTAGATAAAAATATGATTTCAGAACAAGCCTCCAGAAAGATCTTTAAAATTGCCATAAAGGTATTTCATTTGTCCAGGCCAAATACCATGATAGACCAGATAGCTACCTAATATAAGTATTTCTAAGTCCTAATCAGCAATGTGGGTGATCTGCTCTACTGCCCTGCCCTCACTCTCTCATGCCATCACAAAAAGAGAACTGGTTTTCCTACTGACATCATGTAAAATCTGTGACACTGTCTTTCATTCTGCAAAAATTTTATATTAGCTTCAAAATGAAGATAGGTCAACTGTGATTCTTAAAACTTTGTTGTGCCTATCAGAAATTCCCTAAAAAAAATTCTTCAACATTAAGAAACTTGGAAATCTTTGCTTTAATGTTGGGAATATATGACAATACAGACACAGAACAAAGGGGAATATTTGGGGGGGGGGGGTAGCAAACTAAAACATCTTCAACAAGATTTTTTTAACAAGGTAAAAACATCAGTCTCAGGTTGAGAAGAGACCTTGGAGTTATTTCAGTTTGACCACCATAGCACTCTGCCCACTGGTCTGACCACTGAAGAACTTATGAGGCCTAGACAGCACTTACCAGTTAAAATAATAATACTAATGTGATGCAAGGTTACATGCGATGAGCCAAGCACTATGTTAAGAACTTTATATATTGTCTTATGTATCCTAACAACCACTGATGAACCATGTTCTATGCTCACTCCCAGTTCATGTAAAAGGGATACAAAGGTTAAAAGTCATGTCAGGTAAATGAAGGAGCCAAGATTTGCCAAGTCCTTGGAAGAGCTCTGCTTAGACACCCAAATATATAGTGATGCACTACAAACCAGAGAACTTGACCCCTTTCATTTCTGATCCTGAAACTAAAAAGTTCCTTTAAAACTGTCTTTGTGTATATTCCAGGGACTTTAAGACTTCTGTAGGCTATGGATCCAAGGTTTATGAACCTTAGCTTTTTTTCCTTTATATAAACCTCACTAAGCAGAAAAACACATCAATAAGACAAATGCAATACGTCTTTTACAAAATCACTCAGAGGAATAAGTAGAGACCATGAAAACATTTAAAAATAGGAACCACTTTTGAGTTTTTTACATGCATTTTGCCCAGAAATTTCTATTTTCTTTCCACAACAACATAGCTAGAAGAATAAAAGAAATGTGGGTGTGGGTGTGGGGGGGGGCGGTATTAGTCAGCCAAAGGGTGCTGATGCAAAGTACCAGAAATCTGTTGGCTTTTATAAAGGGTATTTATTTGGGGTTGAAGCTTACAGTTAAAAGGCCCTGAAGAGTCCAACTCAGTTACTCTCTTCACCAAACTCTGTTGTCACATGCTGAAGCAAGATGGCGGCTGACATCTGCGAGGGTTCAGCCTCCCTCTTCCCTCTACAGGCTCCATGGGTCCAGCTTCTTCTGATCTCAGCTGTAGGCTGGTGTAGGGCTAGTCTCTCTTCCCAGGGCTTGTTTCTTTCCAGGCTCACCTGCTCTTTCAAGGTCAGCTGTGAACTATCAGGCCAATTGCTTGTCTCTCTTCCTGGGGCCTCTGCCTTGTCTATGGAGCTGTCTCTCTTCCTTTGTGTATCTACTTCAGTTTTCTCCTTGAGTGTCCATTTATATAGTCTACCGAGGGGAAAGGGACTCAACCCTGAAAGTCCTAAAGATGTGGTCAAATCAAAGTCCTCATCTTAACGTAATCAAGAAAATGTCAAACCTTTGAATTTAATACAGTCAAAGCGTATCACTCCCAGAGGAACAGATCAGTTTCCAAACATAATCAGTATCTCTTTTCGGAATTCATAAATAATATCAAACTGCCACAGGGGGATGTGTATAAAATATTCAGGAGCAATGTTTCAGGTGTAAATAATTTATTACTACTACTTGTATTATTCAGCCAAAGGGGTTCTGATGCAAAATTACCAGAAATCTGTTGGTTTTTATAAAAGGTATTTATTTGGGGTAGGAGTTTACATTTACCAGGTCATAAAGCGTAAGGTATTTCCCTCACCAAAGTCTGTTGCCACGTGTTGGAGCAAGATGGCTGCCGATGTCTGCAACAGTCCAGGCTTTCTCTTCCTCTTAAGGAACCATGATCCCAGCTTCTTCCAATATCAGCTGTAGGCTGGAACAAGTGTCTCATCTCTCTCCCAGAGCTCATTTCTCTCTTGGCTCAGCTGCTCTGCTCTCTCCATAAAGCCAGGTGGAAACTATACAGCAAATGGCTCACCCCCCCCCCCCCCCCCCCCCCCCCCCCCGCGCCTCTGCCATGTCTAATGGAGCCTTCACTCCTTCCTCGTGTATCTGCTTCTCTGTGTATTTATTTCCCAGGGCTCCAGCATTAAAACTTCAACCTCCTTTCTCTGCAATACAGTTTCTCTGTGAGTCCCCAACCACCATTCTCTGCAATACAGTTTCTCTGTGAGTCCCCAACCACCAAGGGGGCAGGGACTCAACATCCTATTGATGTGGCCCAATGAAAGCCTTAATCATTATTTAATCAAGTAAAAGTGAAGTCTCTGAATCCAATATAATCTAATATGCCCAGAGGAACAGGTCAGTATACAAACTTAATCCAGTATCTATTTTTGGAATTCATAAACAATATCAAACTGCTACAATACTCCAAATAGCAATGTTTGAAGGGTTTTCTTATAGTTAAAATATAAAGGCCACCTTATTGTAAAATAAAGCAAATATGTAAAATGTAACTGGACAGAATATGAGGTGTGAAGTTGACCTCTTCAGATGACTCCATTCAGCCAAAGTCTTCCACATCTGCGCTGCTTTCTCCTCCTCTGTGAACGACAGTGCCTGCTTCAAGTAATTCAGCCCCCATAAGTAACCTTCTTCATGTTCAAAGGAAAGGAAAGTTATGAAAAATGCAGAATTCATACATTCCAGCACTTTCCACAAAAACAATCATACCTCATTAAGGAGACAGCACAGATATTTATAACTTCTACCTATATTCACAGGCAAAATAACTCAAAGATCAAGTTAAAAAACTACTCTTCTCTCATTCTAATACTCTTGTATGCTGTACAAAAGTAATGCCATACCCCTTGAAACCTGGAGTATTTATTTTCAATTTTTTAGGAGGTACCAGAGATTGAACCCGGGACCTTATACATGGGAAGCAGGCGCTCAAACCACTGAACTACACCCACTGCCCTGGAGCATTTATTTTTCACTTCCAGGATTAGGTGGGCTCCAAAGAGCAGCTCCTTGAGGTGTTACCTAACCAGCAACCAACTTGCTCTTAACTTCTCTATGACTAGGCCCTTCTTGATCTCCAAAGCTGTTGGAGTGTCCTGAGAGGCCCTGAACTAGCTGTTTTCTCCCCAAGAGAGGCACAAAGGACTCCTATGTCCACAAATACTCTCAACTCACTCAGAGCCAGTGGTCTCACAGTGAAAAATTTCTTCCATTTAAATTCAAGCCAATCTTTTTCCATGTGAATATTTTAAAACTCAAAGAAAATAAAACATAAAGTGGCACAAATTTCTTCACAAGGATATACCTCTGGAACTATCATATTTAGAGTTGCTTTTAGGTCAGGCTTTTTCTTTTACAACCCTAAAATGTTTGAAGTAGTCCACTGAAGCCCAATTTGCATGGGCAACTTATTCTTCCTTGAAGCTCAGCTCATGAAAAGGTTCATTCATGTTAAAAGCTATTTTTAAAAATAGGCCTAACTCATTGCTCTGAATATGCTAACAATTACATATTATTCTTCAGCGGAATTAAAGAAGTTTAA